>NC_051070.1:99059146-99746674 GCF_004664715.2 Peromyscus leucopus
TATATCCACACAATCAGAACATCTCTCTGCAAAAAAGAGTGAGGAGGCCAAGTGGGCCCATCTGGGTGCACTCCAGTATGCACATCTTAACAAACTCCACAGACAAGATTTAAGGAGAAAATCTGTAAAATGTATGAAAAGTTTGCAAGTAGTGTCTGGTTCTAACAAAGAGCCAATTCCTGATAAGCCTGAATGGAGAACACACTTAATGGTAAATCTGTTCCCTGTGATCTGAAAAATTGCACATTTAAGTCTTTAGGAAACAAAACATCTGCAGAGTCCAGAGAAGAAAGAGAAAAGAAGTAGACTGAGCATGCCAGCAGACTAGACCTGATAGTGAAAGAAGCAGGAGCAGAGAAGAAAGAGAGAGAGAGAGAGAGAGAGAGAGAGAGAGAGAGAGAGAGAGAGAGAGAGAGAGATATGGTGGAAGATGACTAGAAAGGGAGAGAGGAACATAGAGAGAGGGAGAGATATGGTGAGAAACAATGAGAAGCCCATGAGCTGAAGGGAGATTAGGGTATAGGAGGAAGTGACATGGGCTAGGCCTTAGCATGGAATTTGAAATGTGTAGCAGGTACTGATGATACTGAGGAACCCTGGAAGCTAGCATGAGATTTGGTATGCTAATAGGTACCACAGATAGTAATTTGCCCCTCCTGCAGGCCAAAGGGAAAATGACTTCTTTTAGGAGAGGAGAACCAGTTTCACAACTTCCTGAAGAATGCCAGCTTTTATATGACCTCCAGAAACCTTCCTATATAGTCCAGGTCGAACCCAATTCTGAATACCTGGACTACCTTTTGGAGTTTTGAGAACTGCAGTTTCCTTTGAACCTAACAGGCATCAGCAAATTTTACTGGATTTTGCAAGTCATAAACTAGCCTTGTTGAGGTTTACATACTCAAACTGCCCAAATATGTGTAAAAACACCACCAAAAGAGCCATATTGTCCTCAATACATTGATAAAGTTAAACTGTGGTCTTGCCTGAAATTTCTTTTCTTTGAATTTTATGACATTCCCTTCCCACAGCACCCATTATCTACCACAATCCCTCATTGAGTGCTAGGGCCTTATGAGCCCCTCCCTGCGCATGATGAATTGGTGAGGGTCCAGCTTTATGGAGGTCTTGTGTAAGTAATCATAGCTGTAGTGAGTTTGTGAAGGTAGACATTGGTTGTGTACAGCATTCACCTACAACTTCTGTCTCCACCTTGCACAGTATTCCCTGAGCCTTGAGGGGTGTGATACAAATGTCCTGTTGAAATCTGAGCACTTGACAGATATTCATTCTCTGCATTTTGGCCAGTTGTGAGTCTGCATTCACCTCAGCCCACTGCATAATGAAGCATCTCTTATGAGGGATGATAGATGCCCTAAGGTATAAACATATTTATAAGGCAGCTTAACACCATGCCATTTTAATGTAAAAAACAGGAGAGGTTCTCCTCAAGGAACTATTGTATGGATTAAACACATCAGTGATTAACTCCCAGTCATGAATAAAGCATCAGTGTTGCATTAAGGAGAGGAATAAAAGTTCTTCCCTTGGAGTCATTTAACCCAGAGTGAGTCCAGATTTGAATTCTCTGCTATATGCTGCCTGGATCTTCTGTCCCATTTGTTGAATGAGTCTGAAGCTGTGCCTGTCTGAAGAAGTCTGTCTTGTCAATCTGTCCCCATGTCTGTGTCTGTCTGTGTGTGAATATGTGTGTCTGTCCCTTTTTAATCGCTCCCTCTTTTATTGAACTGCACAAAAAGCATCACATGGGGAAATACTGGAGAGTTTACAGAAATCATTCACAGAGTCTCACAAGGGAGTAAGTGAAAGAATTCAACTGACCCCAGATGACCCAGACAACAAACAGTATTACAAACATCATTGTTTATCCACTAATATCCAGATGCTGCTGCATTCAACATTTTTGGTGGATATTCAGTTCAGAAGATAGTTTTCAGCCTCTGCTGCTTTCTGCAAATCATACACATGCATTGTTCTGGATTAGGAACATGGAAGAGGACATAATTTAAGATTATAGATACATCTTAACTTAGGTTGTAAACTCCGATTATGTGGGAAACCCAAGGCAAATCAAAAGGTTGATTGTTACATTGTTCTCTTAACAGCAGGTTGAGCAATTAACAGTAGGCTATCAGTCTTACATCTTAGGTGACTTCAAGGTGTGTTATGAACTCTGGTTGTGAGGTCCAGCAAAAGCTCCAGACTCTTTGAATCAAAGAGATTTTCATATTACATCACCACAGCCTATGACATCCTCAACCACAGGCTCTTAACCAGATTTACAGAACCAGGCATGAGTTCCATACTGTGTAGAAGGCTAAAATCCAATCACCAAGCCGTAGATTGCTCCTATAACATCCATGCCACAGTAGAGCTGAGAATCATATCTTGCCAGGCAGATTGTAACTTGCAGGGACCACAGATGGGTAGAACCATTGCTGACATTCCTCGTCTAGTAGCTTGCATAGCATCTTCTGGCACTGTGAAAGCAGGCCAGTTCAGTTACAGCATGACTTCAAAATGTTCCATATCATAAGTGTATGGTGTGTTCAGAATAGTCTTGCTTACAGTCTAGTACTTATGTATACAACCAAGGACACTGGCTTCTCTTGCTCTCCCATTTCCCCACCATATATTTGCTCATCACAATGGTACCCATCCATCAGGGCCTGCAAGGTTGTGGTTGTCTTCTCCCCACCCAGGCCAAGTGGCACCAGGTAGGCCTGGGGGTGTCCTCCACTCCACTGAGCAATTTAACCAATCCTCAAATTGTTTTTAAATGATTTAAAACATAGTATATTTCCATAGGGTGTTTTCCTACATGCTCAATTTAGGTTGCCCAGCCCCTGCCCACCCCCCCACACACACACACAACACAAGCTCTGCACTATTCCCATCCCTTACCACTTTCCCCATGCCCTTTCCCAGCACATTTATTTTGCCACCCCACTTCCTTTAAGATCTCTTTCCCCTTTCACTTTAATTGTCCCTCTGCTGCTCCGGCTTTTACGGGTACTCCAAATTAAGCACTATAGTCTCAGAATTCAAAGCTAGGACTCACATAAAACTGAAGAGGCACATAAATGTTCATGTCATACACAGTACCAGTCTTTCTTCTGATTCCCAGGTGTTAGCCCATCTGTCCTCCAGGTGGAGCTACCCATGGTTCCCAGAAAGGGTCTGATGCCTCAGCATCTCTGCTGCCTGGTGGAGGTTTGAAACAGTTTCTTTTTGTTTTGTTTTGGCACCATTATTTCTTCTGTTTTTTAAGACAGGGTCTCATTGTAGGCCAGATTGGCCACAAACTCCCCATGCAGCCAAGGAAGACATTGATTCACACAACACAAACTCACACTCATATCATTTTTTAAGACAGGGTCTCATTGTAGGCCAGATTGGCCACAAACTCCCCATGCAGCCAAGGAAGACATTGATTTACACAACACAAATTCACACTCATATCATGCATGAAAAAGAACTCCTGTTACTGTTTTTGTAGAAATTCTTGATTGTCTACATTGTTTCTCTTTATAGAACCAGGACAATTCTGCACAGACAACATGGTTCTAGATATTTCTTTGGTATTTTATTTATGTATTTATGTATTTATTTATTTATTTATTTATTTATTTATTTATTTATTTATTTATTTATTTTGCTAAGGCATACATTTCCTTTCCTTTCAAGCATAGTGTATAATCTGTAGTGTGGCAATATTAACTGTTTTAGCCAGTGACATATCGCTGGACATTTTGATCATTTATCTTATAAAAATTCCCCTCTTCCTGACATTTTCCTGACACCTGAAATTTTTTGTACATAACAATGATGTTCACAAAACAAATTTCTAGAAGGACATTTTTAGAGCAAGCTTGTATTTTACCTCAGTAGATCTGTATGCAAATCTCTATCCTTTTGATAGCAGACATATCACAACCACTGTGATATGTGACAAGGGAGGGGAGTTGGGTCAAGTACGATGATTAGAGTGCTAGAGACAACTAAACTATTGATCAAGAACTTCTGACATTGGGGCTGAAGAGATGGCTCAGCTGATTAAGAGCACTGGCTGCTCTTCCAGCAATCCTGAATTCAATTCCTAGGAACGACATAGTGTCTCACAACCATCCATAGTGGGATCTGATGCTCTCTTCTGGCATAAAGTTGTACAAGCAGGTAGAGCACTCACACATAAAATAAATAAATCTTTTTTTTTTTTAAAGACTGAAATAACAAATTCAAAAATAGTAACTGGCTCACTACCAAGGCAAGTACACCACTCTACAAAAAGAGCAGGGTAAGGGAACAGTGCTGTCTCTGAGCTTCTGTCAATTCCTTTAAAATCAGCTTCATCTAAAATCTTACTATTTGCAATAAATTTTCAGTATGACATTCCATAAATACACAACTTGAGTGGTACGTCTATACATTAAGCTCTTTAAGCATTAAGTTTTGTACCACCACCAGAAATGCAGACATTATTCTTCTCAGTTTGTAGATGATAAAATGGTAACTCAGAAAAAAAAAGTGATTTTTCTCCTGATAACAAAGATAATAAAACCTAGAGATAAGATGCCCATACAGATGTGGATCCTGTTAAACACCATGTACTTTTGTTTTGCTGTTGTTGATTTGAAACATGGTCTTACTGTGTAGTCCGGGGTGGCCTAAAACTCACATGCAATTTCTAACTGCTGTGCTTAAAATTTAATTAGTATTACTATTTTGTAATAATCCTACTCTTGTTTAACCTGGAAGGAAACTGGAAAAAAAAAAAACTGGAGATACTGATTATAAGGAAGCTTATTTACATTCTTGAGAAAAACTACCAATAGCTGTTATGGGTCTGGGGTCACTCAGAGATTCACCATGATCATGAATAAATTTTTTTATTTACTTTGTTTTATGTGCATTCGTTTTTCTTTCTTTTTTTTTTCTTTTTTTTTTTTTTTTTTTTTTTGCTTGCATGTGTGTCTGTATGAGGGTGTTGGATCCCCTGCAACTGGAATTATACACAGCTATGAGCTACCATGTGAGTGCTGGGAATTGAATCTGGTTCCTTTAGAAGAGTAGCCAGTACTCTTACCACTGAGCCATCTCTCCAGCCCCGGTCATGAATAAATTTTAATAAGAAGAGGCTTTATTAAATATTGGCACCAGATACTCATGGCACTGGGACTGCAACTAAGAGCACTCCCAAGATGCAGCATCTAGTCATATCAATCAAGGCTCATAAAGTCAAAACCCATGAGATTACATGTATTCTGTCTACAGGTAGGCATGGTCTGATTTTTTCATGTATGTCTTTCAGTTGTCTGAATCATTGAACAGAATAAGGAAGTTTGACTACAAAAGCAGAAATAGCAGTTAGTTTTATGACCTACTATCTTGCTAGAACATCAAAATTACAAGATCAATTAAAGAGTAGTCTTCAGTGTCTGAGGGGAAAGGGGGAAGTGGGCTACTAGCCAGTATAAGCTTATATATGTTAGAAGCTTTTTTTTTTTTTTTTTTTTTTGCTTTTTGGTCTCTCAAGATCTAAACATTAATTGTAATGTTAACTAACATCACAAAAACTACAAAATTCCATTTATTTGATTTGAGTAAAGTAAATATTGACACTAGGCCATACATTAAATGACATTAGTTTGGCAAGTGAGTCACATTTTAACAATGACCATATTAAAAAGGAGGAAAGGGACAACAGTAAGTTAAATAAAACTTGGAGGAAATTGCCCTGCATTCTTTTAAACCCTGATGAACAGCAAACATGGGTTAATACCAAATCACTTCATGCAAAGACAAAATACAGCCAAAGGGTAGAGCCAGCACTAAGAATTTGATGATGTGCAACTCCACATGCTTAGGGAGACTAGTGTTTTATTTTATTAAACCATGCATATCATGTGTTTTACTGAAAACAGTTTGATCTCTACTCCAGAAGTTCTTCTGTACATTTTAGCTTTTCCAATTATTTATCTTTTCAATTATTATACTATATTATTATTTAAACAAAAATAATTGCTTATTTGTAATATTATAAAGTAAGCAATTGTTTTTTTTTTAAAAAAAGGTAACTTTGAAGTTACACATTTCAGAACACTATTTGCAATAACTAGTATAAGATGTGCCAGGTACCACTGGAATATTAGCATTCTATGATGTAGTGACTTCCTGCAACAAAAAAAAATGATAAAATGACCTTTATAACAGCATTTTCTACAAGTAATTTGTAGGTAATTCCTCCATAAATCTAGTGATTCTCCTGACAACAATCCCAAATAGCTTAAAATTCAACCTTCTTTATTTTATTTAATTTTTTTTCATTTTACATACCAACCCCAGTTCCCCCTCTCTCCATTTCTCCTGTCCCCCTTCCCCCATCCCACTCTCCATCCACTCCTCAGAGGGGGTAAGGCCTCCCTTGGGGAGTCAACATAGGCTGGCACACCAAATTGAGACAGTGCCTAGCCCCTCCCCCCTGCATCAAGGCTGAGCAAGGTATCCCACCATAGGGAATGGGCTCTAAATGTACCCAGGATAGGTCCTGATCCCACTGCCAGGAGCCCCACAAACACTCTCCCCTCTTTTCATACCTGTTTAACCCCTTGGTGAACTGAGTATGATGTACTTAAAAGACCTTGGGAAACTATTTTCTTTGCATTGTAAAGGGAAGTGTAGAAAGAAAGGAACACAAGGGAGAGCCACACTAGCCGGATGTTGTGTGGGAGCAGCCTCAGGTTGTCTTTACACTGTTGGAGCTCATCTGTGATCAATTGTGTTTCCTGCTCAGTCATTTAAAACTTCAGCTCCAGTTCTGAGACAATAGTCTGTGACTTTTCATACTAAAGGCAAAGAAAAAAGAATGTGCAGAGTGGACTTAAAGTGGGTATAAAGTTGTGCTTCCAGTGAGGTCCTGTTTAAAAACTTTTAACACCAAAGTCAAGCCTTTCTGTATCAAGAAGGATAAAAGTCCCGGGCACTCATAATAACATTTTTTTAAAATTTTGACTTAATCCTATAATAACTTTCTTGCCCTGATGATAAGATCAAAGAATAGAATATACCAATTTGTCATCTGTTTGTAATATAAACAGTTACTTCTTCCATTAAGTGAGAAGAAAGGAAATTGTAAGTTTGTCATTTGAGCAAAAGAAAAACAGTTGAGACAAGTCCTGTACCCTAATTAAATGGCAATGCTAGGTCTAAGTGTATTTCCTGGTAATTACAAGTAAACCATGTTAGCCCAGTTATTTACTCTTGAAATTAAAAAAAAAATAAAATAAAAAATAAAATAAAATAAAATAAAAAACATTAACTTCCAACAAGTCTTTCATTACTCAGCAATAGTGAATATCACCAGTTTTCTAGGCAAATAAAGCAGAGGAATGTATCTGATGTGCTTACCATCAAAACTGGGGGTTTTGACAATTTATCAGCACCAATTTAAAGGACTTTATAAAATCTGTTTCTAATAGAAAAGTTTCCATAAAGAACAAGTCATTTTCTACTCTTGAAAACTGTTTTGTTCCCTTTTGTTCCCCTTCAGACGAGGTCTCAGTAGCTCAGGCTGCCCACTTGCTTGCTGATCATCTTGACTCAGCCTCCTGAGTTCAGGACTGGCCCACCACAGCCTCCTTAAAGTGCTGGATTTGGGGACATGTGGGCTTGTTTAGAGAGCCCCAGTCCTCAGGTGGCTCCAGCCTGACCAGTCAGTAGTGTACCACACCTTTTGCTAACAGCACAGTGGCTGGAATGATTCTCCTTCTGAGGTATCTGTGAGATTTTCATCACTACATATGCGATTTCACTACATATATCCTGTGACTTCCCCAACACACACACACACACACACACACACACACACACACACACACAAACAGCCCTGTACATCTTCCCCAGGTGCTTGTTCAATTTAGGAGAATGATCTTTCCTCCTCTGCCTTCATCTGGACCTAATTTGTCAGTAGCCTTTTTTCCCCTCATCTTGCTGAATAGGGAGATTTTTAAGGAAGGGAAGAGCTATTCCTGGGCAGTGATTGGAAAGCGAATTTTTAAATCCCCTACAGATAATGTGGTGAGAGGTTTCTCACTGTTAAGATATCAGACTGCTGAGAATCACTCGGAAAGGTTCAGAACTCAGTTTTATTGCACCTGTGGGTGCAACTGAGCTAAAGCTCCAATAGGCTGGGCCTCAGTTCAGAGTGTTTCACAACATTTATGGGCCATTCATCATCATTTTTCACCTTTCCTGTCATTGATGGGTTTGAATTTTAGCATATCTGACTGAGTACCATGAACAGGAGTTTCTCTTCAGCAAGCATGTTTATAGAAGTGGGAAGAATATGGTTAGCTATTTTGCAAGTGTACATTTCTCAAGATAAGAAGAGAGGGGTTTTTATCTGATCAGGAAGTCAGCAGGAGTTCAGAAAGAGAGCACAGCGTGTTAGTTTTGGCTATAAATGCAGTGGGAAATTTCAACCTATTTCATTGTTATCATAAAGGGGAGAAGCAGGTCTCTTGCTTTGAACAGGTGGTGATGCTGCAGGGCTTTCCTTGTATCCCCAGAAAGGCTTCTGAAAAGGACAGCTTGGCTTCTTTCTGATGAACAGGGGGAGAGCTAGATAGTAGGGAGGTGAGGGGCAGTTCCCGGCGACCTTACTGTCCCCTACGACCTTTTGTATCCTACACAACCCTTGACACCCTTTGTGATATGACCAGTTGGGGACAGTTCCTCCTCTTGCACCATTTGCTCAGTGCCTATAGGTTTCATTCACAAACGTGTTGGCAAAGACGGAGGTGGCTCCTTGGGAAAGAGAACGGAGAATATAGAAACAGGAAGAAGGAAGCTGACCTCAGTGTAAAACAGCAAGGGATAAACGGTCCTGGGAAAGGTACAGTTGATTCCTGGGCAGGTCACAGGGAGCTTCGTGGAGGATGTGGGTTTGAGCTGTGCCTTTCATGATTGGAGCTGGAGAGCTGGGATCCTCTGTGAAGCAACCTGACTTCCGTGTGTGCTTGGTTTCTGAAGTAAAAGATTCTAGAACATCAGTTTGTGTGGCCCAAGTGTTAGGAACTGTCAAGGCTACAAATGCTGCTCTGGGAGTTCTCTGTTTTCACTCTGGGTGAGGAAGGAAAACAACAGGAGCCAGGCAGGAATGAAGGATGTGTAAGCTAAGGCATCACTGCACTTCTCTCCCAATGGATGTCCTTGAGTACTGTGGCTGTCTGACATAACAGAGAGAGAAAAGCCCCTGTGGACAAGGCCCAAGCTCATTAGACTTTATCACAGGAGCAGTAGGGAGTCTGGAGAGACCAAAGTGCCACTTCTTTGCAGTGTCCCTTGAGGCTTTTGAGTAGGAGCTGTGGGTGGTAAGCAGCTCTCTAATACAGCTCTCTAATGCAACTGAAGGGCTCTGAGAAGCAATGGTCCTGGGGGAAGATCTTGAGGAGGGAATCAGAGAACTAGGTGATTATGAAGGATGAAAGGGGATAATGGGGGAAGAAGTTTAATAAGGGAAGGTAGTGGGAAGGCAAGGCACTACAAAGCCATATACAAACCAAGTAGCTTATAAACTTCTTAAACACATACATTCCTATAAAATATGTTTAATGGACTTACCAACATGGAGATAATGCTTCTCCTAGAAGCCACAATTTACCAAATAAAAAGCCCAGCAGTAGGTGTGGAATTCTTCCCTTAAGCTGTTGGTCCAGGCTATCCCAGAGACCTCTCAAAACAATACAGATTATTGCCATTGTTGAATACCCACCAGAAATTTATGGTAAGAACCTACTGCTATATTTTGGTGACAGAATTTGAAGTAATGAAGCTGGCAGTGTAACAGAGCTGACTAAAAATTACAGAGAAGGGGACATGCCTCATCAGAAGCAATAGTCTCTTTCAGCTGACCACTGATTGGCAAAGTAAACAAAACCCTGGCAGCCCTTCCTTCTTCTCTGTTATTATTCATTTGGAAGATTAACCTTTACCTGCTCTTCCAACACCCAGGAGAAATCCTCCCTTTACCCACTAGTATGTTAATAGAAACATGGGATGTTATGAGACCTGAAGAATTCCAGAGAAGAGAAAAAATCAGAGCATGGGAGAACTGCTTTCTTAATACTTTGACCCATAAAACTCCTGAACCCACTTTCTCCTTCAAATACGGAGAATACTTTTCTATGAGGCATAATTTCTACCCAAGCCAGAATTGAATTGAAATGTCTCTTCCACCAACCTCTGTCTCTTGGTTTAGTTTTAGTAGAGGCATCTGGTAGCAGAATCCCCAGAAACAGGTCATAGTATTAACTTGGAAGCTTCCTGCTAACTAGATTACACAGTACTGAAAGGTGCTATGCAGGCTGCTTAGGGAAAATAATCAACTTTCTTAGCTAGTTGTGAACCCTTGGAGTTGTAGTAACAACCAGCCTGGCAAGATACGTCCAAGGGTGCCAAAGTGGCATGAATATTATGAGGCTAACCACAACACATAGCCTGTTCCACCAGAGGAAATTCAAGCCTGATACTATAAATCTGGCCAAGGGCCCATGGCTGGAATGCTCATAGCATAAGCACAGTAGGTGAACCTTCTACTAGAATTCTGCTATCAAGTCCTTTCTTAAAAAATGTGTGAGTGAGTGAGTGAGTGAGAGTGTGTGTGTGTGTGTGTGTGTGTGTGTGTGTGTGTGTGTGCGCGCGCACGCGCGCCCCTAGGAGTTGGAGTTACAGGGGATTGTGAACCATGCGACTTGGGTGCTTGGAAGCCAACTCAGGACCTCTGAGGATCAACAAAAGTTCTTAGCCACTAAGCAGTCTCTCTGGCCCCTAACTGTAACTTTTAGACAAAGGGTGTGGGGTGCTGAGCTTGGAAGATGAGCTTTGAAACAGATCTCTCGGGTGATTACCATGATTATTATGAAATGAAGATATGAAAAGTCGTATCTATAGTTACTTTTTATTCATTTTTGTAATGTTAAGAACCAAACCCAAAACCCTGTGATGCTAGGCAAGCACTCTACCCCCGAGGACATCCTCAGCCCTTACTGTTTTGAGACAGTCTTGCTATGTAGCCCAGGCTGACCTCTGCCTTATGATCTTCCTGCCTAAGGCTTCTGAATGCTGGCACCATAGGCATGTGCCACTGTGCCTGACCTATGGTTAAGTTTTAAGCATTAATGCTATTGGGCATAACTCATATGCCAAAAATTTGACCATAAGAAATGTATTGTTTGAAGAGAATTGATCAATATGAAACCAGCTGTACATGAGACCTGAAGAAGCTTCTGTAATCATCACCATATCCATCTGGATTATCCCTTTACAATAATGTCCCCCAGCACCAAGGTCCAGACCTACTGCTCTGTTTTGTTAGTACAGAAGGCTTCTCTGTTTTCAAAGATTCACATCATTATGCAGAATATCCTCTTGCTTTTTATTATTTTTAGTTAATTACAAAATAATGGGATTCATTGTTTTGTGCCTTTTACTCAGCCTGTCTCTGAGATTATTCGTGTTGCACCTCTCAGGAGTTTATCCTCTGCCATTGCCAAGCAACATTCCATTGCTTCTATATATAACAGTTTACCCATTCATGCATTGTGGCTTGAGTTGTTTCCAGGATGGGCAATTAATACAGCTAAAAACATTCTATAATCCATCTCAAGTTAATGCTCATGCAGAGTAAATAAAGATTGAAATGTTTTTTTTGGTTTTTTTTTTTTTGTTTTTTTTTTTTTGCAGCCATCTCTTATATGGTGTTCTAGTACCAATCGCGAAAGTATCTTGCCACCTTTGAATAAGAATGAGTGAATGGTACATATCTGGGGTCTGTTTGGGGACTATGTTTTCCACCAACTACATGACTATCCCTGGCAAACTCCCCACTCTAATTACTCTAGCTTTATAGCAAATCTCAGGATTAGGTTATGTAAATCAGAGCATGGGAGCTCAGGCATGCATGTGGAAGGCTGGGACAAGAGGTTTGCAAGTTTGAAACCAGTTTTGGCTACACAGCGAATTCCAGGATAGCCTCAACTATACAGCAAGACCTTGTTTCAAAAAAAGAAAGAAAGAAAAAAAGAAAGAGGAAGGCAGGAAGAAAGAAAGAAGGAAGGAAGGAAAGAAGAAAGAAAGAAAGAAAGAAAGAAAGAAAGAAAGAAAGAAAGAAAGAAAGAAAGAAAGAAAGAAAGAGGAAGGAAGGAAGGAAGAAAGAAAGAAAGAAAGAAAGAAAGAAAGAAAGAAAGAAAGAAAGAAAGAAAGAAAGAAAGAAAAAGGAAGGAAGAAAGAAAGAAAGAAAGAAAGAAAAAGGAAGGAAGGAAGAAAGGAAGGAAGAAAGAAAGAAAGAAAGAAAGAAAGAAAAAGGAAGGAAGAAAGAAAGAAAGAAAGAAAGAAAGAAAGAAAAAGGAAGGAAGGAAGAAAAAGGAAGGAAAGAAGGAAGGAAGGAAGGAAGAAAGAAAGGAAGGAAGGAAAAGGAAGGAAGAAGGGAAGGGAAAAGAAAAGAAAGAGAAAAGACAAACCAACACACACATATACAAACAAACATATCTTCTAGAGTATGTTCTAGATTGTCTATACTTTAATATGAATTGTAATATCAGGTTAGTTTCTACATAAAGTCTGTTATGGTACTGATAGCTATTACACTGAATCTGTAGATCAATCAGGGAAAACTGACTTAGCAGTATCGAGTCCTTTAGTCCATAAATAAACCTATTTAACATTTAAAATTTGCATGAGGTTTTGTAGGATTCCAGTGTGCAGATCTTGAATACATCTTAAATTATTTAGGAATAGTACCTGTTTGGCTCCTGTTGTGCCATTGAATCAAATGCTTGTTATTATAAATGTGTAACGTGGAAATGTAATTGCTCTTTGTATGTTGACCTTGCATCCTGTAACCTCAGGAAACTGTTAGCTGAAGCTGCCCTGTGCGTGTCCTTCAGGAGTTCCTATACTCGCACACCAAATGACAAGTAAAGACAGCTTCATCTCTTCCTAATTTGATGCATTTTTCTATTTTCATGTCTTATTATAGTTTCCAGGACCTTTGGTAGAATGGTGAGTAAAGCTGATGATCAGTCCAAGGGAAGGATGCATTTTTCTTCAATATGTGATGTTGACTCTATATTTTCCATAATTTCTCACAACTACAGTACAATGACCTAATTCAGGAAATAAACGTGGGTCCAGCACTCTTCAGGAATCCAAAGCCCTTGAATTAAACTTGCAGAATTTCCCCTCTAATGTTATTTTTCTGGTCTAGGTCTAGTCTGTAATCCCACATCCTATTTAGTCATTATGTTTCCTTAGCATACTTTCACTTGGCACAGTTCATGACTTTGACCCAGGTAATACATTATTTTGCATTGTTCCTCAACATGGGCTTATCTGGAATTTTGTCATGATTAGTCTGAGGTTGTACAATTCTAGCAAAAAGTACCACACACAAAAAAAAAAAAATGTCACTTTGTGCCCCCTCTTAGTGCATCCTGTCAAGGGTTAGACATCAATAAGTCAACACTGGTGTCAACTTCTATTTTTCAAGGCTTAAATTTTGATTTTCTGACATGGAAATATTGTGCCTCCTACAAACTGCATCTACTGATGGAATAAACAAGTGAAGTGTATGCACTATACAACATACACTCCAGCAAATCATAAGAGGAAACAAATTAGGTAAGAAGTGAAAAATGATGCCTCCGACCAGGTTCTTAGAGTTAATAAAATTCCAGATCAAGACACCATTTGATAAGAGGGATCCAATACCATTCTGTGAGATTTTTCTATAGCTTTCTGGTCTGCATACCTGCACTTAAATTTGGAAGGAAGGGCACATTGGTTTTTGCAGTGTTACTGCTCTGCATAGAAGGCCTTCCTGGCCAATATGGGGTGCAGGGCTACTGGCCAATTTGCTCAGATGATTATAGGAGGGATGGGGTTAGTTGGTTCCTACTGCTGGCCCATTTCTACAATCAGGCACTTCAGGGAATTGCTAATGACAATCTTAGTGCTGTGGATATTATCATCGTCTTCACTGTCAGATGTACTGTCTCCCTTTCCCTTCCAGAGAGGCTGTAGTATGTGTGCTGTGTCTCCTTCAGCTGTGTATGCTGTAATCTCTTGTTTTCTCCTAAAAAAAATAGATATCAAAATGGAGTTTTGCTTAAAAAAAAATATTGCCTTAACTCTAGGATCAGGAGATAAAGCCACCTTGTCCTTGAGATATGTAGAGCTTGAACAGGCGCGCGCGCGCACACACACACATATATGGGACAGAGAGACAAAGACAAATTTGAAAAAATTCTCAAGTGATGGGAATCTGGAAACAAAGATAATAGCAAGGGCAGTAGAACTGACAACTTCCCGATAGACCCTGGAAGTGAAGAGATGCCTAAAGGGTTGTTACCACTGAGTAACGAGAGATCAAGACTTTTATTTAATGACCAGGGCAATATACAAGTCAAATACTTGCTAGGAAGGTAGAAGAACAAGGGCCAAGATGCCCACATGCTAAGGGAAGTTCATACCATGGAGGATAAGTGATGAGCTCTTTGCATTTTAGCGCAGTGTATAAAATAGTGTCTGCTTCCAAGATGCAGCTGCCTGAACTACAGTCCTCGTGGGTTGCTGCTTCTGCAGTCTCCTTATCTGCCCCACCCTTCCTGGCTATGCCAAGCAGCTCCCAGCTCTTTCTCAATATCTGGGCAATGCTTTTGAGAAGAAAAAGGAAGTAGACACAGCAGTGGATCCTAACTTTGGAGATATGTAGATGTGAGGGTTTCCTTTTTCTTCAATGATTGAAAGCCATTGTGCAGCACGATGGGCTCTGGGCCTCAGATTCCTGGACTTCTCCAATACCAGACACTGGGAATGCCTCCTCACTCTCAGGGGGTATAGAGGTCACTGGCCGGCAGTGCATTGCTAAGGTGCCAGGTATGCATAGTGTTGGGTATATTGGGGGCAGGTTTCCAGAGTGTAGGTGGAGTAAGAGTGAATGAGTCAACAGGAAGAAAATTGTGTGTGTGTGTGTGTGTGTGTGTGTGTGTGTGTGTATTACTTTCCTCAGAAGACCAATGCTGGGCAGCTCTACTTACAGGGCAGGCAGGCATAAATAGTGGGTGACTAACAAACAGAGGTTCATTTACCTGGAGCTCCCGGTGCCTAGAGGAAGCAATCTGTGAGTGTCTCTGCCTCTCATTTCATTTCCCTATCTCTTGTGGGTATTTGTCCATCTGGGATGTTTTTCCCACTGATTTTGAGGAAGGAGGAGTCCTGGTTCTGGTTCTAGGTTCAGGATAAGGAGTTGTGAGGGGTGGAGGCAGAAGACATAGTGAGAGGAAAATATCCTCTGTCCCTAGGTCACCTTCTTTGGCTCAGTGGAAGATTTGCTTTCTGAGTTGGGGTAGTGTGGATTAGTGCTATATAACGTTTCTCCAAACCTACACAGATGGTATGGAGAATTCGGGGGGAATTCTGTCTTGGTTCCCAATTTCTTGAGAAAGATAGTGGATAAAGAACTGCCCAGACTTTCTTGGGCTGGGATTTTAAACTCAGGCTGGTACAAATAGCATAGAAACAAGGATAACCTGAGTTCTTTCTTAGCCCCAAGTCATTATTAAACAATATACTTAACTACACAAGGTCTCTGAATTGCCAGTCAACAGTAGGAAAAACCACTGTTCTCGAGGAACTTTTGCTCTGAAAGCATAGCACAAACTGAGTGCACCACCCCAGCTAACTTGCCTGTCTCAGATCTGAAAGCCTGTGGATCTGCTCTCTGCAGGCTTCCTTCGTGCTCAGACAAACAGACAGTAGAGCAGAAGGTCCTTTGTCTTGACTCTTCCCCAGAATGGGGCTCGGGGTCCTAAAGTTACGGTGGCTACCGGCCAAGGAACAGTGGCCTTGCTCTGACTTGGACCTGTTTTTCAGGAGTGATGACGAAGCCTCTGCTAAACTAGGGTAAAGGGGCCCATGAGTTCATTAAGGCATTGCTGGGGAATCCATAGAGACCTGAGGAAATTGTGACTAAGAAATGGAAAGAAGACTTAGCCCATAACCACCAGCAGGTGGAGAAGTACATCTCTGGTCAGGAAGCTCTGGCAATCATGCACCCCATCCTTGGTTACAGTGAACCCTTTCATTGTGCAGGCCCCTTGGACTTTGTTACCAGTCACTGTGCTGCCCACTGACTCTTCTTTGAAATGAAAGATGTTATTATAATTCAGATCTGGACTGTCCTCCATGGTTGAAGGCATGCGTGGTTGCCAGCCTTGTGACACTACTGATTAGTGTTGGTAGTGTTGGGAAGTTAAGACCTTGAGAAAAGTGACACAGGCACTCTTTTTAGGGAATGACCAAAGTCTTGCACCCTGTGGTCAGGTCTTAGCCAGAATACGGCCCTCTCAGACAATAACTGAATACTCTGCTAAATATCTTCTCTCAGTTCCTCCTCAAACCAACCTCAGAACTGAATAGCCCACCTGGAATGTCCCCTCCCCAAAACAAAGGCTCTCCCTGAAGCCCTCTCAGATAGTCCAGTAGACTTCTGGAGTCTCTTCAGCTGTTAACTTAATATCTATGAAACTCTAGCTATGTTCCCTCTAGGACCGTCCTTATGAACTCGATGCCTAGTCCAGGAATGCTAAATTGCCTGGCAAGCATGCAGCCACACTCCAGCCTGAGCTCAGTGCAAGGATCTAGAAGCACTCAGACCCAAGTGTATTTATGGACCAGTGCTGTGAGCGGTTGGTGCTGATCCAGATAGCAAGGGAGATAATGCAGACTAGGTTTCAACTCAGATGAGCCAGTTGTCCTAGTTTATAGACAGAGAGAAGGAGGATCATGGATGAGGACAGTCCTCAATGAGGAACATTAGACCCAGCCATTACACTCATGGACCACCAGAGAAGAGATGGACAGTACTGTCAACCCCTATCAGAGTGCTAGTCAGATAACTCACTTCCTCGAAGGCCAGAACATGTACCCATCTCCATAAACTGCCTTTGGAGTCTTACTGTCTCACTGCTCTGGACCCTCATCCTGGAGGAAGATGTGGGGATGGAGATTTCTCATCTCCAGACTCAGCGGTCACCACCTAATCCAGATCCTAGAACCGTCATCACCTCTCTTCCCTTTCTCATCCCTGCAGGCCATGCTGCACCTTCTGTCCGTGCTTGTTCTGCTTGTGCAGCCCCTGGGGAACCAGGGAGCAGAAGTGAAGACCCTCTCACAGAGATCAGTAGCCAACACCTGCACCCTAGTCATGTGTAACCCCACAGAGAATGGCCTGCCTGGTCGTGATGGACGGGATGGGAGAGAGGGTCCACGGGGCGAGAAGGGTGATCCAGGTAGAGCTGGGATCAGGGGCTCATTCTGGTGGGGTGAGGGGAGGATCAGAATGTGAACCAACCTGAACCCCCAGATACTCTGTGATGAACTTGGATGTGGGCTTCTTCCTTCTAGGGAATGAGTTTCCCCCTGGTGTCCCTGCTACCTGCCAAACACATGTCTTTTTTTTTTTTTTTTTTTTTTTTTTTTTTTTTTTTTTTTTTTTTTTTTGATGTACCATGTGTTTCCTCCCATCACCCAGCTGGCTTGATTCCTCCCTTGGGATTTTTGGATTCTTCTTGTCTCAAGAATGGGTAAACTATTGATATTGGGGGTTAGTCTATCAGGCCCTGTTCCATCAGTTAGCAATTGTTCATTTTGATTAAATGGTGCCTATGTGGACAGTTAGTTTTAATATTTAAACTCTACTATATACATGGTGGGAAAGATGAAGCTCCACAGTCCTATAAACAGATCTTATTGGCAGGTCCTGGTTAGGACATTACAAAGGAAGATTGGAATTCATGTTTCTATATTCAGATCTGTGTCTGGGTGGATATTTACTTGAAAATCCATTTGATTCTTTCAAAAGCCATAGGGAACATGATGATAAAGTTGAAGAACACAGGTTTCTGCATTAAACAGATTTGACTATTAGCTACCTCTCTGTGACTATGACCCTCAGAGACATCTACTCATTGTCATCAAGTCTCAGTTTGACTATCTCCCAGTGAGAATAATATTTGCCAAATAAACTTTGACAAAGTATGGAACCAAAAATTTATTTTAAATTGAGTCTTCTGGGTAAAGTTCAATATCCCTGCTGACTGAGTTGGTGTATTTGTCTGGTTTATCAGATGTGCTAATAATCAAAGGAATTGATCATGAAAATACTGACCCTGCAGAGTCTCATTGGCAGATGGGAAACTCAATAAACCTGCAACACAAGTAGAGGGACACACTACCCTGAGCTTAAGCTTTGATGGATCAAATGCTATGTTTTTGCCCCAGTTTGCATTTTGGTTGGAAGGAAGTAGGATAAATACTGTCTCTAGGCTACATGGGATAAAGGGCAAGAGAATATGTCTCAGGTAAGATACAGAGTGGCTCCCTGTATGAATGGGCTGGAGCTCGAGAGCCACCCAGGAGAACCACACAAGAGGAAAGGGGCTCAGTGTAACAACTTGCTCTCTCAGAGATCCCTGTTTCTCTCTTTATCCCAGAGGAGCAGTTATATTCATGGACTTACACATCTACCTACTTGTCCTGTGGACACTGATCAGTCAATGCTGAGAGATTACCTCCTGCTGACAAAGTGGCCTTGGGGCAGGGGAAAGAGAACTGCATGAAAGGAAGTTCTTGGCTTGAATTCATCTCCAACCCACGGACATTTATTTCCTCTTAGTGGGGACACTGGTTTTCATTTTATGGGTCAACACAGGACCAGGATGTGTGATTGTAGCCAGTCCATGCTCTGCAGAACCCTGAAGAAATTCTGCAGACTTCATCCTGTAGATATTGGTCCCTCCTGAGCCTAGGACTAACTTTGGATCCATTTCTTTTGTTTCTATAGGTTTGCCAGGACCTGTGGGGCTTTCGGGGATACCTGGCCCTGTAGGTCCAGTTGGGGCCAAAGGGGACAATGGCTCCGCTGGAGAACCTGGACCAAAGGGAGACTCTGGACCATGTGGTGAGCAATGGGTCATGGGATTCAGCTGGTGCCTCCAGCTGCTGCTTCTATCATGAGGATATGGAAGTGGCAGGCACAGAACTTGTCCAGGAAGAGGGAAGAAGGATGCTCTGAAGGAGACACTGGGTTGTTTCAGGATGGACTATTGTCTCCTCGCCCTCTGCTCTGACATTCATCTTGCCCACTTTCACTGACCAGGCTGATCCTTTTCTGCCAGGACCTCCAGGACTTCCAGGTGTGCCTGGTCCAGCCGGGAAAGAAGGCCCCTCTGGGAAGCAGGGGAACATAGGACCTCAAGGCAAACCAGGTCCTAAAGGAGAGGTTGGGCCAAAAGGTAGGCTGGGGCATGGCTAGTCTGGGGTGGAGAAAGGAAGAATGACAGTGGATGCCCTTGGTGTGACCTGGGGCTTGGTCATGTGACCAGGAGGAACCCAGTGTACTAACACTGCCAAGACCTCGGCATGCACACCTCTCTCACATTTGCTACACTGACGGTATGTCTCCATTGCCCTCCACAGAGGAACCCCAGGCAGCAAGGAACAATGTTTCCACCTCTCTAACTAACCCTGCAGTTCTGTGAAAAGGCCTGCTGCTGAGGAAAGGATGCACCCTGAACACACTCTTAGCAGCGTTTCTCCCTGTTGGTTCCTTTCTCAGGAGAAGTAGGTGCTCCGGGCACACAGGGATCTGCAGGAGCAAAAGGCCCGGCGGGGCCCAAGGGAGAAAGAGGTGCCCCTGGTGAGCGAGGAGCCCCTGGGATTGCTGGGGCAGCAGGTAAGTGAGGAATCTATGGAGGGCTGGATGGAGTTCTACTGCGCCCTCCCGAGAGCTGCCAAGGCCTATATTCCGTCTTCTGCTTACCCATTAAGTCAAAGCTAGGCTGTGGAGGCAGACTGCTTCCAAGGAGAATGAATGTGGGGCCTCTGGGACTGCTCTTAATGTAGGGAGAGGACTGTTTTAAGCCACAGGGAGTCTCTTTGCGGGAAGTTGTATACAAAGTGGATTGCCAGGCAATAAGGACAGCCATACACAGAGTGGGCATGTGTCTGGTTTCTGGGAAGAGTCTGCATGTGAGGAGGGTGAGAGCTGGAATTAAGACTACGTCCAATGAGGCAAAAATGCTGTAAAATGGACACACAGCTTAGCCAGCTATTTTTGGATTCCAGGAGTTGCGGGAGCTGTGGGTCCACAGGGAGCTCCAGGTTCCAGAGGGCCCCCGGGACTCAAGGGGGACAGAGGTACTCCTGGAGACAAAGGAGCCAAAGGGGAAAGTGGGCTCCCAGGTAAGGCAGAAGCTTTGGGCACTGAGACACTCACTGGGGGTGTAGCATCCTTCAGCTAGGCATGAGCACCTCATTAGTACAGGTGGTGAATGGAAGTTGGGGTCAGCAGATAGATGGAACGCCAGTTAGGTTCTGGCTTAACTATCTCAGTCATGTGGGAAGGCAACTTGGTAATTTTTTTATCTGACCATGGGGGACAGGTGACAGCATGGTTTATAGGCTAGTCTTGCGCATCCAACAACCCAGTGGGTGAGAATTATATAAGGAATGTGTATTTCTATTCTTTCTCCAAGAATGGGGATGTCATTGTATTTCTTGAATCTTGTGGCAGGATCCCGTCTGGTTTGGTCTGCTATCTGGTTCAGACTTAGTTGAAGTTCAGGGGCTTATTTAGGGACCATAAGAAATCCCTGAACAGAAAAACCTGGTGCCAGGTGAACTCCCAGGAATCCACAAAGATGACCCTAGATAAGACTCCTAGCAATAGTGGAGAGGGTGCCTGAACTGGCTTATCCCAGTAATCAGGTTGGTGAATACCTTAATTGTCATCAGAGAGCCTTCATCCAGTAACTGATGGAAGCAGATGCAGATCCACAGCCAAGCATTGGGCTGAGCTCCACAAGTCCAGTTGAAGAGAGGGAAGGGATTATATGAGCAAGAGGGATCAAGATCATGATAGGGGAACCCACAGAGACAGCTGACCTGAGCTAGTGGGAGCTCATGGACTATGGACTGACAGCTAGGGAGCCTGCATGAGACCATCCTAGGCCCTCCACATGTGGGTGACAGTTGAGTAGCTTGGTCTGTTTGTGGGGCCCCTAGCAGTGGAATCAGGACCTGTCCATGGCTCATGGGCTGGCTTTTTGGAACCTATTCCCCATGCTGGGATGCCTTGCCCAGCCTTGATGCAGGGGGAGGAGCTTGGCCCTGCCTCAATTTGATATGCCATGCTTTGTTGACTCCCATGGGAGGCTTGCCCCTTTCTGAATTGAGGCGGAGTGGATGTGGGAGAGGAGTAGATGGGAGGTAGGGGAGAGGGAACAAGAAGAATGGAGGGATGGGAAACTGTGTTTGGTATGTAAAAATAAATGAAAAAAATTAATAAAAAAAATAAACAAATCCCTGAACAGAAGCTGGGTATCATGGATCATACTTGTAATCCTAGTATTCAGGAGGCTGAGACAGGAGAGTCACTGAGTTGGCTGCCAGCCTAGACTACGTTAAACCCTGTCTTGAAAACAAATAAACGAAAATACACTGGGGAGATGGATCAGCAGGTGAAATGCTGCAATACAGACATGAGTTCCAGAGTTCAGATCCCCAAATGGAGGAAGGACACGGCAGTGTGCCAGTAATCTCAGCCCTATAAAGGCAGAGACGGGATCCCTGGAGCAAACTGGCTAGCTAGACTAGTCAAATAATCAAGCAGGGGGTTCAAGTGAGAGACACTACCCCAGTGTATAAGGTGGTGAAGGAAGAAGCTTGATATTAATATTGGATCACATGTACATACACACATAACATACGTAAACGTACACCACACACAACACCATCCCACACACAATAGTTTTTTTTTTTTTTTTTTTTTTTTTGAAAAGGAAAAAAGAAAACCATCCATAGCAGGGAGAAGCTGTTCCCACAGATGATGAGAGTTAGCAAGCCCCCCACCTTGACCCTTCCCCTTTTTTCTGGTGCCCAGGCTGAAGTTATTCCTAGGTTTGCAGCACAGTCCTTACATGGACATCTCTCTTCTTTCCCCTGTGTAGATAGTGCTGCACTGAGGCAACAGATAGAGGCCTTGAAAGGACAGCTACAGCATCTAGAAACTGCCTTCTCTCGCTATAAGAAAGGTAAGTTCCCGCATCCAAACAATCTGTCAGTGATGAGTTCTGGACCGTGGTGAGCTAGGGTTACTCATTTGGCTGAGCTTTGCTCTAGGTCTAGGATGGGAATGAGCAGAAACTAAGTCTAGGGATAGACTTGAGGCTGGAGCAGCACATTCAGCATCTATCAACACACATAGTGCGTGTGTGATATAAGGAAACACAGACTTGCACACACATCAAGACATATATTGGGTCCTTTTGTGTGCTTTGGGTGAATGAGTGGATGTGTTCATGTAGCATAGGCAAGCTCACCCAGGATCATAAACCCTGTGATATCACATGAGTCCTGTACTACCATCCTGAGCCCATGGAGAATCTTCACCAAGGTCATTTTAAAGCTACTCAGAGGAGAAGGGCAGTGAATCAGGACACAGCTTGGACTCTGACCAGCCTCACAGTGTAAGACCTTTCCAGAATGCAAGTCCTGAGAGTCTAGTATCCTTTGCACACTGCCATGCATGAATACAAAAGCACAGGGATTGGGGGCACACTGAATGAAAGAGGTGTGACATGCTATGCAGATGAGGTTCTGTGATATAACCCATCACTTCAGAGTCAAAGAAGTGGAAAGGGACGTGACTTTGTCTGGCCTCAGATACTTGTTGATAGGGTCTTACTAGCTGATTTGATTCCTTTTTGGGTTTTACCATTAACCCTGA
The DNA here is from genome assembly GCF_004664715.2 of Peromyscus leucopus. Taxonomy (NCBI): domain Eukaryota; kingdom Metazoa; phylum Chordata; class Mammalia; order Rodentia; family Cricetidae; genus Peromyscus; species Peromyscus leucopus. Next base: position 99,082,014 of record NC_051070.1, read on the forward strand.
ACACATGCACCTCTCAAATCACTTCACTCTCTCCAGCACTTCCAGGACTAGGAGGCTGTGGCCAGCCTGGGACTTGACCCAACTCTCAGATGCCCCACTCTTTCCTTGACTGTCCCCTAACCCCAGCACACAGCAAAGACCCTGCCTGACAAATGTTATGTCTTCTGTACTCTCAAAAGTAATTTCCTGGGAGAAGTTGTTCAGTTCTACACAGTAGCTGACATATCACAGGCCAAACAAGAATATCTCTCTCTCTCTCTTTTTCTCCCTCTCTCTCTCCCTTCTCCTCTCCCTTCCTCCCTCTCTCATCTATCTATCTGTCTTTCTCTCCCTCCCTCTCCTCTCTCTCTCTCTCTCTCTCTCTCTCTCTCTCTCTCTCTCTCTAAGCTAAAGGTTGATGTTAGGTGTTCTTTACCACTTTATTTTTATATTTTATTATGCATGTATGCATGTATGACTTAAAGTGTACCATGGCGGCGCTCATGTGGATGTCAGAAGACAACTTTGTGAAGTCAGTTCTCTCCTCCTACCTTTATGTAGGTTCCAGGGATTGAACTCAGATCACCAGGTTATGCAGCAAGAAGCAAACACCTTTACCTCTGAGTCATCTTAGCAGCCTTCCACCTTGTCTTTTTTTTTTTTTTTTTTCCAGAGCTGAGGACCGAACCCAGGGCCTTGCACTTGTTAGGCAAGCGCTCTACCACTGAGCTAAATTCCCACCCCCACCTTGTCTTTTTTGAGACAGGATCTCCCACTAAAACTGGTGCTTACTATCTTAGTAATGTTGGCTGGTCAGTGAGGTCCTCTACCCCACCCTAGGATCCACCTGTCTCCACTCTGGGTGCTGAGGTTCCAGACTTGTACCCCATGTCCAGCTTTTATATGGGTATGGTGGATCCAGACTCAACCTCTCATACTTGAACAGCAAGCGTCTTTATCCACTGACTCTCCCAGCCTATGTCTGAGCTTTGGTGTCAGAATGTGTGACGTTCCCCCCAATTACACCAACTTGGGGCCTTGTATTTAATCTTTTTGAGCTCAAACGCACTCAATGGGGGGACACGGCATCCCCTCACAGAGTACAGTGTGATACTAGGACTCTCTGGAATGGAGTGTCTTTGCTTCATCATCTCTGGTTCCCTATTTACCCTTCATGAGAAGATTGGGAGGAGGTTCCAGCGCCAACTCAAATTACTCATGGCCCCAGAACTCTAGCTGGGGGTGGCCACCACTTCAGTCCACCTTCCCTCCTCTTTCAGCCACTGTCTTCCCTGATGGCCAGAGTGTTGGAGACAAGATCTTCAGGACGGCGGGCTCTGAGAAGCCTTTTGAGGATGCCCGAGAGGTGTGCAGGCAGGCTGGAGGGCAGCTGGCCTCCCCACGTTCTGCTGCTGAGAATGCTGCCATCCAGCAGCTGATCACAGCCCACAACAAAGCTGCTTTTCTGAGCATGACAGACATGGACACAGAAGGCAAGTTCACGTACCCCACGGGAGAGCCCCTGGTGTATTCCAACTGGGCTCCAGGGGAGCCCAACAACAACGGCGGGGCAGAGAACTGTGTGGAGATCTTCACCAATGGCCAATGGAACGACAAGGTTTGTGGAGAGCAGCGCCTTGTCGTCTGTGAGTTCTGAGCCACTGTGGGAAGGAGACAGGACAATACTTGACCAGGAGCTTGGCCACTGTGGTATGGCTCAGACCTGTGTGTTGCCAACATCCTAATAAAAGGTGACTACCTGTCTAGCTTGGGTTCTCTGTAAAAAGCAGGCCAAAGGCAGGGCTACCACAGAGCACATCTCTCAGAGTATCGTGCACGGCTTCCTTCCCATGCCAAAAAACTCTCAGGGGAAAGAGAGGCCCTCTTTTCCCCATTGTAAGGGGTAAAGGGCCATCTCTATGACCCGTCACAGAAAGCAATGTCATCTTCTTGGTCCTGAGGCTTTTCAGAACTTCAGCTGTGTTTGGCTTAGCTGGTCACACCCTCTTTAAACTTTCTCCGTTGGGCTTTCTCCACTCTTGCCTGAGGTTTCTGGTGTCCTGGCTACTCCTGATGGCTTTTTCTTCTGTCTCTGTTATTCTCCTTCACCACCTAATGGGCACACACAGGCCCTAGCTCTCGGTTCTTATTCTCTCCGGGGTGAGATCACCCTGGCTTCATATTCCATCGGTGGGACATTTCTGGTCAGGATTTCTTTCTGATGCCCCCAAACTAAAAAATGGTAGACTAGAGACCTCCAGCTGCCTGGAAGCCCAGGAGAGTGGCTGGGCGGGAAATGTCTGTTTCCTTACTCAACGTCATGGCTACACCTAGGATAACGTTCCTCAAAAGCCCTATCAGTGGGGCTGAGAAGGACCTCTGTGTCATTTGTAAACTCATCTGGAGTCTCAGGAAGAAGACAGGAGCAGAGGGGCTGGCCATGCTCAAAGTTACCTAAGCCTTCTGCTGCCAGACAGTTCCAGAGAATTCTATCCTTTCTGATTCAAAGATTACCTAGTTAATACTCCCTATTTTAAAATTTATCATTATTCTATGTGCATGAATGTTTTACTGGAATTATGTATGTGAACCATACACGTGCCTACTGATTCTCTGAAACTTGGATTATGGGTGGTTGTGAGCCACCATATGGATGCAGAGACTTGAACGCAGGTCTTCTGCAAAAGCAACAAGTGCTGTTAACTGCTGAGCAATCTCTCCAGCCCCATCCTCCTTAACTTTCAAACGTGAAAAGTGAGGCCCAAAGGAGAGAGGGGACTCAGACAAGGGTGACTTGGGATGGTAGGGTTGGTGGGTCATGAACAAATTTTTCTTGACCTCAAAGCTAACAATTCTATGTATTTGGTTGATTTTGACACACTCTCCCAAAATTTATTTTAATTATACCTGTATTCAAGACATGGGAGGGACACCTGGGTAGAGCACAGGCCCATAAAAAAGGACACAAGTATCCCCTCTCTAAGATGGAGCTCTCACTCTCCTGTTCCAGAAACCAGAGGGAATTGTGCTTTCTGTATAGTCTCCCCCACCCAAACTGAACCCCTCTTCCAAGAAGCCCCTCAGCATGACTCACAGATAAGATATTGTGTTTTATGAGAAAAGCCCCACACTTTCAGACAATGTGAAGCCAACTCCTAACTGAGATTTTTTGTTTCCTTGTTCCTGGCACCTTCTGAAAAATAAGTCAGTTGCACAATAAAGAACAAATAATTCTTGGTGCAGAGGCCACACCTGGGCACACAGGCGGAGGCAGCTTAGAGAGGGTCCTTTTACAGCCAGGAAGCAACTGGATCTTGGTTAAACCAAAGGGAAACCGTTCCTATAAGTAGATGGCTCCACATGTGCATGAGAAGCAGCAGGGAACAGGTCGGGTTGATCTGTCTCCCTGAACCCTTCCGTGTCTCTCTTGCTCACACCCTCCTGCTTCCTGTCTCTAGTTCTCAACTTCTGGGCCATGACCCCTTGGGGGTGGAGGGGGTCACATATCAGATATTTACATTATGGTTCATTGCAGTAACAAAAGTACAGTTATGAAGTAGCAACAAAATAATTTTATGGTTGGGGGTGACCATGATGTAAGGAACTGTATCAAAGGGTAGCAGCATTAGGGAGGTTGATAACCACTGCCCTAGACTGTCCAAGGACAGGAAATAGACATAGACACAGAGCATAGAGGCAAGAAGCACTGCCCCGCTGCCAGCCCAAAACTCCTGTGGGGACAAGTCTGCTTGTCTCTGATGCCCACCCTGGTCCTAGCAGGTAAGTATTTGGGGATAGGGCCACACATAACAATATTGCCATTGAGATTCCCTGAAGGTCCTGACAGCCTTGTGGGATCCTTTCAGGATCCTTTCAAAGGAACCATTACCTATCCCAATGATACCAAATCTCTTCCTTTTAAAAAATGTATTTTATTTTTATGTGTATGACTGTTTTGCCTGCACATATATATCTGTGTATCACATTTGTGACTGGTGCCAGCAGAAGCCAGAAGAACTTGTCAAATTTCCTAAAACTAGAGTTACAGAATGGTTGTGAGTTACCATGTGGGTACTGGGAATTGAACGCAGGTCCTCTGGAAGAGCAGCTGGTACTCTTGACCACTGAGCCATCACTTCATCCCTCCCCAGCTCGTTTCTTAACAAAGGAAGGAAAGAACAACAGAATTCTATGACGAAAAAAACAATTTCCTATCACGTTGAAGGTCTAGGATGTTGATACCTCAACCCCTTTCAAAGAAGTCTTCAAATCCACCAGCACCACAGGCCAGGAGAGCTTGGTTTGCTCTGAACACAGAACACATCAAGATTATCTGTAGACACAGCCTTACTAAAAAGAAGACTGCAGCAAATATCTCAGAAGTTCACATTCTAAGTTTTAGAACACACAGCCACCCCCTGCTCAGCAAACCTATGAAGGCCAACATGGCTTTAAACCTTTCATTCTACCCTGAGCCATTTGAGCCAAGGTCCCTTTCTAACTGGCATAAGCAAGAAGTAAAGCTGGAATTATGTGACTCTTAAACTCTTAGGAGATATAATAATCTACACACTGCCACTTGGATCAAGAAAGCCACTGACATCCATCCATACATGTCTGCTGTGGGATCTTACACAGAAGATTAATTTAGAAGTCCTATTTGGTTTAATAGTATTTTTATTTTATTTTTAAAATGTTCATTTCTTGTTTTCTTTTCCTTCTTTTTCATTTTTCTTTAAACAGAGTCTTTCTATACAGCTCAAGCTGGTCTCAAACTGCCCATTCTCTTGTCCTCAACCTGCAGAGTCTGGGATCACAGGCATATATCACCATGTCCAGGTAGTTTAATGTATATTCTCAAGACCCCTCCTGGTTCTCAACTCTCCTGTCACTAAAACAGCCCCCATCCCATAATGCACAGCCTGAGAGGAGCCCTCTGATATTTTCCTTCTCAGAGATCCTATTTTTGTTCTGAATCCTTTTGACACACACACCACTGACAATTGAATTATTTATCTGAGGACTTCTCAACCACTCTTACCATCTGGGAATTCTCCAGACTCAAAGGTGTGTTTGAAAAACAAAACAACCACAGCCCGAAAAGCCTTCCTAGTAAGGGGAACATGTTATTGAGATATCAAATCTTATCCAGCACTGGATACAAAGATGGAATGGCTGGTGATGTGCTCTAAGAGCCCTAAGGAGGTAGAGAGGTGATCTCCAAGACTGAATTGCAGCAGCAGGCAGTAGGGGTGCTTGTCAGTAGATTTAGAATGAATGATCTAAGAGCTCTTAGCCAGGATCACAGGCAGGAGCCCTCTACTTGTGTTATTGCCAAGCTACTCAGAGATCAAGACATTTCATTGCCACAGGGCACATCTGTGCCGACTAGTCTGCGTGGACTCCCATGTTAGATTTTCTGGGTTTCTCTAATGTTTCAGTGACAGCCCTCAAGAGACAGGAATGGACCTCTGGTATATGTTACTTCCAGATGGTCAGAATGAGATCTGTGCCCATTTCTCTCATGCCCTCTCTTTTGTGACCATGTGATTGTGGAAGGATTAGTGGACATGGAGTTGTACATTCAAATATTATGGAATCTTAAGCATTTGCATGGACAATAGCCACCTCGAGGGTCAGCTGGTTCCACTTGGACTATGAGAGAGAATTGGGGGTCCCATAGGTAGACACTCTTCTGATATTGACATATTTGATATACATTTTCTTAGGAGTCTGTAGGCTCTGTCACCTGCTTGTCTGAACCACTTTTGTGTCACAGAGGCACTTGCCTGAGTGAAATAGTCCCTTCTATATTTGTTTAGTAAGAAGAGCAAATGGAATGAATGATCAAGGGAGCCAAGTGAACAAGACCCTTAATTCCTGCTTAAAAGGGCCAAATGAAGTGCTTTTGAGATGTCACCAGTCCCTTTGATCTGAAGTAAGAGAGCAGTGACCTCACTGTTCATTCTTCTGCCTGGTTATTTCCCCTTAACACTTCAAGCATGAGTGGCAGAGGTTAGGCCAGGGCTGAAATGTCAGAAAGCAGCCTCAGGAAAGCAGAGACTAGAGGGGTGGGTGGGTTATGGGTCCAAGCAGGAAGGAGAAGAAAGCCTGTGGTGGATTTTGAGCAAGCCTGACCCCCTAGCTGGAGAGAGGCTACAAGAGCAGAAAGGGGAAGAGAAGAGTTAATGGATTCTCTGAAGGCTCTCGGAAAACAGTGCATTTCCTGTGAAATGTTCTCCAGGCAGAAAAAGTGATTAAGAGTGGGAGGATCTCCTGCTTCCTGATCTCCGGGATTCTTAGGAAAGAAAGCCTGCTAGCCGAGTGAGGAAAATTAAGCAAAATAGTGTAATTTGATAGGATTTGGCACATTTTATGTTAAAGAGGTTTTTTAACTAGCATGATAAAAAATAATACACTAAACAACATATGAATAGATAGAATAATGAAAAAGAACAAAGTCTAAAAGTGAACCCAGGTTCATATACCATATACACCTGATAAAAACAGGGTACCAAAATGGCTTGTCTGTGAATACTGTTCAGTTAAATGGCCAAGCACTTCAAGGAAAAATGAAAGTATTTTAGTTACAGATAAAAATGAAAACCAGGCCTGGGGATATAGCTCAGTGGTAGAACGAGTGATTGTGTAGCATGTGTGAGTTCCTAGATCCTACCTCAGTGTAGCAAGAAATAAATAAATAGAAAATCAGAAGATATGAGTATTGCATCAAATACTCTGGGAGAAGAAACAGCTATCTAAAAATCACTGCTAGAGAGGAAACCTTGGAGTGATGATGCTGGTGTATGTGACTACACAAAAACTACATAAAACTGATGAAGAATAATACACAACATCAACTAGAGGAAGAGCGCTTGGGCTGTACAGACAGATCAGTTGTTAAGAGCACTGGCCACTTTTCCAGAGAACCCAGGTTCAATTCCCAAAACCCACATGGCAGTACCAACTGTAACTCTATTCCCAGGGGATTGACACCTTCTTCGTCAATGACACCACCTCCGAGGGCACTCTGCAAGCATGTGGTGCACAGACATACATGCAGGCAAAACACCCATACATATACAATAAGTAAGCAAATAAATAAATAAAAATAAAATTTTAAAAATAGTGCTGGGGTATTTACAATGTACGTAACAATAAATCAATATAAAAATAATAAATCACTAGGTAGGGAAAATGATCTAAGAACAAGAAGAGGAAATTTGTCAATGTTTATCACCATTGAAACATGGAAAAATGCACAATGTTGGTAACAATTAACAAGAAGAAACAGTCTCCCCAAATTTGTGGAGATTCTTTGCAATGTCATACCAAAAAGTAAAAACAAATTCAGGGACAGCTGTGCGTAATGTGAAGGTCCCCACTCAGCAGGATGAGACAGGAGGACTGGTGCAAGTTCAAGGCAAGCATGGGTTAAATAGCGTGTGTGTGTGTGTGTGTGTGGTGTGTGTGTGGTGTGTGTGTGTGTGTGTGTGTGTGTGTGTGTGTGTGTGCAGGTGCAGTTGCCTGGGTGCATGAACATGGTGTCAGAGCTCAAAATTCTATGTTGCCCTTATTGCTTTCCACTTTATTGCATCAAGACAGTCTCTCAAAGGATCCTGAACTCTCCATCTTACTCTGCACAGCCCTGGCCATCCTGGAACTCGCTCTGTAGACCAGGCTGGCTTCAAACTCAAGATATCTGCCTGTCTCTGCCTCCTGAGTACTGGCATTAAAGACATGTGCCACCACACCTGGCTGAGGTCAGACCTTCTAAAAATCATGTTTTAAAGACTATACCCTAATAAATCTATAAAAAAAAATCATCAACATAGAAAGATGCTTGTTGATTTGCAATTAAATTGTGTCCCCATAGATGCACCATAAGTTAAAAACATTACAAACTGAAAATGCTCTTATTTCAAACACCTAACATATGGAGCATCCTGACTTAACCTAGCTTGCCTTGAATATAAGAATCCTTGCATCAGCCTAGAGCTAGACAAAGTTGTCTAACACAAAACTTAGTTTTTAATAAAATGGTGACTGCCACATATACACAAGCAGGTGTGTATTTTGTAATGAGATGTGAAAACACAATACCCCTAAATATGTCAGTCCTACTTGTTATCTCAAGGGTTCATTGACAGCTACAGCTCTCTCGTGCTTCCCAGTATCTTGAGAGAGGAACACACCTGAGTATTTCTATTCTGGGAAAGTCAACATCTCAGGTATGATGTTTACACTGTTATAATATTGAAAATTAGAAGTAAAAACAAAACATTTAAAGTCAGGGACCATTTGAAGTAGCAGCAAGGAAGTGCAGATACCTTGCAGGCCTGCCAGAACTGGAAGAGGCAAGGGTGAAAGGGTCTTGGTTGGCTTTCCTTCCCCACTCTCCTCTGCTTTTGTCTTCTGGCCTGAGCCCACGTTCTCCACCTCCTGCCAGAAGCTCTGGGTAGCTCACAGCTCCCTAATATGCCGTGTTTTCTCCTGTGGAACTGAGCCCGTGACCCTGCTCAGGAGCCACCATCCAGCAATGAGAGATATGCTCAGCTCCCCATCTATTTTTTTGGCAATCCAACTGGTAGAAGGACCATGATTCCTTAAGTGGTCCCACAAAGTACCTTCCCAGGGTTCACTAATGAAGCTCAAGATGACTTCCTTTGTTAGGCCCCTCCCTTTCCTGGAGAAGGGCAGTGCCCTCTTGAGCAAACCATGAGCACATGTATGCCCATCTCTTTCATGTCGTCAGGGACAGGCAAAGCTAACGAGTAACCAACAGCAGCATCTGACAAATCACGTATTCTTTTTTCAAATTATGAAATGTTCTGCTGACTCCCCATGGGAGGCCTTACCTTCTTGTAGGAGGGAATGGGGGATGGTTTGGGGGGGAAGGCAGGAGAGGTGGGAAGAGGGAAGAGGGGGATCTGTGATTGGTATGTAAAATGAATAAAAAAATCTTAATAAAAAATATATTTAATTTCTAATTTTAATAATTTACCCATGTTAGCCATTGGACAGAGGAAGACCTAATTCCTGTATTTTTAGCCAAGTACTAGAACATAAAAATAACAATTAAAGACTTAAATAGGAGGAATGGGCAAGTGTCATAGTTCACATGCTTCTTCATAACGTACTGGAAGGCCACACATGGCAGCATGTGTCAATGAGAAGCACACTTGCAAAGGAAGGTGGCCAAACATCTGGGTAGCCTTGATTTGTGACAACCCACTCTCAAGCTACCTAGTCCAGTCCTGGGGGACTTCACTCTTTCCTGTGGGACTTCACTCATTCCTGTTGGGTGAGCGTGAATCCCTCCTGACAGTATATTCCCATCAGTTGATGTCCCTAGTGGGACCTACCTCTTAAAGCTTCCACCATGCCTCATTACTATTACTAGGGACCAGCTTTCCAGCATACGAACCTTGAGGGGACAAATGATATTCAACCCCTAGCACAAAATATGGTTAGAATAGCTCAGGGAGCTACCAGGCTGTTTGATCTTTTCAGATTCCTGCCCTGGGAGACCTTGAGAGCCAGTGTCCATCAGCATAGGTAATAGGTAAGGTGGGTTGGCAGGTTGGGCACAGTGATCTCTGCATGGTGTTCCCATTGAACCTCATGAACAGCTCTGGCAGTACTTTTGTGATGACTGAAGCCATAGATTCTTACAGGAACAGCTGGGCATTTCAGGGGCATGGGATAGAATTGGGTCATGAGTTCTTTTCTCCACATTACCTGGGCTTCTTTTTAATTATTACAGTATTAAATGCCTTACAGGGTCTTATCTAGGCAGTGTTGAAGTGGTTAGTTGCTGTGTCTGTCACTGACAAAGGGAAAGAGTAGAACAGATGTGCTAATGTCCACCATCCTTGGCTTAAGAGGACACCACTCAGCAGTCTGGGAGACATTTAACAAGGGGAATGTCCTTGAATTTCATCAGTGAGACAAGTAAAGACAGTGTCTAGGACCTCTGAAAGAATCCTGGTGCTTCCTCCATTTGGGCTACAGGACCAAAAGCAAGTACAGTGCTGAATTGCCTAGTTACAACTGGTGCCACAACAACGCCCTCTTCTTGTGAGGTATGGAAGATATATACACCACCCTCTCTACCTTATGGGTCCCCAACAGAACTGTGTCCCCAACAGTCCTTAGTCACAGGTGTTCAGTGGGGCATCACTTCACTGCAAACATCACAAGGAAATGATTTGTTGTGTCCTCAGAAAGAACCTATTTCAGAGAAAAGTCCCCAATTCTCTCTGCTGCTGCAGAGCAAAGGAAAAAGGGACTCCATGGGACCCAGGAGACCACACAGCAGCAATGACATCATGTCTTGAGGGAATATGAAGGTAACCCTGGACATAAAAATGTGGGCAGGAAAGAGGGTGAAAGGTGGCATGGGCATCTTCTCTAAAGAGCTCATATTCTAGATTTGAAGTAGAATAGACACTAATGCAAGGAACAGTGTATTCCTGCTGAACCTTGGCATGCTAAGGATCTATGGCCATCTATATGAGACATCTATAGATGTCATCCTGTGGGCTGAAAGATAGACACACAGTCCAAGTGGGTGTAGCAACCAGGGCAGTGGACACAAAGCAACATTACCACTGCAAGTTGCAGACAAGGAGCCTATGGCTCTCCTGTGCCCCTCTCCCCCTCCCTCTGCTTGTGAGAGTCTCTGGGCTGGCTGGACCTGCCCTCCAGGCAACCAGCAGAGGGCAGCACGAGGTCATTGCTGACTAAGCTAGGGATTTCTAGGTTGCCTGGGAAAGTAGACTATGAACATAGCCAACTTTCAAAATGAGCATTACTGCTTGTCTGGAATCCAGTGTGGCCCCAAGTTAATCTCTGGAGATGAATTGGATCTCACTTAAGGGTGAACTCAGATTAATTCACTCCTCTGTTCATTCATGAGCTCATTCGTCAGCCTTTAATTGATCTCCTACCCTTTCCTGGACACTATGTCTGCTGAGGTGAGTGGTGTAGCTTTGGAAAATTCACAGAGGCAGGGTTACTACTAGTGTTGCACTATTTGCAAGTAAATGTTGTCGTAATTGCTTCACTAATAATGGCTTATCTCTCCCCGGTGACAATCTTCTGAGGTGGGCACAAGTGTTATCCTAGCCTTACCAAAAAGAGCACCAAAGCACAGAGACTTAAGTGACCCGACGCAGGTCACACAGCTACAACATAATGGAGTCAGAATTTGAACCCAGGCAGTCTGGCCTGGAAATGCTTACTCCTAATGACATTGTCACACTGTTAGAACTTAAACCAAATAAACGCCAGAAGTGATACCAAATATCTACAGCTGTTGAGAGGAAAGTATAACTAAGAGGGAAAAGACCTTAAGGCTGCGGTTGGGGCCACCTTAGCTTCACTGGTCAGATGAATTGGATGAAGGCAGTATCTAAGATTTTCACAAGATTATACTAGGGTCTGGCCAGTCACTGCTGATTCCATGGCTTCCTAGACACACTTACGGCCATTTACAGGCAGTTTGTATGTGACCAACCTGCATACTCTTCACCCAGAGCCTCTGGAACATTCCAAAGAAAAGGGTAGACAGAGAGAGGTGTGGACATGGGTGGAAGAGGCCTGGGATGAATTACCGGCAACAGGGTGCAGGGAGCTTCAAGCTTTGGGTCTGTTGGTTGTCATACAGACACTCAACACACAATTATATGGCAATTACATGAGCACATAAAGATGTACAACAGCCTGAGCCCTGGTCACACAAGTGCCTGCGTGAGGCCTCGCGAACCAAGCACCTCCTATATTCTGACAGCTCATCAGAGCTGTTCCTGTCTTAGCCCTATTCTGTAAAGTCACAGGAGGTGGTAAGAGCTTGGGATGTGTAGGAATGGGTTTGGAGCAGCAGCTGGTTGTAAGCTGGGGTGGGTTGGGAGAGAATGTTGATGGACAGATACTATAAGTAAAACTGGACCCCCTTACATCATGAGGGACCTCCAAAGAATGAAGAAATCCTGCCTACTGACATGGATGAGAGGTGCACACAAACCACCAGAGTGACTGTTAGTTCTTGGGTCGGTATTTCCAAACTTTGCCCAACATCTAGATCACTTGAGAGCCTCACAAAGGCAAGAGACTTTGGAGATTTTTTTTAAACAGGGCCCAAAACAGCATGAGAGTCCTCAGACAATGTCACGATTCTGGTCAGTTCTGCCAGCCACTGCTCTGAAGAGTCACATGAAGTGCATGGGCTACCAAAACAAGACAGGCTGGCCCACGTGCTGCCAGTGGCTAGCCTAGTCCAAGGTTTGTGTTCAGTTAAATGCCTACCTGAAGTCTATTTCTTTTAAATGCAGCAATTGTATCTGCCAGGACCAGACTGGTTCTGACTTAGGGGCCTTCTCCCCACACAGGTCATTGCTTCCCAGTTGGTCTCTTGTCGGGTGTTCCTCTCATTTTCGCAGCAATCCATCAACCACTCAGGGTTACCAGGGTAACGTGCTTGATAGAACTCACTTCCTGGCATCTCTAGCCTGGGCCTCAGATGACAACAGATCTTTCCTGGCTAATGGTGTATGTGTGGAAAAACCCCAAATTCCTGGTAATTACCAAAGTACAGATCGTTTGCATAACAGTGAGCAAACAGCCTTGTGGGTCAGAGGCTGTACAGGTCAAGCTCATGGCCTGGGCCCTGGTGCTGGTTGACCTCTGACAGGAACAGAGAATGGAGCTTTCCTGGACCCAGACAGGAAGAAAGTTATCTCGTGTGAGTGACGAGCCTTCAGCTGGAACTTTATGTCCCCACCTCTGGCTGGAACACAGCCGGAAGTGGCAGTGGCAGAGATAAGGGACTCCAGAGAATGACTGTCCAGCTGAACAGGCTCTTCATTTCTGGGATGCAGAACGTGGGCTGGAACCCGGACCTTGAGTATCCCAATCTTTTAGTACCTGCTTCCCCTTTGTTACATGGCAAACCATGTCCCCAGTGGCTGTATTTCTACAGAAGGAAACTGACTCACAGACATGAATTTAAGCCCCAAGTCCCCATTTCCCAGGTAATATACACTTAGGATTCTAACATCCTGTGTAGGTGCTTCTTAAGCAGTCCCCAACACCTGTGGTTAAGCATCTGGGTTTGAAATGAAGCAGCAAATCATTCTGTTCTACATCACCAGTACTTGGGGTCTGAAGACATTTCAGTAATGTGACAGTTTAGGTGTGCTGGAAACCAAGGCACATGGTCCTGCCACCTGTACTCTGCTGGCCCTGGTGCCTTCCGTAGGTCCCAACCTGGTTCCCATAGCTGCTGGGAAGGAACACATCCTGACATTGACTGCTGAGCAGCCAACTTATCCATCCATTTGTGAATGTTTGCTGCATCCATTGAACAAACATTGGTCAACCACCAAGCACTTAATGACTAGAGTGCTTTTCCTGGTAGTTCAGAAACCAAGAAAAGTGAAATAGAAATGGACATGAACAAAGACTTCTCACTAAGTGAGAATGACTCTTAGCTCATTCGTGAAATGTTTTCTGATCTCACTTGTGAATGACAAGCAATGAGAGCCAGCACTCAACTTCTTCTGGCTCACAGTACTTTGCTATTGAATCTCAGCTCCACCTACCCTTAGACAGCCGGAAAGCAAAAGTGCCATGGTCACACTGGATAAATCAAAACTTTGGGCTGCTCATGAAGTAGGTCCAGTGGCTGGCTGGCATCATTTGACCCTTAGGGCAAGAAGCTAACCATGGGGTCTTTCCTCTCTCTGCACTGGTAATGGCCCTGGTGATCCATGATGAGAAGGTGTAGCAGTGAAGGAAAGGGATGCTGGTCAGTGGGGACTGACGTTGATGAGATGGGCACCCCTTGAATGACCATGCCTCCTTCCATGCTGCTGGCACACAATATCAAACCTGTTCCATACACGAATGCAGGGAGAACGGCTGCTGTTCACTCTCGGGGTGCACAGTGAGTAAAGAGAGGACACAGCTACTCGGCGGGGTGTTCTTAGGACTGACAGTGGTCACTCACATGGGATATTTCCCTTCATTATGGTCAGGTAGACAAAGGGCGCCTGAAGCAGTACATGAACCCTAAAAGCCACAATCCTGTCACAGAGAGGACCTAGCTAGCCTATACCTGGGGTACAGTGAGTATCCAAAAGTGTTAGCTCTCTTCCGCTGCCCACCAAATATAGCTCCCCGTGAAGGAACACACAAGAAGCAAGAATGCCTTGTAGACTGAGGGTAGTTTCAAACACTCCAGTTTGGCACCACTTAGTGACAACTCATGGAGAAAAGGAATCAGACATTTAGACCGCTGAGATCAGCTGCCACTGTGACACGGGTGTGGTCCACCTTTAGTCCGTCATTGCAAAAGGAGAGGATTTACTGTAGCTTTCCACAGTTGACTCTGAGTCAACGCTGTGCCCCTAACAAAACAGGTGTGACCTTTGCCCTGTGCTTGACCAGACACTGGTGCCTCCTTATGTCCTCGTGCCGCAGCCAAATACGTTCACTCTCCTCAAAAGAATCAGCTAACACTAAGCTTGAGAACCAGTACTGAATTTTCTTAGGAAGCAACTGAGAGTTCAGAGAGGAGTTGGAGAAGCAGGAGGCACTAGCTTCCTCATGCCGGGAACTCACAAACAGCGATGAAGGAAGACTGGCAGGCAATGTCATTCCAGATGCCACTCTCTGACATAATGACACAGTCCTCCCCCGAGCCATGGTCATTGGGCTCGTTCTGTCTCCAGTTGCTGTAGGTGAGCTTCCCCCCTGTCACGTACATGAATTGGCCTTCAGTCACCTCATCTGTGATGCCTATGAAGGCGTTGCCTTTGGCCACTTCTTGGATGGCCTTGTTCTCCTCAGCATTCCTGGGAATAGCCACATTGCCTCGGAGCTCGGCACACAGAGCCTTCACTTTGGAAAAGGGCATAGTTTCACGGTTGGTCACGAAGAACTTCTTCCCAGACTTTTTGCCCATTGAGAATGCATGCACTGAAATCAGAGTAGATGAGGCTTACTCAGTGTGGGGCCCAGTCAGGACCTGTTGGAAAAGTCCTCTGAGAATTCAGGACTCAAAAAAGAAGTCTCGGGACTAATGACACTAGGCCAGGACCTAGGAAGAAGGTTGACCAGGAACAGCTACAGAGCCAGGGAAGGAGTCCACAACACTCTATAAGAGCCTGACCCTCCTGGGACAGCGCACCGTCGACACCAACGTCAAAGCCTGCAGCAGCACAGGTGAACACAGGGGGGCACATGTGGGCTCCACCACCCCATTTGGGCACCAGAATAAGAGAGAGGTATAATTACCAAGTAAAAACAGTGGTTGGGGAGCAAACTGCAAAGATGTTGGAGAAAACAGACATCCACCCTGCCCTTTCTTGCTGCTGTCTGTGAGCTGTATGATATGGAGTGAGTTGTTATACTTCCTGAAGTATAATAGCTTTTAAAAATAGTGTTCCTCTCTCTCTCTCTCTCTCTCTCGCTGTGTGTGTGTGTGTGTGTGTGTGTGTATGCATGCCACAGTGCTCATGTGAAGGTCAGAGGACAACATTCGGGAGTTGGTTCTCTTCTCCCACACCAGGTTTTGGGGATTGAATTCAAATCACCAGGCTTGTGTGGCATGTGCTTTTACCCACTGAGCAATCTCCCCAGTCCCAAGATAAGTATAACACCATAACCAGAGTTGGTAAAGAAATTGAATGAAATATTACAAGAAAGAGCCATGCCTGCACAGACCTGTGGTAAAGTAAGTGTTCAGAAGTGTGACGGATCTATCACTCTCCTCCCCAACTCTAGATCCCTCTGTAGGAAAACTTGAGTGTGAGAACACCATGGGGGATGAGGGAAAACTTACACTTCTTGGTGTGCTCCAGTTCTGATTTTAGGGTCCTCACCTCTGCCTCCAAATTCAGCAGCTTTGCTTCAATGCCTACAAGAACATCAGGAAAAGGCTACTTAGTGACAAGACTGCAAACTGGAGATAAGATACTGGAGGAGATGGGTACAAAGCTCACAGCCTAGAAAGAAAACTCAGCAGGCAAAGTGATTGCCATGAAAATACAAGGACCTATTTGATTCCCAGAACCTACATAAGAGCTAGACATGTAATCCCAGTGCTGGATGAGCACAGGCAGGTACAGACAGGTGGATCTCTGGGGCTTGCTGTCCAGCTAGCCTAGCCTACTTGTTAGGTTCCAGGCCTGTGAGAAGACCTTGCCTCAAAAAAAAAAAAAAAAGGACTCTATCTTAAGAACAATACCTGAATTTGACGTCTGGATTACACACACACACACACACACACACACACACACACACATACACACACACGCATATATATTCCTCACATGTACTTGCACACACATGAATATCTATGTATATGAACATTTTTATAGACACAAATGCTAAGGCTCACAAAAAAGTAAGCTTATTCCAGAAAACTATGAAAGCTAAAGAAGCAAATGGGAAAAAAAAAAAAAGAGAGAGACCTGCTGCTTTCCCAGGTGTAAGTTAGTTACCCTAATGACTTGTCAATGCAGCTCTCTCTCTCTTTTTTTTTTTTTTTTTGAGACACTGTTTCTCTGTCCTGGAACTCACTTTGTAGACCGGGTTATCCTCAAACTCACAGATATCCACCTGCCTCTGCCTCCAGAGTGCTGCCCAGCTTCCTCCTTTTTTTTAACGGAGTGCTTAATGTTGTAAGATACTAATTTCTAAAAATGGTCATTAGTCTGTGATTTTTCTTTGTGATTCTTCTTCACTTCTCATTACTGATAAATTCTGTCTCTGTTGTTTCTATGTATGTGCTCATGTGTAGATGCACATGTGTGTGTTGGTATGTATGTGTATGTGTGTAGAGGCCAGAGATCAACCCAGGGTGTCATTCCTCAGGAGCCATCTTTCTTGGAGACAAGCTCTCTAGTTGGTCTGGAGTAGCCGAGTAGGCTGCACTGGCTGGCCAAAAGCCCCGGGGATGCATCTATCTGTGCCTCCCCAGCACTGGCATTACCAATGTGTGCCACGATGAGTGAGTTATTTTATTGTTGTTTTGTTTTAATGTGGCTGCTGGCGGCTGAATTTACGTTCTCATGCTTGTGCATCCAGCATTTTACCAACAGTGGCATCTCCCCAGCCTCCAGGTAAACTCTTTAATACGTTTAATTCTTGTGACAGACAGAGGGACAAATATTAACAGAGGGATGTCAGTTTTCTTTTTGTCTTTACCAGATTGCTCTGGTTGACTCTGAAGCAGATGCTGTGGCATTGATCCCCAATTACTCAGGGGATCAATGTGACCGACCACTTCATGCAACTCTTCTGACAGTAGACATGGGGGAGGGGCACATTTCCTCCCACATAGCCTACAGAGCACACCAGACTTTCATCTGAGGAAAAGCTAACCCAATGTCCTAAGGAGAAGTGATGAAGGAATGGCCCTGGAGGGTACTTGGTACCAGTGAGAATTTCTGCAGGACCCAAGCGACACTGAGTGAGGGAGCAGCACTGAGCATCTCCTGGTGAGGCATCAGGAACAGAAGCACCTCCCACATCACCTTCTGTTCCTAGACCCCCAACAAGCTAGTCACACTGGAGTATTCTCCTACCTGCACTGTGTCCAGGATCCCCTTTTTGGCCTTTTGGTCCTGAAATTCCAGGAGCTCCTGCATTTCCTGGAGGCCCCACTTTCCCTGGAGGGCCCTGCAAGCCTCTGAGCCCTTGACCTGTTGGGGCATAAAGGTAGGATGACCTGGTGACTGTTACTCGTTCTCTTTCCTCAGAGGTTCGATGTTTGATTCACATCAACTCCAGGAAATGGACAGAGAGCTAGTTATTGGTTACTCAGAGTAGACAGATCCTCCTGCCTCCCAGGAAGACAACGCCTCCTCACAAACCCCCATATGAAAGTGTGAGATTCAAGAGAACTTTTAAGCTGTTGATTGGTAGTCAGTCATACTGTAAAGAGATCATTATAAAGAGAAGAAGACTTGTCACAATAAAAGTCAAGTCTCCCCAAGTCTCTGAGCTTCATTCCTGGGGACACAGAACAAGCCCCCACTGGAGGTAAAGGTGTAGAAAGCCAGTGTACAATGTTTCATACCTGGTTCTCCCTTCTCCCCTTTGGGTCCATCTCTCCCATCTCTGCCACAGGCTATTACAGAGCAAGACTTCAGGGCATCCTCACAGGTTTGTGACTTTGATGAGGATATGGCCACCACACACAGGAGAAGGACAGGGATCGATGGGAGCAGGAGCATGGTCCTGACCTCAGAGGGGAGAAAGTCAATGAGATGAATATTTGGTTCATGGCACTTGTTCGTAGTTATGGCACCCTGCACCCTGGGCTGAGGACAGCAGATATGAGATATATCATATCCTCTGACTCTGATCTACTTAAGGTAGATCACACCTGAGGCTACTGAAGCCAAAGTATGAGTCAGGTCAGGATTAAAACCAAGAAAGATGCAAGAGGAAGGGGGCTTGCTCTCCCAAGAGGCCCAGAGTCCCTGTGTTGGGGTGAGGCACACTTCACCTTGAGGCTCTATAGACCAAAAATTATAAACTAGCCATGCTTGTGGTGGGCTGGCAGAAATGTAGAATGCCCAGCACCCAAGAGACCCCAGATCTATGTTTCTTGTCTCCCCTTCTATTTCACAGGAGGCCCAGTCCCCCACTTTTCCCCTTCCCTATGGATCCTCAAACTAGACTGTAGAGAAGGGCCCAGAACGTCTGTTTCTCAGTCAGATGTCACTTATAATTCAAATAAAAATGCCTACTTTACATGCTGAGACCTCACCCACTCTCAAATGTGTGGTTATTTTCCCAACATCTAGTTGGCATCATGTACCAAGTCTCTGTTTTGTGACAGGCATTTGCTGGAGATGGACCACGCTCAAACTGGAGCCTTCTCCAGTCATGGATCCTTTACACAGGAGACTTCTCTTGCTTGAAATCCCACCAGAAGGCCATTTCTGCTAGGGGAAGCTCAGGTTCCTTCAATGCCTACTACTCACACAGGCCTGGAGAGTGCCCCCACATGATTCTCCCAGCAGAACTCTCTGTGCTGTCTGGGTCCTGCTCTGAGCCACTGGCCTCTCAGGGCTGTCCTCTGTTTTGTCCCAGCCTCTAATCCCAGTGTCCTGGCTGAACAACTGAACTGCCTTTCCTTAACCTGCTCTGTCACTTCCCTCAACTTTTGCATTCTCCAGCACACAGCAAGAGGTGACCAGTGTGAAGACATCTCCCATGATCACAGCCTCCTCCATCTTTTCCCTTTCTAGATATTGTTCTTATTTTTAAAAGTCCTCTAATCACACTGGAGACCCCTGTGGTCACACGTGGGTTGTACATATGGTGCCACCACCACTCTTTTCACTTCTATTGTTCCTTTAGGAAAGGATTGTCCTTTAGTTTGCATATGGTCATGGAGATCTAGGAAGGGCACAGAGAGCTCAGATCAGAGAGAGATACAGGCCTAAATGGGCCCGTTGACCCCACTAGACCCTTGCCTGGACCTTATAAGGTTCAAGCTGAGAGGCCAGACTCCAAACCCAGGGCCACACCACCTTCATCCTGAAATGACTTACCAGCGTTTTCTTTAGAGTGAAGGGGTAGCAGAAGGGAAACTTACTCTCTAGTCCAACTTCTGGAAGCTGCCTCCTCAGTGCTAAGGCCTATTATCCTGGTGACCAGGGACTAAGCTGGACTAGCCTTCAACCCCAGATTAATGAGCAACTATCCTTGGAGATGTTGTAACTGGGTAGCTGTCCAGAGCTGCTGCTGCTAGTATCTCAGTTCAATACTGTGTAGCTCAATGTCTTAATACTCTAAAAGCTTCCTACCACTGTGCTCCCTCCCAGATCTCCATCCATACAGCTGAGACACTCTGAACCTCTAGAACCATGGGCTCTTGACACAGATTCATTAAGATATTCTTTCCAAAGAAACACTCATAAATGTACTAGACAAACATTCTCAGTCAGGTGCACACAGGTATGGATGGATATGCACAGGAGCCCAAACTCTTGTCAGTTGCTATGACTAGTTTACCCCTCTGCTTATTCTTCAGTTATTGTAGGACTAGATGAGGTCCTGAGTCACCTCCCTTCTCCTGCTTCATTCAGAACATGTGTTAAATGTCTCCTTCAGGCATGTTCCAGACCTAGGCACAAGAGGAAAGGAATAAGGTTTTTAAAGATTTATTTTTACTTTTACAAAGTATGGATACTTTGCCTTTGTGTATGTGTATGCACCTGTGCATGACTGGTCCTGAGGAGGCCAGGGGAGGGCGTCAGATAACTTGAAAGTGGAGTTACAGACAATTGTGAGCTACTGCGTGGGCACTAGAAACCAAACCTAAGCCCTCTGCGGGAGCAACAAGTGAGCCACCTCTCCAGCCACATGAGAAGAAATGTGTGTAGATAACAAGTTCAAAGCTGAATGTCCACTCTGCCCAGGCATTCCTTCTATCTTTAAGTGTTGGTTGTTATTTGGATTTCAGCTGAGGTAGCTCAGGATAAGGGGCTTTCCTAACCACTCAATTTTGAGTAGCTTCTATGCTACTAAATTTTAATTCTCTGATTTAATTGTATGCCTATTATTTGTCCATATGTGAAATTGTTTATTTGGTTGCCTATTTATTCACTACCCCATATCTCTGTTGTTGTTGTTGTTGTTGTTATTGTTGTTATTGCTATTTGTTTGCTTGTTTGTTTTTGAGACAAGATCTCTATATAGTCCTGGCTATACTAGAGTTCACTGTGCAGACCAGGCTTGCCTTGAACTCTCTGAGGTCATCTTCTCTCTGCCTGCCCAATGCCTTTTAAATGATCATGAAAGAATTGGAGTTTCGTTTTCTTGATGCTGTGTTCCTGAGAAGGAAGGACCAACCTCTCCCTAAGGCATGCGGCAGAAGGCAAACATTGTTACAGCACTGTAAATACTGTTAAGGTTATAAGCACCACCTTTAATGTTAGTTTTTATTTTAAATAAGCTAAGACATTGGGGAGTAGGATTACTTGATTCCCTACTTGGCAGACCTTCCCCTCCTGTGGTTATTCCCTAAGCCAAGGACTGTAAGACAAATGCCCAGAAGAACTTGAATGACACCAGCTTCTTTGAACACTATACTTGGGGAAGTGACATTGCAACCACAGCTGACTGCTGCTGAACCACAGCTCTGGCTCTCAAGGCATGGTCTACAGCTGCTTCAAATAGCTTACAGTGGCCCTTTTTTCTATAAGTCTTGGTGATACCCTATAACCAATTCTACTCAGGCTAGATGGGGACCCCTTTCCAAAGGACCATTGTGTTGGAATAAATGTAACCCCTTATCTGTATGAGGGATTGTGCTGATTGCTGCAAACCACATGCTTCATTTGTGTGAAGAACTGTTGTTGTGGTCTGGAGAGATTGCTCAGTGGTTAAGAGCACTGGCTGCTCTTCCACAGGTACTGAGTGCAATTCCCAGCAACCACATGGTAGGTCACAACCATCTGTAATGAGATCTGATGCCCTCTTCTGTTGTACATGAAGACAGGTCACTCATATACATAAAATAAGTAAATACTTTTTTAAAAAAGAGCTGTTGTGTTGGTACAAACACACCATTTTGACCATTTAAGCCTGATGTGGGAGCCAACTGGAAAGCACTCTCCTTCATTGCTTCCCCAATAAAGGCTTTAATCCAATGTTCTTTTCTCGCCTACTCTTCGTTTTTTACCATGAATTACTACAGTGTGCTGAGCTGGGAACACAAAGGCTGAAGGTGAGGACACGGATGAAGGAAGCAGCAGCTGCCAACATTGGCAGCAACGCTGTGCTAGCAGCGAGAGTAATGAGAGGCAACGGAAGCCATCCAGAGAGGGGCTAGGGCAGAGAGGACTGGGAGCAGAGACAACTAGGTCTGTGAAGAGCTGCAGATGAGCAGCTGGAGGCCCTGGTCATTGGGAGGGTATCAATGAATGACTAAGCCTTCATGGCCAAGGATCTCAGACACTCTAGATCTAAGAACTGTAACACTAGCTGATGTCAAGGGCTCGGGGTCCTGATGTACTAGGCCTGTATGTTGTTATAGGGCCTGTATGAGCACTGTTATATGAAAAGGTCCAACCTACTGCTGCCTGCTGCTACCTGCTGTAGCCACTCAATGCTGCTAGAAGCCACGAATTGACAATAGCCGGTAAGTGCTGGGGCCCCTGATGGTTAAAACCCAGAGTGATAAGCCTCCCATCTAAGTGCCACTAAGTCTCTTGCTTCTAGAGCCTACAGTAACAGGCTCCTGCCCTTCAGGGTTTGGAGTCATAAGGCTCTGGCCTGCCAGTCTGTATGCCAGTTCTTGAGTGCTAAGTACTGAGAATTGTCAGCACTGAAAAGGCTTTATCCTGTCTGTCCACAGTCCCCACCCAGGTGGAATAAGAGGACCCCAGCCATTGGTAACCTGCCTACCTGGCAGAGTGCCCCCTAACTGTCAATGCCCAAGGAGGATCTGTGAAACAGATGAACCCTCAGCCGCATGTCCTTGGACCAGTCCTTGTGACTTCACTGGCAGAGCTGACATCCAGGCTTGCTTCACCAGTGTTGATACTTCTTTGGGGCAGGAATTACATACAGTTCACTTGTTGTCCCCTAAGTATAACCCAGGCCTGGGCACCTAAGAAGGACCCAGTAAGGTAAAAAGCTTGGTAGCTAACAGACTAGGCCGAGGCTCCTTAAGCTTGGGTTTCTAGAGTATCCAGTGCTTGCAGTCAGAGGCTGATCAGGTGGCCTGAGCCCCTGACATGACCTTTCATGCCTAACTTTCTCCAAGTTCACAGACACTCATTGAAACCTTTTATCTTACCAAACAACCTGAGAGGTTTGTTTTCCCCATAATAGTGTGGGCCCAGGTTACTTCCCATGACTCTATGGTTGGTATTTTGGCTACTCAAGGGCCATCAGTCCATGTTTACACAAGACACCATGTCACCTCTCTAATCTTATTAGAAGCAGCCTGACAGGTATCTAGAAGGGGCTCCATTGTTAAGAAGACACCTTTCAGGGCTGTGGTTTTTTTTTTTTTTTTTACTGTCGGTACAACTTCTGGTCCCATAGGCTGAGAAAGCAACTGGCATTTATTGAATACAGCAAATGAGATCACTCCCAAAAGTGAGGGTTTAAAACTTAAAAGTTTACATAAAAACCACTCTAAATACACTACAGACTCATAAAAGGGTGGTTTAAGTGGGGGAGAGAAGAGTATGTGAGCAAAGAAACAGTAAGAAGAAGATCTTGATCTGGCCTGGTGTAGTAGCACATGCTGGAGACCATTGTGCTTAGCAGACTGAGATAGGAGGCCATCCTGGCCTAGAGAGAGTTTCCAGCCTGCCTTGGTTGCATACTAAGACTCTACGCCAAAACAAAGGAGAGAAAAAGGAAAAATGACTATATTAATGAGAAAATAAGAAATACTAATTAAAATATAAAATGTTTATATAAATAAATAGTGGGCAGACATGACAACGGTAGTTTGAATTCTTGTTTTCATACTTTTGCTTCTTATTATAGAATTTTATTTCCAGGTTCTTTGCTAAAGTACATTACTAAGAGGTCCACTTGAGCCCCAGGAATAAATATTCAGCCCTTTTGATGTTTGACTTGGCTTTATGACTTACCAAGTTGGAAGGAAGTAGCAGCATCAAGGGTGCTCATAATAGGAGGCCTATTATGTGACCTATTATGTTTCTTTCCCAGCCCCTAGAAAGAATATGTTGGTGGTGGCCACTACTAGCAGGGTAATTGCATGAACAGAATAAATGCAAACTCACCTAGACATCCTGGGCCCAGCCTATGCAGTTGAATCTAGGCAAGTTCAACCAATATTTTTAGAGCTCAACACATGGAAAAAAAACAGTATAAGAAAGAAAAATGAGTGCTGTTGTGAGCATCTGAAATGGTGACTTCTTTTATCAACTAATTGACACATTACCAATGACTATAGAAACAGTATAATAAATAGACAAGTCAAGAAAGAAATGGAATATTAAACTGATATAAGTACAATTGACAATACAAATTTATGTTATGTTCAATGGACTTGATAGCAATTTGGAAATCATATAAAATTTATATTAGAAATCAATTTAAAATTATTTAAGTTAGCCTAAGGAATGTTAGAATAACTGATATGTTATTAATCATAAGGTATTGAAATAGACATAAAAGTCACTATCTTACCTATCAAGAAGTACAGTTTTTAAGATGAATTTTATCAAATCTTTAGAGATTATTTTCTCTCATGTAAATGATTGGAATTGAATTTTTAAAAACTGACCATATTTGCCAGAAGACCAGGTAGGCCAGCCACCCATGGACCATCCCCCACTCTCTCCATTGCCTGAGACAGACTCCCTGTGCCCAACCACAGGTTTTGCTTGCCAGAAAACCAGCCCCCAACTCTGGCAAACACCCCTTGCCCAAATACAGGTCATGCTGCCCATCCATGGACTTCCTCCACTCACTCAATGCCCCACTCTAACAATGTCCCCAATCCCCATCCCCTCCCCATTGCCATATCTCAGCCCTCAACTCAGGCAGAGACTCCCTTCTAGATCAGAGGCCACACCAGCCACCAGAACTCCAGGTAGGCCAAGTATACTTTATCCACTCTACTGGTATCCCCCAAACACTATCCCCAATAACCCCCTCATCTCCTTGTTACCATATACCAGCCCCCAACTCAGGCTGAGAATCCCTGCTGGATCAGAAGCCACTCAGGCTGCCAGAAGTCTAGCTCCAACCTCAGGTAAAGAATCCCTGCCTGCAAGAAACTACACCAGCTAATGTCCAGCCCCCAACTCAGATAAAGACTGCCTGATCAAGCATCAGACACACAGGCCAAAATACCAGAGAGGAAACAGAAGAAAAAAAACAGCCATCCAACAAAGAAAAACCCAGGAATTGGGACCTAGACCTATAACCACGCAGAACTCAGATACCTAGACACTAACATAAGAAAACAATCAACATCCAGGGCAAATCTCACCATCAAAGCCCAGCTATCCTACTACAGCAAACCCTGAATATTACAAAACAGCTGAAGCACATGAAAAAAATACCTTAAATCTAAGCTTATAAGGATGATAGAGGTCCTTCAGGAAGAAGTTAATAAATACATTAAAGAAATTAAGGAAAATACAAAGAAAAATGAAGGAAATGAATAAATCCCTTAAAGAACACCAAGAAAAAAAATTGAAGGAAATGAATATAACTGCTTAATATATGACAATGGAAATAAAAGCAATAAAGAAAACACAAAGAATACTGGAAATGGAAAAATCTAGGAAAGTGAACAGGAACTACTCACCAGTAGAATACAAGAGGTGGAAGAGAGAAACTCAGGCACTGATGATATGATAGAAGAAATAGATAAAACAGTCAAAGAAAATGTTAAATCTAAAAAATTACTGACACAAAACATCCAGGAAATCTGGGGCACTATGAAAAGACTAAACCTAAGAATAATAGGCATAGAAAAAGGAGAAGAATCCCAGCTCAAAGTCCCAGAAAATATATTCAACAAAATTATAGAAGAAAATATTCCCAACCTAAAGAAGAACATGCCTCTAAAGGTACAAGAAACTTACAGAACACCAAATAGATTGGAACCAGAAAGGAAAGTCTTGCCACATAATAATCAAAACACTAAACATACAGAACAAAGAAATAATATTAAGAGTTGCAAGAGAAAAGGGGCAAGTAACATATAAAGGTGTAACTATTGGACTTATACCTGATTTTTCAATGGAGACTTTAAAAGTCAGAAGATCCTGGAAAGATGTCCTGAAGACTCTAAGAGACTGCACAACAGCCCAGACTAATACACACAGCAAAATTTTCTGTCACTATAGATGAAGAAAACAAGATATTTCGTGATAAAGCCAAATTTAAATAATATCTATCTACAAATCCAGCCCTACAGAAAATACTAGAAAGAAAACTCCAATCCCTGGAGGTTAACTACACTCATAAAAACACAGGAAATAAATAATCTCACACCAACAAAATAAGAAGAAGGGAAACACACATAGAGACACCAACAAAAACAATAAAAACAAAATAATAAGATTTAACAGTCATTGATATCTATCCATATCAATGGACTCATTCCTCAGTAAAAAGATGCAGACTAACAGAATATATGTGAAAACAGGACCCATCCTTTTGTTGCATACAAGAAACACACATCAACATCAAAGATAGACACTGCCTCAGAGTGAAAGGTTGGAAAGCGTTTTCCAAGCAAATGGACCTAAGAAGCAAGCTGGTGTAGCTATTCTAATATCTAATGAAATAAACTAAAATTAATCAAAAGAGATAGGGAAAGACACTTAATACTCATAAAAGGAAAGATTTATCAAGATGACTTTTCAATTCTGAATATCTATGCCCTGAACGCAAGGGAACCTATGTTTGTAAAGGAAACATTGCTAAACCTTAAATCACATATCCATCATCATGCATTGATACTGGGAGACTTCAAAATCCCACTCTCACCAGGTCATCACACTGGATGACTCATACAGGTTATCCAGACACAAATTAAACAGAGAGATACTACAGCTAACAAATGTTATGAACCAAATAGACCTAACAGATCTCTACAGGACATTTCACCCAAATACAAAAGAGTATACCTTCTCAGCAACTCATAGAATATTCTTAAAAATCAACCACATAATACATCTTTTGAGGCAAAGCAAGTCTCAAAAGATATAGGAAAATGGAAATAACCCCCTGAATTCTATCAGACCGCCACAAATTAAAGCTGGATTTCAACAACAGAAACCCCACAAACTCATGGAAACTGAACAACTCTTTACTGAATGACTACTGGGTCAAGATAGAAATAAGAAAAGAAAACACTTCCTAGAATTCAATGATAATGAGTGCATAGCATAACCAAATTTATGAGACATAATAAAAGTGGTGCTAAGAGGAAAGTTCATAGCACTAAGTACCTATGTTTTCTAAAAAATGGAGAGATCTCATACTAGCAACTTAATAGCACTAGAACAAAAAGAAGAAATCACACCCAAGATGAGTAGATGGCAGAAAATAATCAAACTGAGGGCTGAAATCAATAAAATAGACACAGAGCAACAAAAAGAATCAACAAAACAGTTAGTTCTTTGAGAAAAATTAACAACATAGACAAAGTCTTACCCAAAATAACTAAAAGACAGAAAGAATGTCCAAATGAATAAAATCAGAAAAGAAAGGGGGACATGACAAATGACCCCAAGAAAATCAAAGAATCATTAGGTCATATTTTAATAATATGTATTCCACAAAATTGAAAATTTTTAAAGAATTGGATAATTTTTTTGCTGGATCTCACTTACCAAAGTTAAATCAAGATTATACAAACAATTTGATAGACCTATAATTCCTAAGGAAATAGAAGCAATCATTAAAAGTCTCCCAACCAAAAAAATCTCAGGACCAGCTGGTTTTAGCATAGAATTCTACCAGAATTTCAAAGAAAAGCTAATGCCAATCCTCCTCAAATTATTCCACAAACTAGAACAGAAGGAACATTGCTAAATTCATTTTTATGAAGCCACAGTCACCCTGATACCTAAACCACACAAAAATTCAACAAAGAAAGAGATCATTTTCCCTTAAGAACACAGATGCAAAAGTACTCAACAAAATACTCAAAATGGAGTTCAAGAACTCATCAAAAAGATCATCCATCACAATCAAGTAGCTTCATCCCAGGAATGATGGGATGGTTCAACATACAAAAATCAGCTGCCAAGGTAATCCACCATATAAACAAACCAAAAGATAAAAACTACATGATCATCTCATTAGATGCCAAAATGCCTTGGACAAAATCCAAGACTCCTTCATGGTATAAGTCTTATAGAGATTAGGAATACAAGAGACAGACATACCTAAACATAATAAAGGCAATTTACAGCTAGCCTATAGCCAACATCAAATTAAATTGAGAGAAACACAAAGCAATTCCACTAAAATCAGGAACAAGACAAGGTTGTCCACTCTCTCCATATCTATTAAATATACTACGAAGTTCTAGCTAGAGCAACATGACAACTAAAGGAGATAAAAGGGATACAAATTGGGAAGGAAGAAGTTAAAGTATTGTTATTTGCAGATGATATGGTGATATACATAAGTGACCCTAAAAATTCTGCCAGGGAACTCCTACAACTGATAAACACTTTCAGTAAAGTGGCTGGATAAAAGATTAACTTAAAAAAAAATCAGTAACCCTCCTATATACAAATGACAAATGGACTAAGAAAGAAATCAGTGAAATAACACCCATCACAATAGCCACAAACAATATAAAATATCTGGGGTAACTCTAACCAAGGAAGTGAAAGACTTGTATGGCAAAAACTTCAAGTCTTTGAAAAAAAGAAATTGAAGAAGATATCAGAAGATGGAAAGATCTCCCAAGTTCATGGATCAGCAGACTTAACATAGTAAAAATGGCCATGATACCAACAGCAATCTACAAATTCAACACAATCCCTACCAACACAGTTCCTTGCAGACCTTGAAAGGATAATGCTCAATTTCATATGGAAAAACAAAAAACCCAGGTTTGGTAAAACCACCCTGAACAATAAAGTAACTGCTGGAGGTATCAACATTCCTGATTTCAAACTGTACTACAAAACTATAGTAATAAAAACTTCATAGTACTGGCATAAAAACGGACAGTGGTTCAATGGAATTGAGTTGAAGACCCAGAAGTAACTCCACATATTCATGGACATGGATTTTTTTATTTAAAAAAAAAGCCAAAATTATACAATGAAAAAAAGAAAGCATCTTCAACAAATGGTACTGGTCTAACTGGATGTCTACATGAAGAACAATACAAATAGATTCACATTTATCCCTCTGCACAAAACTCAAGTCCAAGTGGATCAAAGACCTCAACATAAACCAGATATACTGAACATAATAGAAGAGAAAGTAGGTAATAGCCTTGAGTGCATTGGCAGAGGAGACAATTTCCTGAACAGAACACCAATAGCACAGGCACTAAGATCAGTAATTTAAAAAAATGGGACTTTATGAAAATAAAAAGCTTCTGTAAGACAAAGGACATCCCCAATAGGACAAAATGGCAGCCAAAAGAATGGGAAAAGCTTTTCACCAACTCCACATCCAATAAAGAGCTAACATCCAAAATACGTAGAGAACTCAAGATACTAGACATCAACACACCAAATAATCCAATTAAAAATGGGGTACAGATTTAAACAGAGAATTCTCAATAGAGGAATCTCAAGTAACCAAGAAACACTTAGAGAAATGTTCGACATCCTTAGTCATCAGGGAAATGCAAATCAAAACTACTTTGAGATTCCATCTTTCAACTATCAGAATGGCTAAGATCAATAACACAAGCTCATACTGGCAAGGATGTGGAGCAAGGAGAACACTCTTCCATTGCTGGTGTGAATACAACCTTGTATAGCCACTATGGAAATCAATATGGCAGTTCCTCAGAAAACTAGGAATTGATTGGCCTCAATACCCAGCTATACCACTCTTGGGCATATACCCAAAAGTGTTCCTTCCTACCACAAGTACCCTCATTCATCCATGTTTTCATAGCTTTATTCATAATAGCCAAAAACTGGAAACAACCTAGATGTCCCTCTACTGAAAAATGGATAAAGAAAATTTTGTACATTTATACAATGGATTATTACTCAGCTGTTAAAAAAATAACATCATGAACTTTGCAGGCAAATGGACAGAACTAGAAAGAAATCATCCTGAATAAGGCAATCCAGACCCAGAAAGACACATATGATATGTACTCACTTATAAGTGGATATTAGCTATTAAGTAAATGATAATCATGCTACAATCCACAGACTCAGAGAGGCTAAGTAATAATGAGGGTTCTAGTGGGTATGACTGCATCTCCCTAGGAAGGGAAATAGAATAGATTATGTAGGTGGACTGGGGGCAGGTAGGGGTGGGAACAGGAGGGATCAGGTGGGGGAGTGGGGACAGAAGGGAAGAGTACTGGGAAAGAAGACTGGAATGTGGGACCATTTGTGGGTAGATGTGGAAAGCTTTTGCAGCTTAAACTTCCTGGAACCTATGAGGGTGACCCTAGTGAGGAGTCCTAGTTGTGGAGGATAAGGAGCTTGAACTGGCCATCTTCTGTATCCAGTCAAGGCAGTCAATGGTGGGTCTCGGATGCTAACCCAGCCACAAAACCTTTCATCTGTCCTGCCTGCAAGATGTGCAGGGACAATAGTGGCTCAAAGCTTGTGGGAGTGGCCAATCAATGACTGGTCTAACTTGATGCCCATGCCATTAGAGGGAGCTCATGGGTGACATCGCTTGGATGGCCAGGAACAGGAAGCTGAATGGCCCAGAGACTTAGGGTAGAACCAAACACAACTGGCAGGAAAAAAAAGTCAATGAAGTGATTCCTAATGATATTCTGCTATACTCAAAGATCAGAGCCTAGCCCAATCATCACCCAAGAGGCTTCCTCTAGCAGCTGAAGGGAGCAGATGTAGAGACCCACACCCAAACATTAGGTGGAGCCCAGAGAACCCTGCAGAAGAGGGGGAAGGATTGTAGGAACCAGAGTGGTCAAGGATACTAGAAGAACATAGCCCACAGAATCAACAAAACAAGGCTCATGGGGCCTCAGAGAGACTAGAGGCAATCACAGAGCTTGCATGGGTCTGAGCTAGGTCCTCTGCATATACATTATGGTTGTTTAGCTTGAAGTTTTTGTAGCACTCCTAACAGTGGGACTTGGGGGTATCTCTGACTCTTTTGCCTGCTCTGGGTTGCCTTGTCCAGCCTTGATAGGATTTGTGCCTAGTCTTACTGAACCTTGTTATGCCATGATATCCCTGGGAGGCCTGCTCTTTTCTGAGGAGAAAGGGAGAAGCAATGATCTGAAGGAGAGGAACAGTGGGGGTGGAACTGGGAGGAGTGGAGGAATGGGAGGCTGTGGTCAAGATGTATTGTAGGAGAGAATAAAAAAATTTATATAAAATTTAAATAAAAATAAAACTGCACTCAAATGATTAGCTAAATGATGTTAATCAAAATTCAAAAGAATGTAAGAAAAGAATTCTTATTCATTTATTTTGATGATTTTATTAATTATTTGAGAACTTCAAATAATGAACTTTGACAGTATTTACCCCTACTCCTCCTCTTGACTTTCCCCAGGTCCACCCCTACTTCTTTACCTCTTCAACTTCCCAATCATCTTCATTTTTCAATAACCCATCAAGTCTGATTTATGCTGCCCATATATTCCTGGGTATAGGGCCATCCACTGGAGTGTAGTCTCTTACCAAGTGACACATTCTTAAAGAAAACTGATTATTTTTCCCCAGAAACAATCATCAACATTTCTTCAGTTAGAGATGGGGGGGGGGCGTCTCATGACTCTCTCTCAACCCATGCTAGAATGTAAACTGGCTCGATGTTCTACAGGTCTTACGTGGGCAACCACAGCTACTGTGAGTTGAGTTCTATAGTCCTATTATGTCCTGAAAACACTGTTTCACTCTGGCCCTCCCTGGCCTCTGGCACTCACAATCTTTACAGCCCCTTTTCATGCTAATTCCTGAGCTTTAGGGAGAGAGAGAGTCATATAGATGTCCCGTTTATGGCCACCGACACTTATTCTTAGCACCTTGACTAGTTGTGAGTTTCTATGTTAACCACCATCCACCATACAAAGAAATTTCTCTCATGTGATCTGAGAGCTGTACTAATCTACGTGTGGAGAGATATAAATCTAGAGAGAGGTTTGATACTATGTCCATTTAGCATAATAATAGTAGTAGGTTTACCTTAGGGGCCTAGAAGCTCCCAAACTTCGGGTTCTTGGCCAGATTTACAATGCCAGGTATGTGTTTTCTCTAGTGGAGCAGGACTTAAATTTGATCAGAAAGTGGTAGGTTGTCCCTATAACATTCATCCTGTTATTGAACCTGTGGGCATGTGTTTCTGCTCCAGTAATTTTTGTAGTTCACAGGGTTTACTTCTGGTTAAGACTATTAACGACTTCCTCCCATTTCCAGCATCTTACATAGGACTTTCTGGTACTATGAAAGCTAGCCATCACTGAGAAGGCTTTCTTGTCAATGTCAAATTGATTTTTCCATGTCCTGTGGTCAATGTGTGTGGCGCCTTCAGCAATGGGGTCTCACCATCAAGTTCTGGTGGGCAGTCAAGAGCAATGGTACTGATTTAGGAGACTCTGGAACATCTCTGACCAATAACTTGAGGGGAAGTATCCCACACCTGGCACTGAGCTTTTTACCTGGAAATCTGTATCTTATGGAATTAGCATAACCTCCTGTGTAGGATATGTCCAATTAGACTCTTTTTTTGTGGATACCTATATGAAGATTATAAAACCATAAGTTTCCATATGATTGTTTCAAACATCCTTAATGTTGGTTGTCCCTCCTCACACCCTCTCCTCCTAGTATTGATGAAGAAGCTTCCTCCCTGCAGGTAAAAAGAGAACTTTGTTTTTGTTTTGTTTCCGTTTTGGTTTTCGATACAGGGTTTCTCTGTGTAGCTTTGGAGCCTGACCTGGAACTCACTCTGTAGACCAGGCTGGACTCAAATTCACATAGATCCACTAGCCTCTGCCTCTTCAATGCTGGGATTAAAGATGTGTGCTACCATCCATCAATAAAATGTGTGTGTGTGTGTGTGTGTGTGTGTGTGTGTGTGTGTGTGTGTGTGTGTGTGTAAAAGTACAAATACAAAACCACATAGTTTGAAAAATAGTTACTAAAGCCTAGCCACACACCTATAGCATGACCTCTGGAATCTCACTTCCTGCTCTCCCTAGTTTACAAATTGGCCATGGGAAAACTGGTAAATAATTCTGACCTCTTTGTACTTCAGTATTCTACATTATAATTAAAAAGAACAATAGCATCTGTATTAGAGTCTCTGGCACAGAGCAAAGGTCATGAAAATATTAACTATCAGACCAAGTATGATATAGTGCAGGAATTCAAAGATGGTTCAAAACTAATGTAATTCATTAAGATAACACATATGAAGTTTTGTTAAAAGTCTCAATTCACATGTGTACATGCTTAAAGCTTGAAGCTTGCTCTGTTCTCAATACTAGTAAAAGGTCTCAAATTCTTCACATTCTCCCTTCAAAGACCCTGGTGATGCCAGACTCCTGGGATTTGTTTACAACACACTCCATATGATTTTGTCCCTAGCTTTGTCATTAAGATTTCTTAGTTCAGATTCAAGTCATTACTGCAAGCACAAGTTGGTGGTGGGGTTCGAAGCTATTGCTTCTTAAAGTAAAGGGTGGGTAATGGTCTATTCTCATACTTATTTGCATATGTGACTGCTATTGGAGTTAGGATTAGTTTGGAGCCAGTGTCCCTGGGCAGCCCTAAGAAGCCAGGTTTGGTTACCTATACTCAATTAGCCAAATATTGCCAAATTAATGGTAAAAACCAGAAAAGGGAAATTCATTCCAATGTAATCACATTAGGAAGAGGGATAGCGATCCAGTGATCCCTAAGTCTATTTTCAGGGTCCTAGACATGAGATTAAAGTTTAAGAAGGCCATAATTATGCATAGTCAAACACTTCTAGTCAAGGTGTGGTCCCACCTATCTTTTGTTTGTTTGTTTGTTTGTTTGTTTGTTTTTTGTTTTTGTTTTTGGAGACACGGTTTCCCTGTGTAGCTTTGCGCCTTTCCTGGAACTCACTTGGTAGCCCAGGCTGGCCTCCAACTTACATCCGCCTGGCTCTGCCTCCCGAGTGCTGGAATTAAAGGCGTGCACCACCACCACCTGGTGGTCCCGCCCATCTTTAATCCACAGTCCTCTTGGCTCTAGTCTCTCCTGTAATGTGGTCTGAAGATTCTGTGAAATTCCTTTAGAGGAGGCAAGTCACTCCTCTGGCAGGCATTAGGCTTCAGCCTTTTCCTTCTTCCAACATGAGACTCCTGGAGGAAACTCTAGTCCCCTGGGGTACCCTGTTTCACCGTCTGACAAGTGTCACTCTAGAATGTTCTCATTCCTTTTAGGCTTGTATGACAGTCACATGAACTTGTATACATGGATGTTATTTTAGGTTACATGAAAGATGAAGAGAATATTGGTCCAAAGGTGAGACATGTCTGTTCTCACAGGAAATTACTAGCCAGTGAGGATATGGCTGCTTCTCAGAACACACTGAATGGTCCTGTCTGATTGTTTAGTGTCTTCTAACAGTTCCTCTTGGGGACTAGTTCTTCTCGAAAGGACCCTGTAAGAGCCTCCCATCAAAGCATAGCATCAGTTGCACATGTAGGTCCACAGTGTGCTATTACTGGGGCCTTGTGTTTTAAAGAGCAACTGCTCATGTGTAGGGACTAAATCAACAAGTCAGTTCTGTGACCTGGCATTCACACAGCCCATAAGAAGTTTCCTCTGAGAGGTGAGGTGGGACCACATTGTCCTAGCATTGTGAGGCTCGCCATTTTCTCCCATTCTTCTTTTTTAATGTTTGATGTGTATCGATAGTTTGTTTACCCATTTCATTTTTTTATTTTTGAGATTATAATATAATTACAATAATTCTCCCTTCCCTTTCCTCCCTCCAAACTCTCCTATATACCCCTCCATTCTCTCTTTCAAATTCATGACCTCTTTTTTCACCAATTGTTACTGCATGCATATATGTATATTTATATACATATACATTCCTAAATAGAACCTACTCAATCTGTATAAAGCTACTTGTATGTATGTTTTCAGGACTGACCAAGTGGCACTGGACAACTAATTGATGTGCTCATCTCTGGGGAAAACTACTTCTTCCACTCCCAGCTTTCCTCGGTGGCCTATAGTTATTTGTGTAGGGCTGAGGCCTCCCATTTCTTTTTTCTTCA
This sequence comes from Peromyscus leucopus, assembly GCF_004664715.2. NCBI lineage: Eukaryota > Metazoa > Chordata > Mammalia > Rodentia > Cricetidae > Peromyscus > Peromyscus leucopus. Next base: position 99,116,926 of record NC_051070.1, read on the forward strand.
TTACTCCACAAAATCAGACAGTTTGTGTTAAGCACTAAAGTGCTTGCTCCTAGAATGGGGAATGATTCTTTCTTGTTTTGTTTTTTGTTTTTGTGCTTTGCTTTGTTCTTTGTCTGTTGTTTGTTTTGAGATAGAATTTCCCAATGTAGCTCTGGCTGTCCTGGAACTCTCTATATAGACTAGGCTGGCTTCAAACCGAGGGATTCACCTGCCTCTGCCTCCCAGGTGCTGAAATTAAAGATGTGTGCTACCACTGCCCAGCCTGGGAATGACTCTTCCTTTTCTCCTCTTCCTCCTCCTCTTCCTCCTCCTCCTCTTCTTCTTCTTTGTTTTTTTTGTTTGTTTGTTTGTTTTTGTTTTTGTTTTTTTTGAAACAGGATTTCTCTGTGTAAAAGCCCTGGCTGTCGTGGAACTCAATCTATAGACCAGGCTGACCTGGGAATCAGAGATCCACCTGTCTCTGCCTCCGGAGTGCAAAAGGAGGCATGTTCCACCACATGATTCCAATCTGCCTTGGGTAGTGTCTTAGTCAGGGAAGCTGTGGGGAATTAAGCATCCTTGCTCACAAATGTTAGAAGGATGATCTCAGGGGCACAGTGGAAAAAGGATACTTTTCACGATGAGAGTTCAGAGGTCACCAAAGGGTGGTCAGCTTTCTTTTTCCCATTCTGCTCCTCTTTAGAGGTAACATTGGTAACATTCCTAATGAACAGTCTCCTCTTTGCAGGCCCAGTGGTAGCAACCCTGGAGTCTTCATTCAGACTCAGAACCTCTTAACTCAGTTGTGCACTGGATGCCAATACCCTGGACTGGATGCTGGCTCCACTCACATTTCACTTTCTCTGTGCAAATAGACCAAAGAAAATGCCAGAAAATCATCTGATGAAGTTCAACATACAGATTACTGATTTAAAAGGAAAAAAATGTACATTGGGCTAGGGGTGTAGCTCAGTGGCTTAGTGCCTGCCTTGCCAAAATAACTGGAAATAAACCTTGGTTGAGTATAAGATCAATTAAAAAAATAATTCTTTCCCTGAAACCAGCAATATCTCACTAAAAATTTGTCCAAAAATAATGTAGTAACAATGACACATAATGTCATTAAAAAAAATAGACCTAACTGGAAAGGGGGGCAATGTCAACTTTTAGAGTTTTAGACTGTTAATCTATAAGACTGGGAATATATGTGTTTCTTTCTTGCTGTTTTGATCTCTGACAACCCTCAACAGCTTGTATGTTGAGTCCCAAAGACACAGAGTAGATGGATCTGCTTAGCAGTTAATGTTTGTGAAGGTGTAGTCCACATTGCTCCATCTGGCTTTCTCCTGGGCTTCTTTTTGCCCAAGAAAAGATGGAAATGCAGGGAGAGTGTCAGAAGGCAGGAACACAGAAGCTTTCTAGAAGTAAGATGTACAGGTGGCCGTCTCCTCAAGGCATAGGTACACTGCTATGAATAACCGCGGTGTGGATCATGGTCCCATTCCACGTAACTGAGACTAGAGTGGCTCACACAACCCACTTCATGCATTTGAGACTGAGATGGCTCATAGAAACCTGCACCTTGTGTCCCACCCTTGCCCATGGCACAGGAGAAACCATCCAGATGGCTGAGCAGGGGTCGAAAAGACAATGCCACTCCTCACCATGGACCACATGGGCTCATACCAGGAGTTATCTTGACACCAGCCACCCACTGGTATCATGTTCTTCTAGATACCTCTTTACCTCCCATGCCCCCCAGTCTGATTCTAACAAATGTTATCAGTGCTTGTCAAGTACTTGGTATGTGGCTTGTGATCAACAGTCATTGCCATAGTAATTGATATGGATAATGATTTGGTAGGTAGAGTAATTGCAATAATCACTTTATTTCCATCCCATAGACAAAGAAATAGGCTCAAAGAAAACAGTTATCTCAGCAGAAGACAGCCTAACACCTGGAGCATAGTTGACTTTAACAAAATAGCTGATTGAGTTAATGAGAGAAAAAAACAGAGTGCAGTCAGTGATATGCATGCCTCAGTGATGTAGAGTGAGGCTGTGTCCATTAGCAGGAAATTACTTGAGATAGGGTCTGGAGTGGAAAGGATGGTTCTTTTAAAATCCAGGGTGGCTGCTGTTAGGCCAAGAGGCTAAATTGGCACCTCCAACCCAAGGGAAGGGGCTATACATGTCAACCAGGGAGGTTGTGTTCCACCTGTACTATGCTGTAGCTCTCTGACGTCTTTGAGACCATGTTTGCCTTGAAAGCATGGGTGCAGATAATAATGTAGCCTTGCTCCACCCACCAGGCATTTTCCAGAAGTTCCCTATGTCTGTCTTTATGTTTAACCCGGACTTCTAAATCTTGGGGCAGTGAAAGGGTGAGCTGCAGAAGGATAGAAGGGGCAAGGGCAGGCACTTTCTGTGTAATATAGAGGGTCCTTCCATGCTGGGACCTCATAGACACCATTTATAAATGAAGAAACTGGACAAGGCAAGGGAAAAGGATGTCTCCATCTCATGGTGAAGGCCAAACAAGGTTGGCAATGGCTGCCTTGAATGAATGCTCAGAAGACTCTAGTGGGACTTTCATGATTCACTAATGATTATGGAGAAGAGTTTGGGGCCCATGTTGGAGATGGGGGTCACTAAGAATGCTGCTAATTCTAATAGCAACAAAGAAATTTGGTTGAAAGGGAGTTGCAGCATCCTAGAGATCAGATGGAACATTGGAATAGAGGCAAAGACAGTGTGGGATTTTATCTTTCTATCTAAATGCTTGATTAAAACTCACAAATAGCCAGCCGGTACTGCAGGCAGTTCCTATCATTCCAGGTCCCATCTGTATACATTTCTACACACTTCTCTTTGCCCCTTCCCTTGGGTTCCCCTGGGTACCAGTTGGTATAGTTCACAGAAGCCCCATCCAGGTATTGGAAATCTCCAGGGGTCTCATCTTCAACCATGCCCAGGTAGGCATAGGTGTTGTGCTTGTTCACGATGCTTGAGATGGCCTCATTCTCCTCTGGATTCCTTGGGACAGCAATGTTGCCACCTGCTCTGGTACATGTTTCTCTAATGGTATCAAAGTTGACTGACTGCCCATTGGTGGAGAAGACCTTCTCTCCCACTGACAACATGGATCCTTGCAAGCTGAGGACTAAGCAGAGGAGGCTAGGTTAGGCTGCTGACCTCTGATTATCCACCCACGCCACTGACTTAGGCTGTTGCCCTTAGGCTTTCTCCACAATCTCTCCATCTCTACTTTCTCAGTGTTTTCCCTTCCTCTTCCAGGCCTAGTTTCAAAGTCCATCTCTTTGTTCTCATCTATCTAACAATTACTTATTGCCTGTATCTGCAGTTTCATGCTTTCCAATAATTTTAGGAGCAAATCCATGCCCACTTCTGTGTCTTTGAGGTCATTTTCAAAGATAGGAGAAAAGGAAAGCATCCTTCCTTTCTCCAAAGCCCCATGTCCACACTTACTCGCCGGGCATTTAGGTTCTAGATTCTGGTAGTGGAGATTATAGGGGAATATTGAGACTCTGTGCTTGGGAACACTCCAAGCAGTCCCCTTACCTCCCATTAATTGCAGAATCCTATGTTTGATCTCTTGGAGTTCAGTCTGAAGTTCCTCATCCAGGTAAGCTGAAAACCCTGCGAAGACCACACACATCCAGGATGGGGACAAGCCAGCAAAGAGATCCATTTGCTCTGCCAGCTGTAAGGCTGGAGTTCTGTCATCTAATGCTGTGCCCAGAGCCCAGGCCCTAATTCCAAGGGTCCAAGAACAGGGTTTCCATACTTCTACACACCCATTTCTTAATGTAGCCTTGAACCCGCTCTGCTTTCCCATATCCTTGACTGGCACTGCATGCCCATCTATGCACTTTTCTCACTTATGAAAAGGACCTCATCCCATACACTCTACCAAGACTGACAATGATGATCTCTGAACTCTCAGATGCCCCACTATATCGATCCAAACCCTGGAGCGTCTATCAGCATGTGCAATTCCTGATCATACTGTCTGCCTGGATACCAAGTCCATATAACCTTGCCTACCTTTCGGGATGTCCCAGAGCCTCATCCCTAAGAAGCATCACTAGGCCTCCCAGTGCTGTGCCCCTTCCCATACAGGACACCATGTGTCCCTCTGTCTGCAGCCATGATGTATGTCAGTCTCTGAAATGTGTTATTCAACCCCCTACGGTTTCTCCCTTCAACTTCATATTTTCTTACTCAGGTTGAGCAATGTGCCTTGGACCCTTCCTACCATCCCTCATGTGGCTGACATGCTGTACCACATCACCACTGGCATGCCCCCAGCCCTGCTCACCTGGAAGACCCCTCTCTCCAGGCTCTCCCTTGTCTCCACGTTCTCCAGGTGCACCAGGGGCTCCAGGCAGCCCATCACGCCCAGGCATTCCTGGCATTCCTCCAGGGGGGCCCATGGGACCTACAGAGTAAGGAGGACACAGACATGTGGGCCTCCATTAGCATGTGGGTGACTCACTTGTCGCTCCATCAGAACTTAGAAGACACGTGCTCCAGCCTAAGGACTCCAGAAAAGTCCCATCAGCTAGTGCCCTGGACAGGATGGCTCCTGAAAACAGGTCCCTGTGACGGAGCTAAGGATGGGTTCTTCCATATAGTACCTGGAGGTCCAGGGTCTCCTTTGATACCATCTCTCCCATCTCTTCCAGGCAGGCCATGGTTTCCAGGAGTGCCAGGAATACCAGGGCTTCCAGCACACACCTCTGTCCCATTGCACTTGATACCAGCAACGACAGTGAAGAAGAGGGCGAAGGCCAAAGAGCACAGTGACATGGCCACGGCACAGATGGCTTCTCCTGCAGGAGGGAAGAGCTATCAGCCCCTCTGTAGCATGAGCATGGCTCTCCTCTGCCCACCTGCCCCCATTCTTGCTACACTTTGCAGGACCCAGGAATTCAGTAGATAATAACAGACAAGTAAGTGTAGTCAAGAATACCAAGAAGACCCAAACTATCCCCAGCCAGAAATCCCCAGAACCATCTGACATCTAACATAGCCTCACATTCCAGCCCTCCAGCTTCACATCATATGATCCCCAGAGGAGGAGCTCTCAGTAGAGTCAAAGGCCTGAGTCCCCACAGAGACTCTTTTCTGTTATAACCTCACTATGTAGCCCCAGGGGACTCACTGTGCCTCTCTGACCTTAGCTGACCCCGGTGTGCTTGGTAGATAATCCTAATAGAGTTGACTGCTAGAAGGCGTGTAGTAACTCATCACTTTACTCCATCTACCCCTCAATATTTTAATTTACTCTGTTTAGAGTTCTCATGAATCAGAGAGCCAAGGATAAACAGAGGTAAGCAAGGATCATGGTCTCCCTAAAATGTCAGTGGTAACCAGTATCCTGCCCAGTCAGCCCTTAATTAATATGTGGATCTTACCTCCAGAAATTCAAACTCCAGAAGACACCCAAGTGCCGGTGGCCAAGCGCACTCCCACACAGAGCCTGCAGATAGTATGGATGTCTGCCTCCAGCCAGAGTGGACATGTGGACAACATCATTTATAGACATGTAGGCTGCCAGCTTTCCCCACCCTCAGAGGCCCTATCATGGGGGGGGGGGCAGGAAGCAGCCATCTTGTTTACACAACTCGATTTCCTTCAGAGCATTTCACAAGAAAAGCACTTAGAGCCCTTGAGGGGAGCACAGAATCTGTGGAAGGCAAACTCCAGGTGTGTGGGACGGGAATCTTTCTCTTGTCAAGATCACCCCTCTATTCTAAATTAACATGATTGGCTAGCAGTACAGAATGAAAGCCTTACCCAAGTTCTGATAAAGATCTATTACCACTCAGAAAAGAACAAACCACCAGAACAAACAGATACAGAAATATGACAAAATCTAGCTACTCCATCACTCACCAATGGTCATAAAAAAGAAAGCAGAGAGGAAATTATGATGTTGAAATATAATAAAGTTATCAGGAATAAATAACAAGGAGATTAAATAAAGGAGGATCAGGGAAAAGAAAAATGAAGCAAGGTTAAACAAAAGAATGTAGAGGGGAGAAAGAAGAGGAAAGAAGGAGAAGAGGAAGGAAACAGACCAAGAACAAAAAAAAATGTATTTACATAATAAAAAATTAGATAAAGGTAGGAAGAGGAATGAAAAAAATTAAAAACTTTTTTCAGAATGAAATAAAGTGCAAAGCAGGGGCCGAAGCGATGGCTCAGTAGTCAAGTGCTCGCTGTACAAGTGCAAGGGCCTGCGATTCCATCCACAGGACTCAAAAAGAGGGCCCGGGGCACTCTGCAGTCCCGCTGTCCTCTGTCCAGATGCAAAGTGGACACAGGGAAACCCCTGAATCTCACTAGTCAGCCAGTCTGGAGTGCACAGTGTATGAAACAAGGCTGAAGGTGGGGACTGACACTCAAGGTTATCCTCCAGCCTCTGCGTGTGTGCAGGGCCACATGTGTGTCCACATCCCCACACATGAACATGCAAAGAAGATAGAGATACAGCCACTTACACATTAAAAGAGATTCAACACCTTGTCAACCAGGGAACCATGAAGCAACACTATAATCTAACAAGAAAAAGGAGGAGCAGCAAGTGCTGGGCACACGAAGGAACTTTCCAGCTCAGACTTTTCTAGGTGAATGGAAAATAGTACAATGATTTTGGAAGATACCTTGGGAGTGCCTCAGAATATTAAACAAATAATTATTCGTATGATTCAGCAATTTGATTCCTAGCTTTATACCTAAAATAATTGGGAATAGGTATTCTAAAACTTGTACACGACTGTTCAGATCAAAAGGTATAAATAGCCCCAGTATTGATTCAAACAAAATAGGATGGCACATTATTTAGTCACAAGAAGAACAGAAGTGAGGATATGTGCTACGGTATGGATTAAACATTGAAAGCATTTTGCCAAATGAAAGGCACAAAAGACAATGTATTGAATTATTCTAATTATATTAAATATCAAGAGTAAGCAAGTCATTCAGACAAAAAGTAAACAGTCATCGCTAATGGGTAAGGGATGGAGAAACTGAGAATGACTTTAATACAGGGTTTCTTTGGGGGAAAGATAAAAATATTCTGGAATTAACTGTGGAAATCAATATGGCGGTTTCTCAGAAAATTGGGAATTTATCTACCTCAAGACCCAGCTATACCACTCTTGGGGCATATACCCAAAGGACGCTCAGCTATGTTCATAGCAGCTTTATTCATAATAGCCACAACCTGGAAACAACTTCAGTGTCCCTCAATTGAAGAATGGATAAAGAAAATGTGGTACATTAACTCAATGGATTATTACTCAGCTGTTAAAATCAATGACATCATGAAATTTGCAGTCAAATGTATGGAACTAGAAAAAAAATCATTCTAAGTGAGGTAACCCAGACCAAGAAAGATAAACATGGTATGTACTCACTTATAGTGGATATTAACTACAAAATAAAGGATAATCATGCTTCAATCCACAGAGTGGTTAGATAACAAGGCGAGCCCATGGAGGAACACATGGATCTCTCTGGGAAGGGGAATTAGAAGAGATTTCATGGGTGGACTGAGGGAGGGTGGGGATGGCAACATGAGGGGTAGGATTGGGGGTGGATGGATGTGGAGAGTACTGAAAGAAATTATGGGAAAGGGGGTGCATCTCAGGTTCAGATAGAAACCTGGTGCAAAAGAAACTCCCAGGAATCTACAAGAATGACCTCAGCTTGCTGCTGCTGTGTTCTTACTGTATTTGTCATGGTATGATCACTATGTGAAAGGATCCCACTATATCTACCATAGTGTGGTTGTTTCTTGGGAAAATCCCACTCCTCACTGGGAAATTTACTTGTATATCATAATGATGATGATTTTTATAAGAACAATGATGATTAGTAAGGTCTATGATTTAATTGGACTTTCTGAGTTAGCCTAAAAGATACAAGTAGTTAGGACAGTTAGTAAAGATGATTAGAGACACATTTTAGGTTACTCTGCCAATTGTTCCTATAAGAAATAAAAAAGGCAAAAATGGGCTAAAAGTTACCTTTTCCTTTGTTAGATATGAAATTTGCAGAAGATGGATGTAGTTGGAAGATTTTCTGTGTCCTGGCCTGCTGGCAGTCAAGACAAATCTCTCCCACTCAAGTCCCCCAAATAAACACATAGAGGCTTATGTTAAATATAACTTCATGGCCATAGCTCAAGCCTTTTGCTAGCTAGCTCTTATATCTTAAATTAGCCCATAACTATTAATCTATGTATCACCACATGTTCCATGGCTTTACCTGTGTCCCATTACATGTTGCTCTTTGGGCGGCTTGCTGGCATCTCTCCCCCACATTATTCCTGTCTCTCACTTTGAATTTCCTGCCTGCCTCTAAGCTGCCTTGCCATAGGCCAAACAGCTTTATTTATCAACCAATCAGAGCACATATTCACAGTGTACAGAAAGACATTCCCGCACCAGATGGAAAATAAAAACAACGAAGTTTCATGCATTATAGACCCATGAATTTTGCCTGTGAGGAGGGGAAAAATGGGCTGGTGATCAAAAAAAATTATGTCCCTATACCCAAGGTTAGACCTGAGTTCCTTGGTCATGTAACTTACATAATTAATCACAGGTCCTGGTATGCACCTTGAAAAAGCAAAGTTGTAAAAGGAAATTAAATGACCCTATTATGTGTGAAGGAAAATGGTGAACTTACCACTCATTCAAAGTTCCTCTAGAGTACAATTAAGAATAGAAAGCTGTTACACTGAAACCTTAAACAGCTGCCTGCCATTACAAAGGAACTGGCTGAAATATACTTAGTTTACTTAAAACATTGTTAATCAATTATAAAAGAATCATTGCTTTGGGGTGAAGATGTTATGGTGGGAAGATTAATACAAAGAGAAATGTTTAACTACTTGTGGGCTCCTAAGGAAAACATGTAACTTGTGATCTTAATGTAATTTCTTCTTATGCAGAGATTTCAATTTGTTTTTTGAAAAAAAGCAGCTTGTGGTTATGAGGTAATCTTTTCTTACATAAGAATCTTTGTCTTGGGTGGTATAAAAGGGATAAGAGAAAAATAAAAGATGTAGTAAAAAGGATAACATTGGGAAAGATGTAAAAGGAGAACAACTTGGAAGAAAAAGAAAAATAACAGGATAAAAGAACAGAACAGGGAAAGAATAAAGTAGGAAGAACAAACAAACAGAGAGAAAAATAAAATTAAGAATTAAGCTTCAGCCCTCAGATAAGGTGTGTGTCTGTGCATCTATCCCAGTAGTTCACCTATCCACATCTCCCTTCCAGTCTCTCTGACCTGCTGAGAACCTGCTGAAGGTTAGGCCCCCTGTGGCAATGGCCAACTAATGGCTGGTCCAGCCTGAGACCCATCCCAGGAGAGTAAGCCCACCCCTGACAATACCTGGAGTGCTAGCACCCAGAGGCTGGATGGTCCAGAGAGTAAAGATAGAACCAAACATGATTGGAGAGGGAAAAATGTCAACATAATGATGCCTAATGATATTCTGCTATACTTACTTATAGATTGGTAACTACCCCAATTGTCATCAGAGAGCCTTCATCCAGTAACTGATGGAAACAGATGCAGAGACTCAAAGCCAGGCCTTAAGCTGAGCTCAGGAAATCCTGCTTAAGAGAGGGAAGAAAGATTGTACAAGCCAGAGGTGTCAAAGACATCACAAGAAAACCCACAGAAACAAGTAACCTGGGCTCATAGGAGCTCACAGAGACTGAACCAGCAACCGGGGAGCCTGCACAGGGCAGACCTAAGCCCTCTAATATAGGTGGCAGTTGTGTAGCTTGGTCTACTTGTAGGACTCCTAACAGTGGGAGCAGTGGCTGTCCTTAATGCTTTTGGGAACTTATTCCTTATACTGGTTTGCCTTGCTCAGCCTCAGTACAAGGGAGGTGCCTAATCTTACCACAACTTGATATGCCAAGGAAGGCCTGTCTGTTTCTGAAGAGAAACAGAGGAGGAGTGGATTGAGGATGGAAGGGAGGTATCAGAAGGGAATAGGAGGAGAGGAGGGAGGGGAAACTGAGATCAGGATATAAAATAAATAAATTAATTTAATTTAAAAATATTCAAGAATTAGATAATGGTAGTGGAACCACATGTAATGCCACTGACTTACACACTTCTAAAGGATGAAGTTTATAAAATGTACATGAATTCATTCTTTGTTTCTATAGCAAAATACTTGATCTCAGACAATGTATTTAAAAAGAAGTTTATTTAGCTAAGCAATATCTTACCTTTTGTGGCAACTCATACATACAATCCTAGTCACTGGAAGGCTGACAGGATAGCTACATCAGAAGTTCAAGGGAATTCTAAACTACAAAATACAGGAGTCTCAAAAAGCAAGCAAGCAAACAAACAATCAGAGAACCCACAAACAAAAGTGTTTACTTATCAACAACTTCCTTAGATGTCAATGGACTAAATATTTCTGTTAAAAATAGATGAGTCTAATGGCATAGACTTATAGCGCTAGCTATCTGGGCATCTGAGGCAGCAGGATTCAAGCTCAAAGCTTGCCTGGGCTACAGAGCAAGTTCAAGACCAGCCTAGACAACTTTGTGAGAGAGTAGCTGAAAAAATATTAAGAAAAGTGAAAAGGGGGCTCAGGATACAGGTCTGGTAGATCACTTACCAAATGGCCACCTCCCAACAGAGCAAGAACCCAGCAGGGAAACATCCTTTGATGTCCTTCCCCTGAAGTAACAGAGTGGCACTGTTTGTATCACAGGGTCCCCAGCCATCCTCAGGTCGACTGTGGTCAAGATGGACAAGGCAGTGCTGGGCAGGGGGATTATAAAGCTCTAGGATGCCACAGCATATGCCACAAAGGGGATATGGGCTGGTGTCCTTCAGCAGAAATACCCACAGAGCCCCCATAGAGGGTTGTTTTCTAAGCCTGTGGCTCTCTTCTACTTTGGACCCTAAAATAACTGTTCTAAGATCAATAGAGCCTAATACCAGCCACTATTTCTAACACTGGAGGGGTGGGAAGCCATCCTTCTCCCTCCGCCATCATAAGCACCAGGTTTTAGTACCTCAAAGCAGGCCAATGGGAAGACAGAAAACACACATATGAAATTGACCTCCATACTTATCGGGCTCTGTTACTTGTTGGCCATAGTAACCTTGCAACAGGCCTCAGTATTTTACATTTGTAAAATAAATAGATTTGTAAAATAAATTATTGCATTTGTAAAAATAGATAGTTCTTAGCTGACCGTTGCTAAATTGCATGAAATGGCATTTTGTGTTTGGTCCTAGTCTTTAATAAAGGACTCTCTCAACAAAGGAGAAAAAAGGAGCATTATACGGGACAGGAGGATTCTGGAGCACAGGTACACTAAAGCATCTGAGAGCCCTGTGTGGATGGGTAGAGAGAGTAATAATATATCAGTTACAGGTACTCATCCTCTCAGAATGAGCAGAACTTTCAAGAGGGCCTTTTCTCAGTGGTTGTGTGGGTCAGCTCTGCCCTCTGCTGGCTGCATGAAAAAATGCAGTCAATTGAAGGGCTGTAGGAGCAAATGGTAGTAGCAGCAGCATCAGGTTCCACATTCACAGAGGACTGCTTTGACTCAAGAAACCTGACAAGGAAGGAGATGGGGTTACTTCACTAAGCCTTATAGTGAATTTCTCTCCCTCTTCTACTATCCTTCGACCTAGTCTGTGAGGCAGAATCTTTGTTCTTATGTGCTTCCCTTTGTCAGGGTTCCTCTGGCTGCCTGTCCACCTCTGTTCCCCACAGAGGGCAAATCGAAGAAGCCCTGAAGTGCACCTAGAGAAGCCGAATGAAACCACTATACACTCTGGACTGCTTGTGAGGTAGGTACTAGATACTAGATAGTAGTAGGTACTAGATCGACCCTCTGAGTCTTTAACATCCATCTCTGACTCACCTTCCAGCAGGATCTGTCTTTATTCCCTGCAACACATGAGGGGATTGAGTCTCAGTCTAGTTCTGAGACTTTCTGGAGATGACACAGCCTGTGTGTGCTGAAGCCTGGTTCACACCTCATCTTGCTTGGCCTCTGAAGCTCTATTTAGGTTTTCCTGAAGACTCCAGTGCAGGCTCTGTCTGTCCATAATAACCAAAGCCATGAGGCAGGCTTTCCCCTTTTTTGTCTAAAATAATAAAAGAAAGTTATAATTAATATAAGAAAACCTATATGCAATAAGTATATATAATATATACAGTCAAGAATTACATTAACAATGTCCAGTCCATTAACATTTGGCAGATTCAGAGAAAATACTCCATTATCTATCCTATTTTGGTGAATCTAAAATGCTGTACATAATTCGCTTTCTATCCTAACTTGTATTACCAACTGAAAACTATCTTTTGATGTCTTTCAAATTTATACACTTTAAGCTTCTTCAGTGAGTTTCTTTTCTGAATTTGTTAACAAGCGAAACTATAACTATAACTATTGTAACTAGAGTTTTCCTGCCTTGCCCACAGTCAGGACAAATCTCTGTCACCCACCAGTCCCACAGACGCTCAGACCCAACCAAGTAAACACAGAGAATTATATTGCTTACAAACTGTATGGCTGTGGCAGGCTTCTTTTTAACTGTTCTTATAGCTTAAATTAATCCATTTCTATAAATCTATACCTTGCCACGTGGCTCGTGGCTTACCGGCGTCTTCACATGCTGCTTGTAATGGTGGCAGCTAGCAGTGTCTCCCTCCTCAGCCTTCCATTTCCCAGAATTCTCTCAATTCTCCTCTCTGTTAGTCCTGGCCAATCAGTGTTTTATTTATTGACCAATCAGAGCAATTTGACATATAGACCATCCCATAGCAAACTATCTAATCTTCAACTCCCTCAGAGACCTGAGAAGGAAATACTATTAACTGAGTAAAAAGGAGTGCAAATAAGTGATTTCCAAAAAATGTGAGAAATGGCACAAACAACTGGCTACCTAGAAAGTCACCCAAGGTTCCTCTGCAATGTTGGGGCATCCATCTTCAGCCTACAGGCCTAGTACATCTGACAGACTCATCTGTGAAGCAGGATTTTCTAAAGGGCCTTCCTACCTTGTCTTCCCAAGGTTCAGCAGTCCTTTCTTTAGTGTCCTACTTGTCTGTTTTGGACAGCATACTTCAGCAGTCAAGGCAAGGGTATTTTCTTGCCCAGTGGCTAACTTACCACAAAGAAAGTAAACTCCATATGGAGTTTCTTCAATGCCCATCATCTTCTCTGAAGTATATTGGTGTTCCTGGGAACAAACATGTCTCATTGTCATAAAAAAAAAAAGAATCTATGCTGTTAAAACATCTTAAATGCCATATTCTGTAGCTCTCTGAAGTGTTTGAAGATAACCTATCTAAAATATATTTCTGTTTGACCTTGAAAACATACCTAATATGACTACAAGTTCGATTGTAATAAGTGACTAAATACTAACTTGCATTTATTTATATCCTAATTTGTTGGTAATAATAACTTCCAAGGACTAGCAATTTGCATTACATTGTTAAATGAGCTGTATAGGTACAATACCTTGCACAAGATTTGAAATATATTTATAGTATTTTCTAACAAAATTAATCTCAAATTTGTATCATTATACAAAACTTATATTCAATATACAAACATACAATCCAATGTAAAATAATTAAAACTAGTAGTTGCTTCCTAACAGTAGATTCAATAATCTACCTTTTTATCTTATCATATCCATTTTCTCTCTTTCTTCTTTTCAGAATAGATTCAATAATCTACCTTTTATCTGTTATTTCTATATCTTTTTTTTCAGAGTAGATTCAATAATCTTCCTCTTATTTATATCCTCCTTTTTTCTTTTTCTTTTTCTTTTTCAAACAAGAACCCTGAATCTAATCTCCTTGTTTAACTTTTTTCTGACAATTATCAATTAACAACTTGTAACCAATCATTCCAAGCAATGACAATTATCCATAACCCATTGAATGACCAAAAAGCACCCATCCCACATCTTGGAAATGTGGGCATTGTGTTCCTAAAATTACTTCCTGCTGTCTGAGGGCAAAAGCATCTTTAGGGAATCCTGAGAAGATAATTTTGGGGTTAATTTTCAAATCCTGGGAGATTTAGCTGTATCATTTGTCCAGTCTCTGCATAATGAGAAAGTGCAGGGCTTGTCTCAAGTCCTTGATCGAATAGTCTGTGATGCTGGATCATCTCAGCTAGCCATCTCAAAATTGTCCTGAGCAGTTTGTATTCCAAAGCCGATCTTTGGGTGGTGTTTGTCTCCTTAATGGCATTATCATAGTACTGATGGGATCATCAATGTGGGGTCCCATCATCTTTTTGGAGACTTCAAAGTTGCTGTTAGGCATGGTCATGGTTCACTGCAGAAATCTTTTTCATGGGACATTTTTTTCTGGATGATTTGTCCTTTTTCTTTAGATGTTTCATTTATCCAGTGTTCTTCACATTCCTTAGCTGGATGTCTTCATTCCCCTAAAAGACAAAAACAAAACTCTTTCCCAACCCTAACTTTGGGGAGCTTCCAAATTTAATCTTTATCAATTTTAATTTATGGTTTCTCCCAAATTTTTGTTTTCTCTTCTATGACTGTTATATCACCCTGAGTAGTATGGTTTTTTGTGATGGACATTAGGTTCTTTAATTGCTCTAAGGAGTTTCATCCATGGTTACAGGAAAGGACTGAACTGAATTTGTCATGGGTGCCTGCAAGAGGCCCCTCAGGGAGTTTCCCAATGACAAAGGCAACGGATTATTTTATCTGTCCCTTCTTGATCTACATTCATTAGTCCAAGGTTTGCCTTTGCCACACCTTCTGCATAATCCAGGAGAGAGGGATTCTGTTGTTCTGTTGCTATTATTCTTTGAACAAACATTGTTTCTAGGAATGCCCTGTTTACAGTCCCTTTTAAGGTGACCTTGTTTACCACAATTGAAATATTTGACACTTCGATTTTTTTTCAAACCTCTGGAAATCACCTCTCCTATCCAAGTATCATGATGATCATGAGATTCAATATTCATTATATCTCAGATCCATTCCTTCAAGGGTGCTGATCTTGCCTTTAATGGCCTAATTACGCTTTTGAATTGTGCATCAGCATTTTCAAAAGCCAGAGATTCAAGCATTATCTGTATAGCTTCTGAATTTAGTATCATTCTATTTACTGCTAAAGACAGCCTTTGTAAGAAATCAGTGAAGGTTTTTTGGGGCCCTGTATAACTTTTGTAAATGACTCAATTTTCTTTCCTAATTCTTCAATTCTGTCCCAAGCATCCAAGGCTGCCATTCAGCATAAAGCCAGGGTGTGGCCATCTGGTCATCGTATAGAGACTGCCTTTTTACATTAGCATAATCTCCCTCTCTAAGACGTTGATCTTGGGAGAGTTCCATACCTTTAGCCTTACTTCATTGTTCAATAGTCTTAGCCTCATCCTTTCACCAGGTCCTCCATTATAATTGGGGACCAGCTTCTAAGACAGCTGTAACCAAATCTCTCCAGTCTTGAGGGATAATTCTATTACAAGTTGATGACGAGTTTAACATCGTGACTTCACAAACAGGTAATTCTTCTTTGAATCTCCTCAAATCCAAAATTTGCACATGAGTCCAATCAGCTCTTACACAGAGTTGAGCATTTTTCAGTTCCTATAACTTTACTGGATAGATTAAGGTTGGCTCTTTGAAAGCTTTAGGCTGTTTCTCTGTAACTGTATACTGCAATTCTGAGATTAATTCACCTTTAAATATTTCTGTCTGTGTCTGAATATCTCTATGATCTGTTTTAACAAGTTTTTCTAAAACTTTTATCTTGGTACTCATATTAACCAACTTTTTTAATGATAAAACAAAAATGATCAAATAAATAATATTTATAATTGACATCTATCCCATCAACATTAATTATCCTCTCATTTAATTGTTCCATTTTCAGATCATTTAATGTATAGTCAAACAGAGACCAAATGTCTTCCATTTTAAAAATGTTTCCCATTTTTTAATGTGGAAAAAATTCTCTTTTAACTAATTTCTCCCTTTAAGAAATCCCAATTGTCTCACCAAATCTACTGACAATGACAATTCAGATGTGAGGCTGACTGCTTCTGTGTAGAACAGTAGAAGCCTGAGCAGATTTCAAGGCAGCTACTGAGTGTGGCAGCATCCCAATATGGGGATCCAGGGAGAGCACACAATCCAACAGAAGAGAAGAAACCACCAGCTGTCTGCATGAGCGAACTTGAGAAAGTGGCAAACTCCTATGGTTTTTGGAGCCCAAAAGACCTATGGAGTTTGCTATAGAGAGGTTGCAACAAAAATTTAGCCAGTGAGTAGGGACTCTAGCCTACACAGAGTGGAGACTCAGGCCACATGCAGCTCAGGCCTGAGCCAGGGCCTGCAAGACCACAGGCAAATGGCTTTTTCATGAACTTGTGCCCCATACTGGGTACCAGATATAACACAAATTGCTAAATGGTCTTATAATAAAAATCCTGGTACCAGATATTGGGGTGAAAGCTGAAAGATCACAGAAGCAGAGCAAGCCACAGCCAACCTCACCTCACCAACTCCTCAGCCAATCCTGTTGCCATAAATCCTCAGACTCTGATTCCTCACCCAAAAGGCCTCAGCCCAAATGAGACTGACTGTTTGCTTCTGCATCTCCAGCCAAAAGACTCCGAATTCCTGTCTCTTCACACCTTATATACCTTTCTCTTCCCTGCCATATTACTTCCTGGGATTAAAGGCATGTGTATTTCCCAAGCAAAGGCATAAGATCTCAAGTGCTGAGATTAAAGGTGTGTGCTGCCGCTGCCTGACCTCTATGTCTAATCTAGTGGCTGAATCTGTCCTCTGATCCTTAGGCAAGTTTATTAGGGTACACAATATACCACCACACAGGCTCAGATTTGCCTTTCACTCTGCAGGGTTGATCTGGCCTAGGCTTCAGCTCTCAAGACTGCCCATCATACCACCTAGACACTCTGGCCTTATTTTTTGTCCACAATGCACACATCCCTAACATACTTTACCTTTGTTCAGCCAGGCTACTGAACACAACAGCACTCACTTACCAGTCTAGACCCTGAGGTTGCAGATACTACAAACTCTATGGAGGCTACCCTGAAGCCCTCAGGATGTGAACCATGTGGATGGTGGTGGTATTGAGGTAGGCTCTTGTGGCCCAGATGCTCTAATAAGGTGAAGAAGGACTGAAGGACTCAAAAGACTACTTACCTTCTCCTTCCATGAAAAGCTGAACTCAACTCCATCATGGGTGGTATCCTGATGGCCATGGGGTAACAACCCTGCTGAAGCCAGACCAGCAGGGCTCACCTGGGCATTCAAACCATACACATAACAGAAGTGTATGACACAAAGTCAATCTAATTCAATCATGATTGAATCAAATTAGGGAAAACTACTAAGAGCCACTTTTGATCTCTTCACTAAGCCACATGAAAACAGGAGCTTAGAATGTTAGACATTTTAAAGGTCTCTGACTGAGCTGCTCCTAGATAATGGGATCATACTTAGGAACATCCACATTAACAATTACCTAGGTAAAAGTAATGATTCATATATTCTAGAAATCATAATGGGGATAAGTTAAGTGGTCAAAATTTATTAAATTCTATAAATTTGTAATAGTGCTGGGATGCAAGTTGAGAAAAAGCATACTTTCATCTAATTAATAACATTTGCTGATAATGCACAAAATATGTTTGAGGGAAAGTGAGAAATTACACAGACCCTTACATCGAGCAGAGATTTGGACCAGTGAGACCTTTCTAAGCCTCAAATTATCAAACTCATAGTGGTATTGTTCCCAGTCTTGGCTTCCAAAGACAACCTTCCTGTGCTAGTTGTCCCCTCCCAATGTTCTTTGCTTCTTCAATGGTGCTGCTTGGGTTTTCTGTCAACTTAACACACACTGGGAAGAGGGAGCCTCAGTTTGGAAAATGACTCCATCTGATTGCCTATATAGAAGCCTTTGGGCATTTTCTTGACTAATAATTGCTGTGTGAGGTCCCAGCTTACTGGGCACAGTGTCACGTCTGGGCTATCCTGGGTTGTATAAGAAAGTAGCCTGAGTCAGCCATGAGGAGCAAGCCAGTAAACAGTGTTCCTCCATGGCTTTGGCTCCTTCCTCTAGGTTCCTACCTTGACTTCCTTACATGATGGACTACAACTGTAAGCTGAAATAAACCCTTTTCTCACCAAGTTGCTTTTGGTCACGGTGTTTTATCACAGTAATAGAAAATAGGCATGCATATTTTGCTACAATCTTGACTTTTGAGAGTTCTATATCTCAAAACTATATTCTCTATTTTCTTTTTGCATGTGCCTGTATGTGTGGTATGCATGTGAATATGCATGTCTTTATGTATGTCAGCACATGTATGTATGCATGTGTGCACAGACAAGTGGAGACTGACATTGGGAATCTTCCTCAATCACTCTCAACCTTATTTCTTAAGGCAAGATCTCCCAATTGAACTCAGCACTTGTTGGTATAATCTAGCTAGCCATCCTGCCCTGGGAAAAACCCCTGCCCTCACCTTCTGAATGCTGGAATTATAGGTGGGTTGCCTGGGTTCTGGGGACCTGAGCTCTAATCCTTATGCTTGCTGCTTGCATTGCAAGCATCTTAACTGTTGAGCCAACTTCCTAGCCCTTCTTTCTTCTTTTGTTTGAGAATGCCATAATGCACGAAATGCCTTTTGATCAAACCCACCCATTTCCTTTCCCTCCAATTTCACCCCTATACCACACCACTATTTTCTCCCAATTCCATGTTAAACAAACAAACAAACACTGATTCCACATAGTACTGCCTGTATTTTCATGGGCATAGGACCATCTACCAGAGCCTCTCAGGGCTTGCATCCCTGAAGAAAACTGGTTCCTCCCTCCTCCAGCATCACCAATTACCAATAGCTCCCTGGCAGGTGGTCGAACTTCATGAGACCCTCTCCCACTCAAGCTGGAATTTTGAGCCTTTTGCTTCTTATTTTTAGTAATGGTTTTCCCTTTTCCATTCATAAACCTTCCTCCCACAAATAAAGATTCCCAGATATTTTGTGAGAGTCTTGCTGCTCACAGAGATTCCTACAGAATATGTTACTTTTCTGCAAGGACTCTAGGGCTTAGAAGCTTCTCTCTGGATATAGAGCCAGCCACATTTAAGACCTGAGACAACCTGTCTTTGGCTGTTGCCTCTCTGCTCTCCTCTCTGCAATAGGCCTGGGTCTTAGTTATACCCCAGGCTTTCCTGGAACCCAGGTGATGAGAATAAAGAGCAATATAGCCCTGCCCTCAGCCTGCATGTGAGCACATGTCCCAAAATTGACTCCTTCCCCAACACCTCCTCCTAGAATAGTGCATAGGTTCCAGCTCCCCACTTGCTTCAATACAGCCCCAGGACTTGATGGCTACAAGAAGAATTACTAAGTATCTCTAACTCACATGGACATGGTGCAAATATAATAACTCAGTGGCAAGACAGGAGCTAGTTGGTGAGAAAAATTAGTGCATGGGGGTTGGGGGAGGTCCCATATAGGTCAGGGTTGAGGTAATCCTGAAAATGGTACCCAGCTTCTCTGGGAATGGGAGAGTCAAAGTGCTTCACAGTGGAGCAGCTCAGGTTTTGCAGACAGATAAACAAGCATATTGGGGCTGAGGAGACCTCTTTGGGGATAAGAGCACTTGCTATACAAGCATGAAGACCTGAGTCCAAATCCTTAGCACTCATCTAAAAGAGGTGTGTGTGGCCATGTGCACACCTGTAACTCCAGCATGGTGTGGTGGGGGCTGAAGACAAGAGGATCACTAGGGCTTTATGGCCACCAGACTAGCTCCAGGTTCAGTGAGAGACTCTGTCTCAAGGGAATAAAGCAGAATATGATGGAGAGGGCACCCAGTGTCATCCCCTGGACATGCACATGCATGAACACACACACACACACACACACACACACACACACACACACACACGTACAGAAAGCACAGAGTCATTGCTCCTTGAGTTTTTATTCATTATACTATCAGGTAATGGTAACAAATATTGGCTTTGTTTCATATGAAAGGTTGAAAGGAAAAAAGAGTCTCATTACTCTTAGGGTTAGGGGAAGTATATAATTCTAGATTTTTATTTAGACATTACTTAAGTTACAGGAACTCAACCATCTGCTTCCCTTGCTATGAGGAACTTGGCTCCAGGCAGCCAGGAAACCTATGGAGAGACCCAAGCTTCTATGTTACACACAGCTCCAAGTCTTTTGGCCATTAGGACATTCCCCTCTGCTATTCCTCACCTTTGTGAAAAGGGGAAATCTGGGGTCTCTGTGGTCCAGTCGAGGCACAGATACAAGGCATCTGTTCCTTCATAAAGCTTCCCAGCCCTTCTCCTAGCCAGAAACAGCACTGTAAGCCAGGTCCCTTCCTAAACCCATGTCCCTGGGAGCTGGGAGAGGGTCTGCTGTGAGGAGGCTCTGGCTAGGGACAAGTTGGATTGTGGTGCTGATCATGATGGGACAGCATAGGAACATGTGGCTTCCAGGACTCTGGTGGACAGATATGGCCTGCAAAGGCTACCTGGTTAAAACCAGTTCTCATGAGATGCTGGATAAGTTGTACATTACTTGGGGGCTAGCTATGCACCTGGGTCATTCACTTCCAAAGCAGCATTTATGCTGCATAAGCATGAGGGGCCAGGGAAGGAGAAAGCCTTGAGAGGCAGGGTAACCTACCAGAGGCCTGTTGCCTGTGCTGGAACAAGCTGCTGCCTCCCCTCTATGGGGATAGAAACACATGGGGCTATCTATGATCAGACTCCATGCCCAGAGGACTCACACACCTGTCTTTGAATAATGGGAGCTAAGACCATGAAACTTCTTTATTCCAGACTTCAGCCCAGCTTGACAGGCCAAGATACCAAGCTTGCCTTGAGCTCTCTTTCAGAACAAATGAGACACTTCAAAGTTTCCGTCTTGACTTCCTTGAACACTGTCCAGGGCTCACCAAGAACCGCTGGGTTCATCTCCTAATTTCCAGGAAGTCAAGGCCTTAAATAAAAGGCCACATCCTCAAGTCAATCTACTTGGTCATCGTGCAGGCCAACATCTGGTTTGGGATGCAGATGTAAGGCAGATAGAATGAAAATCCTAGATCCATTTCTTGGCTCTGATACATGTGTCTGTGGAGACTAGTGAGAGCTCCATAGACTCTCTGTGCCTCAGCTTCCTCATCTGTCAATGTGGATAATAAAGATGTCATCTTATTGTGTTGTGATGAACACACAGCTCAGTCCCTCACACAGTGCAAATGCTCAGGGGACATGGACCATATTTATATGTGGCAGATGCCCAGTCTCAGAGGAGCCTTGAGAAAGCCCTAGAACAGGAGCTCTGGCTGCAAATGTGAAGGGCAAGCCAGAGGTATATGCAATACATTCATCTGGGCAGATGCCTACCCAGGAGGGAGGAAGGGATGGCCTAGTCAGGTTCAGACTATGGCAGGAGATGAGGGAGCAAATTCATACCTGACAAGGTGAATTTTTCACAAAATCAATATTGCTGTAATCTGAGGAACAGACAGGGAACACTGACTATCCTTGCAAGGAGACCTGATAACCTCACACCAGAAAGTCACTTGCCATGTCATTCATAAGATGTTTGCAGATGCTGGATAGGGAGAAATTAGAAGAAGCTGGCTTTGCCCTGAGAGTAGGAGCAGGGAGGGCACTCAGGGAGAGGCTAGAAGATCTGGGAGTCCAGATCCCAGAGAAGAGGAGAGTATGGAACAAAGCCAAATCTCCCATCGGCTCTAAAACACAAGCTTCTTGGGGACCTCCCAGGGAAACTCGCTTCTCCCAAAGTGGCCGTAGCATGCAGTCTTCTGGTAGATAGGCTTTTTCAGGTCCAAGTCCCTGCAGTCAGAGGAGGCAAGGATCACTTTTAAGTGGGAAAGGGTAGGCTGTAGGGGTGGTACAAGGAGAGATTTCCCACCCACACCTGCACCCTATCTGTGCCACAGCCCCATCTTGTTCAGGTTAAGAACTCCAAAGTCAGAGACAGCTGAGCGCTAACACACCCAGACCAGGATGTGAATGCCACCTGAAGTAACTTTCTCTACTCTATTGCATTGCCTAGACCAGTGCTCTCACAGCCAAAAACCAGAAAATAAGGATGCCATGAGAGCCTGTGAGGAGAACGGACTTGCCTACTGGATTTCTAGGCATCTGGCCTGAGATTCCACAGCTGCTCAAAGATGGCCTCACCAGGGACAGTGTCTGCTGGGCCTCCTTCAGCTGAAAACCAGATACTACCAGGCGGTGGTGGTGCACGCCTTTAATCCCAGCACTCAGGAGGCAGAGGCAGGCGGATCGCTGTGAGTTTGAGGCCAGCCTGGTCTACAGAGCGAAATCCAGGAAAGGTGCAAAGCTACACAGAGAAACCCTATCTCGGGGAGGGGGGGGCGCGAGGGAAGAAAGAAAGGAAGAAGGAAAGAAAGAAAGAAAGAAAGAAAGAAAGAGAGAGAGAGAGAGAGAGAGAGAGAGAGAGAGAGAGAGAGAGAGAGAGAGAGAGAGAAAGAGAGAAAGAAAACCAGATACCCCAAGTTGGGGTCATGGACTATCCTCAGGGCCAGGAACTGTGCTGAGGGGCCAGGACTTGAGACCCTCCTGTTGTAAGAGACTGCAAATCCTTTTCTGCTCAGGTGTCCACCTAGGTATAGGAGTGGCAAGGTCCCATGTGACGGCAGCACGATAGCACTTACCTAACAATAACACCGGGCCGGAGGTCGAAGTTCCTGTTTACCACCTCTAGCAGTTCCCGCTCGGTCTTCTTGGAGGTCCCATAGGTGAAGATGGAAATGGACAGTGGTTCTGCCACACCAATGGCATAGGACACCTTCCAGAAAGATCTGGGTCAGGGGCTGAGGCCCTCAGAGAGATTTCACAGAGCAGAGCAGCGGGGACCACACTTCTTCTGCTAACAGGACCCCTAACTCTCGTGTCTGGCAGCCCTTCTGTCTTTGGGTGTGTTCTCTCCTTCCCTAGTTTTCCAGGGCCAGCCATAGTGGCCAATGCAATATATGCAGAGTTGCAGCCAATGGCGAAGAGGGGGCCTTCCAACTGAGCCAGTATCTCCTAACTCCAGGTGGGGCTGGGGCCTTCAGCAAGGACAAGATGGGGTCCACCTACCTGAACAAGTACTCTCCGGCAGAGCCCAGCCTTTACCAGGGACTTGGCCACCCAGCGGGCAGCATAAGCTGCTGAGCGGTCCACCTTGGTGTAGTCCTTTCCCGAGAAGGCACCACCACCGTGAGCACCCCAGCCTCCATATGTGTCCACAATAATCTTGCGGCCTGTGACACCTGCGTCCCCCTGTAGAGGCAAACAAATGGAAAAGAGATGAGAACCAGTGGCTCTAAATGATGGATGGGGCAGAAGCCCTCAGAGAGGATGCCCTGAGTCACCTGCGGACATTCTCAAAGGCCCCTTTAAATCAGGCAGAAATCAACAGCTCTTGTCCCAGTTCTGGTACTGACCAGCTATGGGAATCAGGCAACCAGTCAAAGCCTCATTAGAAAGTGCAGGAGATGGGCCAGAGGTCATCTGGGGTCGTACCTTCCCTTTTGAGTTCATCATAAGAAATAGTCCACCTGTGGTGGGAATTGTACTGCAATAAATACAGCCTGGGGCTGCAGTTCTGGCCAAGGCTGCCTGTTGCTCACTTCACAATGTGCTCTGTACAACAGCACTTCAGGAAATCCCTTTGAAAGGTAGCTATTTTTAACAATTTGGTGAGAATCCAGTGAGTTACTCTAATCCTATTTAGAGAGCCACACTTTATACTTACCTATCTAGATTTTGAGACATCATCCTTCAAGAAAACAAGGAATTTAACCTTCTTTCTGCCCAATACCAACACTGTCTGATCACAGAATCTGTTATGGGGGCTCAGCCTTGGGACAATGCAGTCAGCTCTGCCAATCCTTATATCCCCAGTTCTGTGTACAAAGAGGAGAAAGGGGCAACAGCTCTATCTGCTTGTATAAAACCCCGGTTCTGTTGTCCTGTCTATAATAGCTAGAGACCCCCACAGCAAATGTTCAGCAAGTACAGCCTGGGAAAGTCAGCCATAAGCAAGCACTACAGAGATGAATGGGTGCCTGACCAAATAAGGAGAGGTGATGGCGGCTGTGGACAGGCATGATAGCATTTGGAATGCCTGGGTGGTAGGGCTTGACAGTACGAAGTGGAGATTCCTATAGACACGTCCCCCTTTTTACATATTAACAGATACACAGAGTGTCTTCAGTGTAGGCCAAAGTTCACCGAGTGCATTTAGTTCATGGGCAGATGCTGCTAAGCCACACGGAACTACCTCTTGTCATCAGTGTCTCCTGAGACATGAGCAGTTTAGTCATCAAGATCCAGCAAGAGGGCCTTCCCCAGAGACAAATGCTCACCTGGGGACCTCCAATGACGAAGCGCCCACTTGGCTGCAGGTGGTAGATGGTGTTTTCATCCAGGTACTTGGCTGGCACCACAGCTTTGATCACCTGCTCCTTCAGGGCCTCTCGCATGGCGTCCAGGGTTATGTCTTCATTGTGTTGCACAGAAATGACAATGGTGTGGATGCGCACAGGGATGACCGCGCCATTATCCTGCGTGTACTGAACTGTCACCTGTCCATCGAGGGAGACACTGTGAGGCCCAGGCCTGAGCTAAGGCTGCATGGTTGCTGGCCACAGATCCCCAGGAAGCAGGTTGAGCTCCTGAGGGGCCAAGTGAGTCCCCTTGTCTTTAAAGGCTCTTTGTAGAGTTAATATGACATATGCTTACATTTGTTAATTTGCTCAGGACTGCAGATGACAGCATGAGGCACACACACATGGCACTGTCTTTCAACTGATGACCGGGCCCTTCTCCTTCTATCCCAGAGACTGCTAGTACCAGTGACCCTCTCTAGCCAAAACCCTCTTGCCACTTCCCATGGACCCCCTTCACTTCTATGAGTGAACATAGGAATTCACAGGCTACTTGTCATTGGCAGAGACAAGGGTACCTTGGTCCTAGAATGTGAAAAACCAAGAAGGATCTTTAACCAAGGCTATAATTGTTGGCATATATTGAGCCTCTGAGACAGAGGAGCCTGGCAAATGGTCCTCTACCCTCGGTGAAGGATCCTTGAAGGGCATTGGAACCAGCAAACTCTGCCAGCTGTAGGGACAGGCTGATAGTCTCTAGTTAGGACAGTTAAGCTAGAAGGGCAGCAAGCTCCGAATCCCCATTGTCTTGAGGCTTTGCCAAAAGAAGGTAAAGTGGTGTCCACTTGGGTGGGGGTCAGGATCCTGCTTACCAGGTACTGGCAGGGCAAGCCATGGAAACCCCTAAAAAACTCACCTCCACCATGTCCAGTTCTATGACCATCGCGTATATTACCAATTAAGATCTAAGACATCACATCTAAGACCCCCCCCCACTTTATACATGAGATAAACTAAGAGATCAGAGCTTGTCTGACATCACACAGCCAGTTTGTGAAATGTCCAAGAGCCAAACCTTGCCCTGGCTGAACTAAAGCTTGTCACTCCCACGGTAGCACAGACGAAATGCTCTCTAGAGACCCAGTGCTCTAATGACACATCACTGGGCACAGACACCTGATATCTTAGGTGGCAAAGAAAAACAGGTAGGATCCACTGGGTTTGCAGAGTGGAAGGATTGTGGGGGTTGCAGATGAGGATGGTCGAGAAAGCAGCAATGGGTGAACAAGTTTTGCATGCTAGAAGCCATGCCAAAGATTGGTAACCATTATTGCCCCATTCTATAGACAACAAAGCTTAGGTTCCAGAGTGTAAACACCTTGATCAAGATGGCACACAAGATTGCTGAGGTGTGACTCAGAGATTTATAGCCAAGGCTCTGTCTAGCAGAAAGTTGCTATGTAAGGCCATGAACCATATGCTGGGCTACAGGGTCCATGCTGCCTGAGACAATATGTACCCATCAGAGCAGTATCTACAGAGCTTAGGGGCATGGGATGCTTACAGAAGTGTGCCTATGCCAAATACCTAAGTAGAGGTCTGGCTGATTGACTGGCAGGGACAGAACAGTTTTCTATCCCAGAGCCCAGTTAGGACCCTACAGCAAGCATTGCTTTGCTGGGGCTGTGCTGCAATAAGGACTCTGCCTGCCCAAAGTGCCTTAGACAGTCATCCAAAGATATCTACCACTTTTCAGTCTTTTAGCTAAGATCAAGTATAGCCAATGGGCTATCTATCAGACTTCTGCTCTGTGTCCTGCTGGTCCAAAAAGCAACAGAGTAAGATCTAGAGGAGTGAGAGAAAGAGCCCTGGCCACCTGCCATCTGACCCTCGTGAGATGAGCAAGTGCATAATCACTGAGGACTAACCCTTAAATCCTGCACTGTCCACACATGGGAATTATTCACATAATGGGCTCCACACAAGGGAGCTAGAGTGGGGGATATGGATTCCCAAGGAGGAGGCAAACTCAAGGATCAGTACCACCTCACATAGATTTGGGAAGAGGCTCAGTCTTGAGGCAGTGCTCCAACCTGGCTGTTTTCAACTGAGCCCTGATGTCTCCAATCCCTTCCAGGCAAATACCATGCTGTATCCCTGCAGAACTCCTAGAACGGGGTAGCGGAGTAAAGGGCCCAAGCTCTGCTCTTATCTTGCTATGTCAGCAGATATGGGGAAAAATACACTATGGAAACAGAGCTCTGACCAGGTACAAAAATAGCCACTGGACTGCCAACCCTGATTCTCAATATCAGCAGCAGCAATTTGCTCAGGTGGAAAGACTCATCCTGGTCACAGTCAACACAGGTGACAGTGGAAATCCTTTACAAAATGACCATAGAAGAAGCTGGCTCCTCTCCTGACACAGCGTGGAGGCAGACCAAGGAGGCAGTGGGGCTTTCCAGTGGCCAGCTGAGAGGCCCCACATAGTGCCACCAGCAGGCCCATATCCTCATTGACTCATGAGTAGGCTCATGACCCCCTGTGATAGGCATAAATATTGGCATCTTATGGGACTCAATGCATCCTCTCAGGAAGGGGAGTCCTATTAGACTCCATTCTCTCTTCCTTGGTGCTACTGAGACTTGGAAACCTCTTTCTTATGCAGGGGAAATGAGTGAGGCCTTTTCTACTACAGCTGGTCTCAAAGAATTCCCTCTGTTCCTCTCTTACCAGAGGGTAGGAAAGTTCAGGGGACCTGTTGCCTTCTTCCTACCCCTGCTCTGGGGTTGTCTTGTCTGCAGAGCACCACATTTCTGGGCCCTTTCTTTTGGTACCAGGACAGTCTACATGTTAGCTCTCCTGTCCCATAACCTCCTATAATACCTAAGAGATGCTGGTGACCCCAAGTTCACCTTAAGAGTCATATAAATAGCACAGGAAGACCCAAGACAACATTCTATTGGGGCCATATGCATACTCACTTGCCTTAGGTGGAGACAATGGGAGACTTCTGCTTAGTGCAATGTCCACCTCACTGAGGAGGATGCATCTGGGTGGTTGGAGTAACTAGACACAGACACATTTACTGCACTGGGTCATAAAAGCTTATATATCAATCACAAGTGCAGGATAGGTAAAGAATGTCTAGTGGGGGTCAGAAGTGACATTCATAAGGATATGGGCTTCACTGTCCCCAGAAAAAAAAAAAAACAAATAAGATGAAGGATGAAGTGTAAGTCCTATAATCCAAGGCTAACCCAAGTGGAATTATGTCAGTAAAGTGGAGGTAGGGGGCAGGCAGAGGAAAGTTATTGTGGAAATATTATAAAAGTCTGAATACTGGGATGGCAAGGGAATTCTGCCCTCCTCTCACAGGAAGTAGAAACTTACAAAAAATTCCAAAGAGATGGCGAAGAGGAAAAATTAACTGCAGTTCTTAAGCAGGGAGAACCCTTAGGGGGCATAGAGTACTGTTGCTGACTTGGGTGGAATGAGGACCACTCCAGGAAAGGCTGGGCTGCAGTGAGCGGGATGCTCATCTGAGGAAACACAGGATACCGGTACCATGGAGACAGATGGCACCAAGCAGGGCTAGGAAACTGGTTGTGCAGTCCTCAGCTGAGTGAAAGGTGACAGTGAGCAGCATGTGGTAGGTTCTCTGCACATGAGCTCACAAAGTGAGTAAGAAATGGGGCTGCTGTTTTGGAGGGACCACGGTGGAAGATTGATGAGCCAAGTGTGTGAAGAGAGGGAGAGAATGTGAGAGAAGATGTGCCAAGACCTTGGGGCAGCACACTTTGGAACATGGAACAGGAGCCGGGCAGGCAGCCATTGGCCAAAGGCCATCAGGGGACTGAAGAGTGATAGCGGAGCTCCACGTGTGCTCATGTTTGCATCATCATTGTCCTTCAAATAAAAATAGATTTCAACATGACTGGGAGGAGGAAGGTCAGGGCCCACAGTGCTGGAACTGGACACGTCAAGGGTAAATAAAGCCTTTTATGAGAAGTAGAGACACGGAAAGGGGCCCCAGAGAGACAGTCTGCTCAAGGTGGGGAGACCAGACCTGTGTGCACATAAAGACAGGGACTGAAACTGGTGAAGACATAAGTCTTCAGTAGGAATTGAAGAAGCATCAGAGTCTACACATGCTAAAAAAATAAATAAATAAAAATAAAAATTACATTTTAAATTTGTCTGAATATATATATAGGTTTTATATATATTGGTTTTTTGAGATAGGGTTTCTCTGTGTATCTTTGAGCCTTTCCTGGAACTCACTTTGTAGACCAGGCTGGCCTCGAACTCACAGAGATCCACCTGGCTCTGCCTCCCGAGCACTGGAATTAAAGGCATGTGTCATCACTGCCTGGCTAAAATATTTTTATAATAAAAATTTAATGAGGGTAAGGATGGAAAGTACGTTTAGCCTGAAAGAGTTTTCAAATAGTGATTCTTTTCGAAATGGAGTACCTAAATAGAATATTTTCATCTTAAAAATAGTGTGATCAAGGTGTAATTGACCAGTTTCTAATTAGATTCGAGGCTCCCTCCACAGGAGGGAATTCATGCCTGGTACTGAAAACCTGGTCAAAAGCCCATGGCTGGGGAGAGCATAGGCCCTAGGAGGGACCTAATCCTGTTGCTTTACTAAATAGACATGATACCTTCTAAATATTTAGATTTATATTCTTAAACTGCTGATGTATGAGCCTTGGTTCTAGAAGATGCTGTCTACAACAAATGATGACAATACAAAGATACAGCTGTTCCAAGGGCTGAGAGTAAGTGATTGCTGAGTGCCTGTCCCTGAGTGGAATGTCTCTATCACCCTCTTGAAAGTCCAGGGAACAGGGTGCATGAGGAGGTGAAGAGCCAGAAGATGGAAGGAGAGCTGTGAAATGCTGTTTTCTGGATATGACATGGCATCGTACTCATGAATCCACAGCAGCTTTGGCTATCTGCATGACATCTGCCCAAGGCTGGACCTATCAACATTTCATTATAGTTAGAGGACAAGCTCATACATAACACCTCACTCTTCCTGAGGAGCTATAGGCAATAAATGGTAAGTTACCTTTATTCAAGTAAGTAACCCCCTACTCATGCTCATACAAGCAACTGTAATTAAATGCAGTAGGTTATACGCACAAATAAAAACATAACAGTGAGAGGAAAGACTTGTTAGAAAAAAAGAAGGGCCTTAATGGAAGTTGGAGGGAGAAAAGGGAAGATAACAGGGCACATAATCAAGCACATTGTGTGTGTGTGTGTGTGTGTGTGTGTGTGTGTGTGTGTTGTCAAACTGTAAAGGAATGAATTTAAAACAAAATAAATATCGCCAGAACCAAAATTATTTGGTGTACTTGAAGTTTCTGTAGGGATGTCTGCAGGAGGTGATGGATGCAACTCACCTGAGTTTTAGAATCAGGTCTCAGCCAGGGAAGGACACCAGAGCGCCTTAGATCTGCCATCCGGGTGTTGAGTTTGTGAGCGAGAATAATGGTGAGGGGCATGCATTCTTCTGTCTCATCTGTGGCATAGCCGAACATTAGACCCTAGAGTAGGACACCTGCCTTAGAGCTCAGAGCAGTAACATTCTACAAGTCTCATATTTTGTTTGATGCTTCAACAATTATGAGGGGTACCCTCTACAGAACACTTTGTACTGTGCATTTTAGAATGGGAAGACTGCCTCTGACCCCAAACACTCTGGAAGGAGGAGACAAGCCAACATCTGTCATTAGCAAGCACAGTCTTCTACCACACAGTCTGACAGTATTGCCATGTAGCAATCAGTGCTCAACTTACTGCGGGTGTGATCCTTCCCAGATCTATATAGTGATGAGACCACCCAACAGTGTAATTAACCCAGCTAGCTTCTTCTCATGGACCATAGCGCAGTCCAAGCAAACCACACTGGTCCACCCCTCACACAGTTGACATACCTGATCTCCTGCACCAACATCCTCTTCATTTCTATCTAGATGGACACATTGGGCAATATCTGGGGACTGTTGCTCCAAAGCTACTAGCACATTGCAGGTCTTGAAGTCGAAGCCTGGGCAGAAGCAAGCCAAGTGAGAACATGTGTCAAGACAGGACTGTAAGTTTCTTGGTGGACTTCTCAATCACTGATGTTGCATTTAGTGTTGGGGGGGGTAGCCTCTGATTCAGAGCTGAGGCCCAGGTTGTTGAAAGACCATATATTCTTTTCCATGGTCGTGTAGAACTCTTTCAAAAGAGAAGATTCTTCATGATATATTTTATTGTATTCAATTATACCTTGGTTAAAAAAGTATACCCTACACAGAAATATGGCAACCCATGACAAAACAAACCAGACAGCACCCAGGACACTCTGACTGACAAGTAAGTGAGCAACTTATAGCCTTGCTTCTCTAGATATCCCAGAGGAACCCTCCAGAATCCCATTTGAAAATCATAGCACTAGCAGGGCATGGTGGTACCTGCTTGTAACCCCAGCACTTTTGAAATGAAGGCAGGAGGCCATCCTTGGCTGCATACAGAGTTTTGGGCCAATCTGGGCTACATTAAACCCTGTCTGAGGGAGAGGAAAGGAGAGGAAGAAGGAGATGGAAGGATGGAGGACTGAGGGATGGGGGAAGGAAAGAGAGGGAAGGATTTTCAATCCCTGCACTGATTGAAAATCAAGGGTCTTTCCAATGTTGTCATTAGAATCCCAACTATATGCCTTGCCCATATATATATGTTTGTGTGTGTATGTATATATGTGTGTATATATATATATATATATATATATATATATATATATATATATATCCTGAATAATAAGCACCATGTGTGTGAACCATCTAGTGAGATTCCTAGATCTAGGGTCCTATGACAAATAAAAAAGTTAAACCTCTGGGGCCCAAACCCCTTATTCAAAGCTGCAGCACAGAGTTCAGGGTCCACCTCTGGCATTCTAGATGCTAACTCACTAACAGCAACCCCTGTCATGGAGCCAGAACTCCTTTAGTCAACAAACTTAGGGCTAGCGCTAAGTACTTTACCACCTCCCCTAGGTATCTCTGGATAAAATGTTCCTTCTCTGGCCCCTCCCCACACACCCAAACTTCACTGGCTCCTAGTTAGCATCCGTGGACATTTTACTCCTGCAATTCCACTCCCTTATTGCATAAGATGAAAATAGATTCACATAGTACACCTCACAGTGCATCATCTGAGGCCAAGCAGTACCTTTACCCTAAACGTGGTCATCTTTGCCCTTTGCCTCCCCTCACCCCCACCATCCCCCAGTGGATGTTTTTGATGTAGAAATCACTGAATAGTCTTTAGAGAGGTGCCAAAGGGCTCTGTGTATTAAGACTTTTTCCTTTTTGCCTAATCATTGACTCTAAATAATATATCTTCCTAGGGTTAACCAAGCACAACTCAGTCAGAATGGTGCTCTTTCACTTGGCCCTTTCTAAAGAACATGGAATTTTTCTTTGCTATCTAAAGCAAAGTTTGGTCTTGAATAAGGTCTAAATTTGTATAAATAAACTGATTTCTTAGAGTATAATCTCAAGATGCTGTTCTCTGGGACCATAAGTTTCTTCTATAAAGCCCTTACATCCTAAGTAGGAAAATTAACTTGCATACACTCTTTCTCTTCCCAGCCATTCTAAAAATACCTCCAACCCCCAAGAAGTGGGCTTTCTTGTGATTGTTCAAGGTCAACACATTTCTCACAGTGACCTCTGGGAATTGAGAGAAGGCCAACAGAAACTCAAGTGGAATTTTTCTTTAAATAAATAAATCTAAAAAAAATTAAAACTGGAATAATATGAATATCTACTGCTAGAGAATATAGTGGAAGCTTTAAGAATTTGGGTCAGAGCCAGATCCAGGAAGCTGGTGTAGATAAAGGGCACTGGAAGCTCTACCAAAATATCTTTGCAAACAGGTGCTCATGCCCTGGGTCTTCTGATGTATTCCCAGGCTGGGTGGTTTCCTGGCCTGCCCAGGCATTAAGCAGTGACATCTGCTGAAAAACCTTCAGTTCTGCTTGTATTACCTGGTACTTCCTCATCCCCTTACTTCCTTGCCTGGCCTGCACCTCTTCCCTAGGTCTCAGCTCCTACATCACCTGGCATGGGTGCTAACCTGGGCTTCCCTGTCTCCTTCACCTGTGACCAGGCCCAGGTACTTGAAAATGAGGCTTCATTCTTTGCATCTATAGTGAGATGCAGTGTGGCTCAGTAGAAAGTACAGGAGCACCTACCTGCTCTGGTGGCATCTCACTGTATTTACACTCTAAGCCAGAATACCCTCATTTGCATAAGAAACACACCAGGGGTTCCGGAATGATGAAGTCAGATGACATATACAGACACTGGTACCTGTGCTTGGCATGGAGCATGTTGTCACTAGAGGGCAACTCCCTTCATTAGGAGCTGCCAACACCAGGATGGCGGGACCTTAAATGAGACTTGTCAATAGTGGATGGATACATGCTGGCCCCACCAGTTGCAGTCCTCCACAGAACCAGATGAGTTAAGGGCTGTTTACCCTCCTGACAGAATTTGTATTTCTCTAAAACTGAAGGATCAGATTTGACTCCCTATGGGAAACAGAAGCACTCAGTAGAGACCTACAAGCACACAGATGCAGCAAGCCCATGCTCACCCTTGGCAGAGTCATCATAGCCAATGTACTTGATGGTGTCTCTCACCACCCGCTGGTAGTCAACCATGGCCACTGAGGTGATCTCCCCACACAGCAGCACCATACCTGTCTTGCATACTGTCTCTGGAAAGGAAGAAGGGCAGGTATCCGTCATGGGCCAGCAGACAGAAACTCAAAGGTCTAGACCTCTCAACAGAGAGATGAAAAGACTCATTGGGGGTTTCAATGAGGAGTACTTTCTAAGAAAGAATAACTGTGCCAACAAAAGGAACAACTCCAGCATTAACCACTGAGCATCTTCAAATGCTGCTAGAGAATGAAGCTCTGGGAAGAATGAATTATATTTGAGTTTCGTGCCATGTATTTACTGCTTCTGTTATCCCAAACAACCTACTTAACCTGTCTCAAGTAATGTAATTTTCATAATGAGCATGATGAATGCGTGTGATACAGACAGACAGAAACACACACACACACACACACACACACACACACACACACACACACACACACGATGCCAGAACTCTGCTATAATGAGCAAAATCCTGATCCAAAGATCAAGACAAACCAACTTTCTCAGAAGAAATTTTTCCTTAAAAACTGGAATTGCATGAATATCTGCCGCCAGAGGCTCTCATGGAATCTTTAAGAACTGGAGCAAGAGCCCTAACTAAGAAGCTAGTGTGGATAGGCATTTTCAGAAAGTGCTACTGTTTATTTCAAAGCTATCAGTGTGAGATCTACCCTCAGAGTAGCTTGGGGACCTGACATGGTCTGAGACGTCTCTAGACAAGGAAGGAAGGTCTGCGCAGAGGAGAAACCAGCACAGACCCTGACAGTGGACCCTGGTCCCCATACTGAGGTCTCTTGCCTCATAATCTATTGCAAAGATCCCGGTGTAGCACTGTGGCCCCATTAGTAAGGTCAGAAGTTGGACCGGGGACTTCAAGGCTCTAGAGTCAAGGGCTGTATTGTGTGCCAAGCCCTTCTATCAGGCAAAGATTGGATGATGGAGAACCTATCCCACAAACAACAGTAAAGTTATTTTGCCTACATGGACCTCCAGGAAACATTGGAGGCTGTGGGTATGGACAAGGATTTCAGTGCTTTATTTAACAATGATAACCCTCTGGAAAGCTGTTGGTTTGGTTATGGACAGTTGATGGAACTGCAGTTTTTGGTTGCTGGTAAATGGGATGCATAAGTTATTTTAACATCTGAGGCATACCACAAGCTAGGAAAGAAAATCAGAGGATATTCCAGACATACAG
Source organism: Peromyscus leucopus (assembly GCF_004664715.2). NCBI lineage: Eukaryota > Metazoa > Chordata > Mammalia > Rodentia > Cricetidae > Peromyscus > Peromyscus leucopus. The sequence continues at coordinate 99,151,362 of NC_051070.1, forward strand.
AGCAATCAAAATGAGCTTCTAGACAGCTTCGAGCATTTCGAGCTCTTCACTTTTTCTGGGAGATTCATCTAACTTTGAAAAAGGCTCCCTTACTCCTAATGAAACCTGTGTTAGGGAAGCCATGTTCCCACTCAGCCCTCTGCTACTTATGGTAGTGATGACATCTCATGTCAAATTCTAGTTGAATCTGTTTCATGGTTAGAAATGTTTTTCCTCTCTAATACAACACAGGAAGGTCACTTAAAGAAGAAATCTCCTGCAGACAGGAGGACATTGACTTTGGGCCTGACAAATATGAATCTATGGTCTTATGTCCACCATGAACTTTTCTGTCCAACATACTCAGGTCTCCAGCAAAAAGAGTGCTTGTCTCTTACCACAGGCCACCTTGGCATTGGGGTCTTGCTTGAGATGAGCATCCAGCACTGCATCACTGATCTGGTCACAGATCTTATCTGGATAATAAGAAATACTAAGTGTAAGATTACATCATTGTTAAGCATGGCAAAGTTAAATGCTAAAATAATTTGACATTTTTATCAGTCTGCCTATCAAATCTACCTATCAAAGATAAAAATGATATTTTTTAAATGTAGAAATGAGAAATATTTTATCAGATTTTGAAATTTTTACTTATTCTCTGATAGTTTCATGTGTGTACATAATATATTTTGATCATGTTCAATTCCTATTACCCTCTCATGCCCCTCCATTCCCTCTGAACTTTTTCTTAGGATCCCCTTCTACTACATTGCTGTTTTGTTCTAGTGACCCACTTAGTTTGACTGGGGTTGCCGGCATGAGCATGAATGTGGTATTATTTACTGAAGCATGACAGACTTGCCTGTGGCTAAATCACAGAAGAAAAATGACCTTCCCTCCCTTAGCTGCCACTAATGACCAATATAATAGCTCCTTGGCTAGATGTAAGGCCTCATGAGCTCCCAGAAATGAAAAATATTTTGGACTCATAATTTCTTCTAATTCCTACCTCATTTTGGATTATATGCATTACATAAAATCATAGAATTTCTTAAAAGGAAAATATATTTCAAAACCAGCTCTTCTAAGAGTCAAAGCAATTCACATAATGATAAAAAGTCTTTCATTCCCCAAACCTACTCCTTATTTCTAACATCTAGAAAAGTTATAGATATAGTCTAAAATCCTTCATAACATCAGTAAGATTAGGTATTGAGTAGTAAGACCAGATAAATACCATACTGAAGGCTCCATAGATACAATCAATCAGATGCAAAACACAAGCCCAAGCAGATGGTACCATCTGTGAGAACACCACAAGGGAAGCCATATGCACCACTGTTGCTCAGCGGAACATCAATATAAGCTCTCAGATCCTCCTCTGGTCACTCAGCCTCCTGCAATTCAGGTGTCCTGAGAGCTGGACTAAGATAGGACTGACAGATTCAGCAGGAGCTGGAAACTGACGTTATTCTGTCATTTGTCCTAAAGGATTCACATGTAGATCACCAAGTGATATTGTGCACAAATTCACTTCTGCTTTCCAGTTAAAGTGTGTCTATTAACAAATTAAGAGATAAGAGAGACTCCTATTCCGTGAATATTGTCTTTCACTTAATGTTCAAAATTCCCTGAGAATCTGCTCTTTAAGAGTGTTTTTGTAAAGATTTAATTTTAATTGTGTATATTCGTGTGTGTAATCTATGTGGGAGAATGTGCACACGGGAGCACAGGTGCCCATGGCATCTAGAAGAGGATGTTGGGTCCCCTGAAGCTGGAGTGAATGCTGTGAACCACATCCCAGTCTTCTTCAAAAGCAGTGAGTGCTCTTACCCATGAGCATCTTTCCTGCCCCAACAAATTATTTTTGAGAATTCAGGCCTTGAGTCAAGAAGTTTAGCTCTCAAAAGTAAATACTACGATATTGATTAATTTGCCTTTAAAGGTAAACTTTCTATTTTTTTTTCCTTCAGAAATGACCATGAAACACAGGATGAATTGTTCTATCCATCCTCCTGTCAGTGGCAGATGCTGATTTTAAACCCAGGTACATGTGAGTCCATACCTTCTGCCACTCCTATAAGTAAAGGCCTCCTGACATCCTAAAATAAATTACATGGTAGCCAATGCTGACCAGCCAGGATGCCTAGAAGCTATTCATAGGTTAACTACAGACAGATATCCGGACATCCCATTTATTTAAAGGGTCCAGCTCACACAGGTACCACTATGTAGGGTAATACAACTGTAGGGAGAAGTTAGAGTCCAACAAGCTCATCAAGATAGTTGATTGATAATTCCTAAATCCCTGAGGGACCTCCTGCCTCTCTCTCCCCTCCCTCCTACTTCTATCTGGGATTTTTGAGACTGAGTCACACATGAAGTTTGCCTTGAGCTTGCTATATAGCCTAGGGTAATCTTGATGTCTTAACCCTCTTTCTCCAGATTCCAAGCATTGGGACTACAGTTAAAATCTTTTTTTTTTCTTGTTGGGGGTGAAGCCACCAAATCTAGGGCCTTGCACATGCCAGGCAAGCTCTATACCACTGAACTACCTTCCTGGAAGGGACTCTTTCTGAGAAGTCTGCTCAGGCCTTCAAAGTTTCTGTCATCAGTACGTTTAAGACAGTCAATGGTAGCTCTCTTGGAAGATTAATAAGAAACGTAAATTTTATCTTTCTGATGTGGGAGAATTCAGCCATGGATGGTAAACAGGTCACTGAGCACTAGAGGAAACCAACTTACTTGGACACTTATTGTACAGTGGAAAGTGAATGGCAAATGAGACAAATTTGACAGTGAGACCACGAAGTAGGCAAAACAGTCAGTGGACTGACAGAAGTTTTCATGCTCTGTCTACTAAGCACATTGCTGCTATGCACAATGGGCCACGCTCGAAACAAGTAGCAACTGGGTGCCAAAGAACTCACTTTCTCTGGGCAGAGTAGGTTCTTCTAACATACAGATGACTTTCAGAAACTATGGAGTTGCCCAGTATGTGTTAGGTACCAGGGATGTATCTAAAATCATACATAGATCTGGAAATTGATCTATAAAGGAATATGATGAGAACATCTATTTATTATAGAATGAAGCCTCACACTAAATGATCTGATCCAAGGTTTTTCAATAGTCACACTATTGACATTTTGTGCCAAACAATTCTTGGTGGTGGAGATTCTCTCATGTATTGTGTGATGTTTAGCTACATGTCTGGTCTCTACCCAACAGATTCCAGGAGCACATTGCCTCCAAGCCCTAGGATGTAACAATCCAAAATGTTCCTAAACATAACAAAATGCTTCTGGAAGAAGACAGCCAGGATTGCCTTTGGTTGAGAGCCATGGGATAAGGCACACAGGTGTAGTGTATTGAAAAGTCAAAAACTAAGTTTCAAGTTAAAGCTCTTGGAGAAAGAACGGTGGAAAAATTGGACTTGGTGATAAGTCAACACACACTGTAAACACTCAAAATAAATGCCAACAAGTGCTTAAGTCCTCAAATCAGTGTTCCTAACCCCAGAGTTCTCCCAGAACAGTGGTCCTCAATGTGATATTCCCACGCTAGTAGAAGCAGCACCTCCTAGAGCTGTTAGAAATTAGAATTCTTAAGGATCTACCAAGACCTATCCAACTGGACACTGTGGGAGTTAAGTCACAGCCCTTGCCTTTATCAAGCCTTGTAGGGTGATGCTTTTGTACTCCAAAGTGTAACAACCTATGTCCTATAATCAGAACTTCTGACTTATGGTCCTGTTACTGAGAATTATCTCTAGCTTCCCTACATTACAATCCATCCCCCTTTAAAGAACCAAAACAATGTTTGAATGTTCCTCTAGAGCAGGGGTTCTCAACCTTCCTAATGCTACAACTTTTTAATACAGTTTCTCATGTTGTGGTGACTCCCCGCCTCCCAACGATAAAATTATTTTCTTAACCAGGCATGGTGTTGCATGCCTTTAATCTCATCACTCAGAAGTCAAAGGCAGGTGGATCTCTGTGAGTTTGAAGCCAGCCTTGTCTACAAAGTGAGTTCCAGAACAGCAAGGGCTGTCACACAGACAAATCCTGTCTCGAAAATCCAAAAGAAAAAATTTCTTTGCTACTTCATAATTGTACTTTTGGTACTGTTGTGAGTTGCAGTGTAAGTATCTGTGTTTTCCAATGGTCTTTGATGACCCCTGTGAAACAGTTATTTGACATGACCCACAGGTTGAGAATCACTGATCTTTAGGAAGTTTATAGTTGTGTTAGAAAGCATCTGTGAGATCCTTGTAGTCTGGAACTCTGTCTCAACACCAGTTAGAATGCAGGGCTAGTCCTTTCTAATCTGTGCATGGTTTATGTGTAAAACTTGTTCCCACTTGAGGACTATCCTCCATTGAGTTTAATAGGTCACTGATAATAGATGAAAGCTTTACTCAAAAGTATTTTATTTCATTTAGTTCTGCTAATACACATAGTATATAGCAACCAGCCCTTGCTGCTGAGATGCTGAGTGGCAGCATCATGGACATAGGCTTCATGATGGGTGACAGCTTTACCACTAGCTCACACTCTTTTAGAGAGAGTCTACAGCAACTGATGAACCTTGTTTCTAAGGTATCTAGTAAAAGTGACTCTCTGGGCACAGGTTGGGGATGACAGGCTTGCCTGTGAGCTCAGGACAACCTACTTACCTGGATGCCCCTCTCCTACAGATTCTGATGTAAACATGAAGGCTCCTTCTTCACTTAGAGAATGGTCACACAGGCCATCCACAGGTCCATTCATTGTGTCCACCCTTTTCGCCTTCACTTTTCCAAGGTGACAACTTCAATGCTGTAACTTTGCCTGCAGATTCTTTTTTTTTTTTTTCTTTTTTCCTCTCCCTACAAAACCGACAGGGTGGTCTTTGGCAGAGTCACAGAGATGGCTTCTGCCTAAGTGCCTATGAGCGGGTGAGAAGAGGGTAAGGATGGGCAAAGAGGGAGAGAGTGGATAGAATACAGATGTGTCACTTCCTTCTGCCGGTCACAGTTTGCTCCGGGGTGACTCCTATATATGGAAAAGTGAAAGTGCCTGAATAATCATGTAAGGACATTGGAGGAGTCCATTTCCTGGAGGGGAGTCTGCTTACCTTGAGGAATTTCAGCCTTCAGTTCTGATGTCTCAAATAGGAAGCCTGTAGTCCTTGAACGGCGAAGAACGATGTGTAGACTCTCAGACAGAAAGTGCTTCTCAAACTTCCTTCAGCTACCTACCTCATCTCTGAGTGGTTCCAGGGTTAACATCACACTCTGGAGAGTTGGGGGCCTGGGGTTACTCACAGAAACATACAGGCAGCCAGAAACTCTCCCAGAGATTTGGTATGAGCTAAGGTTGCAACACTGTGGTCTCTGCTGTGAGCGCGCCTCTCCTCCCCCACACCTGATCTGGATTGGGCTCACCCCCTACCTCCGTGAGCAGGAGCCAAGAGCAAGCACCTGTACTCTGAACCAGCTGTAGCAGCATTACACAACAGATGCATTTTAGTTAGAGGAATAGCGTTTGAAGCGGCATTTTTTCTGCCACAAGAAATCACCCAAACCATTAATGTCTCTAAGAGGCCTGCAAACAAATTAACTAGCAAGGTGTTTGGTGGTGCTGGTGGAGGGTGATCCAGGCAACAAAGATCATTACTTTTTAAAAACATAATTTTGAGGAACAGATCCATTATGTGGAAATTGGTATTCAGGTCTAGTATCATGCAATGTGATGCACTTCCATGTATTCAGTTCTGTTCCACTCATCAACACCCTGTTCCTACAACTCCCTGCTTATTTTTTGCTTTGCCTGAGAACAGAAGTAAGCAGGATTGAGGATATCCTTAATCAGCTATGTCATAAATGATAGTGTTTGTTCCCAGCTTTTCTCCCACTCTCGGACCTACAATCTTTGAAAAACAGGGCATTGAAATCACAGAGGATGGTGAGAAACCAGTTCCTTCTAGAATGCAATAAAAAGTAACCAACCAAAACTTTGTGCATACAAGTTGGACTGTGGGAAGCACAAGGTAGGAGGAAGCGATGGCCCCCCAAAAATAATCTTAGTGACTAAAACCCCCTCCTCTGCACTCATACAAGCACTTAAAACGTTTTTTCCTGGCACAAATTCTAGTGTTCCAAACCTTGAGGTTAGTTAGTGAACACAGTCGCTCTAGGGAATTCAAACTATATGAAATCGATATGGAATGTTAGGAGACAGCTTGTGTATACACACCATCAAAAGCACTTAACAAAGAGGGAGCTGACTTGCTTAGGCACATGATTGCTATAAGTGGGAGTAAAAAGGGCTACTGGGAAGAGCCAGACAAATGAAGAATCAGACTGGGATTTTAGATCAAATGGCCTTCTCACTGCAAGCACAGAACTTTCCTGTTTGTACTTAAATTATTTCAACAGCACTGTCTCTTTGTAAAGTTCTTTTGGATACATTGCTTTCAAGCCTAGACACAGTATAAGCTAATGTTTAATTTGGACTGTAGACCTAGGTTACCCTAGCAGCTAAAACTGTAACAATGATGTTATAAATTTGCTTCAAGGGTGACTTGAAGTCTAAATCAAGAATTCACCAAAGTTCTTAAATCCAACAAAAAGACAGAAAACAAGCCAACTCTCCTTTGAACTCCAAAATGAGTAATAACATCATGGGTCAGAGGGTGCTAGTTAGAAGATATCCTTTATAGAGAAGTAGAACTTTCAGAAGTATATGCAGGAGGTTTCTGAAGCCTGAACACCAATTCAGAATGAGGGAAGAATCTTGCAAGCAACTTATTCAGCCTAGCTCATGTGTGAGCTGCATACAACATGGCCACTCCATACAAGGATGTCTCATGTTCTTTCACAGAATAAATGATAATAAATTACATCACAGAGTATGGCAGTTGGAAGTGCAGACTTCTGGGCTGGAGCCTCAGTTGTTTCTCCAACATACTATGCAGCCCACAGTGGGTCTCCAGAGTTCTGCAGCAGGTAAAATAATTACCTGCTTTATAGAATTATGCTAAAAATGAGATTAGACCACTTAGACATGATGAGTCTTTAACATACTGCTAGAAAGCAATATGAAGTTACAAATATTAACAAATAGTTAAATAAGCTATGCATGTATGCATAGTATTCTTCTGAACAAAAATAGAACATTGTATACGTGCATATGTTTATCTACACACATATATTTACATTTCACTCTTTTCCATATCATATGTATAGTCCTCTTTTCATATTCTACATACACACAGATATTTCTTTTAGCACCTGAACACTATCCTGCAGTAGGAATGTACTGTATATTATTTGGCTGTTCATTTCCTGATGGTTAAATATTTTTTACTTTTCCAGTTATATTAACATCACAATAATGCTGTCACAAATACATTCATTATAAGCATGGTTTGGAAAAATGTAAAATAGAAATAGGTGTGGCTGTTTACACCTATAAATGGAAGCATTCAGGAGGCTGAAGCAGGAGAATTATGGGTTGGAGGCCAGTTTTAGATTCATAGCAAGATGATGTTTCCAAACAAAAACAAAGACAGGTCTTAGTAATACCTAATCAGCTAAAGATTTAATGTCCATAATAAATGTTATTAGTTAAATAAGATAAGCACCAATCTACCCAAAAATTAAAACAGCAGCTTCAGTCTATTTTCTTCAGAAAGAACTAACAGATCTTGGCAGAGGTATAATAACTCTAATGGACAACCTCATGAAGACCTCATAGCTCTAAATTGCCAACTAATTGTGAATTGAATCTTTGCGGTGCACAGGCTGTCCTAGTCTCCCTTATGCAAGAATTGTCCTCATGCCCCCCCCCCAACCCCACTGAGAACCTAAGTTCAACATGTAAAAGGCTCAAATTTGGCCTCATTTCCACGGATCAACCTTCAACTCTGAAACCCAATTGACAAATCCCTGAAGAAACTTTGTTTATAGTTCTCAGAGGGAAGTTTATGAGCACCTATATATAAGATGAGGCTATTCTCAAATAAATAACCTATGATGCAACTCGGGGTCTTAGAAAAATGGGAACAAGCCAAACTTGAAATTTGGAGATGTAAATAAATCATAAAGATCAGGGTGTAAATTAATGAAATGGAGATGAAAAGAAAAATACAAGTAGTCAATAAAGTCAATAAATCATTAATTCTTTGTAAAGTTAAATAAGACAAACAGCTAAAGAAAGAAAGAAAAAATATTCAAGTTAATAAAATTTAAAACCAAAAGTGATATTAAACAAATAGATATAACTGAATTCAAGAGGAGCAGCAGAGAATATTTTGAAACCTTATGTTCCAATAAACTAGAAAATCTAGAAGAATTGAACAAATTCCTAAATATGTAAATCCCTACTGTGATTGTTAAGCTCAATTGTAAACTCAATGGGATGTTGAGTGGCCATGGAAACCTCTGGATATGTCTATAAGGAAGTTTCTTGACTATGTTAATGGAGATAGAGAAATTTCACCCTAAATGTGGGTTGCACCATTCCATGTGCTGAAGTCCTGAACTGGATAAAAAGTAGAAAATAAAAGTGAGTTTCATACCAGCATGCATTCCTTTATACTTCCTGACTCTGAAAGTGACCTCACCAGTTACCTCAGGCTCTTGCTGCCATGTCATCGCTGCCATGCTGTAGTTTGTTTTCTAGCTGTGAGCCCATATAAACATTTCCTTCCTGAAGTTGCTCTTTTCATGTGTCTTTATCACAGAAACAAAGAAAACAACTAATGCAAAAAAAAAAAAAATAGTACCAAGAGTGGGGTCATTTGCTGCGATAAGTATGGCCATGTGGTTATAGGTCTTTGGAAAGTGTTTTCAAGAGAAATGTAGACGAATTTGGAACTTTATGCTAGAAAAATCTCTAGAATGCTATTAGCAGAGGTTAGTAGGCCATTGTAGTGGAAGTTTGAGAGACCACAATACTAACAGATACAAGGACCTTAGAGGCTTACTCATAAGGTTTCAGAGGAAAACAAGGTCTCTACTGGGAACTGAACTGGAGGCCACTAATGTTGTAGTCTGGGAAAGAATCTGGCCGCATTATGACTGTGTCCTAAGAACTTGAGTGAGGCTAAGATAAAAATAATAATAATAATGGATTAATTTATTTGGCATAGGAAATTTCAAATCATACTGGCTGTATCCTAATTACTGCTCACTGTGCTTATCTAGGTCTACAATGACAGGTAGCAAATGTGGAAGAGAAAGAAAAAACCAACAAACAAACAAACCAGCAGTTGCAGATGAGGCAAGTTTCCAAACAGCTATAATTGTTAAAGAGATTAGCACCATTAAAGAAATACCCAGTGTACTGCATTGCTACAACGTGATAGGGGCTCCCAGACCTTACAGATGGAAGGCTCCATGTTGCAAAAACAAAAATTCATGTGAAAGAAGAGAGCCTAAACTGAGAACACCACAGAAAGGGTTTCCCTTATCAAAAACAGTTGTCTAGGAAAGTGTTTTCCCTGAGTCAAAAAACAGAGACTCACAGAGGCTGCTGCAACAGAAGTCCGAGGAGGCCAGGCTCCATAGTTGGCTAGCAAGAGAATTTGGAAGCATTGTCCACATAGTACTCCAAGCATAAAGATGCAAACTGAGGTGGTCCTGGATCTTGAATCACAATTTCAGAGAGCTGCTGAGGCAAGGAACCATGCAAAAGAGTTGGAATCCTGTAATGAGACTCCGAAGAGCTACTGTGTGAAGTTGTAAAGGTAAAGCTTAAGTTACAATGATGGTTCCAGGATGTTAGAGATACCAGAATCAAGGAATACACACTGTGTAATGTTGCATGCCGGGAGTGGTGCCGGCTCAAGGGAGAGGCTATGTGTGCTCTAGGCAGCAAGGCTAGAGAAAATAGAGGCCACCCAAGCCCTTGGGAGCTCAGATGACTCTGTCATGAGCCCTAGATACTGAAGATAGAACTACATGATTTGCTGTTCACAGTGCTGGGAGTTTGCTTTGCTTTTGTGTTATCTGTCTTTGATATGCCCCCTCTTCCCTTTTGGAGTGGGAATATTTATTTATTCTGTGCCATTGTATGTTGGAAGTATATAAATTTGTTTCTTGTTTGATTGTTTGACTGAGAGGAGCTCATAGTTAAGAAACTGACTGGATTTTAGAAAAAAACTCTACATGCAAAACTAAAATTTTTGAGCAGTGTTGGGACTATTAAGGACTGTGGGAACTTAAGTTAGACTGAGTTCATTTTGTGACATGAGATGCCCATGTGCCTATGGGGACAAGGAATACAAGGTTATGGCTTAAAGGGATGTGTCTAAGTATAAAGTTGACAAGAGCTAGAGTTGGAATGGTTAATCTTAATTGTCAACCTGATGAAATTTAGAATCATCATGGGAACAAACCTCTGGATGCCTGTTGGGGCCATTTCTAGGTTAGTTTAAGTAGGATGGTAAGGACCAGTGGGTGACACCATTTCATGGGGTCCTGGTATAATACAGCCAGCTGCCTCATGCTCCTGTTGCTGTGATTATCATCCATTAAGAAGTGAAACAAATAATACTACATGATGCTTATGCCATAGAACAAATCAGCAACTACTTTTGAAATTAAGAATTGCCTTCCTGTGTCTTTCTTATAGAGAAAACCTTGGAGGAAGGCTAAAGTTCTAGACCACATTACCTGGCAATTTGACAACCAAAGAAGTTGATTCTGAAAGAAGAACAAAATGTTGCCCCTCAACCAATTAATTCAGATTCTCTAGAAGGAGACCCACCCTCACAATCCTAATAACTCTTAGTCTATGTCTAGAGTTCTATCAGAAAGCCAGGCTGGCTCTTAGCCTTTCTAAGCCAGATCAGAACTGGGAGTCAGGATTTAAGTAGAAATCTGTGTTGCTGGAAGCCTGTCTCTGAAGTGGCCATTTAGACATCCATTCATCCTCCATTCTTCCATTCTATTCATTCTCTGAATGTGAATTAAACAGCTGCCATAGACCAACCTAAGGCATAAGCCACACCACAAAGAGCTCTCTAAGTCCTATAAGGAGTTCAGACTTTATCTTGATGACAGAGAGGAATGCATGAAGGATATCAAACAAACTATGTCAATATGCATGGAATGTAATCAGATGCAGCTGCCTGTAGAAATGCTGCTGGCTACAGCTATGTGAGGTAACTGGATGAGACAAGACTGCCCTGGAGGAGCTAATTAACTGGTGTAGCCAGAGAGTAGGGGTAGAGTCTGATGCTTCGTAGGGTATGGTAAGCAAGGAAGCAGGAAGATTCAGGGGTGACCTCCAACTCTCCAGACTGAATAAATATGCAGTGTTCCAGAAGAGATAACAATGGCAATAGACACAAACACTGTCTTGCCAGCATGTGTCCAGCACAGGTGTGAGGTGAGTGCTGATGCCCTGGGTGAGAGTGACCTCAATGTACACAGAGTACTCAGAGAGTACGCTCAGTGATCTCATGTGGCCTCCCTACTGTGCTGACACTGGTATTCTCTGGTATGATACCTCAACATCTTATCAGTGTGTGAGGATGCATTTAACAAGCATCTAAGAAGTGTGAATTAAGACTCTTTCATGAACAAAAAATGTAAAAGTAATCCTGAACTCTGGCAAGAAAAGCAATTTTACAAGGGATGTTAAGAATATATGACTCTATTAACTAAGCAATATTCTGAAGCCTGTTAGTGTCACTGTGTCAACAATACTCATCTTGCATAAGCAAACACAGTCACCAAGATAAATATTCCACCTCTGTCAAAACTGCAGCGAGCATGGGTGTGTTTAGAATTAGCCAATAATTTCAGAGGAAAAACTACGAAGTTGGGTGGGATGGAAGAGCAGGATAGGATTGGCCAGCTCATCTCCCAACCAAGCTGACACGGTGAGGGGAGTGGGGAGGAAGACAACGCACGCCCAATGTGAGAGCATCAGGAATTACGAGTGCAACCACGGACTCTGTCCAGCTAGCAGAACTCTGCTCTAGAGGGGTTTCCAGTATTTTCAAGGAGAAAAGTTACTAGGCCAAATCTATGAATCAACTTACAGCAATCCATTTATTAAATGTTATACTAGGGACTCAGGTGTCACCTCTCAATTCTAAACCTTTTCACTTACAGTATTGCTTTGATGTGTTGAGAATTGAGAATTCCACTAGACATCTGGAGGCATCCCTGAAGTCACTTCGAAATAAGATCATTGTGGCTGTAGCTACTAAATGTAATGTGGTCTTATTTTCAAAACTGAATATGGTCTTCACCAATCTTATTAAATTTATAGAAACTTAAAATATGTCCTGTCTAAGTCAACTCATCAAAATTCAACAGCAAAAATAGGAAAGCTAGAAAATATACATCGCCAAAACCAAATGACCTCAGCCTTCGATTCCCTTGCTGATATTAGTTCATCAGTCTAAGGTTGTGTTGTATAACCAGCAGCTGTCACAAAGTCACAGACAAGCCATCTTTTCCCCCAGAACAACTTCTCTACTAAACAAACCACTATCACATCAACAAAACAGGGACTTAGAACACTTCAAAGACAAAAATTATGGGGAAAAGAAAATGATAGATCTTCATATTTTATTATCTTTTAGGCTCTAGAAAAATCTTAGAAGATGTGTTTTATTTTTCTTTATGTGTCTGTGTGTGTATGTGTGTATGTGTGTGTGTGTCTGTGTCTGTGTGGGTGGCCATGGAGGATGTCAGATCCCCTGAAGCTGGAGTTACAGCTGGGAACTAAACTTTGCAGGAACAGCAAGTGCCCTTATCTGCTGAGCCATCTCTTCAGCCCCTTAGACTTTCTCTCTTCTCTCTCTCCCTCCCTCCCCCATCTCTCTGTATGTGTGTATATGTTTATGTAGGCTCTCTTCCTTCTCTCTCTCTCTCTCTTTCTCTCTCTCTCTTCTCTCTCTCTGTGTGTATTTGTGTAGACTCTCTCCACCCCTCTGTGTGTGTTTGTATGTATCTCTGTCCCTCTCTCTCTCTCTCTTTCTGTGTCTCTATGTGTATGTCTCTCTCTGCCTTTCTGTGTCTCTCTGTCTCTCTGTCTGTCTCTCTCTCTCTCTCTCTCTCTCTGTGTGTGTGTGTGTGTGTGTGTGTGTGTGTGTGTGTGTGTGTGTTTGGGTAGACTCTCTTTCTCCACCCCTCTGTGTGTGTTTGTATGTATCTCTGTTCCTCTGTCTCTCTCTCTCTTTCTGTGTCTCTATGTGTATGTCTCTCTGCCTTTCTGTGTCTCTCTGTCTCTGTCTGTCTGTCTGTCTGTCTGTCTGTCTGTCTCTCTCTCTCTCTCTCTCTCTCTCTCTCTCTCGTGTGTGTGTGTGTGTGTGTGTGTGTGTGTGTGTGTGTGTGTGTGTAGACACATGTATGTTTGATTGTATTCTAATATGTGTACATGCAAGTAGAGAGCAAAGGATGGCTGGCCTGGGATGTCATTTTTCAGGAGCCCTGCACTTTGCTTTATATTTCACAGATGGGTTCTCCTACTGGCCTGACTGAGGCTGGCTGATTCAGCTAGCCTGACTGACTAGCAAGACCCAAGGATCCTCCTGTCTCTGCCTTCTCAGTCTGGAATTAAAAGTGTGTGCCACCATGCCCAGTTTCCTACATTAGTTCTGGGGATCAGACTCAGGTCCTCAGGCTTGCACAGCATCATTTTACCCACTGAGCCTTCTCCACAGCGATCTCCCTAAAATATGAATTGTATTGTTAGAGTCTAAGTATTTTAAATGAAATAAGAAGCTAAAATACTTCGGTCATATATGTTTAAGCCAACCTGTCTCTCCCATCCAAGCTTTCATTTAAAAAACTACAGAAAACTTGGCTCCAAACTGTTTCACATCTGGAAATGTCTGTAGACTTGTCTCACTGGGGAGTTGAAAGCAGAGTTTGAAAACATGTGGAAGGCAGCTTCCCACTCATCTTCTCTGCTAACAATTTTTCCTATCAACAATTATATCGTATCCTGCAGCTTACAAAATGTTCCTGCATCCATTGGCTCACTCAGCTTTCACAGTGTCTGCGATCCGACCAGTCCTGACTCCATTTAATAGAGGAGAACACACAGGACCACAGAAATTAGGTGACTTATTTGGCTTGTGTGATCAGTAAGTGGTACAACATTCAAACTCAGCTCTTCCCATTCCAAGTATTCTTTCACTGCTCTGTACTTCACTTAACAGGCTTCAATTCCTTCTTCTTGATTAATTCAAGATAATAAAAAGTAACTCCCTAGAAATGGTGATTGCCTATTGTGGCTACTTACACACAGTGGTTGGTTATTTAGCTATTACCCAAAATTCTATTGTTTTTCCATGGGGAAGAGGACCTTTCAGGGTTGTAATTACTGATGGCTTGACCTTGGATCTTCTAGAATTATACACAAGGAATCTTTGAAAAATGAAGCAACCACACCTCTAATTCTGCTGTTCATATGATGCGCTTCCACTGGCTTACACTTTGTTATTGCAGTCATTTATCTACTTTGCAGGGAGGGTGGGCAAGTGTGCCAAGGTGCTGTGTAGAGGTCAGAGAATAGCTTAAATATGATTCTCAACCTTCCTAGTGCTGCTACCCTTTTATTCCATCCTCATTTGTGATGACATCCAACCATAAATTACTTTCCTTGTTACTTCATAACTATAATTTTGCTACTGTTATGAATCATAATGTAAATATCTGATATTCAGGATATCTGGTATGCAGCCCCTCTGAAAGGGTTGTTCAGTCCCCAGGTTGAGAACTGCTGACTTAGAAGAATGAGTTTTATCCTTCACTGTGTGAGTTCAGAAGATCAAACTCAATTCTTCAGACTTGGCAAGTACGATAACCACTGTGTCATCCTGCTGCCCCACCTTTTTTCCTCCCAACCCCTACATAGCCAAAGATGACCTTGAACTCCTGGCTCTCTTGTGTTTGTGACTTCTGATATGTAATGATCATTTGTAACAAAGCATTGAGTAGAAAATCATGAGACATCAGAAAGGGTAAAGGGACACAGTGCTTGCCCTGGATTCAGAGCCCACACTGTGGACCAGAGGCTGACTAGCATTGCGTCTACCACCAACTTCTCCCCAGAAGCAGCCCTTCCATGCCTTCCTCAGGGCAGCTGCTCTGCCCTCAGCCTTCTCCAGCATGCGTGTCTGTCAAACTCCTTTCCTCTCTAGCCTGCGCTGTTTGAACTTGCACTTCTTCCTCTATAAACTAAATGCAATCGAGATAGAGTCTTGCATCATGCCTGCATTGTAGTAGGTGATTCCTTCCTTTTAACTGAATGAACTATAATGTCAGAAATAACTGAATTTCGAGATAGGATTGGTGAAAACAAATACCTATTTGGGAAGAATGGTCATGGGGGAGTCATTCCAGAGCATGTGAACATTTCTTGTAACTCATAAGATCCATCCACCAACCATGGCCAGTCTCACAGCCTGGGAAGTCATTCTGTGTACCTCCCAGCTATGGATCCCCCCACAGTAACCCAAAGGAAAGGAAATTAAAGCACTGAAAATAATGGCAAGGCTGGAAGTAGGCTGACATGTTTAAGTTGGAGAAAAGACACTCAACTCTAACACCTCAGATGCCAGTTGCCACCATTCAAGTCCTAAGCCAGAATTCTTATCATTCAGTACAACTGCTAAAAATGCACTTTGCCATAGTTTTACATTGTAAGTGTGATTACTGGCCAGCTTGGCAGAGAATTAACTTGAAAAAAATAACCCTTTGGTCTAGAAGATTTGAAAATAGTTCATTAATTAATGAAACAGTGGAGACAACAATGGTATACTTAAATAAAATAAAACTGAGTCATTTTACCAAGCAATGAGTGTGGTAAGACAGGTAAAGTCAGCCTACCACCTGAGCAGTTTCCCAACACATATAATCAACAAAAAAAAATCAATAGGACAGAGACAAACAAATCGATACAGTGTGTAAGCAAATACTGAGCATGCAGTTCCCAGGTGGGCAAATCAATCAGCAGTAAACACAAAAAGAGGCTTCATCTCACTAGCAATAGAAGAAAATGCAAATTAAACCACAAAGAAGCTACAAAGTGTGCTCCTATGGTGGGGGATGGATGGAAGTGAAACATTACCAAGAACCAGAGAGGATGACCACAGTAGGGACTCCCACGCTCTGCTGTGAGCAGTGGGAATTCACATGACTACTTTGGAAAGCAATGTAATGTTATCTAGGATCTTGAGAATGGACACAACCTGTACCCAGGGCTTTCACAAGTGTGCCTTTTGTACCCTAAAGCACTAGTATCAAACAGTTGAAGCTGGAAACTTGGTAGCAATACTAATTCTCAACCAGGGTGTGATGGTGGAGGCAAGAGAATCAGGAGTTCAAGGCTACAGGCTAAATAAACACATAAAATAAAGGTAAAGCAGAAAGGAGTATAAGTTTTTCTGCCCCAGCTCAAGCTTGAATAATGGAAATTGGATTATCGCAATTTTCCAAACCTGAAGGTCAGTAGTAGGTAGCAAGTGTTGATCCAGAAGAAAGAGCAAGCTGCATGGGGTTGCTATGGTTGAGAAAAATCTGTAAAAACAACTACTTAACATTGATGAAACCATCCTGTCTTGGAAGTATGAAGCCTATGCATTTAAAGACTGTGAGATGCTGCTTTTGGGTGGAGATGTTGTGGGGTTCAAACGAAAGTCCTCCTACAGCTAAAGAAGCCTGGAACATTCAAGAATGTGAGCAAGCATGCATTCCCCATTTATTAGCACTAGAGCAAGAGAGCCTGGGTAATGCCAGCATTGTCAGAAGACTGGTTTTTGAACTGTTTTATTCTACAGACAAGAGTGTTCTATAAACAAAAATGTCATTTCATTCAAGAGTCTTCTGGTCTGGCAGGTATCCATGGCATATGCACATAATCCACACTAACATAAAAGTTGTGTGTTTACCACCAACTGTAACTGTGTTCATTCAACCAATGAACCAATGTGCAAGAGCTTTATTCAAAGCATCCTATTTACAGCAAATAGTTGCTTAGGTCATTGGACTTGATCAAACATAGACGAAAGCTGCCAGAATTTTTTAACAGTATTAATTTTCTGCTCTCTGAAATGCTGTAGAAGCACCATAGGCATTTGGAAGAACAACTGAAAAACATTCTCAGAGGTTAGGGTCGTCCTCAACGCAGATTATTTATTAGCACCTTAGCAAGCAGTATGGCAGGAATCTGAGGTAAAAAGCTTCAGTCACAGCTTTGTTTGGCAAGATTTCTACTATTAAAGGTTTCTGGGGAGAGGACAGGGAAGGTCTTGCATTGTGAGAAGCAGGCTTAATTAATAAGTAATGTATGCCATGTAAGAGAAAATGTGTGACTTAGGCTAACAGTTAGTTGGGAAACATCCAGAACCGGGCACTGATAAAGGTCTTCACATGCCCCTTGGCAAAGAAGCTGAAGAGCTTTCCAATGATGAATTGAAGGAACTGGATGAAAACAGAAACCACAAAGTGGAAGAAGAGAAAGAAGTTAAAACCCAAAGCACCAAGAAGGTTCACAACAAAGACACTGGCAGTGGCACTCTCAGGGAAGGGGACAGAAGTCAGAGGAGGTGGACAGCCCAGGTTCACAAGATCAGACAGGCAGATGCAAGATGCTCTTGCTTCTCATGAAGAAACAACATCGAAAAAGAAACAAATGGACTCCTTTGTGCCTTCCGTCCCTGATCTCAGAGAAATGGGTGATTCCATCATCATAGCTATCGGCAAGTGATTTTAATGAGATGCTTTAAACATCCTCCAGACCACATGTACCTTCATCTATGTGGGTTAATGGTTAGAACCTGTCCAACCATTCTGTTTTTCACTTTCCACACAGTATGCAAGAAACATCAAGTATGAAACACTTCACTCTAACATTGGCTTTAAATGCTTTTGTCTAACTATAGGCTTAAAGTAAGTGTCCCTGGCATGTTTATGTCGGGCTAACAAATTATAACGGTCGGCAGGATGGCCATATTAAATATGAATTTGTTGAGCTGTACAAGATTATAAGGCAAGAAGCAGCTCTGGTTTGTAAATTGAATCTTTGTGACGTCTAGTAGTGACAAGAAGTGTTACAACTTGACACATAACCAGAAATAAGTACAGCTTAATTTGTATTATCTGGGTTCCTGGATTTTTCAAAAGTTTTTGCTTTCATTTTTACTTGCTGCTTCCTGTCATCTATATCTTGGTCTTTTCAATGGGTAGGATACTCGGTAAGGTTTTCCTTGTATACATGAATCACATGGTTCAGCTCCCAGTCTCCTAAAAAATATAACTATTATGTCAGTTCCAATGCTCCCGGACAGATGCCTCCTGTCCCACTCTCTAGGTCAAAGAGAGCAACAGAAAGATGATCTGAGGTCTTGATGTGTATGCTGAGAACCAAACATTGCCTCTGCAATGGCAACCTGCATATCCAACAGTATTAAAATACTGGGCCTTGAGAAATGATTCAGTTGGCAAAGTGCTGCTGTACATGCATGAGGACCTGTCTGGGTATGTGACACACCCCTAAAAGTCCAACGTAAATGCACAAGCCCCAGTGGATCGCAAGGGCTCACTGACCAGCCAGTCTACTGTGGAATATTATTTTGAGATGTGTTATATTTGTTTATGCTGGGAAACATTTGTTTAATGATGCAAGGATGTGTTGCATTCTTTTATGTTGCATTTGTTTAACTCTGTGAAGCTGTGTTACTTTGCCTGTCTAAAATACCTGACGGTCTAATAAAAAGACGAATGGCCAATAGTGAGGCAGGAGAAAAGATAGGCAGGGCTGGCAAGCAGAGAGAATGAATAGAAGGAGAAATCTGGGGGGGGGAAGGAACAAGAAAATAAGGAGAGGAGGACACTAGAGGCCAGCCGCACGGCCACACAGCCACACAGCCAGCCACAGAGTAAGAGTGAAAGTAAGATATACAGAAGTAAGAAAAAGAAAAAGCCCAGAGGTAAAAGGTAGATGGGATAATTTAAAGTTAAGAAAAGCTAGAAAGAAACAAACCAAGCAAAGGCCAGGCATTTATAATTAAGAGTAAGTCTCTGTGAGTGATTTATTTGGGAGCTGGGTGGTGGCCCCCCCAAAGAGTAAAAACAACCAACAACATTTTGGCATTCCAATATGGGCCTGAATTTCCACATAGGGCTTAAGGAAGCTGAGAGAGAGACAGAGACAGAGAGACAGAGATATTAAATTAGATTTTAAAAATAAATCCAGAAAAGGAAATTTCTACCTATTTTAATCTTGGTAATCAACAAAGAAGTTATACATTATTTTATTTTCACATGAGGAATTGAAGTTTAGGGTAATATAAATGTCTCATTGCTGATGATGAATTCGAAGATTTTTAGGCACAAAATAAAAGTGAATATGAAAAACTTTTAAATGCAGTTCACAGGGCCTAGCACCCACATGGCACCTCATAGCCATGTGTAACTCCAGCTTCAAAAAATCTGATGCCCTCTTCTGGCCTCCACAGGCACTGCACATACATGGTGCAGACAGACTGTGGGTAAAACACTAAACCTCAAGGACTAAGCAGGTGAAGGACACCCACAGACCCACCTGGGGCCGTTTGCCTCAGGAGAGTAGAAGAAACCACAGCCTACTTGGCACCTTGGTGGGGTATGGGAGAGAGACAGAATGGCTCATGTCCTGTGGAGAGAGGCAGATCTGAAGAGGGGGAGGTGGTGAGGAACGGGCTGATTTGAGTTGCCTGCTTGCCATCTGGGGCCATTACGACATCTGGGCATGGGCTGCTGCCAAGGGCCATGTCTGGGTCCATGGCCTACTGTAGCCAGGGTCTGTGTTGACGTCTGTGGTTCCTGTTACCATTGAAGGCCTGCTGTGCGACTACCTGGGGTCTGGGCTGCCACCTAGGGTCTGGGACGACACTACTGCTGGGTCCATGCCCATCCACGAGGCCTGTGCTGCTACCAAGGGCTATGGAAACATCCAAACACAAGTTGCTGCTGGTGGTGGTCACATCTCGGTCCCTGGTCCTGCTGCAACTGGGGTCTGTGTTGCTGCCTGTTGCCCATGTTACCCCAGGGGCCCATACGAATAATGTGTCGAACCATGGGTAGAAATATAAGGGTGGTGCTGAGCTGAGCTGATTCTGCCCCTCACCAGCCCTGGCATAGAGAACCCCAATGACCCCAGCATGGGAGAGCTGGCCCTACCCCTCATAGGAAAGCTGCTCCCCTCTTGGGAAATCCAACCTCATCCCTCACCACTAGTGTGGGAGAACTGGTTCCGTCCCTCACCTGAGGGGAATGGTCCCAGTAGCCTGAATTGATAACTCAGCTGCCACCCAGGCCCACATCCAGAGCATTGGGTTGGCACACCCCAACATCTACCCCAGTTGTGACCTACTGGAGTGCATTAAGGGACTGGTCCTGCAGAACCATAGCCGCAGGATCTCCATGACTCAACAAAAGGATATCTGAGAGGAGTTTCCGTGAGGATTCAGCATTGGTGTTGTACCGGAAGCCAAAGGCCTTGAACCTGACCAACAACACATTACACAATGAACATTTGCAAGCAAAGCTGTTTGAACAAAAGGGCATACTGAATGTGATACACAGCAGCTCCCAAATCTTCTGAGATGAATGAAGAGGCGGTAGAGAGGTAGGAAGGATAGAGGAGTGAAGTGGTTTTTGTTGTTGTTTGGCTTTTTTGCTTTCTTTTGTTTTGTTTCTGTTTGTTTTCTTTAGTTGTTTGGGTTTTTTCCCCCTTTTTTATTAAGAAATTTTCTATTCACTTTACATACCAACCACAGAACCCCCCCTTCCCTCTACCCACCCCTCAGTATTCCCCTGCAACCCACTCCCCATCCCCACATTTCCCACGTTAAGGTCTCCCATGGGGAGTCAGCAGAGCCTGGCACACTCAGCTGAGGTGGGTCCAAGCCCTTCCCCCTGCACCAAGGCTGCACAAGGTGTCATACCCTAGGTACTGGGTTCCAAGAAGCCCACCCATGCACCAGGGATGGATCCCAATCCCCCTGCCTGGGGGCCCCCCAAACAGTTCGAGCCAAACAACTATCTCCCTTATCCAGAGGGCCTAGTTCAGTCCTGTGGGGGCTCCACAGCTATTAGTCCACAATTCATGCGTTACCACTAGTGTGGCTGGTCATCTCTGCACATTTTCCCATCATGATGTCCACATCGCCTGCCCACAGAATCCCTTCTCTCTCTCATCAATTGGATTCCTGGAGCTTGGCCTGGTGTGTGGCCATGGATCTCTGCATAAGCTACCATCAGTAACTGGATGAAGGCTCTATGATGACAGTTAGGGTATTTACTAATCTGATCACCAGAGTAGACCAATCCAGGCACCCTCCTGACCATTGCCAGTAGTCAAAGGTGGGGTCATCCTTGTGGATTCCTGGGAACTTCCCTGGCACCCTGTCTCTTCCTACTCCCATGATGTCTTCGTTTATCTTGGTATCTCTTTCCTTGCTCTCCCACTCTGTCCCTGTTCCAGCTCAAACCTCCCATTTCCTTATGTTCTCATCCCCAATTCTTTGCCCTCTATTACTCCCCCCCCACTCCCAGTTTGCTCATGTAGATCTCATCTATTTCTCCTTCACTGGGAGATCCATGCATCCTTCCTAGGTCCTCCCTGCTAGCTAGCCTCCATGGAGCTGTCGTTTGCAGTCTGATTATCCTTCACTTTACATCTAGTATTGACTTCTCAGTGAGTATATACCATGTTTGTCCTTCTGAGTCTGGAATGTTTAGTGTTTAGTCATCATGGAGCAGAACTAATTAAGAAGGATCAGTAAATTAGGAGGTATGGCCTTTTTGGAGTAGGTATGTCCTTGTTAGAAGTGTATCACTCACTGGCACAGCACTAAGATCAATAATTAATAAAAGAAACTGAAAAGCTTCTGTAAGGCAAAGAAAACGATCATTCAGACAAAGTGGCAACCTGTAGAATGAACAAGGACTTTTACAAACTCCACATCTGATTGAGAGGTAGTATCTAAAATATTTTTTTTTAAGAAACCAAGTATCCAAGAAACAAATAATCTAATTTTAAAATGGGGTACAGATCCAAACAAAGAAATCTCAATAGATGAAAATCAAATGGCTGAGAAACACTTAAATGTTCAACATCCTTAGCCATCAGGGAAATGCAAATCAAAATTATTTTGAGATTTAATCTTACACCTGTCAGAATGCCTAAGATCAATAACACAAGTGACAGTTCATGCTGGAGAGAATGTGGAATAAAGGGAATACTCATCCATTGGTGGAAGACAAACTTGTACAGCCACTATGTAAATCAGTGTGACAGTTGCTCAGAATGATGGGAATCGATCTATCTCAGGATCAGTCATACCATTCTTGGACATATACCCAAAGGATGTTTCATCCCACCACAAGGACACTTGCTCAGCCATGTTCATCGTTGCTCTATTCAGAATAGCCAGAAATTGGGAACAACTCAAATGCCCTTCAACAAAAGAATGGATAAAGGAAATGTGGTACATTTATACAATGGAGTATTATTCAGCTATTAAAAAATGACATCATGGAATTTATAGGCAAATGGGTGGTACTAGAAAAAAAATCATCCTGAATAAAATAACTCAGACCCAGAAAGATAAATATGTATGTATTCCCTTATATGTGGATATTATCTGTGAAGTAAATGATAACCAAGCCATAGTAAATGATAACTGACCCAGAGAGGCTAGGCACAGAGTAAGGAGAGACACATGTATATCCCTGGGAGGCAGAAATAGAATAGATTTTAAGGGTGGAGTGGGGAAGGGGGGATGGAAATGGGAGGATCAGGTGGGAAGGAGAGGAGAGGAGAGGGAGTTGAGGGAGGGATTTCAGGAGAGAAAGCTAGAACTGAGGGGCATTTGAGGGGCAGTATGGAAACTTGTTGCAGTGGGAACTTCATAAAATATATGAGGGTAATACTCTGAGGTCTCCAAATAATGGGGGAGAGAGAGTCCCAACTGGCCAACACTTGAAACCAAACAAAGCATCCAGTACTGGGACTGGGTTACATTCCATTGAGTTGTTGGCTAAAGGGGTCCCATGAAAATTCCTAAATCATCTAGACTATTGCCAAGACAATAGTCTGTTCTCCACAAACTAACAACAAGGCCCCATTGCTGAAGACAACACCCATACACCTACTGAACATGGAAAAGTCAAGCAGGTGCCTACATTAGAGCCTTCACTAAGTTATAGTGTCTTTGGTACAGGAAGGTACTCCACTGGTTACAAAAAAAAAAAAAAAAACAGAAAAGACCAACCCCCCCAACCCAGCCACAAAACCTTTCATCTACAATCTGTCCTCCCCACAAAATATGCCAGGACAATGGTGGCACAAAGTTTGTGGGAGTAACCAACCAATGTCTGATTTAACTTATGGCCCACTCCATGAGTTGGAACCCATATCCAACACTGCTTGGGTGACCAAGAACCAGAGACTAGGTAGCACAAAGACTGGGGAATAAAACCAAATACTGACAGTTGTGGTGGTATTCTAATTGTACTGAAATGTGATTTTGATTGTATGTTAATAAATAAAGTTGCCTGAGGGTCAGAGTTATTAGAGCCATAGCAAGAGTGTGGCAGTGGTGGCACACGCCTTTAATCCCAGCACTTGGTAGAAGAGCTAAGTAGATCTCTGTGTGTTCAGGGATATAGCCAGCATTGGAGACATATGCCTTTAAGACTTGGGGAGCTGTGCATACAGACAGTGATGAGGCAGTCACATGTTTGGGTTTACAACCAATGAGAAGGCATAACAAAAAGACTATGAAAAGATGTACACACAGGAAGTAACTCTCCTTCGGGAAGCTAGGACCACCACAGGAGGAAGGATGAGATTTTAGCTCTGAGCTCTGACCTCTTGGCTTTCTCTTTTACATTGGTTCTGTGTTTCTTATTTAATAAGACGATTGGTTACATCAACACATCTACAGACAGTCTTTTTTAAAAAGTGATAAAATGACTCTTAATGATATTCTGCTATACTCATAGATCAATGCCTTATTCAGCCATCATCAGATAAGCTTCCTTCTGTAGAAGATGAGAACAAATACAGAGCCCCACAGACATTATGTGAAGAGAGAGAAAGAGAGAGAGAGAGAGAAAGAACTTGGAACACTCTAAATGGGGTGTTTCCACTCTAAATAGGATGTCTTCATCAAATCCCTCCCTTCAGCACCCAGGAGTCAGAAAGAGTGTAAGAGCCAGAGGGGATTGAGAACATCAAGAAAACAAGACCCTCTAAATCAACTGAGCAAAACTCATGTGAACTCAGAGAGACTGAAGCAGCATGCACAGAGCCTGCATAGGTCTCCACTAGGTCCTCTGCATATATATTATAGCTTCTAGTTTTGTGTTTTTATAGGACTCCTGAGTGTGTGAAAAGAATGGGTCCCTGATTCTTGTGCCTTCTTTTGGGCTTTTTTCCTTTTGTTGGTTTGCCTTGTCCAACTTTGATGTGATGGTTTTGTTTTATCTTATATTTTATTTTGCTATGTTTTGTTGTTATCTCTTAGAAATCTGTTCTTTTGTAATTAGAGACAGAAAGGGATTGGATTCAGATGGGAGGGGAGGTGGGGAGAACTAGGAGGCCTAGAGGGAAGGAAAATTGGAATTAGGATATACTATATGAGAAAAGAATCTATTTTCAATAAAAGGGGAAATTAAATGTATTACTGTATATTTTATGTGTGTGCACACACATGCACATATATATAGACACACACATGCTGTGTGCACGTGACTGTCAAACTTGCAGGGATTTTTTTTCCTTCCATTGTGTTGTTTCAGGGTATCGAACTCAAATAGCCAGGCTTGATGGCAGGTGCTTTTACTCACTGAGCTGTCTCACAGGCCCTAAAGTATTTATTTTAATAACACATAGTTTGCATTATTTATGAGTGTTATTTGTATGTGGTATACACACACACACACACACACACACACACACACACACACACACACGTAGTCATTAACAGAACAATCAATGTTTCTGTTACCTGGAATTTTTACCACTATTTTTATGGTGATGACATTCAAAATTCTCTCCTCTGGCTAACCTAGAGGTACTCAGAATTGAGAGAGTGAAAAGCTGGTGGAATAGACCAAAGCTGCTTAATGGTGTGTACTTTTTGTAGTACTGATGTACAACTTGATCCTTAATTTTGCTGAATATCACCATCCTTTTATTCCAGATTCAGTGTGCCTGCAAACATTTTCATTTTAATGGTCTAATCTTTTGCAGTGGGAAAAATTAGTTTAATTACTGTGGTGGTTTGAAAGAAAATGCCCCCCCCCCAAAGGGAGTGGCACTATTAGGAGCTTAGCCTTGTTGGAGTAGGTGTGATTTTGTTGAAGAAAGTGTGTCACTGTGGAGGAAGGTTTTGAGGTCCCATATGTACCCAAGCCACATACAGTGTCTCAGATCACTGCCTGTTGCCTGCAGGTCTAGATGAAAGAACCTTCAGCTCCTTCTCCAACACCATATCTGCCTGCATGCTGCCTTACTTTCCACCATGATGACAATGGACTAAACATCTGAACTGCAAGCACACCACCCCAATTAAATGTTTTCCTTTATAAGAATTGCCATGGTCATGGTGTCTCTTCACAGTAATAGAAAGCCTAACTAAGATAATCACTTATGCTTACATCCTTTGTAGCCACCATTTTCCCATATATTTTCTCCTCTTCTGGATTCATTGTTATCCCTGAGTCTGACTCAGATAGAAGATCTAGATCTCTTCACAATGAGCCCAGGATTGATCTAGCAGCAGAGACAGTCTGCCAAAATGAGCCTAGCTGCCATCAGCAAGAAAGTCTATGACTCTGGTGGACAGTCAGGATTAGCCATTCTATTTGAGACCCATCTCCCTTTAGGACAAAGAATATCTGCTTCTCACTCTCTCACTGAGTTCTGGCCAGGACTACTTTAAACAAAACTGTACCTTACCTGGAACCACATAGGAACTCAGCCTATGACCAGCCAAATCTAGCTCTCACCCATACCCTTTAAGGACTGTTCCAGGCTGTACAAAGTCCAAAAATCACCCCCACACACACCTTCCTGTCTTTTGTTAGAGCCCAGTGTTGGTTGGGGTCCAGCCCCAATCCATCAAAAGGTCTCTTGAAGGGGGAGAGTGAGGAATTGAGAAATGCTAGATAGGAAATATAGAAGTAGATGAGGAAAAAAGAGACCCAAGATAACTTCAGGAGGTCCCTGGGTCAATATCCAGCAGCCTCCAGTTTATTTCTAATGGGCTTTTTATACACTAGCAGGGGGAGAGGCAAAAACCTCCCCATTTCAAGATCAAACCACAATATACAACCAAGTGTAGACCCTTCAAAACACCTGGCAACCACGCCTCACAGCAAAGCTTCTTGTGATTAGGCCTTGAAGTATAAGACATCGGGTAACTATGTTTTTACACCTTATTATGCAGCCTTGGAGAACAACATGAACTCTGACTCTCTGACCTTGAATCAAACTACAAGTTGGAATCTTTGTGGGATCCCACAGTCTTGGACCGCCTGCCTCCCACGATGGAGTTCTCTGAGGCTAGGTAGACCTGCAAAGACACAGTTCCCTCCTCTGACAGACTCTCACTCATGGGTGTGAATGATGGTGAGCCATACCAGACCATACTGCCTTGGAGAGTCCCAGAGAACACATCTCTCCAGAGCTTTTTGTGAAAAATATATAGAACAGACATGACAAGACAATATATATAGCTAATAAAATAAGTAATTTCTCCTATTTTTTCTTGTTTCAATTTCCATCTGGACAATGGCTTGGAAAAATGATATTATATACAAAATATATTTTTTTAAAAAAAATGGGGGGTTTCTTTCTAGTATTTGTGGTTTTATACCCACGTCTTTGAGAACTAAAAACTCAACACCATTGGATTTGGAAGAATTCAGGAAGGAAGTTTTCCTGAAAGCTCTAGATGTATCCTGAAACTTCAAAGGGACCAAAAGATCTGTCTGACCATGGTGTCATAGTGCCTGAGCCTACTGGTTCATCAAGAAAAAGTGTGCTCCAGGCCCTCCAAGACTTTCCCACTCCCCTGCCTCTGTGTGAACACTCATTTCAACAATCCTACTTTCACAAACCCTGAAAAGAAAGACAGAACTTGGATACCCAACTCTACAGAGAGTAAAGAAAAAGAAACCCCAGACCTGTTCTTGAGTGTAGATAGTCAAGCCAAGCTTGAGAACAGCCACCAACAGAGCAATGGGGAAAACACTCCCTTCGAATCTGGCTACATCATGGAAGTTTAATTAAGTGTTCCTATGGGGCTCCACCTGCCAGCAACCTGGGAAATGCTTTTCACTTCATTCCTAAAGGAGAGGCAATATCTGAGACTTGAAAAACTCAAGACCTCCATCCTTTGCACAGTAGTAGTTTCTTTTCTAGAACTTTCTTTCCAAGCATTCTTGTTCTTTGTAGAGATGTACATTCTTTTGGTCCATCTCTTGCCTCTTTTTGTTGCTTCTGCAAATTCTGTCCACAATAAATCACACAAGTAACCAGATGTACTGAGAAATCTAAACTGTATTTTAAGGATACCCTTGAGTCCCATTTATAAAGTTAACCGGGGGAGTAGAGTTCAAGTTTGGAGGAAGAAAATACATATTAGGGCCCTTGTGATTTGATGTTTGAAACAGGTAGAAAATAATTCTTTGCAGTTGGTTGGTCCTACAAATCTTGATCAATGTTTAATGCAACCTAAAAGAAAAATACAGGGTAAATAAACTTTACTACAATGAAAAGACACAAAGAGAAGAAAACAGAGCTTAAGTAATATCAATGTGATCCTGTAAAGGAAGTTTTCTGAGTTCCAGATTATTTTAAAAGAGTACCCAAGTAGTATATAATTATACTTCATGTTCCCAAATGAAGTCTTATCCTTGTCTTTCTCATCCTTCCTAAGAGGCACAACCTTTCCAGAGCCACCTCCCTTTGAGAGCAGAACCCTTGTCCTGCTGATTGTGAGCCTTGGCCTTTAAGGGTGTAGTCATGTCTCCAGTTCAGGCACCTCTTACTGGAATTTCTAGTGGTTCCTTTACAGATGGACCTACAAACGCTGCATTCATTCCTCAACAGTATGCTCCCTTCCCTGGCTCAGTGAATACACTGGCTGCTGAATTTGAATCTTCTGCATGACCCTCCCATCCCTACCAGAGCTATACCATACATAAAGTGGGTTTGGATCATGTGCATATCTCAGAGACACTGAAATTCAACATCTCCATGACTAAAGCCTCCCTGTTCAAAAACCCTTCTTCCTCTTTTATGTTCACCAACTCATCCAATGATAAGACTCACAGCTCAGCTGCTCAAGACAAAAGGCTAGGATTCACTCTTGACACCCTCTCTCCATCTCTTGAGCCAAATTCAAGTCCATTCTGGTCACCTCTGTGCTCTCTAGCCCTGGTCATCTTGCATACAGATGACAGTACCCACTGACATGTGGTCTCCCCTTTGAATACCTGCTTCACTCTAACTCTCCACCTGATAAAAATCCTTATATGCTCCCAATAACTCCCTCTACTCCTACCTAAATCCCTTCTGTCTAAGTGACATGCACATGTGATCTGACACTTTCCACTTCCCTGCCTTTAAGTTTTACCATGCTCCTAGCTCTGTGAAGCTCAGCCCGAACCCTGGGCTATTTGGCTGCTTTTTGCCTTCTCTAATTCCAAATCTCCTTTCTTGGTCTCTTATAGTCTTTTCCCAATGACACATGGCTCAAGGGAATGGAACTGTTCATGTATTGTAGCTCCCTGCTGTGAATAGCTCTTGAAAACTCCTAAATTCATCTTTTTCTCTACTTCCAACAGCCACCATTAAATATTGTAATTCAGTGTGGTTCCTCGTGCTCCTGTCTGCAGGCCTTTTCACTCTGTACATTCGCCTCACCACCTTGCTCCCTCCCTTAGCTCAGTTAGCGTCTGTGTTCTTTCTGGATTACTACCAAATCTACTCACACCTACTTCCCCATTCTCCTCCCGACTGTAAAAAGAGTAGATGCTCTTTCTACAGTGCAGCTCTGATGAGATAAGTCTCCTGCTGCCTGAAGGAAAATGTCTGAGGCCCAGAGCAGGAATTAGAAGTTCTTTCAGGGTCTGGACCCGACTGTCTCCTGACCTTCTCCCTCTTTGCCCTAAGCACCATTCTTTTCTCTCGCCTACCTGGGTCTTCACCCTTCTTATGATTCCTGCCTACAATTCTTTCTGCATCAAGGTTCCTCTGTCCTCATCATGTCCCACCCTCTCAGTGCCCACAGAATGAAGTAACAAGATTTGCCTCTTCTAGTTCGCTTTCTTTCTGTTGCTGAGACAAACACCATGGCCAAAGGAATATGGAGGGAGCGGGCTATTCGGCTTACACTTCCAGATCACAATTCATCACTGAAGGAAGCTGGGGCAAGAACTGAAGCAGAATCCATAGAAGACTAGACTAGGCCAGACCACTATTTACTGACTCATTCCCTCACTTTCCTTATTTCTTATTCAGCCCAAGATTAGACATCACATTGCCCTCCTGGTAGGACAATGCCCCTGCTGATCTGAGTGAGCTATTCATGGCTCTTCTTTCAGTCATAAACTACACTGGTATGGGCAATAGAATCCTGGTCATTCTAATGATAAGCACTAAACCCCTCTGATTGTATTTTTCTTCTAGGCAAGAAACTCCATGAGGTGAAAACTGCCTTATTGCCCACTCCATCAGGTACAATGCCTGACACACAGACATCAAAACATGCTTGTTAAATAAACACATTCACTTACATACTATAAAAAACTTTGTTTGCATTAAACTGTTTATGTGTTTCCAGAGTTGGCTCCAGAGAGCCTGAATGGTTCTTTCTCTATTGAATTTAAGGATTGCGTATTTCAAAAAAATATTTCACACATGTATTTTTAAGAGGTTTTGACAGTTCCAAAATCTAACTGTAAAATAAATACACAGATACAGATGATTGGATATAGATAGAAGCATAGGCAGATATGATGCTATAGATGTAAATAGAGATATGCCACTGCTGGCTCATTGACAGGCAGAGCACCAGTTAAAAATCTGGTTAATGGGGCTAGAAAAGTGGCTCCGTGGTCAAGAGCACTGGCTGTTCTAGAGGACCTGTGGTTGGATCCTAGCACACCTATGTGGCACTCACAAACTTCTGTAACTGCAGTCCCAGGGGATCTGGTACCTCTTCCAGCCTCCACTAGCACTGCACAAATGTGGCACATAGACATATACATATAGTCAAAATACTCATACACATAAAGGTAAAATTTTTTAAAAAATTGGTTAGCACACACAAATTTGGTCTTCTTTGTATGAAGGAAAAGTTCTATTTGCCAACCCACTTCATATATACTAGACTTTATCAACATGAAACATAATCTGCTCTGAGATGACACATCATGATACTTACATCAGATAACATTGGCTCATCAAGCTCTTCCACTCTGCTCAAGTTAGGTGCCCCATACCGATCACTAATTTCAGCTAAGGTTTTGCCTGAGTCCACTGATTCCTACAGTCATATAAAAAAAAAAAAGGTTTTACTTTCACATGCCTTCAAAATTAACATGCTATTTTTCTTGCAATTTTGATATAAAATTTCTGAATTAACCACCCAAACTCAACATTGTTAATTAGCAGAATTCACCAAAGCCTAGTAACAAAAGAATTTTGGTAAGAAGCACTAAAAGTTATTTTTAATGCATTTAGAATTTCAAAATGCATAATTTGTAAGTAATTCTATTTGCTTCAAAATATACAAGTACATACTGCATGTCCAATTTTATCCACCTTGAGGGTTAGTTTAAAGCAACATACACCTGCAACTTATCATTAGAATATTCATTTGGACTGTCACTTGTATTGGGTTTTGGGTTTGCTTTTGTTTGTTAAAACAGTCTCACTATGTAGCTTTAGGCATGCCAGGAATCACAACTCTCCTGCCTCGGGCACTGTGATCACGTGTGTGCTCCACCATGCCCATCCTAGACCAGCAGTATTGACAGTGCCCTTATTCAGACTTTAGCCACTGATACAAAGATAAAGTTTCTATTCTAAAGCATGTATTCATCTCAGATAACACACATTCCTTCTCACCTCTGACAGGATGGACTCTTCACCCCTGGCTATGCCCTCCGGGCTCATGTCCTAAAAAAAATTCAGAATACTTTCATTTTTATTCCATGTTTGGTTTTCAAGAATTTTTATTTTTATAAAGTGCTATGATCAGTTTAACAGTAAAAACAATGTTAGTTTCTAAGGAGTGATCAGAATATAGTATACACAAAACAATGGACCAGTTTCATTTATTACTATATACTAATAGGAGATAACTATTTAAAATTAAATAAAAACTCTTTCAAAATGGGCCTACCAAAGGTGGAAGGTAAATCTCAATTGCTGAAGATACCACGCTAAGATACTTCAGAGACAGAGCCCTGAGCTGAAACTGACTTGAGTGTCTTTCTCTGGGGACAAGTTTGGGGATACCAGAAGGTGCCATGAGAGCTTCCAAAGAAACAAAGCAACCAACAGTCCTAGTCAGTTCTGATGCCCATGAACCACAACAACCACCAGCATTGCACCATAACCCTAAGGGTGCAGTGGTAGCATGCCTACCTTAGTGGTAACCAAGAACTCTCCAACTGGACTTTAGATCTGGTTAACAAGAGCGGCATCATGCTTGGTACTGGAAACTTGGTAACTACTCAGGTCAAACAAATTGGTGGATCTTGAAGGAGAACCTACAACCACTTTACTAAACCCACATAATCCCTAACTACACTCTTAAGTATTTGTCCTTGTACTCCTAGAAAAATGTAGTCCTCACCCCTCCGTGGAGGCCCATAAAGGTTTCCTACTGAGTTCTGAGTTTGCTTTACCCAGCAGAGCTGAATTAGAGAATTGCTTGACCATGTGCATTGTTTCTAGGTGATTAGAAGGGTCTATACATGGCTGAGTTAGGGAGAGGTCTTTTGCTCCACCCTTTGGCATTCCTACAAATAGCCTTTTAGAAGAGCCAAGAGGGACCAGTGGATTAGGATCCAGGCCCTCCTGAGGCTCTCCTGTTTTCTCTCCTTTCTATCCTTCTACCTAAATCTCTTATTCCTCCTCAAGAGTACCCTGGGGTACAATGTGGGAGCCAGTCTCCCAGCTGGCCTCCCACAGATGGCACCAAGAACAGGAACCAGGGACTTGGCAAAAGGAGTGTCAGGGGTGTCACAGGTATAAGGAGGCATGCTTGATAAGGAATTAAAATATAAAGGCGATGGTATTTTAATCTTAGGAGTGAAAATTTGGTGGCAGAATGCCAAAGTTGAAAAATGAACCTGCAGCGCATATTTCTCTCTATCTAGGTTTCTTTCCCTTTTTTCTCTCTCTTGATTTCTATCTATAAAAATTAAGAAAAAAATGTAAGGTAGAATATAGTGTAAGAAGAAATTTAGAATAAGAGTAGAATTAGGAATATTGGGTAAAAAGAAACTTAGTGTAAGGTAGAATAAAATAAGCAACAAAACAGAGGAACTATGTCCTTGATTTACAACCATGGAACTATGAATGCAAACTTCTGGGGAAGAATCAGAGAAAAATCTATCAAAGATGAGAAAAATTAGCAGAAAAAGATTCCTGTAAAAGCTTTTGGCCTGTGGATGGCTTAGATTTAAGTCTTGAGCTTCGGAGGAAAGGATTTCCCCTGAGGTGGATATAGTGGCATTTGCTCCACCCACGACCCTGGCTATACGGTCCAAAGGAGGAAGTGTTTGCTGTGGTTGGATGTGACCTCTGATAAAGAGATGGAGAGGGGACACAGCCCCTTCTCCCGGGTCCTGGCTGTGAGGTAAATTTGCTCCCCATCAGATCAGAGGACGACTTCTGCTATCTACTTTTTTCTGTAGTTGTGAATGTTTTTCCTCAATGTATATCTTAATAAATTCTGTTAGCCATTAAACAGACTCATGTGGATTGATCTTAATAAGTGGCACCCACGTGACAAAAAGACCCCAGACTCCCTGTAGCTTGTGACTGCAGCAGCTACAGGCGGTGGCAGCAGCAGGTAGGCTCAGAGGCTTGTGTGCTCACTGCAGGTCAACCACACTACGGAGAGTTAACTTGGTCCCAACCACATGGATCTGAGTCCCTCGTGTCCCTACTGGAGCTACTTGCATGACCAAACCCGAAAGTATGCGGGCAGCTGCTAGTGACTTTCTCTGCCCTGCAGAGCCCATGCAGCCCAACCTCCCAGGAAGGGCCTGGCATACAGCAGCCCGGTGCCTGTAGACCAGGCACCTCACGAGGTGTGTAAGTCAATCACTCTCTGACCAGGTAACTCACAAGGCAGCACTAGGTGCCTTTCTATTTTTGTGCTTTTAGCGACAGGATTGGGTCACAGTTCCCCACCTATTTAGAGAGTACCAGCAGACTGTTCCTTTACTTTTAAAATTGTTCAGTGTAGCAGCTGCCAATTCTAAGATACCCTGGGATGCTGTGCTCTGTCCTTAAGAGCACACCTGCCCACCCACCCACCAACTTCCACCACTCCAGCTGAGTCCAGTCACTGTGCCACACCCCTGCCTGCCATCAGCTCCAGAGTGGCTTAGGACTCCATGGCACTCAGCTACCCAAGAGCTGCCACAACACCTCTGTGCATCCCCCCCCCCCCCCCCCCCGCAGTGGCTTAAGCTGCTGTGTCCTGCAGCACTCAGCTACCCACAGGCTGCCACCGCTGCCATCACAACCACAGCCACGCATCCTCTCCCCAGCGGCTCACACTGCTGTGTCCTGCCTGGGCCAGGGATCTGCCACCCCTGCCCACTGTAACCAGCCCTATAGCACCAACCAGACAGGTAGCTCCTGCATGACTGTGCCTGAGAGCTTCCAGCTCATTGGTGTATTTCCTCATTGTTGTATATAATCTGTTGTGGTCCCAGCAACCCTACCTAGTACTCAAGGGTTGCCTGAGTGAGCACTTAAATTCACAAGAGCCATTCAGGGACCCCAGTCAGCTTGCACTAGACCTGCTTTAGCGCTACACCAGCAACACCTGCTGGCTGAACAGCGCTACTACACCCAAAAACCATTGCAAGGACCAAGGAAACCAGTTTTTCATTCCAGGTAAGAGTACTTGATAATTTTATACTTTAAAACTGATTAATAAATAAACAATAAAAATTTCCTTTACAAATTTTGAATATTTCTCA
The DNA here is from genome assembly GCF_004664715.2 of Peromyscus leucopus. Classification (NCBI taxonomy): domain Eukaryota; kingdom Metazoa; phylum Chordata; class Mammalia; order Rodentia; family Cricetidae; genus Peromyscus; species Peromyscus leucopus. Next base: position 99,185,593 of record NC_051070.1, read on the forward strand.
AAACATGGCAGAAAATAGTACTTCACAAGGATTTAAGAATTTTTTTATTTGAATGACAAATGAGATTTTTTTAGGAAATATGTAACCTTCCTGGGACCTATTTGGTATACATAATTTTAGCATTTACCATAATAATTCGTATAACATTGAAAAACTAATTTAATAATAATAACAAAGATGAGTCATTATTGAGACTGATACAGGCTTTGCAAGGTAGCAATGAAGATTTATATAAAAAGATTCTTTCTCTGGAATCTGCTACCCCAAAATTACAAGGAACTAATAAAGACTTGAATAAACAGATTCTTTCTCTGGAATCTACTAACCAGGATTTACAAGGTAGTAATAAAGACTTACATTTAAAAAAAAATATTTATCTGGAATCTGCTAACCAGGATTTACAAGGTAGTAATAAAGACTTACATAACAGGCTCCTTAGTTTGGAATCTGCTAACTTACTACAAGAAATTCAGTCCATTAACAATAAATGTACAAACGGATTTGATTTTATTGATAAGAGATATGAATACTTAATGGATAGAACAATAGCTCTCCAGGGTGATGTTGTCACTGCTCAGACACTTTATAAGGAAGAAAGGTTATCATTAACTGATAAAATAAGGTCTATGGAATCATGTGTTTCAGAAGAACATAAAAGGTTGCATGATTCCATGAGAAATCTGGAATCCCTTGCAACAGAGGAGGTTTACTCAGTGGGACAGATCCTAGGTGCTTGTTTGCAAGCCCTGGAAGAAACTCTCAGTAAAAATGACAAAGGACCTGATAAGTAGAAAGGCAAGACCATACAGCTCATAAAATCTCCAGGTGGCTCTCATACAATGACTTATCCTGTCATCATCCATGAGAGGCCAGCAGATGATAGACATCCTGAGCAATGTGTGGAATATACATTACAATCTATTCTGATGAGAGATTTTTTTTAAAATACGAAGGAAACAGTAGTCACATATGGCATACACTCAACATTTGTAAGACAAATGTTTAATTTGTGGTTTACCTCAAATAGAATCATACCAGATGACTGGAATCAGTTAACTTCACCTGTTCTAGAATATAGTTAGCAGTTGCAATGGAAAAACTGGTTGAGCCGGGCGGTGGTGGCGCACGCCTTTAATCCCAGCACTCGGGAGGCAGAGGCAGGCGGATCTCTGTGAGTTCGAGGCCAGCCTGGACTACCAAGTGAGTCCCAGGAAAGGCGCAAAGCTACACAGAGAAACCCTGTCTCGAAAAAAACCAAAAAAAAAAAAAAAAAAAAAAAAACTGGTTGAAAACAGAGGCAAGGAATCTGGAACAACAAGGTAAGATCAGAAGTTTTGAGATTTCCCAAGATCAAATCCTTGGTGAAGGATGTTTCACTGATATGAATGTACAAGCCACTTATGCTGAGTATACAATAACCCTATGACATACAGCAGCACTAAATGCTTGGGGAAAAATTCCAGAACCAGGAAAACCAACTGAGGTATACACAAAAATATTCCAGGGACTGCAAGAACCTTTCACTATTTTTTTTTTTAACAAAAGCTAACAACGGCTATAACAAAAGCTGTGTCAGATAAAGAATTAAAACAAGTGTTAACTGGATCCTTGGCATTTGACAATGCTAATACAGAATGCAAAAGAATACTTATGCCATTAAAGGTCAGATCAGCTCCTTTGGAAGAATGGATTCAGTATACAATTGGTGCTGAGTCTGTTAATCATAGTAATGAAGTTTGGACAGAAAAGGCATTTTCCAAGGGTGGAAGAAGGCCCCAGATTACCAAATGTTTTAACTGTGGTACATCAGGTCATATAAGTAAAAACTGTACATGGGGTGCTCCTAGAAATACTCCTTGTAGGAATAACCCAAACAGGAGACCCCAAACTTCTGGATTATGTAGAAGATGCAGCAAAGGCCAACATTGGACCAACGAGTGCAGATCAATGGTAGATATATGAGGCAACACCTTACCATCAGGAAACACCTCAGGGGGCCTCTTGCAGACTGCCAAATTGAAATGGTCCAAACATTTCCAGTCACTGTGAAGGAAATTCCTCTCCAGGACAATTAAATAGCCCATTATCTAATGTAAAGAATGAGATTGCACTGAATGATAGAACAGTTCTGATAGATGAATCAAAAGTTCCAAAGAACACAATGAAACAAATATTTTGGCAGACTTCCATAAATGAACAAAGACCAAAGATTATAATTTGAATTAATGGCACTGTTCTGGAGAGCCTGGTAGACACAGGTGCAGATATGACTATAATTACACCAAAATCATGGCATACGAATTGGCGTCTGCAAGAAGTAGCTGTCCAGTTTCTAGGGATTGGAACCCTATCTCAGACAAAACAGAGTTCGAGATGGGTTGAATGCATAGGGACAGAAAGACAGAGGAAGGCTGGAGCCATATGTGGCAAATGTAGCAGTGAATCTTTGGGGACAAGATCTGTTACAGCAGTGAAATACTCAGATTAAAATTCCTACAATCTTAGAAAGGGAATACATACCAATGCATATTTCTAGGAATAATATTATACATACTATAAAAAACAGTAACCAACTATTAAGGCTGTACATAAACAGAACACAACTGCTATTGAACTCTCAGAAGTGCCAACAGCCCTACGTTTAAAATGGCTAACTCTGAAACCTGTTTAGGTTGGACAATGGCCTTTAACAAAAGAAAAACTGCAAGCTTTAGAACAGCTGGTTCAATAGCAGTTAAATGCTCAACACATTGAAGAATCTACCAGCCCTTGGAATTCTCCTGTATTTGCTATTAGAAAAAAGTTTGACAACTGGAGAATCCTGGCAGATCTGAGAGCTATTAATAAAGTAATTCAGCCTATGAGCTCCTTACAGATTGGGATGTCCTTGCTTTCTCTACTACCTAAAGAATGGCCTATAATAGTTACTGACTTAAAAGACTATTCTTTACTATACCTTTACAAGAAAATGATAGAGAAAAATTTGCCTTCACAGTACCTATTTATAACAATTCCCAGCCAGTCCAGAAATATCAATGGAAGGTCCTCCCACAGGGAATGTTAAACAGCCCTACCCTGTGCCAATATTTTGTGCAAAAACCATTGGAGATAATTTGTGTGAAATTGCCACAATCCATAATTTATCATTATATGGATGATATTTTAATAGCTGATCCAAAGTTAGATACCTGAAAAGCATGTTTGAAGAAGTAAAGAAAGTTTTGCCTCACTGGGGACTACAAATTGCTCCTAAAAAAATATAAAGAGGAGATTCTATTAATTACTTAGGATATAAGATAGAGCTACAAAAAAAATTAGACCCCAAAGGGTACAACTCAGGAGAGATTGATTGCAGACTCTTAATGATTTTCAAAAATTGTTAGAAAGCATTTCCAACTAACAGGGTATCATTGGAATAATTAAAGATGGACTAAAAAAAATGGCTAATACTCTAAAAAGGGACAAAGACTTAAATAGTCCAAAAGAATTATCAGCCGAAGTTGAGAAAGAATTGGCTCTAGTAGAAAAGAAACTATGAGAAGTGCATGTGGATCATGTGAATTCATAACTTAAATGTATTCTGGTCATACTCCCCTCCAGACATTCCCCCACAGGGATTTTGATGCAGAGGGAAGATATTATATTAGAATGGATATTTCTGCCACATAAACCAAATAAGAAACTTATGTAGAAAAGATCTCTGATTTGATTCAAAAAGGGAAATTAAAACTTTTCTAGTTGACAGGAATGGACCCAGCAGAAATTGTAGTACCTTTAACTAATGAGGAAATTTCCTTGCTATGGAAAGATAATAAATATTGTCACAGAGCCTGCAGTAACTTTAGGGGAGAGATTAACAACTGTTATCCCAAAAGTACAAGAATAGAATTCATAAAGAGAACATTGTACAACATAAGCCAATTTCTGGAGTCCTCATATTCTATACTGATGCAAATAAATCAGGGAAATCAGGATACATATCAGGAGACTTAAGTAAAGTGGTTCAAAGTCCATATAACTCTGTACAAAAAAACAGAACTGTATGTCATTCTTATGGTACTGATGGATATCACAGAACCCCTCAATATAGTCACTGACTCTCAATATGCATAGAGAGTTGTTTTACATATTGAAACTGCTGAATTTTTTCCTGATAATACATAATTAACTTCATTGTTCATACAATTATAGGAAATCATCAGAAATAGGGAACATCCTATATATATATATATAAAACACACATCAGATCCCATACAAATCTGACAGGATCTCTAGCACAAGGTAATGATGAAATTGACCAGTTACTAATAGGAAATGTTCTAGAAACCTCAGAATTTCATAAGAAAAACCATGTAAATAGCAAGACTTTGAAGAGATTTCTCCATCACCTGGCAACAAGCCAAGGAAATTGTAAGAAAATGTCCTACTTGTTTCTTCTATACCAAGACTTCATTACCCACATGAAGCAATCCAAAATGTATACAAAGAAATAAAATTTGGCAGATGGATGTGTTTCATTTCACAGAATTTGGAAGTATGTGCACCATACCATTGACACCTATTCAGAATTTCAGTGAGCAACTCCTATGAGTTCTGAAAAGGCTGATTCTGTGATTACACACCTATTAGAAGTTATGGCCATCATGAGAACACTTGTACAAATTAAGACTAATAATGCCCAACATATGTCTCAAATAAAATGAGACAGTTTTTTGCTTATTATAATATCAAGCATGTTACAGGTATACCACACAATCCCACAGGTGCTGGGAATGTCTTTCTGTATGCTGTGAATGTGTGTTACTTTTATTTGGTTGATAAATAAAATGCTGATTGGCCAGTAACCAGGCAGGAAGTATAGTATAGGCGGAAAAAGCAGAGAGGAGAATTCTGGGAACATGAAGGTTGAGTCAGGAGACGCTGCCATCCACCACCATGAGAAGCAAGATGTAAAGATACCAGTAAGCTATGAGCCATGTGGCAAGGTACAGATTTATAGAAATGGGTTAATTTAAGATGTCAGATCTAGCTAGAAAGAAGCCTGAGCAATTAGGCCATACAGTTTTAATTAATTAAGCCTCTGTGTGTTTATTTGGGTCTGAGCGGCTGCAGGCCCTGGTGGGACTGGAAAAACTCCAGCTACAAACAGGCCAAGCAGTCATAGAAAGATCCAATCAAACTTTAAAGGATATGCTAAATAAACAGCATCAGGTAAAAATGACTCCTAGAAATGGATTGCATAAAGCTTTATTGACCTTGAATTTTCTCAATGCTGATGAGAAAGGAACAACAGCTTTGGAGAGAAATTGGACAACAGAAAAAACTTATGAGCTAAACCAACTGGTGTATTTCAAAGATGTGTTGACCTCAGAATGGAAACCAGGATACATTCTACATTGGGGAAAAGGTTTTGCTTTTGTTTCTACAGGAGAAAAAAAGCTATGGATACCAATAAAGTTAATAAAAATTCAATTTGAACAGGAGAAACCCCTTGATGAAGAGAAGTAAAAGCTCACCCACAGATGTGACATCTACACAAGTTGTAAGAAAAATTTAACAAACAAGGGTTGGGGTGGGGTTCTGTTTTTTGTCTTTATAGGATAATAGAAATACCAATCTTCCAGAAATTATAAGGCCTTGAATATCCAGACATCTACAGCAGAAGGAAAGAATCTATTGGCACCAATATACACAGGTTAATATCTCACTGCCTAATATCTATATCTATTTAACTCTAGAAAAGTTGTGGTTCTGATTCAATTATATATCAAGCTGGTTTGGAATTGGAATTTGGCTCCCTCCTTCTCTAAACCCAAGCATACTGCTAAAAGAAAAAGTTAAGAGATTCTGTCTCATATCAGAAGAGCTGTCTGCTGTGGGACAGAAGAAAATCAATAAAAAGGGGCCATTGTCATCAAGATTCTATTTCTTTTCATGCTTGTCCATGCTTGTCATTTTTATCGGTATGCTAGTTAGGTTCTCCAGACTTACAGAAACATATGTCAGATGGATAGGTAATCTTCAAACATTTCATATACCTAGAGAATATGGCATTCAAAAGTTTTGATAACTGAGAATTCTGTTGAGTGTGGGTGGATGGATGTGGCCCACTCCAGGAAAAGTGTCAGGTGAAGGAAATATATCTATCAATGCCAGCTCAGGGAGAACAGAAATCTCCCATGGTAAAAGGGCAAAATCTTGACTCAAAAACCTCCTGTGGTAAAAACAAAAGCTTGAATATAGACCATGTGAACAGAAGTTTTCTCCTGGACCCAGAAATGTTGTTTGTTCATAACAGTGTGACCATATAGAGAAAGGCAGTTTGGGAAATGTAGTCCATAAAAGAGATACTGTTACTGCACTGCCCAAAAACTCTGTGTTTTCAGTGGTTTTTAAGCTCAAAATGCTATTTTTTTCCACAAGCTTTGTTAACTTGCCTCCTGGGAATAAGAAACAGGTAAACAGTTTGCCTGTCAGGTGGGAATTATTTGCTATGAAAAAGCAAGATGGTAAAGTGAATATAAAACAGGCATTTCTTATAGTCCTCAAGGACAAGATATAATGGAAAGAACCCATGGCTTTAAAAAATTAAGAAGGGGGAAATTGTCCCCTCAGAAGCTTGCTGGCTGCCTGAGTTTGATATGATGTGTGGAACAGAGAAATGTCAGCTCCAATGATGCTCCTCCAGAAGAACTGGAATAACTTTCAGAATGATGTTAAAGCTGACCATGAACTCTGAACTTTCAGAAATAAAGTAGTATTGAGTTCACTTATAATTTTTTCTATCATAACTCATGATTTGCATACTGTCTTGTTGAAAGAAAATAAGTTAGTTCTGCTAAGAGATTCTTTCTAGACGTTTGCTAAAGTTTATAAAATAGTTCTATAGGGTTTCTTTTTTAATATAAATTTGGTAAATAGTTCTTCTAAGAAATCTCTTCTAGATATGTGCTAAAATTTGGAAAATAGTCCTATAGTTTCCTTTTGAATATAAGTTTGTAAAAAGTGTAAATGTTGAATGTAAGACTAAATTGTTGAATGTAAGTCTGTAAAAAGTGTAAATGTTGCTGGGCGGTGGTGGCGCACGCCTTTAATCCCAGCACTTGGGAGGCAGAGCCAGGCGGATCGCTGTGAGTTCGAGGCCAGCCTGGGCTACCAAGTGAGCTCCAGGAAAGGCGCAAAACTACGCAGAGAAACCCTGTCTTGAAAAACCAAAAAAAAAAAAAAAAAAAGTGTAAATGTTGAAAGTATAAATGTTAAATGTAAGTTTATACTAGAATTGTTTTTATTACATCATCAATTCAATATCTGTCTAGTCTGGACAAAGTAAATAACATTAATTTTTAAAAGATAAACTAAATCAATCACATTAGAAGCATCTTGAAATTTTTATTACTCTCTTACCTTTAGACATATTTGAATACTTTTTATGATAGCTTAAAATATAATTTTTATTATCTCAGTGGCCCCTGGAAAACTTAAGTGAAGATGTTATAATTAGGGGAACTTTTCTGTCTTCTTCCAAAAAGTTTCCACTCTGTCTGTTTCTGTTTAGAAAGGGGTAGGCCTCCCGCAAAGAGGTAAGCCTCCCATAATCGAGTTAGTTAATACAGAAATTCTACTGCTGTGCTAGGAACACATGTATAAATGAGGTACTAAACAGATAAAAGTGTTTTTATAATCAGCATGGGTTTTTGTTTACTTGAGTGGATACTTTGAAATTATTTGAAATGGCTGTTTTCTCCTGGGAATCAAAATAGTCTCTTAAAAGTTTTATTGAACATCTGGGGGAAAGGCTTGGTGCAGCTAAGACTGCTGCTGTAATCACCTTAGACTCATTCCAATAAGGATATTCCATCTTTATTATCCTTTACTGGGAGGTGTGAAAGCTGTGGAAACAGATGTGGATGTTTGCAAGCTCAGTAGGGACCAGGGCCAGAGCTGAGTTAAGCTCTGTACTGCCTCCTGCTAGAGGCTGGTAGCCAAAGATGGGCTTGATAACTCCATGAATGTACGAATGTAAAATTAATCAAGAAGGATAGCCTAATACAGGCATAGTCTATCTGAGAGGTCTGGGGGGCCCTATTTTATATCAAGAAGGGGGAATTATAGAGACCCACAAAGGTTTCCTGGTAAGATCTGAGCTTGCTGTACCCAGCAGAGCTGAATTAGAGGATTGCTTGACCATGCATGGTTTCTGGATAATTGGAAGGGTCTACACTTGGCTAAGCTAGGGGGAGGTCTTTTCCTCCACCCATTGGTATTTTTATAAATAGCCCTTTAAAAGAGACAGGAGGGGCCAGTAGCTAAGGATCCAGGTTCTCCCAAGGCTATCCTGTGTTTCTATCCATTTCTCTGCCCTCTATACTTCTATCTAAATCTCTTATCCCTCACTCCTCAAGAGTACCCTGGGGTACAATGTGGGAGCCAGTCTCCCAGCTGGGCTACCACACCCCTCATTAAGGAAACTTCTCTTTGCATTAGACAGAGACCATTACAGAAAGCCACATTAAATTTAAACCACATTAAAATTAAATAATAAAACCATATTCAATTAAAATTAAAATGCAGAGTTGTGGAGACCAGCTTCAGTGTATACATTTATAAAACACCTCTTGCACCTAAGGCTCAGGGGACATAGAAGAGGGGATGGAAAGATTGTATGAACCAGAGGATTAGGGGGTTTGCTATGAGACTGTGTCTCCTAGTAATGTCAGAAGTTACACCATAAAGTATCACTAGCATGACTGCATAAACATGATTTGAACAAAGGCAATAATAGACATATCAAATGAAACAGAAGAAAGCCCATGAGACCTCAACACTACACAAAGAACTGCAGGCAACTAAGAAATGCTGAGAGTAGAAGAAATAAATATTCTTCCCCAGGGAAAAACAGACTAATTGGTTGTCCAATGACAAATGGTCAGACCTAAAAACATATACAAAAGTAACATTATGCAGACAGAGCAGGTTATAGTTAGAAAAAAAAAAAAAAAAAAAATATATATATATATATATATATATATATATATATATATATATATATATCAGTAAATAATGGAAAAAGAGGCCATGAATTTGAAAGAAAGCAAGGGAAGGTTTGGTGGGATGAAAGGAAATAGAGAAATTATATAATTGCATTACAGTCTCAAAAATAAAAGGAAGATGTATAAAAAGATACATTGTATGAAATTTTTTAAGACAATAAAAATATTATGAATTTTAAAAATGGACTGAATGAAACATTAAAATTGGAAAAATTCGGGGCTGGAGAGATGGCTCAGAGGTCAAGAGCACTGACTGATCTTCCAGAGGTCCTGAGTTCAATTCCTAGCAACCACATGGTGGCTCACAACCATCTGTAATGACATCTGGTGCCCTCTTCTGGCCTGCAGTCATACATGCTGTATACATAATAAATAAATAAATCTTTAAAAAAAAAATTGGAAAAATTCTAGCAACTATGTAAAGCAACATTACAGTAATGTCTTAGAATATGATATTTTTAAAGAGAGCTTGAAGTTGGGCTTTATATATAGGAAGAAAGGAATGTATATTCCTAAATGAATTAACCATGTCTAAGTTACTGTCCAATTCCCAAGTGGTCTCCATAGGTCCTTAACAACACTCATATGCTGCAGGGAAAATGTTCCACTCAGCATAGGAGGCTACTCCTGAATGAGAAGATATTCTTTTTTATTTTATTTAATTTATTTATTTATTTATTTTTTTTTTTTTTTTTTTTTTGGTTTTTCGAGACAGGGTTTCTCTATGTAGTCCTGGCTGGACCAAAGCTTGCTATGAAACCAAGCTGGCCTTGAACTCACAGAGATTCTCCTACCTCTGCCTCGTGAATGCTAGGATCAAAAGTGTGCACCACTATACTGGCTTTTCTAGGAAGTTCTTATCCTGAAACCACACAGTAGCCCCAGGCAGTTTATATTCTTAAAGGACCACAACCTGAAACCATAAGGATGAATATTGGAAACTAACCTTCCCCTTAGTTCTTTTAACTAAAACCAGAAAATAAATCTGTTCCTTCACCATGGTGGGAGCTACAACATGTGACTCCAGAACCCAGTAAGATTCAAGTTTCTCATCCTTTGCGACTAACAAAAGCATCAGGAGGAAGGCTGAAATCAGTATCAGACCACAGCAGGGAAAACTGTTAGCTCTTGACTCTCTTACTCCCAAGAGTCTGAGGCAAGCATCCCAGAATCCAGCCCCTATTCAACTCAGGATTCTTCAAATCTATTTGAGAATGACAGCTTACACTGTGTGTCTATAGGCCAGAGCAAGGGATATGACTAGAGTCTGAGTAGTGAGTGAAGGAGCGAGACAAGGATACTTTCCGGGGTCGAGATGAGCAACACTAAGCCAATGTGGACATGAAGTATAAAAGTTGTGTTGACTCCAGGTCACACAGGCTTGCTATCTGGAGACAAGGGTGTGACCCTCTGGTGTGTTAATATTTGTGCTAGCTTATATACATACTCAACAAATGCTCCTTTTGCAAAAGCTAACATCAGTATCTAGATGCTAAAACTAGCCACAGATATTTGAATTTATCCTCCATTATCTCACTTTTTATTCAATTCATCACCTATACATCTCTAAAGAAATATCTTTAATCCCAGCACTCAGAGGGAGAGATAGGTGGATCTCTGAGTTCTAGGCCAGCCTGGTCTACATAGTGAGTTCTAGGACAGGCGGAGCTACACAGAAAAACCCTATCTTGGAAAAAAAATGAAAAGTTTCAAATAATGGTTTTTCTCATCTGACCCACTAATAAACATATCAAATATATTTGCTAAAATTTGCTTCTGATTTCAGTTTTAATTATGGATTCAATAAAGGGAGTTGCAGTTGGGTAGGGGAGATAGTAGCCATAAATACAATCATTTAGAAATCAGGCCTAGATGGCATACATTTTCAGGATATCAGGAAATATTGGCTAAACTAGAGATTTGACCCTATGTCCATATTGCCAATGAAAATTGGCTTTTTTTTTCAACTAAGTCACTGCACTGTTTATTTTCATAAGGGACATGAAAAATCAACCTAAGAACAGATTTTTAAAATGTAAATTATTTTCTTGGTATATCTAACATGAAGAAAAGCAACACACTGCTGTCTCATCCATCCAAATACCTTCAAATCAGCCACCATAATTAACAGCAGCTGTCTCCTGACAAAACCATTGACAGTCTTCCTCTAGAGGCCCGTGTGGCTCAAGAAGGCACACATGTGACTCCCTGCTTGATGCCTATGGTGCTGTGCTGCAACCTCTGCTGCGAAACAGGGGAGCAGACAGAGAGACTGAGGCTTAAAGTCCCACGGGTGATGGGAACAGGTGTCTGGGTTCCGCATCCTATAGTCTTTCTGCTGGCATGGCTGGAAGAAAGAGCCTGAAGAGTCTAGAAGCGTCTAAGGAGCAAACACTCGACATCAGATTACCTTATTTAATTCTTGTTGAGTTCTCTGGAGTTCTTCTGTCTCCTGCTTCTCTTTTTCTTGCATTTCCAATTCCAGTTGGAATGCCAGCTGCTGCTGAAGAGTCACAGGTATTTAAATCATACGACAGTGATAAGAGAACAATAGCTAGACCTCAACCCTACCACTCTTTGTGTGTGTGTGTCTGTCTGTCTGTTTGCTTGTTTTAGACAGGTCTTGCCTATGTAGCCCAGATGGGATTCTAACTCAAAAGGATCCTCTTGCCTCCACCTCTCTAGTGCTGACATTCCTGGAAACACCACACCTGCTTATGTGTCACTTTTAAGTCCCCAACTAAATTTTGGAAAACTAGAAAAATGATTATATTCAAATAATACTCAGCTTCTACAATGATTTATTTCCTTAAGCATAAAAAAAATGACATTTCTTTAATTGCCAAAAGTAGGAAGTGGTGGATACAGAGTCAAGCTATGTCTCTTTTGTTCTTAAAACTACAAATAAGACTAGAGTGATTTTTCTGAGGTGAGATCTTTATAAGTTTGGCTGGGAGAGAACCAACTCTTGGATGCAAAGCAGTGAGTGAGAACAGTCTGATGACCATGAAAGTGTGTATCTGTAAACACTGCTGATCAACAGCATGCTTGGTCCTAATGCAGAATGCATGTCACACTAGAATAGATGTCAGCAATAAAGCCTGTGGACCAAATGGGATACAACTCCTGTTTGGGTGCAGCTCAGAAGCCAAGAATATCATGTACATTCTGCAATGGTTGAGGGAAAATGAAATCAAAAGAATAGTAATATATGAAAGTTATATAACATCCAAGTTTCAGGATCTATAAATAAAGTTTTGTTGATATGCATCTAGGCTCATTCTATTGTGAATTGTCTATGACTGCTTTTTGCTGGCAACAAAATAGCAAAGCAGTCATTATAAAAGGTCACATGTGGTGTCACTGTGGCACTACAAATCAGATAACACTGCACACCAATAGTGTTTGGAGTGTCCTGATATCACTATGCTGTGGCAATTAAAAAATTGATACCATCACAAAACTGGATGCAGTGATACACACTTGTAGTTCCAGTCTTTAAGAACTTAAGACAGGAGAATCTGAAGTTGGGTACTGATTAGGACTAATATATTGAGACCTTGTCACAAAGAAACAAACAATAATAAAAGAAGATGTGGCTGTTGACTGACACACTTTAAAGACAAAATGGGGCATGCAAAGATTTTTACCTCAATAGCAAAATGCAATTTTGTTTTGTTCAATATAATGACACTGCACTAAAAGAATGCAACAAACATCATTCACAGATGATGCACATGTCACAATAGTCTTAACTCACATTGAAAGCAAAGGTCAAGGGTCATCAGAAAGCTAAGTGGGTAAAAGCATTGTTGGTGAGCCTTACAACCCGAGTTGCATCCCCATAACCCCTGCAAAAGAGCAAGAAGAGAACCAACCCACAAAGTTGCCCTCTGACCTCCATGCATGGGCCACAGTGTGCACGTGTTCTGCTTCCCACCCCTGCACAAACTACACACACATACACCCTCACAATGATATTTTAAATTTAAAAAAGAAAGCAAATGTTAAAAATAGAAAATTTAAGACTGATTCCTCTTATCACTGCAGAATTTCTTCAAAAAAAATTAAAACAAGCTTACAAAAATATGAAGTATCTAAGTAATTTATTTGCTCTCAAAGTGAGGAATGACATTTGCCAATGTGAGTTAATTTGAACAGCGGTGATTTACATACTCAAAGATATGTGTCCCCCTGCAAATTAGTTTTTTTAGATCGTTGGACTCCTAGTGAGAAAGCTAGATCTTAGGTCTCAAACCTGAGACAAATGGCTAACATATCAAAGTGGACTTGGCCGCCAGGTTCTCCCAGCATCCCTCATTCCCTACCTGTTAGAGAGTATGGCCAGCAAACTCCACCCCCTATTCTAAACTTTTCTATCCCAGGGGTGGGGTGCCCTTCCTTCAGCTTCCCTTCTCTCTATAATCCACATATTTTGGTTACCAGGCCTTTTTTGTCTACCCTCTGCTGTCCTGGCTCTCCCCTCCTCCCTCTCCTCACATGGCCCAGCTCAGGGTCATGTTCACTCTAGACTCTCACTGATGTCCTTGCCTCTGGCTATACTCTACCTATAAACTTTCTCTTCCACCATATCTAGGAGCAGTAATATCCTTTTTTTTCCCTTTCTTTTCTTTTTTTTCTTCATTCACTGATCAATTTGTTGACACTGGGAGCAATATTAGATGTCCACTAAAAACAAGTTAAATGCTTTTGAGAGTTTTCTCTCAGCTGTTGTTGTTTTTTGTTTGCTTGCTTTATTTTATTTTTTGACACAGTCTCACTATGTAACCCAGGCTGGCCTGGAACTTCAGATTCTCCTGCCTCTGCCTTCCCAAGGCAGGGATTGTAGGGGTGCACCCAGATTTTTCTCTGGCTTTTGTTTAGGAGAGGATGTTTTCAACGTGCCCACAAGTTACTCCTTGAAAGCATCAGTGCTGAGTTGGAAATGACCTCAAGGAAGAAGCCAAATCCTCAGCCTCCAACTCAGACACTTCTGAGAGCATAAGAGAACACTCAGCCGCTTCTTATCTTAACCCACTCCCTGTTAAGCCCTTTTGGTTCAGCTCTCCTTCTCCCATCTACTTCTGCCCCCCAATCCACTTCTTTAATTAGCCTTAACATCACCTGTAGAATGTTACCATACATTCCACACCCACTTCAAATGAAATGCTTTGGGTTCAACACACAGCAGATTAGCTTTGCTGGCTAACATGGCTAGGCAAATATCTAATTTCTAGTGTAACTAAATTTTATTCCAGTAGGATGAAGTAGACACATCAAAGAAAACGAAGTCTATTTCCATAATGAACCCATTGTCTCAGGGACACAGAACATCTGAGACTTCCTGCTTCTCTTCAGTAGAGATAAATCAGCAGTAGAGAAGGACAGGTCCCCTGGATAGCACTGTTATGAATGCTTGGTCTCCAAATGCTACATCATCCATATTGAGTATCTTGTTTCAGAAATGCTTAGGACCAGAAGTGGCTCAGATCTCATATTTTTGAGATATTTATATATCTGTAATAAGATGCCTTACGTATGGCACCCAAGACTAAACATGAAATTCAATTCTATTTTACCTTCTACCTAAAAATAAACATATACCATATTTTATTATTTTTTTTATGTGAAACAAGGTTTAACAATGTGGAATTTTCCACTCCTTAACACCATGTAAGCACACAAAAGTTTTCATGTTTAGAGACATTTTTGGATTTTTTTTTAAGGTTAGAGATGTTCAACACATAAAGCTTGGTCAACCCACTCTTCCATTCTCCAAAGGTATTACTTCAAACTTTTACCATTCTTTCCATCCCTCCTACCTCATTACTTGATTCTTAAGTGTGTGTTCATGGTTGATTCTAAAGAAGATAGAAACAGTCACACCAAGTCAGCTGTCAACTTTATGTCACAAGACAATACAGCCACCTATATCTAGGCCACCTATGCTTCATCTCCGAGCTCCAATAAAAGAAGGACTCATCCACTTGTTTTCCAGACCCACTTTCTCTTATTAATATGGACAGAAGGTTCTAGATCATTTTTTCTGTTTTTCTAATGTCACACATTGTGCTCCATGTGTTCCTAAATCAAAACAAAACCCATTGCCCTTCCCCTCACAAACTCCCTGGAATCATAATGCTCACTCACCATCCCCCTTCTTACCCACTATACTCTACCCTCACCACTGTTCCTGGAGTGATCGTCTGGGCTTTGAATGTTCAGGAGTGGTGCTGTTGACTATTGTCCCATTGGTTTCCACAATAATATACTCCCTGGGTTGTCCAGTTACCTCATGGCACTGCCTCTACACCAGAGAAGGATGGGGATACTAGGGAGAAATGTCTAAGTGACCAGAGCCAGGAGTATTTCAGGATGTGGGTTGTACCACACCAAGGGTGACACTGTTAACTTCAGCCACATTTGAGCTCTTTTCTCACCTGCTGAAACAAGAGTTCTTCTGCTTTAAGTCGCTCCAGCATTTCCTGTTCCATCATCGCTAATTCTCTCTCATGCTCCAACTCAATCATCTCTCTCTGTCTCTAGCAGTTGGTAAAAAGCAACAGCACACAACTTATTAGAGACCAATCTGTCAATGCAATCTCAGAAGCATCTCAACTACCAGCAATAGAAGAAGGGTTAAGAAAATGATGTTCTGTTCATTTGGAAACTATACATCAGTTTGGGGGAGTTTTATGCGTTAGCCAAACAAAGAATGCACAATTGAGATTATATGTTGAATACAAAGAAAAAAAAGTAGAAAAAGAAAACCAATCTACAGGCAAACATGTCAGAAAAAGACAATACTGGGAAGAAAATATTTAAAAATAAAACTGAAGCTTTCTTTCCATTTTCACTGCTCTCTGCATTCACATATTGTCCAAAGTGTTTATATAATAGAGATTTTTATAACAGAAAAACAAAATTGAACATAAAATTATAGACAAGATGAACCAATTATCATGCTATTCTAATTTCCTAAAAGGAGATCCATATTTACCAATTGCTCCATGGTCACATTTTCCTTGTACTTATAAATCCACAAGGCCAAATATTCAATTGGATCCAATGGGCGAACTCTTGCCACCTCTGCGAGGCCTTGAGTTAGGCATGTCCCCAGGCACCTCTGAAGGTATATCGACTCCATTTCTAGCTCCTAAATAAAATCACCTACAAAAGTTTTTCATTAGAGCCAAAAGTGTTCTGAGTAGGCACGGGTAAGAATAAAGTCAAGCTAAGCTGTGGTGGCACTCGCCTATAATCCCTGGACTCTGGAAGCAGGCAGAGGCAAAGCAGATCTCTGAGTTTAAGGCCAGAGTGAGTTTCAGGACAGCCATGGATACACAGAGAAAGCCTGCCCCCCCCCCAAAAAAAATAGAGTAAAGTCAAAGGAAGCTACCTGAACATTCCACCCTGTCACTAGTCATGGGTTCTTCTCATTAAGGATGACATAAGCAAGCTGGCCCCAGGAAACTCCAAATGGTCTACAAAATACTCTGTAGAAGTCATACCTAAAATAGCTTCTACATCCTGAAGGTTCTCGTTTAGTTCCAGAGTCAGAACTGGACACTAGCATTATTCTTCACAATGTGCCAAGTAATGCTGGTGCCAGTTAACACCTACAACATCCCAGGCAGTGGGCAGATAGGGAAGCAGACTCAAAGAGCTTAAGTAAACAGCCCAGAGCACTTGGCTAACAGATGAATGTAGGGTTTGTATCCACTTCTTGACCTCAGGGCCTTAACTCTAGTGACTCTGAGATGCTTCTCCTAAGCACTTCAATAAAACAACACAAATTGTCCAACTCTTCTTAAAGAAATCATGTGTTGTCAAAGCCAGAGAATACAAATTCAGATTCTAATAAACAGCATGAGGTTACTCATAATCTGGCCATAAACTTTAGGCTCACCTCAAGCACCTGCCTGTCATCATATACCCTAGGCTCTTACCCCACCAAATATTCTCCCATTCTACACACCACACCCTGCACTTTTGCATCTCCATAATCCTCCCTCTATTCTTGGAATAGAGCTCCTTGCCTTCAAGGCACAGACCATTTCTGGCTCTCTAAGTTTTGTCAACCAGTACAAGGGGGTTCCTCCTGCTTCAAATAGCTCATACAGCCCTTGTCATGCTGCCTGAGGGGGGAGGGGAGAGAGAGAGAGAGGTATGCGAGCGTACTGTGCATCTGTGTCTGTCTTTCTTCTAGAAGCTAGACTCCTCTAGGTTCCCAAAGAGTATTTTGGTCACAGGGCTAACACCACCATCTCTCTATGGTGGCAAGTGAGCATTTTGTGCCCACTTTCAACTGTTTCTCAGTCTTTTCAGATATGAAGACTGCTGCATGGCCTTTTCTGGGTTGATTTACCCCAAAAGAATAAGCAGGTGGAAAATAACAGGCCAAACAAGTGATTCTACCCAAGCTCAGTATTGTGACCCAATGAGTTTACTGGGGTTTCCCAAAGCAGCTAAGGTGAGAATATATGTCCCGGTGGGAAGGCTACTCATACTGCTTCATTAGAAATATGTGATGTGTCTGTCAGTTGCCTTCTAAACATCTGCATTTGGACCTATAGACTATCTCAGATTTCATATGGCATGAAAATAAGTAGAGGAGATATTAATGACAAATCAGTAAATACAAGATTAAAACTGAAATCCGTTCCCTTAGTAGCAGACAACAGGGGCTGACAAGCCAGGGAATCCAAGAAAACCTTCTGTGAGAAGTTGATATTTCAGCTAAGCTCAAGTTTGCTGAACAAACAGTGAAATTCACTAGGCGAAAAAAGAAGCAAGAACTCTAGCACCCAGAGGAGACAGAGTGCCAATGTGTCAAGACTTGCCTCTGAATCAAGGCATTTTTGCCTCTTGTAGACACTACCCTGGCCTGCAATAATGATAGGAGAGCAAAATTGACATTGTTGAGGGTGATGTGGTAACATCTAGGAATATCACATTATGTTCACCTTTGCCATTTTTTAATCCTATCTCAAAGTTGCAGTCTCAAGACTGTAAACTGACATGTGAATGCAGTGTTCACACCATTATTACCGTAGTCAGACTGGTATACCATACTGTGGAGTCTTGTGATAATATAAGGGAATGGAAATGCTCTCTAAAATAGAAAGTGGTTCCCTAGTGACTCACAATGCAGGAGGAGAAGGGTAGTATAGAAACTCCTTCTGCCACCAAAGGAATGTATGTATGTGTGAGTAGCCCTAAGAACTGGCGAGCTGATCTCCTACCAAGTTGCCGTTGGTGTCCTAACCACATAGAGAGAAGTATTATGGTAACCAATTGAACTGTGTCTCCACTGTGCTTTTTCAGTGGGAAATCCTCCAGAGATAAACTCAACATGTGGACATCTCAAGGCCATTTGAAGTTCAGTTACATAAAACATGGTAGATACTCCAGAAACAAGGAACCTTGGAGAGGAACAGTGGTTGTAAGGGGAGAACTCTTATTTAGGAGTTGGCCAGGGTCTATCTGGGTTTTCTGACCGCTGCTTAGCATTCTCAATTGGGGCTTGCATGAGGTCCTCTGTCATCTCTATAACACCTATTTCCTGGCCATGTGAGAAAATAATAGCCATCTCTTCTGCCCTAAGAAATGTTGTTTCCCAACAAACACCAGTACGCATCCAGCTCCACAGAAGAAAGTCCCTTCTCACAGAGCGAGCTGCCTCCAGGTTGAAGTATCAGCTGTGAGCCACTTCATGAAGGAGGTCCTCTTGCCAGGGCCTGGGAGAGAGGGGACCTGAGCAGCAGCGCTGGATTCGACACTTGAAACTACAGCAGGCCCCGTTCAATTTGAATTTCAGAGAAACGATGAATAATTGTCTTATACTATGTTTATGCTAGAAAGTAACCAGTTTACCAGAAAATAAAATTCAACCAGGCAGCCACTAACCTAGACACTTACCCCAGTTTTCCTATTGTGTGGATAGAGGGTGGAGAAGGGGGAGGAGTAAGAGAAAGAGGAGGAACCGGAAGCGAGGAAGGTGGAGAAAAAGTCACCCCGGCTCCTTCCAGAGAACTAACGCTCCCTCAGCTTTCGGAGTGAGACCCACAAGACTCGCAAGGTGTAAATTTGAGAATCGCTTCTGCAGAGACCCTAGAGGGTCAGTTCTAAGGACACCGCTCCAGCCTCCTTGGTGCGTGCAACTGACTCACTTCCTGCCACCTGCCCGTGAGTCGCGTCCCGTTGCCTGGCAACGAGTGCACGCTCGTTGGGAGAGCTAGGATTCCTTCCCCGACGGATAGAACACACGCACGAGGGGAGGGGGGGAGCTCACGAAGGGGCCAGGAACGCGCCATAGGGGAGGGACATGCATATGGGAGAACCAGATTTGCGCTGGGGAAGCACCGAGAAGGAGCATCAGGACAGAGCGATGGAAACTGGCAGACCCCGAGAGACAGAGACTGAGCGGCAGGGACCCTTAGATAGGAGCCCTGGAAAGTCAGGGGAGCCCCTTTGATTCCCGGGAGACAGTCACTCGTTGGCTTGGTAGTTTTAAGACGCCTTTCAGAGCCTACTCAAGCACAGGCAACTCCAGGTTGCCCAAAGATACCCTCCACCAGGCCCTCCTGTGCACTCTTCCCTAAATGCTGGTTAGTTTTTGTCAATGTGACAAAAGCCTAGGTATACCCGGGAAGAGGAAATCTCAAATGAGGAATTGCTTCCATCGTATTGACCTGTGGGCATATCTGTGAGGCATTTTCTTGATTTCTGATTATGTAGAAGGACCCATTCCACCATGGGCAGTGCCTATCCCTGGGTGGGCTTGGGCTGTGTGAGAAAGGTAGCTGAGTCATCCTGGGGAAGCAAACCAGTAAGAAGCATCCTCTTCAGGGTTACTGCTTCATGTTCTTGCATTGAGTTCTGCCTTGGCTTCCCTGACTGTAACCTGTAAGCCAGATAATACCCTCAGCTGCCCCATCCCAACCCCGATTTGTTTCTGGTCATGGTGTTTATCAAAGCAAAAGCAAACTAGGACACAGGCCTGGTGGTGTGTGGACCATATTGGGCGGGGGAGCAGGATTCCCCGAGTTCTCTTCTAACTTATATGGCCAGGGCATTGCTCATTGATAGAGGCTTCCATAAATGCAAGAAGAGGCACAGATGGGTCAACAAAGTAGAGCTGTTGCTAGCATCAGAGCCCTCGGACATATTTACTGAGTACTTAGTGTGTCAGGGATAGTATCTTCATAGGACTTGTCACTTTTAAGCAGTGTGGCAGTCACTCAATGACCCAGGAATGGATGTGTCCTGGGAAGGCAATTGGTGATTCTGTGCCGGAATTCTACACTGATAGAGGAGTAGGTCAGTGGCTAGGAATTGCACTGGAGATTTTATCTAGATACATATGTCTTGAATCTGAGATATTGGAAGTTGCATTTCACCAAGCCCATCAACAATTTGTCATCAGATCACAGAGCAGCAGGGGTTCGGAAAATGGTTTATCCACAGGCACAGAGAGAGGATGACCTGCCCCAATCCCCCAGCCTCCACACCTACCCCAAACTTAGTGACTTTAAACACAAATGTATACAGGGCTGACCCCTCTGGATGTTTCGTTTCCATGTCTTCTGGATCTTGAATCATTTGATCTTGAATCTTATGCTGCTTCTTTCTTCTGTCTTGTCGCTGGGCCATCCTCCACGGCTGGCCTTTCTGACAACCCTGGCAATTACAGCTCTGCCTGTGTGGTGGTTTCAATGAGAATGGTCTCCATAGTCTTTGAATGCTTGGTCCCCAGTTGATGTAACTGTTTAGAAAGTATGTCACTGGAGGTAGACTTTAAGGTTTCAAAAGCCCACACACACACACACACACACACACACACCCCTCCAACTTGCAGGTAAGAAGTAAGCTCTTAGCTACTGCTCCAGCACCATGCCTGTCTGCCTGTCTGCCTGCTGCCATGCTCCCCACCCCCATGATAGTCATGACTCACCCTCTAAAACTATAAAGCCCCCATATTAAATGCTTTCTTTTATAAGTTGTCTTGGTCATGGTGTCTCTTCACATCAATAGAAAAGTAACTAAGATGGCCTGCTTGTGTAATCCACTCCCTATCTCAAGATCCTTAATTGCAACTGCAAAGCTCCTTTTATCATATAAGGTACCATTCACAGGTTCCAGGTGTGAGAATATGGGCACCATTGGGACCAAGAATGTAGTGCTGGAACAAGCCTTCCAGATGGCTCCTATGAACACAAAAATTTAATTTGTTAGAGTTTTCTTACTTTCTGGCATAATTGTCTTTGGCTGGTTAGACTTTCTTTGCCCCAACACTGGAAACAACCTCTTCTTTAAGGATCTCTGGTTCTTTAAGTAATGAACAATATTTAATTCCCCTTTGAAGCCGGGTGTGGTGGAGCATACCTCTCATTCATCATTACGAAGGCTTAGGCAAAAGAAGCACAAGTTCAAAGCCACCCTAGACTATTTAGGGAGTTGCAGGATAGCCTATGCATAATGAGACTCTGTCTCATTTTTTAAAGGAAACACAAATAAATACAAGTGTGCTCAGAATGTACACTGCTTCTGGAATGTGTGGGTTTCTAGACTCTGATAGTAATGAGTGGTAGAACATATATGCATATATATATATGTTTTCTATACTAATATGTCTATTTATCCATCCTTAAGCTGAAAATAGGAATATGGAGGCTAGGTGCTAAGGATATATGTTGATAATATCTTGTTCCATAGCTCATGTTTATTAAATTCTTGCTGTGTGCCAGGCTGGATGCCTTTCATGTGATTAGTAGCTCAATTTGTCCTTTCAATATTATGAGGAATGTATTTTATTTCTGTTTTCCAAAGAACATCAAGACTGGGAGACACCAAGCAACTTTCTGAAGATCACAGAGCTGTTAAGTGTCAACAACAGCCCTGGTACAGATGTTTGCACTGCTGTGGCTCTGCTCTGGTTCACTGTTGCTCCCAATGTGGCATTCAGTCTCAAGCTGCATTATCTGTTACTCTTGACACCTATTAGGAAATCTAGGAGCATCATCTCCACCTAAAGTGATGTTGTGGGATAGCGTATCAGCAGTGGCTTGATAGGTCCATCACTTTCTTCCTTCTCTCTCCCTATAAAGTAAATGAGCCTCTGTTGTCTATGTCATAGACTAGCTTCCAACCTCACAATAGCACAGCTTGCTGTTTACCCAGAGTTTCTCTGTACTTAGGGGCAAATATGGGTTAGTTAAAAAACATTCACCACCCTTACTAATCACGGGCCAAGCCCTCTCAAGACTGATGATCACTAGGACTCATGGTCTGACATACTCCAGCTGCAAAACCTTAGGAAAGAAGCCTACCTGACTGCAGCGGCTATTGGCAAGTGCAATTTGGTTGGTTCTTTTAAGAAAGGTAGTGCTATGGATGGATCTTAAATGACCCCCAAAAGCCATGTGCTGAAGGCTAGTTTGCCAGTCTGCAGTGTTAGTTCCAAATGAAAATCCAGTTTCTCAAACTCCAAAAGGCAGTCCAAATGTCCAGAAACAGGCTCAACTTGGACTCTAGGAGGATTTCTGATGGTTAGATAAAAGCCAACATTTCTCAGGAATTTGTGAAGGCAAAACTGTTTCCCATATCACTAGCAGAAGGGACGCCTTAAAAGGCTTCCTGTAGTGCTTATTAGCATACCAAAGTGGATGCTGGCCCCCAGGCTCCCTCAGAATCACAGGTACCTGTTTCAAAGTAGCTCTTCTCACCTCCTCCCCTACTCTCTCTGGCTCATGGGCTTCCCCCCCCCCCCGCCCCCAGCTACTCATTCTTCTTACCCTGCTATTTTCAACATGCTCCCTCTGTTCCCCTCCCCCTTCCCACCATGCCCCCCCCCCATCTGCTCCTGCTTCTCTCCTGGTCTGGTCCAGTCTGCTGGCCATGTTCAGTCTACTTTTTTCTCTGCCCCTAACACACACACACACACACACACACACACACACACACACACACACTCACACACTCACACACACACACACACACCCGTGCTCTGGACTCTTCCAGATGCCTCTGGCTGTTCTCTCTCTCATATCTACAATAAAAACCTTCCCCTTAACCGTACCACGGAACTGCCATGTGGTCAGTTTACAGTTTATACTTGTAGCACTGTTGGAGGCTGATGGAATCTTTAATGAGTAAGGACTATAGGAAGAAGGTGCATCACCAGAGGCATGCCCTTGAAGGGAATTGTATGACTCTGACCCCTCCCTCTCTACTGACTTTTCATGAGGTGAGCAGCTTTGTTCTAATGTGTTCCTCCCTACCCTGAAGTTTTCTCTGCCTTTCCAGAGGCCCAAAACCAATGAAGCCAAGTGACTATGACCTGAGAAATCCAAAGTCATGGGCCGAAGTAAACACTGCCTCATTTAGTTGATTATCTCAGGCATTTCGTTATAGCAACAGAGAGTTTACTAATATGAAAATTGGCACCATGAAATCGGGCTCATTGGTTTGATTACTTGATAATGTGCTTCAGAAATCTTGGGGATTTGTGGAAGGAATTTTGAAAAATTTGGAGACACCAGCCTACAATGCTATAAACTGTGGTGTGCCCCCATAAAGCCTGCCTGAAGATCAGAGGAGAGAGTCAGCCATTAAATTAGACACAGAGGTCAGGCAGTGGTGGCACACACCTTTAATCCTACCACTTGGGAGGCAGAGCTCCATCTGGATCTCTGTGAGTTTAAGGCCACACTGGGCTACGTGAGAGAAACAGAGCCAGGAAGTGGTGACACAGGCCTTTAATCCCAGGAAGTGATATGGCAGGACATAGAAAGGTATATAAGGCATGAGGAAACAGGAACTCACTCTCTTTAGACTGAGAATTACGTAGAGCTAAGAACTAGTGGCTGGCTGTTCGGCTTCTCTGATCTTTCAGCTTTCACTCTGTTTTTTTTTTTTTTTTTTTTTAATAAGACCTTTTAAGATTCATATTACAATAAGCAGAACTTGATGGGCAGTTCTCACAAGGGCTCAGAAGACCAAAGTACCAATAAGTAAATAAACCGACGATAAGATTCCTTGATGGTGGTTAAGAGGAGGGTTTTATTGTAGATGGGCAGGAGAAAACAGCCAGAGGCATCTGGAGAGTCCAGAGCAGAGAGAGAAAGAAGTAGTCTGCACATGGCCAAGGGACTCGAACTTGGTCTGCCACCCAGAAGGCCTTGAACTTTTGATCCTCTTGCCCTAGAATCCTCAGTAACTGGAATTTTAGGCCTTCACCATCAGGTTTGACCTCCATTTTTCTCAGAAATATGTATTAATAATTTGCCCTTCCAAGTTTTTTTTGAGAGAGGATCTCATTCTGTTGTTCAACCTGGCTTCAAATTCTTTCTTAATAGAATATCATTTATTTATTTGTTGACAATTTCACACATCTAATCAATGCATTTTGATTATATCTAGCACGAATTCCTCGTCCAACTCCTCCTGTATGGCTCCAGCACAGTTCTCTCTCTCTCTCTCTCTCTCTCTCTCTCTCTCTCTCTCTCTCTCTCTCTCTCTCTCTCTCTCTCTCTCTGTCTCTCTCCCCCCCCCCACTTCTCTCGTGTGTGGGGTCGGAGTATGTGTCCCTCTCTTCCTCTTTTTCTCTTTCCTTTCCTCCCCGTCCTGAAGTGAGCTACTCTTACCTTCCATGTACCCTCTCTTACAATGTTTGGCCTCATTATAGGTCGAGAGTGGTGGGACCAAATGCTTACAGAGCCACAATAAGCTTTTCCTTCTGTAGTTGATGATCTCAAGTATTGTGTCGTTGTAATAGAAAACTACCATAAGTGTGATCTAGGAACACCTCATGTTTGTTCTGGAACAAATCTGTTGTTAGAATGGACCTATTTTAAAAGGCGGATCGCATTTGTAAAACGGAGGATCTGGTGTTTCCCAGGTCTGCAGCATGGAAACTGCCTACCTGAAGAAGTGTTTTGGAAACAGCCTGACCCAGGCACTGGCAGAGGTGGCAAGCGTGCGGCCCAGTGACCCAATAGAATACTTGGCTCACTGGCTTTACCATTATAGGGATGTGACTAATGCTGAAGAAAAGGTGCGTTTGTGTACTGGGCCTGCTTGGGAGGGCGGGGGCGGCTTGCTCAGAACAGCTCGACATCCAAGGCAGAGTCCTGAGCTGCCCTGGAGAGTTTCTTGGCTCAACCACCATGCGAGGATTGCTTAGTCCTAGCTACCTCTGATGTCTGAGGACTCTGAGGGTAAGGAGAGAATCTAGCTCAGAGAGTTTAGAGTTGGGTTTGGAGCTACAGGCTAGCTAATCCTGATAATAGGAAGCAGTCCAGTGGGCCTGGTCGGTCCAGGTCTGTCTTAGGTAAGGGAGGGTTCCCTGTCTAAGGGGTGGGACCTGATTTGTCTCTGTCATATTACCCAGAAAAGGCAAGAGGAGGCACAGCTAAAGGAAGAGTACGACAGGAGCCTCAAGGAAGGGAGAATGGCCGAAATGGTGAAACAAGAGGAAGAGCAGATTCAGCAGAGGTGTGACAAGTGTCACCAGGTAGGAGGGAAGAAGGAAAATCCAGCTCAGCCACCCTGAGGCGGGATTTCCAGGAAATCCTCAAGGCACCTGGCACTGGACCGAGCACACTGAGGCTACCCTTGGCCAGCCTCTCCCTCACAGCTGCACCTCAGGCATAAGCCAAGCTCATTGACATCTTGTCCATAAAATACTCAGCAAAAGAAAAATGAAAAAAGCAAATTTACTTTAGATTTCAGAAAATGTCGTGAA
This sequence comes from Peromyscus leucopus, assembly GCF_004664715.2. NCBI lineage: Eukaryota > Metazoa > Chordata > Mammalia > Rodentia > Cricetidae > Peromyscus > Peromyscus leucopus. The sequence continues at coordinate 99,211,390 of NC_051070.1, forward strand.
TGTGAATATGACTGGCTTTAAAAACTTCAGATTTGAATATTCTTTCTTTCAAATTTCTTGAAGCCCTTTAAAAATAATCCATATTTCTCAGAGACCAAATATAATTCTCAATGCATATATTACATAAAGCATTCTACTTAGCATTTTATCTTTCGATTATGAGTATTTATGTGTGCCCTCTACTATATTATTACAAACATCAGTTATTGACTCCAAAGAGTTGAAAGCAACTCTCTCTTCCTCAGTTTGGCAAGCAGAACTTTAGTCTCCCACAGTCTTTTACAAACTTCTAAAAATTGCACCATTTTACACAGTACCTGGTTAGAGAACTCTCTTCAGTGTAATATTGGGATTGACACCAGATGTCTTCTTAATCATCAATATCTCCTTAGACATCATCAATATGTCCTTAATATCCTTAGTGAGGTCCTCTGCATTCACCAGCTTTGCTGTCCCAAAGCCAACTCAGAAGACACTAAGCTTGTTTACATTTGATGCTAAGATACTCAACAATCTAATACACTCTTATAACCAGTGGGCTTATTTTGTAAGGCTGAATGTCTTGTCAATAAATTGAAAGGAAGATACACCAGATTTAGAAGTCTGGACTACAAGGTAAATTCAAAGCCAGCCTGGGCAAATAAAAATACTAAAGAGGTGAGACCATATCACTCAGTGTTAGAGAATCAGCTAGTATGTACAAGTGCTGGGTTCAATTCCCTAGAACAAAGAAAGAGATTCACTATGTAGCCCAGGAACTTACTGCAATCTTCCTGCCTCAGCCTCCCAAGTGCTAAGAATTACAATCACAAGCTACCATACCCATCAGGAAGTTGGTTTGATAGTACTTTTTGACAATCCCATGAGTCCAATCCATGCACTCCAAAGTAACTATGAATATGGGTGAATATATTGCAATATATTTTTGAGTAGCCCCATTGTGTAGGTCTGAAACTTGTACTTTGTAGTTGGCCACATTTTTCAATATTAAAGGTTGAACTGCATGAAAGGGAACTCACCCTCCAGGGTTTATTCTTTGAATGACTGAAATGGAAGAGATGAGGACCTGAAGCTTTACCCACCAAACCATCTCTTCCACCCTCTCATCATTTTTTTTCTGGGTCTGTCATGCCCAGAAGACAGTGTTCTACAATGTTCCACCCCTTCTTTCTGATCTTACATTCTTTCTACCCACTCTGCTGCCTTGGAGGAGGTGATAGAGCATTAAATAATCAAGTCACTTATTCTCAGCAGCTTTTCCCTCAACTTCAGGTTGGATCATTTCTGTTGCTCTGCCATGGCTAGCATTCTATCTAGGAATTTCCATGATTATTTTCTTTGCCTTTTGTGTATAAGTGGCTATGTATGTATGCATACATGTGGAAGTCAGGGGTCAGTCTCAGATGCCATCCATCTTGTCTTTTTTTAAGGTTTATTTGTATTTATTTTATGTGTATAAGTGTTTGTATACATTTGTATAAGTGTGCCATGTGCATACAGGATGAATGGAGGCCAGAAGAGGGCATTGGATCCCCTGAAATTAGGGTTACAGATACTTGTGCACATCCATGTAGGTGCTGGGAAGTGAACCTAGGTTCCTTCAAGGGCAGCAAGTTCTCTTAACTACGAAGTCATCTTTCTAGCCCTCATCTTGTTTTTTGAGGCAGGGTCTCTCACTGCCTTAAAGCTTAATGATTAGGCTAGGCTTGATGATGATCATCCCAGTGAGTTGCAGGGATACCTGTGCTGGCTTCCCCAGCATTGGGATTACAAGCACACACCACCATGCCCTTTTGGGTTTTGTTGTTGTTGTTTACTTCATTTTTGGGGAACAAACATGTCCTCCTACTTACACAGCAAGCTCTTTATTGGTTGAGTCATCTCCCCAACCCCTCTATATTTTTTTTTAGTGCAGCTATACTTTTCAACTCTTAAATTCCTGTTTCCTTTTTCTTGACTACCTTAATTTTTACTTATTATGCCTGTGTTTCTCCCTTATAGTTTTGAAAGTATTTAAGACTACTTTAAGTCCCTCTCCACTATTCCCATCATCTGTGACATTCTGAAGTTAATGGCTCATATTCACCTCCTTCTTCATCTGTCTAGTAATTTCTATGTGTATGCTGAACATTGCAGTTGATGTTTTGTAGAGTCTGGAGTGCACTGCATGAGGTTTTATCTGCAGGCTGCTGAGTCCCTGTGCACCACTTTGATCCCAGCAGGTTTGATCTCATGGATCTCTGCAGTAGGTTGATTTTAGCTTTGTTCTTTGTGGGTGTCCGGCATTAAAAACAGCAGTTGTGTATTCTTGGTATCCCTGTGTTTAATCTCTAAAAACACCTTCTCTCCTTTGTGTTTTGTCTTTAGGAACTGCTCCCTGAAGCTCTTTCCTCAAAGACCCCAGCCCTGCAGAAAGACAAAGCACCTCTTGAGAAGGAGACTATGGGACAGACATCTCAGCCAGGTGTCTCCAGTGTGGCTGCAGAAATGCCTCAATGGGTTTTTACCTCTTGAGAAAATGGCCTGCAAGAGGAACTCTCACTTCAGCTAAGATGGAAGTGACTGAGAAGGAGGCAGGCATCTACAGATGCTCTGGTCTGCTAACCATGAATGCCTTTAATCATGTGAAGTTTTAGATTAGCATGAATGTCTTTAATCATGTGAAGTTTTAGATTAGCTATTGGATAAAAATTAATCCAAAACATGAATTAAATACAGTAAGTCATCAAACTGATGAGGCTTTTTCCTCCTACATTATAGGATGAAAGCATGACCCTCTCCCATACCCTTCTTTTAATTTTTTTAAATTTTATTTTATGTGCATTGTTTTTTCCATGGGTGTCGAGTCCCCTGGAACTGGAATTGCAGACAGTTGTGAGCTGCCATGTGGGTCCTGGGAATTGAATCCAGGTCCTCTGGAAAAGGAGTCAGCACTCTTAACTGCTGAGCCATCTCTCCAGCCCCTCCCATACCCTTCTAACTTCAGCTGTGCTTTGCAGTCAGGGCTCTGGGAATCCATACAGATGTCATGGAGGCTGCCCATGGTACTAATAACAGGTGTTTTTCTTCACCCTATGTCATCACTTTAGAAAATGTTTCCATCTTTTTATTGTTAAAGCAAAAGACATAAAATTTACAGTTCAATGACCTTAACACATTCATATTTACAACTATCCCTACCAGCCAGCATCCAAACTCTTCCTTTACCTTGTAGGACTGAAGCTCAGTCCCATTAAATAACTCTATTTTCCCCTCCCCCAAACCCTCAAAACCATCATTCTACTTTGTCTGGGTTGTTTTAACTATTCCAAGTACCTCATATAACTGGAATCGTGTGTGTGTGTGTGTGTGTGTGTGTGTGTGTGTGTGTGTGTGTGTGTGTTTTCATTTAGCATTCTGTAGTTATCCTTAGGTTCTAGTGGCTAGAATTTAGTGCTTTTATTTGTCATACTATGTCCTCAGGGTTCACTCACCCCGAAACATGGATCAGAATTTCCTTCCTTTGCTGTGGGATGTTCTGTATGGCAAATGTGTTGCTCTGATTGGTTAATAAATAAAACACTGATTGGCCAGTAGCCAGGCAGGAAGTATAGGCAGAACTAACAGAGGAGAACTGAGGGAACAGGAAGGCAGAGAGAAAGACCTGCGAGCTGCCATGACAAGCAAGATGTAAGGTACTGGTAAGAAACGAGCCACGTGGCAACTTATAGATTAATAGAAATTTCTTACTTTAAGATAGAAGAAGTAGATAACAAGAAGCCTGCCAGGGCCATACAGTTTATAAGTAATATAAGCATCTGGGTAATTATTTTATACATGGGTTGTAGGACTGCGGGGGCTTGGTGGGACCTGGAGAGAAGCTCTCCAGCTACATTCCTTCTTAAAGCTGATCAGTATTCTACCCTAATATGGAATGCACAGAATGTAAGCATTTCTGCATTTGATCACGCAGTATGGTGGCTTGTGGATATGAGAAATAATTTAAAAGGAAACTAACATGATAGAGAGACTGGGAATGTGACTCATCCAAGATGGTTGCTATGTTTTTTGTTTGGGTCCCATGGATGGATGGAGGTAGTTTTTCCTTCAGTATAGGACATAAGAAAAGTGGGGCATGCTGAGTATGTGGTACCTATGAAAGGGACAGGAGTGAGAACACCACAAAAGAGAGCAGACCTGAGATGCTATCCCTGCCCCAGACCCAAGAAAAGCCAAGACCCCAGGCCAGCCTTGGCTTCTCTGGAAGATGCTAGAGCAGAAAGGAGAATTGCTATTTATCTGAAGGGGCCTCGGGGCACACACACACACTCTCTCTCTCCTTCTCCCTCTCAATTTTATCTATATATAATATAACATAAATACATTTATGTAGTTAGGGTATGTTTACTTTGTGTGTATGTGTGGATACATGTGACACAGCACACGTGGGGATCAGAGGACAACTTTCAGGAGTCAGCTCTCTCCTTTTACCGCATTGGTTCTGGGGATAGACCTTGGGTCCTCAGGTTGTCTTGGGAAGCATTTTTACCCTACTAAGTCATCTCACAGATCCATCCTTAGACCATGTTTAAGCCTATATTAAACATAACTTGGAATTGTATAATGGAATTTTGATCAAAGTGTGGCATATTTTTGCAAATAATTACAAATCCTATATTCGCTCTATTTCAAAGTCATTATTTCCATTGACCACTGTTTTGTATGATCCCTACTCTTGCAAATGATAAAGTACTGTGAGATTATCCCAGAAAAAACATTAAATTTTGCATTTTAGTTTTACCATTAATGCAAATTGAAGCAAAACAAAATGGTACTGCTTGGTGGTAATGCAAAGCCAACTTTGAGTTAGAATGCTTTTATGAATATCCCTCAAAAAGATTTCCAAGCTTTGTCTTCTATGCTTGATGGTTTTATATCAACTTGACACAAGCTAGAGTTATCTGAAAGGAGGGAACCTCAATTGAGAAAATGCCTCTTTAACATCCAGCTGTAGGGTATTTTCTCAATTAGTGATTAATGGAGAGGGCCCAGCCCAATTTGGGTGATACCATTCCTGGACTCGTAGTCCTGGGTTCCATGAAAAAGCAGGTTGAACAAGCCAGTAAGCAGCTCCCCTCCGTGGCCTGTGCATCAGTTCCTGCCTCCAGGTTCCTGCCCTGCTTGAGTTCCTGTTCTGACTTCCTTCACTGATATGGAAGTGTAAGCTAAACAAACCTTTTCCTTCCTGGCTTGCTTTGGTCATGGTGTTTCATCACAGCAATAGAAACCCTAAGACACCCTCCATTAGACAGCAAGCTCCCTGTGGAACTAGCATTCACTGCCTAGCAGGTGTATCCAACCTCTATAACTAAAAACAGGGACACATCGGGCCATCCAAGAGTTAGAACAGGCCTTCAATCTAGTATATAGATACTAGATATATGTAATTTCACTGATTAACAACAGACACTACCACCCCCAGCTTAGAACTATACCCATTGGAGTCCCTTAGGCCATAGGACCAAGCAGCTTATGGAGTCTTGAGGTAGAGTCATACTGTTGTTCATGGCAACATCTTATCAGAGACTTGAGGTTAGCCTTTTCACACTTACAGGAATCCCTCCTTCTTGCTGGCAGCTTCTGGGGTCTGTCTGTCATTCCCTATGCTGAGTCTTCTCTAGAGCATGCACACTGTTTGCTCTTTTATGGCCAGCAGAAAAATCTCTTTGATTCCTTTTAAGGGTCCCCCTGATTAAATGGGGTTCACCCATAACAGTTCCCACATTTAAATTTTTCTTTTTCAATTTTTTTTCCTTTTTGAGATAGGGTCTCATGTATCCCAGGATGGACTTGAACTCAATATGTAAAGAGGATTATATTAAACTTTTTATCTTCTTGACTCCACCTCCTGAATACTTTGATAACAGACATGTACCATCATAACCAGTTTTTGTCATATTGGGAAATCAAATCCAGGACTTCATGCTTATTTAACAAGCACTCTATCAACTGAGCTACGTCCCTAGCCCAGCAATTTCACTTTTAATAAACTCAAAGCCAATTGATTTTATCTTAGTCATGGGCCATGCTATCTCATGCTATTCACCAGCTCTGCACACACACACACACACACACACACACACACACACACACACACACACACGGACATACATCAGTAAGTAAGATCAAGGCCATCTCATAGTCATGCACTAAAAAATTTAAGCTTTTCAGAAAGCAAAGGGCTATAGCTACCAGTGTAAAATAGTACATGAGGAATTCAGTGACCAGAGTCAATGCGGCCCATGCACTGGAGGAGCCTTCACTGAGCAATGATGTTCAAAGAACCAGTGGGCTGAGGTATGAGTGGATGGAGAAGAGAGATTAAACCAGCAGAGCGCCTGGGGAAAATGAACAACAAACAAAGGCAATAGATGTATACAGTGGGGGAAACTGGGAGCTCGCTCAGTGCAGGCTGCTTGGGAGACAAGGAAATGGAAATAAGGAGAGCCCACCGGTCAGAGGGTAGAAAAGCTAAATTCCCTTTTAACTGAGAAACGCCCCCACCTTGTGAGCTTTTAGAATAAGCACAACCTTCTCTAGCCCATGCTGCTTCTTATTAACCAGGTGTCCAAGCTAAAAATATCACCTTTACATTCCCAGGCTAAAGTTTAGGGACCAGAATTCAGCCTCTTCATTTTGTGAAGTTGCTAAAGACCTATCAACTAGCATATGGTACCCATCCTTAGGATAAAGTCTGAGTTACATGCAAAGATCTTTTTAAAATTTTTATAAGAAATATACTCATTATCACAAGAATGGGTTTCATTGTGACATTTTCATTATGTATTTTGACTATATTCACCCCTATTTCCCCATTTTGTCCTCCTCCAACTCCAGCTGATTCCCTTCTTTCCAACTAGTCCCCCTTCTACAGTCTATAAAAAAATATTCCACACAGGGTTTTGGTGTATGGAGAGAGTTACATGTGTTTTAACAAGAGTTTCTCTATATAGCTCAGGCTGGCCTTTAAGTCATTATGTAGCTCAGGCTGGCCTCAGACTATCTTCCTACCTCAGGTTCCTGAGTGCTCCACAACTGGTTGGCTAATACTAGTGGTGAAATATGAGTTGTTTTCCCACTAATATCATAAACAAGGTAAAGATGCACCTTCTCACCATGACTCCTTTACAGTGTTATTGCTGAAATCATAGCTAATGGAATAAAATAAAATAAATATATACAGATGCACAAGGTAAGGATGCCCCTTCTCACTGCAACTTCTTTACAATATCATTGCTGAAATCATAGCTAATGCAATAAAACAAAAATTAAATAAATATATACACATGAACATTTCTAACCCCAGTATTTGGAACGTTGAGGAAGAAGAATCATGAATTTGAGACCAGACTGAGTTATATAATGAGTTCCAGGCCATCCTTAGCTACATAAAAAGACCCTCTGCAAGAATTCAGTTGTGCAACCTGTTAGCTTGTGGGATTTTTATGAGAGGCCTGTTTCAAATAAATAACAAAAAGTACACCAATGTACATTTTTGAGAAGGATGAAGTCAAATTGTCTTTCTTCAAGATGTCCCAACTGTTAGTGTAAGAACTAAGAGCAAAGAACAAAAGGCTCTTAAACCTGATAAGCACTTTTCAGATAGTTACAGGATGCAATGTCAACACGGAGGCCAATCATCCCTAAATTTCAATAATTATCACAAAAATTAAAATTAAAACATAATATTTAAATTAACATCCTCAAAAAAAAAATACTTAGGTACAAGTCAAACACACACACACACACACACACACACACACACACACACACACACACACACGAAGAAAACTACATGGCTTCAATGAATGAGTCAAAGAACCAAAGGCAGAAACGTTCTATTTTGTGGATAGCAAGACTGACTGCTGTGAAGTTACCAGTTATCAATTTTATAGATTCAGTGTAATTAAATAAAAATAGCAGCAAATGAGTGCATATCAGAAAAGTGGCTCTGAGGTACCTATGGAAAAGCAAAAGTCCCCCAAAAGCTTACACAAACCCAAAAAATGGTATTAAAAATGGACTCGTCCAATGTCAAGTCTTGCAATAAAGCTACTGCAATTAAGATGATAGACTCTTGGTGAAAGAGTAGAAAAGTTAAATCATTGTAACATAATAAAGAGCCCAGGAAAAACCCACATAAGTATAATCAGTTGACCATTAACAAAAGAACAAAGGCCAGCCTTAAATTCATGATCCTCCTCCCTCGCCTGAATAGCTTGGATTACAGGCCTACACCATCAGGCTCCGGTTAAAATAGTTTTCTTTCTGGTGCTGGATATTGAACTCATAGATATTATACATGCTAGGCAAGTTTTCTGCCAACAGAGCTAGATCCTCAGCTTTCAAAAAATTTAACATAAAAGTACATGGGTAAGAATACACCAAAAGAAGGGTTTGGAGAGATGGCTCAGTAGTTAAGAGCATCTGTTGCTCTTACAGAGGACCCAAGTTTAGTTCCCAGCACCCATGTCAGGTTGTACCTCCAGTTCCCTGGGACCCAACACCCTCTTCTGGACTCCATGCACATGCACAAACTCACACTACACAGACACACCCATATACACGATTAAAAATTAAATCTTTTTTTTTGGTTTTTCGAGACAGGGTTTCTCCGTGTCGTTTTGGTGCCTGTCCTGGATCTTGCTCTGTAGACCAGGCTGACTTCGAACTCACAGAGATTCACCTGGCTCTGCCTCCTGAATGCTGGGATTAAAGGCATATGCCACCACCACCCAGCCAATCTTTTTTTAAAAGAAAGTTTTGTCTTTGCATTTTAAACTAAGCATTGCTATAAAAGAACCAATAAATTTTTTGAAGTCGCCGGGCGGTGGTGGCGCACGCCTTTAATCCCAGCACTCGGGAGGCAGAGCCAGGCGGATCTCTGTGAGTTCGAGGCCAGCCTGGACTACTAAGTGAGTCCCAGGAAAGGCGCAAAGCTACACAGAGAAACCCTGTTTTGAAAAACCAAAAAAAAAAAAAAAAAATTTGAAGTCTATAAAACAAAAAATAACATTAAACTAGGTTTATTATGGAAGAATGAAACCAAACTAATGCAGTCTCCTTGTAGCTGTTTGTAATGCCTGCAGTAACACAACAGCCATGACCTAGGCCATTAAGTCAGTGAGTGAGTACTCACTCTCTGAAACCACCCAAAGCAATGCCCAACCCTACAAGCCCCCTTGATGGGAAAAGTCCTATATAGGTATACCAATTTTTCATCTTTTATAATACATTTTAACTGTACATGCTCTGTGTTTAGAGATGTTTAGATATTTTTTAAAAATTATTGTGCTTTGAAAATTCATAGCCTGGAGCAATAGGCTATCCACAGGGTTTGGGAATACAGCAGGGTATTCCTTCTATGTTTGTGAGTATACTTTAAGATGTTTGTACAATGGTAAAATTGCCCAGCAATAGGTTTCTCAAAATGTAAACTCTCCATCCAGCAACACAGGACCACCTCCACTAAGAGCGACCAAATCCTGGATCTCTCAGCCACCTCGATATCATCCAAGCTAAAGGTCGGAAATGGGATGCTTTTTCATTTCTTGTATATTATTTCCTTAAGTTCTGTGGACACCCTCAGCCACGTGCCTTGGCCACCAATGACTGTGTACTTACATGTGCTGGACATGACAGCCACACAATTTGAACAGTCACAGAATTTTACCCAGGGATTGAACACTGTAAAGTAATATGGTCAAGCTCCCTGCCTCTTTCAAGCCTTGCTTAGAGGTCATTGTCAATGCCACATCTGAAAGGCATATTCTTCTAAGGGCAGCTGAATCCCTTTTTACTAAGGCAGTCTTTTTCAGCTCTCTCTGGATGATATTGTTATGTACTTTAATTTCAGCCAAGCTTGCCTAGCTCTCACAGGTAAGCTAAAAAGACTGTCGTTTTCCTCACTTCCTTGTTCTTGTGCTTGCTAGCTCTCAACCTATACTGTCTACTTCTTGTGTTTACTATGACAGAGAAGTGAGGGATTTCATCCTGAGCATGCAGGAGGTATCCGGTGACTACTGCAAGGTTCCTGGTGCAGGGAACAGATGGCACAAACAGGCAGGTGGAACACACCACATCTCAGACCAGGAACAAGACACATGCCAGAGCATGGGGGCAGGAGTGAGCACTCACTTGTACTTACGTAGGGCATGCTTAGAGGTGCTGCCCAGGAGGCTCAGGGATACATAGGAAGTCTGGATTTGAGAAGGCTAGAAAGGCAGACTCAAGAGTGAGGGAAGGGGCTAAATGACTTCCATCTTCCATTTATTAGGGACAAATTGAAGATCTAAGTACGTTTATTCCCAAACAATGCCTATTTTAAGGTGACAAAGATAAAGGCCATTCCCAAAGAGTCAAGAATGGAACACTTCTGCCCCTAAAGAGAATGTTCATTCACTGTCTCACCCACAGACATAGTTTAGAAGTCTTAGTTTTCCATGATAATAGGTGAATTACTTGACCTATTTAACCTGTGTTGTGCAGGGGCTGAGCTTCCATGCACTATCTCATTCAGTTGTCATAGCTCCACTTGGATGCTTCCCAAAGTCTCACATTATAAATGAAGACACAACTAAGGTTCAGCAAGGCTAATAAGCAGAGGCCATGGTCAGAGAGTTGAAAAGTGGTTCTTGAGTCTGTCTCAGAGCCATCTCCTTTCCAGACATCCCTGACAGTATAGCAGAGGAAGTCAAATAACCCTGACCATGAACAGGATACTGTATGAGTCCATTTGCTCCAAGTTAATTACAGCCTTGTTCCTACCCCTTTGATAAAAGGAAGCCTTCATAGAGATTTCAAATGACCAGTATTATTCAGAATCATTTAAGCTCACTCCATGCATCTTTTTTATTACCAGCTAACATTAACTCCCTAAATATTTATAATCCCAAACAGGAAGCTTTAAAAATTCATGTTTGGTTCTTTAAAGACAAGGCTTTCGCAATATAAATGATAAAGTTGATAAATCAAAGTTTTCTGGTGAGAGAATATTATCTTATAGTAAAAACATCTTTTTGACTAATAAGCACTGATTAATCTCACTCATATTTTTATATAGATTATAGTTATTTTCTCAAAAGGTTGAATCATATCCTATAGCAGTGGTTCTCAACCTGTCTAATGCTGAGACCCTTTAATACAGCTCCTCATGTTGTGTTGATCCTCAACCATAAAATTATTTTCACTGATATTTCACATTGTAATTTTGCTACTGTTATGAATCATAATGTAAATTTCTAGTATGCAGGATATCTGATATGCAACCCCTGTGAAAGAGCTATTTGACCTCCCAAAGGGTCACAACCCACGGGTTGAGAACCACTGTTCTATGGGAAGTATATTTTCTTTTTCTATCTGTGAGCAAACAATTTTGGGAAAATGTAAAATTTGTAATAACAGATATTTTTAGAATTTGAGAATAAGAGCTGGGAGGTAACTCACTTGGTGGAATGCTTACCAACCATGCATGAAGACCCCTGTTTGCACACCTGCCATCCCAGCACTCAAAAGGTGGAGACAGGAGAATCAAAAGCAGTGTGGCATCCTAGGCTACATAGCAAGTCACTTACAAATCTAGCCTGGGCTACATGAAAAACTGTCATAAAACATGACAGGAGAGAGAGAGAGAAAGTGAAATGATTTAAATCAATTAAAAGTGTGGGTATCAGAAGATGCCTGTCAGCAAAGAAAGGTTGATGCATGACATTTCCCGGCAGTGTTAAAATTCATGATCTGTGTATGAAGATCGTCAGATGTTTGAGCCCTCAGTTCTGCTGCGTGGCTGGCTCCTGAGTCACAGCACAGGCCACACGAGAGTGAAGGAAAATTCCAGATCTCCCCGCTTTCTTGTTTGCATCCATTTGTCAGGAAAGAAAAGTTCCTCTGATGCCTTTCAACAAAAGGCCAATGTCACAGAGAAGAGAGTCCCCAGAAACCAGACCCAGAAGCAAAATTCAGCAGTTGCACTGGCATTACTGAGGATCTCCTGGGTCTGATGTCCTCTAGAGTCCTGGTCAAAACACATTAATTCCAAGAAAAATTGCTAGTACATCTTTAACTCATCTTCAAAAGGATCATCTCCACAAAGAAAATGACAGGACCCAAACCTATCACTGCCCGAACAACTACTACTTGTAAGAAAGTCTAGCCAAAGCAGGGTAAGAGAACCAGAGGGCCGGTGCTGTAGCTCAATGGTACAGCACTTATGTAGATTATATGAGACGCCAGGCTGGATCCTCATCACTTGAAGAAAAATATACAGATTGCAGGTAAGGTTTATTGGGCAAAATTTTTTCACAAAAGACCCCAGAAAAAGAGCTGGCTGCAGAGACAGCTCAGAGGTTGAGTGCGTACTGATCTTTCAGGGGAACTGAGTTCAGGTCTGGGTACCCACACTAGGAAGCTCACAAATGCCTGTAATTCCAACTCCAACATCCCTGGTCTCCACAGGCACCTGTATTCATTTTTACATGCTAACACAGACATGTGTATATATACATAATTTAATTTTTTTTTTTTTTTTTGATTTTTCGAGACAGGGTTTCTCTGTGTAGCTTTGCGCCTTTCCTGGGACTCACTTGGTAGCCCAGGCTGGCCTCGAACTCACAGAGATCCGCCTGGCTCTGCCTCCCGAGTGCTGGGATTAAAGGCGTGCGCCACCACCGCCCGGCTCATAATTTAATTTTTAAAATCTTATTTTAAGGACATTAGAAAAGACTCTGCATACAATGTCTAGAAAGTACAAAAGCAATGGACAACCATTGGCACTGATGATGTCACCTAATTAGCAAACTGAAATTATCCCAACAATAACAACAACAAAAATTCACAGCAGAGAACATATTCTTAGATCCTAGCGAGCCAGGATGAAACAGGTCCAGATTCCTGTCTGAGGAAATGAAGTGCATGGCTACATTTAGCTTAAATAGAGGCTTTTCAAGAACTACCACCTGAGGAGATAAGTTCTACACATGGGCTCAGCCAATGAAAAGCCTCAGAAACAACAGTGTTTGGGTTCCTGTGGGTTGCTGTAACAATATGTCTGAGACCAGGGAAATTATAAAAAGGAATCATTATTGATTATAGTTTTACAGCTTGGGCGGGTTCCAAGATTAATGTGCTGGCATATTTAGTGTTTGATATGTGTATTCTTCATAGATGGTGCCTTCTGTGTGTCCTCAGGCAGACAGAACAAACACATTCCTCAAGTGTCTTTTGAAAAGGCACTGCTAACTGCAATGATGAGAACAGAACCCTCATGACCAAATTGCCTTCCAAAGGCTCCATCTCTTGCTATTGCATTGAGGACTGAGTTTCAACATTTGAACTGGGCGGGGGCGGTGGATATTCAGATTGTAGAAATGACCAATAGTAATTAATTTCATGAAAAACTTGTATAATACATGTTTATGAGACTTCTCAAAAATCACTTGCTGCAAAATGAATTAACCACAAAGTAATTAGTCTTGGAGACCTGGGATCCTTAAAAAAAAAAAAAATTGAATACTCAAGTCCAAACTGAATTCTGTGTATATATTTGCACATGACTGAGTGTGTGTGTGTGTGTGTGTGTGTGTGTGTGTGTGTGTGTGTGTATGTGTGTGTGTATGATTTGAAAGGTTGTTTGAGGGCACATTTCTTCAAGTGATGTCAATGAGCATGTCATCAATATACAAATATAACTAGGACTCAATTAACTCATCTTCAAAAAGATCATCTCCACAAAGAAAATGACAGGACCCAAACTTATCACTGCCCGAACAACTACTACTTGTAAGAAAGTCCAAGCAGCAGGTTCACTGAAGGTCACCACATTGAAAAGAGGTTGACCAATATACAATGTCTCACAAGGATTCCTCAGAGTATTTGAACCAAATTGATGGATAAATGTAGAGGGAAAAAAATCCCCAAATTCTGATCTGGATAAAACATGTCTTTCCAATACCACCAATATAACATAATTAATTGAAACATTAGCCTTTGAGCCTGGTCTTGGGCGCTAGCTACATGAGAGGCTGAGGTATAAAGATCACAAATTCAAGTCCACCCTGGGTTTCTGAGTAAAAAGCCAACCTGGGAAATTTAGTGAAGCATTTTTCCAAGTCTCAAGAAAAAAATTAAAAGTAAAGTGAAAAACAATGGCTCAAGGTTTTACTCTATGGCAGAGTGCATGCCAAGTGAACATATTCAGGTTTCAATTCCAATTATAGCAGAGAAAAAACAGACACCTTCACCAATAGGATTCACCAGAACAGAATATGTTCAGATAATTTATATACATATAATAATGTAGGTGGAGTTTTTCGTTGAGACCCAATCAACTCTGTCCTGCCAACCACACTTAAATAGCCACATAGAGACATATTATTAATTATAAATGCTCTGCTGATACCTTATGCTTGTTACTAACTAACTCTTACAACTAAACTAACCCATATTTCTTGTCTATCCTCTGCCATATGACAGTGCCTTCTTTTAGCACAGCATATTCATCTTGATTCTCTCCACGTCTCCTTGTGACTCCTCAGATTCTTCTCTTCATCTTCCCAGTGTTCACCTAATCTGGCTGTCCCACCCAATCTCTTCCTGCCCAGCTAAAGGCCAGTCAGCTCTTTATTAACAATGAGAGCACTACATATTTACAGTGTACAAAGATTGTTCCATAGCATTTCCCCTTCTTGTCTAATTAAAAAGGAAGGTTTTAACTTTACCATAGTAAAATCATATATAACAATAACAGTTATCAAGTAAGAATTAAAATTACAATATCCAGTCCATTTGTATTTGGCAAATTTAAAGAAAATATTTTATTAACTATCTTATTTTCATGAGTCTAAAGTTTTATACCTAATTTACCTTTTGTCATAACTAAGGAAAACTCTGATTACTTAGTCTTTAATTCCATCAAAGATCCCAGAAGGGTGTAATGTCCCTAATGACAGGGACAAATCTGGATGTCTGGATAGTCACCCAAAGTTTCTGTAGCATTGGGGTATCCAACTTTGGCTGACAGGCCTAGAATATTTGACAGATATTTTTGAGAAGCAGGGAATTTTGTAGAATTGTCTTACCTTGTCTTGCCAAAGTTTGGCAGTCACTTTGTGTGTGTGTGTGTGTGTGTGTGTGTGTGTGTGTGTGTGTGTGTGTGTGTGTCCTGCTGGTCCAGTTTGAACAGTATATTGTCAACAACTGAGACAAGGGCAGTCTCTTTGCCCAAATAGCTAGTTTTTGCCATAAAGAAAGCAAACTCTATTCAGAATTTCTTTCAATGCCCACCATCTTATTTTGAAGCAAATTGGTGCTGTCAGGAGCAGATTTTCATGAAAAACCTTAGGTTATTTAACACCTTAAATGCCATATTCTTTAGGTCTTTGGAGTGTTTGAAGACCATCTATCTATCTAAATATATGTTTAACCTTGAAAACATACCTAATATGACTGCAAATTTGATTATAGATGACTATTAACCAGAATTTCTTAATTATACATTATATTTCTAAATGAGTTGCATAAGCACAATATCCCAAATAAGAGCAGAAACATACACACACAGTATAACAAAGTTAACTTTAAATTTGAACCAATTAGCCAAAGCTCCTACCAATGTAAAATATTTTAAGAGTAATAGCTATTTTTTGGATTAAAATTAATCCAATAATCTACCTTTTTCCTATCATCCCTATATCATATTCTCCTTTTTTTTCCATTAGGAAGAGGTCTTGAATATAACTCTTTTGTTTAGCTTTTTTTCTGACTATGACCAATAACAAGTTGTAACCAACCCTCCCTAAATAATTACAAATATTCATAAACCATTGAATAACCAAAACCACCCATACCCCTTATTTTGGGAATGTGGTTGTCATTTTATAGGCTACTTCCTGTTGTCTGTGGGCACTGGTATCTTTGGGGAAACCTTGAGAAAATCAGGATAATTATTAGGTCTTGGCTGGAGTAGTTTGTAAGGCTGGATCATCTCAGCGAGCAGCCTTGAAGCTGTTTGGGATGTAGAATTCTGAGGATACTATAACTGAGTCATTTTGAGATGTTGGATCATCTGGGCCATCTGTTTTCATTGGTGTTTGGCCTCTTTGTTCTAAAAATATACAAACCTTTAAAGGTAACATACATATCTGTATTAGTACAAGTATAGACTGTGTTTTGTACATGAGCTAGCCAAAGATGATTTCTTGTTTTATATTTGAGCAAGTAAAATATACATTATATGTTTTGTAGTTTTTCTAGGTTTATTTCTTTATGTTTGTAGCCAGGACTTTCAGGGGTCCTTCCTGGATTGAACCTGATCCTTATCAATCTGAAATGAAGCTTCTCATTTACTTTGGAAATAAAAGTATAATCTCTTCCCCAAAGCAACACACCTTTTGACTTCCATTTTGAAGTCAACATATTTTACTTTACTAGAGAGATACAGATGGATAAAATCCGTATTGTTTTTTAATCGAATGAAATGAATCTTAAATTGTTATGTGAGCCATTGGCACTGCTCAGCTTAGTGAACGGCACTAGCACATGGCATTTGGTGGCTGGTCCCATGCTACAGGCAGCTGCTGGGAGATATGTCTTTGTACTGTGGCCTGGCATGAGAGACATGAGACTAGGAAGTCACATTTGACTCCATTTTGAGTGTTTAAAAACATGTTTAAGCTTTCTCAGGTCTTATGTGGGTGTAGGTGCCCCATATTGGAACCCCATTTGTAGATGGGGTTTTTCATTGGGCCCTGATTGGTTCTACCAGCCACACTCAAATAACCATATAGAGACTTATTATGAATTATAAATGATTGGCTGGTAGCTTATGCTTGTTACTAAATAGCTCTTACAGCTGAATTAACTTGTATTTCTTGTCTACCCTCTGCCAAGTTAACAGTACCTTCTTTTAGCACAGCATGTTCATCTTGCATCTCTCCAGGTCTCTTTATGACTTCTGAGACTTTCCTTCTTCCCAGAGTCTGCCTAGTCTGGCACTCCTGCCCAATCTCTTCCTGCCCAGCTATACCCAGTCAGCTTTCTATTAATCAATGAGAGTAATACATATTTACAGTGTACAAAGATTGTTCTACAGTGTAACAACATCCCAAAATCAAGAAACTCAAAATAAAACCTTTAATGGAGAGGATTCTTAACTGACTTTATGAGAAACAACAAAACTAAGAGAATCCACAGGGTGGTTTCCCAAGAACACATCTAAAGCTACATTAATAACTATCAACAGACCCCTCCCAGACAAAAAATCAGAGACTGTATCATTGCCATGGGTAAAGCTCCTAGGTTAGGAACATATTTCATAGCAACTGTCTGTCACCAAAAATAACAGTATAATCTGAGAATGGTGGTACAGTTCACGCATGCATATTTGAATAATATCTCCTGGAGTTTTGGGTTTAAAATGTTCCAGAATAAAATTAGTAATAAAACTCTTCCAATCAATCTTTGGAAGAGGAATGTAGTAACAACTTTAAGGGAAAGCAATTCTCCCCAAAAGGGAGTGAAGAGTGCTGTGAAAGAAATTGAATTCAGCCGGGCGGTGGTGGCGCACGCCTTTAATCCCAGCACTCAGGAGGCAGAGGCAGGCGGATCTTTGTGAGTTCGAGGCCAGCCTGGTCTACAGAGTGAGATCCAGGAAAGGCGCAAAGCTGCACAGAGAAACCCTGTCTCAAAAAACCAAAAAAAGAAAGAAAAAGAAATTGAATTCAGTGAGGAAACTCCCCAGCAAGCATAATCCAAGGATAAAAAGTCTTCAGAGAAAGAAAGCCAAACCCTGAACATGGGGCAAGGTTGAATAGATGCTGTCTTGCTTAGTGTTTCTATTGCTATAATGAAATACCTTGACCAAAAAGCAAGTTGGGAAGGAAAAGGTGTATTAGGCTTACACTTCATCATTGTTGTTCATCACTGAAGGAAGTCAGGACAGGAACTCAAATAGGTCAGGATCTGGGAGGCAGGAACTGGTACAGAGACCATGAAGGGGAGCTGTTTATTGGTTTGTTTTCCCTGTACTGCTCAGTCCACTGTCTTATAGAACCCAGAACCACCTGCCCAGGAATGGTACCACCCACCATGGGCTGGGCCCTCCCTCATTCATCATTAATTGAGAAAATGCCTTACAGCTGGATCTCATTAAGGCATTCCCTCAACTGAGGCTTCTTGCTTCTGATGACTCTAACTTGTGTCAAGTTGACACAAAACCAGCCAGTACAACTGACCCCTTGTCAACTTGACACACAAACACATCCCTATTAAGCCACGACCCTTCCTTTCTTATTCATCCCCAAGATCTCATATTAAAAACATAAATAACTTTCAAAGTCCCATATTCTTTACAAGTTAAAACACATTAAAATTTTAGTAACCAATCTTTTAAAATCCAAGGTCTTCAAAATCAAAGTCTCTCAACTGTAGGCTCCAACAAAATATGTTCTTACTTCAAGGGGGAAAAATCAGGGCACAGTCATAATCAAAGCAAAACAAAATTCCAACTGGGATACACTCATGATCCTCTGGACTTCTCCAAAGGACTTGGCTCACTTCTCTAGCTCTGCCTTCTTCAGTACAACAACTTGTCTTCTGTTCCCCAGCTGGCTCCACTCCACTGCTGCTGCTATTCTTGGTGGTCATCCCATGGTACTGGCATCTCTAAAATGCTGGCGTCCCTTGCTGCAACTGGGCTGCACTTTTCCTCTCAATAGGCTCTCTTCAAGGTGCCAAGCCTCAATTTCTTTGCATGACCCCCTTCAGTTCTGGCCCTTCAACTGCCACTGAGGCTGCACCTTCATCACTGGCCTTTCCTGGCCTCTCATAGCGCCAAGCCTCAGCTGTTCTCCATGACCCTTGCATGCCTTCAAAGCCAGTACCACCTGGGTGACATTTACACATTACCAAGTCTGGCTTCCAGCATGAGGTACAACCCTGGCCACTCTGGAACACAGTTTCCCTGTGCTCTCAGAAAACACTTCTCTAAGATTTCACTTCAGTGATGCTGGTCTCTTCTTAATCACCACTAATTTCTTAGCTCCAGCTGACATGCAACCAGTATCCCAGCAAAACAAAATTTTGTTTTAGTAGTAGTTCTGGTATCATGTTAATCACAGCTGATTCTTCAGATCCAGATAACCAGAACCACCAAATCTTAATTCAAAACAATAAATGGGCCTGATAGTCCTTAAAATTCCCTCTGAAATTTCACAAGCCAGGCCTCCATCTTCTACATTGCTCTTAACATTCTTATCTTCCAAGCTCCCAAAGAGCTTCCTGTAGTAGAATGATTTAAGGTGTGTTACTTTTGTTTAGGTTGCGTTTGTTTAACTCCGTGAAGCTGTGTTACTGTGCCTGTGTAAAACACTTGATGGTCTAATAAAGAGCTAAATGGCCAATGGTGAGGCACAAGAAAGACTAGGTGGGGCTGTCAGGCAGGGAGTATATATAGAAGGAAAAAACTGGGAGGAGAGAGCTAGCTAGCAGCCAGAGAAGGAGGAGGGATCAGCCACCCAGCTACACAGAAGCCACAGAATAAGAGTAAGATTTACAGAAGTAGGAGAATGGGAAAAGCCCAGAGGCAAAAGGTAGACAGGATAATTTAAGTTAAGAAAAGCTGGCAAGAAACTAAGCCAAGCTAAAGCTGGGCATTGATAAGTAAGAATAAGCCTCCATGAGTGATTTATCTGGGAGCTGGGTAGCTCACCCACACACACACACACACAATGAAGCACCAAAAAAAAAAAAAAAAAAAAAAAAAAAAAAGCAACAACTTTCCACTGAGCTCTTAACACTCAATGGTTCTTCTAGCCCAAAGTTCCAAAATCTACCCCAAAACATGGTCAAGTCTGTCACAGTGATACCCCTCTATGCTGGTACCAATTTGTCTTAGTTAGGTTTCTATTGCTGCGATGAAAAACCATTACCAAAAAGCAAGTTGGGGAGGAAAGGGTTTATTAGGTTTATGCTTCAGCATTGCTGTTCATCACTGAAGGAAGTCAGGACAGGAACTCAAACAGGGAAGGATCTGGGAGGCAGGAGCTGATGCAGAGGCCATGGAGGGGAGCTGTTTACTGGCTTGCTTCCCCTAAATTGCTCAGCGCACCTTCTTATAGAACCCAGAACCACCTGCCCAGGGATGGCACCACCCACCAAGGGCTGGGTCCTTCCTCATTCATCACTAATTGAGAAAATGCCTTACAGCTGGATCTCATTAAGGCATTCCCTCAACTGAGGCTCCTTCCTTCTGATGACTCTAACTTGTGTCAAGTTGATACACAAAACCAGCCAGTATAGATGCTGTGCTCAGGAGCCTGTGCCTCATCAGGAAGATGTGTTTGGTGCTTCTTTCCTGCAAAAAATTGCCTATGTAGAAGTCAGTTCCTGTATCTCAATTCATCTCTTCCCGAGAAAGCCAGAAAATCAAGTATGCTAGTCAAAGTTTTCTAGAGGAACAGAAACAATCAACTACATTACAAAAGGGGATCTAATAGCTAGGGTTACACAAAGGAGGCTGCTTTGTTCAACAATGACAGTGTGCATGCTGGAGAGTCAGAGAACTTAGTAGATGTCCATTCCAAAAAGAGGAGTACCTCAGAGCAAAGGTGTCCTAGCTTTATTTCTGTTGCTGTGATAAATTACCCTGACAACAGCAACTTAGGGGAGTAAGGGTTTATTTGAGATCACAATTCTAGGTTAGAGTCTGTAACCAGGAAATTCAATAGGCAGGAATTTAAAAGTTAGTAACATATCCACAGCCAAGAGCAAAGAGAAAGGAATGCATGCATCCTCAGGCATCAGCTAGCTTTCTCTACTTTTATACATCCCAGTGTCTAAAACCAGGGAGTCATGCCACTCATTTTTAGGCTGGTTTTTCACATATCAATTAAGGAAATCAAAACAATCTCTCACAGGCTTGGCCATGGGCCAGTCTGTTCTAGACAAACCTTCATTGAGACTCTCTTCCTAGAGGGCAGCAGTGAGACCAGGATACAAATCTATGCTCTGACACCAGTTAGAGAGCTGTGGTCAGTTACTTAACCTCTCTGTGACCTTGTAGCCTACCTCCCTTACAATTAGATTGTTAGTGGCCTCATCTTGCAAAATTCATGAGGCACTAGTATGCACAGGCACTCACTACACAGTAGGCATTTCCCTTGTTTCCCCAGCTCAGCATTGGATGCTTAGATTCATCACATTAAGAATGCTATTGACGATCTTTTTTTTTTTTTCATCCCAATAAGTGTTGTATGGGAGCTCACACATGATACTATAATGTCCCTCTCCTATTCATGGGATTGGCTGCTTACACCTTTACTCTGAAAATGTCTGTTGCTGAAAGTGGTCACTGTTCCAGTCTCCTCCTTCTCCTCCTCCTTCTCTTCCTCCTCCTCTTCCTCCTCATCCTCTCCCTCCTCCTCCTCAACTGCTCCCTCCCCAAGTACACAACCTTGAAGCTGGGGGCATTATGGTGGAAGTGGGTGAAAGAGCCTTTTTATACTTTGGGACACTCATTACCTTTTCCTGGCCATAATGCCCAAACTCACAGAATTATCTCTAGTAAAAATATTTTCCTGTCAGTGTCTATAGCCCCCTTTCTCCTGGGATAAGAGTTGTGAGAACACCAGGAAGTAAATGGCAGGAGAGAGCTTTATAATTGTGATCACTATTTTGGTTGCCAACTTAACTACATCCGGAATTAACTAAAATCCAAAAATGACTAGGCACATCTGTGAGGGATTTTTGCTTAATTAAATCATTTGAAGTGGGAAGACCCACTTCTAATCTGCATCTTTGAGGTGAGAAGACCCACCTCTAATCTTGGGTACATCTTCTGGTGGCAGCCTATATAAAGGGCATGGAAGAAGGAAGCCTCACTCTTTGCCTCCTTGTTCTTACCCTCACTAGCATATCCATTCCTTCACTGGCATTAGAGCTTACTTCTTCAGAATTCCAGAGTATACTGAAGACCAGATGAGACATCCAGCCTTGTGGACTAAATGACTACTGGATTATTGAAATTTCTGTTCATAGGCAGCCATTGTTAGATTAGCTGGACCACAGCCTGTAAGTCATTCTAATAAATCCCTTTTCTATATATAGAGAGAAATTCATTCTGTAAAGTTCTGTTTAGAGTGTAGACAGACTTTTTCTACTGCTCACCAATTCCCAAATAACTGACACAGAGACTTAATATTATTTATAAATGCTCAGCTGATTGCTCAGGCATGTTACCAACTCTTACATTTAAGTCAATGCATATTTCTTATCTATCCTCTGCCACATGGCTCATGGCTTGTTAGCTCATTTTCTACATATCCTTCTTCCTCTGCATCTGCTGGTGTCTCTCTGACTCTGCCATTCTGCATCCCAGCATCCTTAGTTTGATTATCCTGCCTATACTTCTTGCCTGGCTTATGGCCACTCAGCTTTTTATTAAACCAATTCGAGTGACAAATCTTTACAGTGTATAAAAGAATTATTCCATAGCATTTCCCCCATTTTGTCTAATTAAAAAGGAAGTTTTAATTTTAACACAGTAAAATTATATACAACAAAAACAGTTATTAAGAATTATAGTTACAATATCCAGTTCATTTGTATTTGAGAAAATATTTTATTATCTATCTTATCTTTGTGAGTCTAAAGTTTATATCTAATTTACCTTTATCATAACTAAGACAAACTTTAGGTCTAATTATTTAGTCTTTAACTCCAACAAAGACTCCAGAAGGGTATAATGTTATCTAACAACAGGGACATCCTGGATAGTCATCCAAAGTTCTTCTGTAACATTGAGGCATCCATCTTTAGCCTACAGGCCTAGTATAAGGGTCAGACTCTTCTGAGAAGCAGAGAATTTTGAAGGACTGTCCTACCTTCTCTTGCCAAAGTTTGGCAGTTGTTTTTTTTTTTTTTTTTTTTTTTTTTTTTTTTGCATCCTGCTGGTCCAGTTTGGACAGTATATTGTCAGCAACTGAGGCAAGGGCAGTTTCTTTGCCCAAATGGCTAGCTTTTGCCATAAAGAATGCAAACTCTGTGATGCCCATCATGTTCTCTGAAGAAAACTGGTACATCAGGAGCAGACATGTCTCACTGTCATGAAAAGCCTTAAGTTATCAAATGTTTTAAGTGAAATATTCTGTAGGTCTTTGAAGTATTTGAAGACCATCTACCTATCTAAATATATCTGTGTATGACCTTGAAAACATACCTAAAATGACTACAAGTTTGACTATTATAGATTACTATTTACTTGTATTTCTTAATTATATATATTTTTAAATGAGCTATATAAGCAAAATATCCCCAAACAAGAGTAGAAACATACTTACAGTATAACAGAATAACTTTAAATTTATAGCAATAAACTAAAATCTATACCAACGTAAAATATTTTCAGACTAATAGTTGTTTTTTGGATTAAAATAGATTCAATAACCTATCCTTTCATCTTATCATTTCTATATGATATCCCTTTTTTTTAAGGAAGAGATCTTTGGGGCTGGAGATATGGCTCAGAGGTAAAGAGCACTGACTGCTCTTTCAGAGGTCCTGAGTTCAAACCCCAGCAACCACATGGTGGCTCACAACCATCTGTACTGAGACCTGGTGCCCTCTTCTGGTCATACATGCTGTACACATAATAAATAAATAAATCTTTTAAAAAAAAAGGAAAAGAAAAGAAAGAATGAGATCTTTGAATTTAACTCCTATGTTTAGCTTTTTTTCTGACTATTACCAATAACAACTTGTAACCAACCCCCCTTAAATGATAATAAACATCTGTAATCCATTTCAGGGGAGTATGGACATCATTCTCTAGACTACTTCCTGTTGTTTGGAGGCACTGACATCTTTGAGGGAACCTTTAGGAAATCAGGATAATTTTTAAATCTTGGCTGGAGTAGTCTACAAGGCTGGATCATCTCAGCCAGTAGCCTTGAAGATGTTATGGATGCAGAACTCGAAGGAAATATTAACAAAAATGCTCTGAGATGTTGCATCATCTGGACTATCTGTTTTTATTGATGTTTGGTCTCCTTGTTCAGAAAAATATATAAATTTTTAAAAGTAACATACATTTTTGTATTAATACAAATATAGACTGTGTGTTGTGCCCAAGTTAGCCTAAGGTAATTTATGTTTGAGCAGGTAAAATGTATGTTACATGTTTTGTAGTTTTTCCAAGTTTATTTTTTTATGTCTGTAGTCAGAATTTTTAGCGGGTCTTCCTTGATCAAACATTGTTTTCTTTAACCTGGAATGAATCCACAGCCTCTCATTTCCTGTGGAAATAAAAGCATGACCTCTCCCCCAAAGCAATATGCTTTTTGACTTAAATTCTGAAGTCAAGACATTTTCAAAATATACAGGTTGGTTTAATCTAGCACCCTTCACATCCAGTGTGTCTTACCAGTCAAAACATTCAAAGACAGCACAGTAATATACAGGATCCATACTCTCTGTGTATTTTCCATCTTTATGTGGCTTTTTTCTTTTTATTACTTTACTCCTTTTTTGAGTACTTTACTATTATAAACTATTTTTATATAACCTTTTTCTTTTTTCTCCCAAGCCTGTGTATATTTTTAAACATACTGTAACCCGTTTAGAGGTTCTTTCTGTCTAGATATGTCTTTACTACATATCTGTAACTTTTTCTGTCTAGAGAAGCAAAACCCAAAACCTGCCATATAGCACATTGCCTTGGCTCACACTGGTGGCTCAAGCCTACAGGCAATGGCTGAGAGATGCCTCTCTGTACCATGTCCCATGTAAGAGACTGTAGTAACCTGCCATGCAGCTTAGCTCATGGCGTGCTGGCCTAGCTCATGCTGGCAGCTCAAGTCCACAGGCAACCATACTGTGGCCAGCATCAGAGAACGAGACTAAGCAGCTGCATTTGGCTCCACTCCTGCATGTTTTTGGAAATTCCCCTTAAGCTTTGTCAGGTTCCTCAAAGAAATTCTGACCCCATGTTGAGCACCATTTATAGACAAACTTTTCTTTCCCACCTGCCAGTTCCCAAATAACCAACTCAGAGAATTAATATTATTTATGAATGTTCGGTCAATAGCTCAGGCTTGTTATTAACTCTTACATTTAAATCAACCCATATTTCTTATCTGCCCTCTACCACATTGCTCATGACCTGTTACCTCATTTTCTACACTCCTGCTTCCTCTCCATCTGC
This sequence comes from Peromyscus leucopus, assembly GCF_004664715.2. Lineage (NCBI taxonomy): Eukaryota > Metazoa > Chordata > Mammalia > Rodentia > Cricetidae > Peromyscus > Peromyscus leucopus. Next base: position 99,236,621 of record NC_051070.1, read on the forward strand.
TGGTATCTCTCTGACTCTGCCTTTCTTCATTCCAGCATCCATAATTTGGTTGTCCCACCTATACTTCTGCTTGGCTACTGGCCAGTCAGTTTTTTATTAAACCAATTCAAGTGACAAATCTTTACAGTGTGCAAAAGTATTATTCCACAGAACTAGAGAACCCTGATTAAAACACTAGCCTGGGCTACCAAGTGAGCTCCAGGAAAGGCGCCAAGCTACACAGAGAAACCCTGTCTCGAAAAACAAAAACAAAAAAAAAAAAAAAAAAAAAAAAAAAAAAAAAAACAAAAAAAAAAAACACTAATACATGAAGATATATGCACAAAGTCACATATTCCCAGGTATGGACCATCAAGATAATTCAAATGTCTGTCAGGAGCTAAAATGAGGTACTGCTAAACAACCATATGATGTATGTGTGGTTGTGGAAAGGGGACACAAATGATATGTAGTGAGAGAAAAATGAGTTAGGTTCTCCTCATTCTCAGAAATGTTATTTCATGAGATTCAACATTTCAATGAAGCCCTGTTGTTTAACAGCATCCTCCTAGATTGAAACATTACATCCTACAAAAAGCTCCTTAAATGGAAAGGTAAATGACTAAAAATAGCTTCAGGGAGTCCCTGAAACTGAATTCACCAGGCCCCTCCCTGCCAGAGTAAGCAATAAAAGCTGAGACTCCCTCCCAAGTGAGCAGAACTAAGTGCAAAAGAAGACTCACAGACAAGACAAGCTGCAAAGAAGACTGTGAGCAGACAAGCTGCCTGGAAGAAGCAGAAACCAGCTTAGGTACCAGGAAGAGGTTTCAACCAACTGAGGCACCTGGAAAGGACACTCTCCAACCGGTTGAGCTGCCTGTGCTCCAGGTTCCCAGCTTTTTGTAAGCTGTCACCCATCCTGGCTTGGGATTTGGTGATGCAGCTGTCTTTTGGTTCCTGGCAATTTTGGTTCCTGTCAATAACCCCTCACCCACATCCTATAAGTGACACCTTATTGAACCTCATTGGTTCACCAAGTTGGACTTTGCTGGTATCTGTGCTTTGGTCTGTTGTGGGATCCCTGTGGTAGTTTGAGTGTAACTGACCCTCATAATCTCATAGGGAGTGACACTATTAAGAGGAGGTGCAGCTTTTTTTGAGTGGCTATGGCATTGTTGAAAGAAGTATGTCACTGTGGGGGTGGGCTTTGAGATTTCCTATGCTTAGGATACTGCCCAGTGAATCTAAGAGCATGGAGAACCATCTAGAAAGATGGCCACTTGAGTGATAGAATTACTACTAAATTTGTGTTTTATTATGCTTTTCTGTGTCCCTTCAAGTTCTCCATCATGATTCCAAGTCCTTTATAAAGTTCAAAACAATTACTAAAAAATTTCATTTCCAGAAAATAATTTTAAGCCAACCTTGTTATTATGAGAATGAACAACTCTGTTTCATCTTTACCTGTGTGAAGTCCCCATTTGTAGTTTAAGTTCATTGTGACTGTTAGATTGTGTGGCGGTTTGGATGAGAATGGTCCTCATAGGTTCGTAGATTTGAATGCTTGGTCCCAGTTGGTGTAGCTGGTTGGGGAAGATTTGAAGTTGTGGCCTTGTTGAAGAAGATATGTTACTGGGATCAGGCTTTGAGGATTCAGAAGCCGACACCAAACCCAGTTTCTTTCTCTCTCTCTCTCTCTCTCTCTCTCTCTCTCTCTCTCTCTCTCTCTCTCTCTCTCTCTCTCTCGGCTGTATAAGAGAAGTGAGCTCTCACCTACTACTCCAGGGCCGTGCCTGGCTACCTGCTCCCATGCTCCCTGCCATGATGGCCATCGTCTCACCCTCTGCACCTGTAAAGACTCAATAAGCTTTTTCTTCTATAAATTGTCTTCATCATGGTGTCTCTTTCTTCACAGCAATGTAAAAGTCTCCAGTATCTGACAGTCATGGAGCCACTGCTGAGACAGCTTCCCTTTCTGCCCTCCTCTCTGGATGTTTGGATTTCGAGGGATCTATACTCCTGGGAGCCTGTTCCTCCACGGAGCAGGACAGATGTGTTACTACTGCACTGTGAGGTTTGTGAGGTTTGTCCCCTTTGTGAACCTACTGGTCCTTAACTGAGGCCCAGCAGGTCTTTGGGGGCTTTCTGAAGTCTTCTATTCACAGGGCAATGGGAAAGAGATGTGAGTCTCCATCGTGTTCTTCAGTTCCTATGATCCACCTGAATAGTGGAAGAAGCTTGAAATGCCCCCTGTGGTTATCATCGTTGTTATTGTGCTGGACTCGTGGCATTTTTTTAAGTCAGTTCTTGTAGCTCTAAGTAGTCAACCCAGCTCCTCACCCACCTCTTCCAGTACTTCCTCTATACATGGATAAAAACCCAACTGCTTTTCATTGTGTAGCCACAGGGTGGCAGCATTACTTCATAACCAGCTTTGCTCTGACCCAACTAGGGCTTTTTTGTTGTTAGTGGTGTTCTGTTTTGTTTTGTTTTGGGGGGGGGGTGTTCTTTTGACAAAAATTATATATGTTTACAATGTACAACATAGTGATTTGAAATATGTGTACATTGTGGAATGGGCTATACAGAGAGACCTTGTCTCAAAAAAACCAAAAATAAATAAATAAAAATTATTAATTCTCTGAGTTTCACATAGGCATACAACATAGTTTTATTGTATTTGCCCTCCACTACTCCCCTAACTCCTCCCAGACCCACCCCCACCATGTGTTATCTATTTCTGCTTTGTTTTGTTTTAATAATCCAGTTTGTATTGCTCATGTACTCATGGGTGTGAGACCATCCACCAGACCCCGGGGTCAGCTGACCAGCGCCTTACCCTTAAAGAAGTCTGACTCTCTTCCCTAAAAGTCCTGACTGTCAATGGCACTCAAGTAGGGGTGGGGAGTCGTGAGCCTGATTAACTATAGTCTCCATGCTAGGCAACAGATTTCTTGAACTTATTCTTTCTGGCTAATGGAAACATATCTTTTGACCAACTCCCCAATCTCCTCCCCGCCCCCAGACTCTAGTAAGTGTTCTTTGAAATGGTTAGTTCTTAGTTTCAGAGGCCCATCAAAAACAACGCTCCTAGAATCAGTTCCATCAGCTCGAAACAGAGTCAGAAGACAACGAAGTCTTTCATGATTTTCAAAGAGTGAATAATTGTCTGTGGACTGCTCAGTTACAAAGGATAGATACATCACACACACACACACACACACACACACACACACACACACAGAGAGAGAGAGAGAGAGAGAGAGAGAGAGAGAGAGAGAGAGAGAGAGAGAGAGAGAGATATGAAGGATCATCGCAGAAGAGAGGGTAGAAAGCTTGTAAGAGCCAGAGTCAAGGAGAATCAACGTGTGCTGGACACGACAGGATGCCTGCATTTATGAGTTCACAACTGTGGTTGCCTGCACAAGATTAAGCCAGTTTACACTCCAGCGTGGAGGAGGAGGAGGCTCATGACTCCCCAACCCTACTGGAGTGCTATTGACAGTCAGGACTTCTAGGGAAGAGAGTCAGACTTCTTTAAGGGTAAGTCCCTGGTCAACTGACCCCAGAGCTGGAGGATGATTTCACACCCATGAGTATATGAGCAACACAAACTGGATTTGTGAATTATTAAAACAAAACAAAGAAGAAATAGATAACACGGTGAGGGTGGGTCTAGGAGGAGTTAGGGGAGGAGTGAAGGGCAAATACATCAAAAATATATTGTATGCGTATGTGAAACTCAGAGAATTAATAAAAATACTTTTTTTTTCAGGTTTTGGTTTTTTTTTTTTTGAGACAAGGTTTCTCTGTATAGCCCTAGCTGTCTTAAAACTCACTCTGTAGACCACGCTGGCCTTGAACTTGCAGAGATCTGCCTTCCTCTTTCTCCCAAGTGAACCATCATGCCTGGCTTAAAATACTTTTAAAAGGTTTTTTTTTTAAAAAAAAAAAAAAAAAAAAAAAAAAAAAAAAGGCTTCCTTTTGTGTTGATTTTCACAGAAATTTAATTTGCACATAATTTTGTGCAAAAATAGCCTGCTTTGGTTTCTATAGGTCTCAGACGGTAAAGCAAAAAAACAACTCAAAAATGATAGTGATTGTTTGAGCACCTACCAGGTTCAACCACCCCATGCAGTACTTTCTTCATTACTGCTAAGAAATACAATAAGAGTATAAGTACTATAAATGAAATAGAGGGCCATGAGGAGGAAATCACATTATTTAATGCTTAGTCCTGTCTGAATCCCTCTTCTGTTTCGATAATAAAAATGCTTAAGGCTGCACAATTTATGGAAAGAGAGGAGTTTTAGGTGGTGATGGTGTTTTCTTTGTTTTTGGTTGTCGGTTTTGTTGGTGTTTGTTTTGTTTTGTTGTCTATTGATTTTGGAGGCAGAATTTCTAGAGTGTGGCATGCCCCTGGCTTCTGATTAGAGCATCACGCTGCGTTATAACATGACTGAAAAGCAAAAGGGGAAGCCAGCATGTGCAAAGAGGAGGCCTGTGAACCAGAGAAAGGACAGAGGACAGTGACATATTTGTACTAAGCAGCTGTTGTACAGCACGGTCCTTTGTGCAAACTGTCACCGTCTTTATTAGCTCATCTGTACCTGCTTACAAAAGACCAAGCTGGGCTTGTAGACTGTTGACTCTCCCTCATTGAAGGAGGGATTGGGGAGCCATTTGAGCCTCACTTGAGTATCCATCCAGACACTCCACCCAGTCATTTGTATGCAATCCTACCCTTATTGCATATGGCCTCTGGGTCTCCTGAGGATAGGCTAGGGTATTTTGTTTGAGAAGAAGTTCAAGAAGAGGACTCCATCTATAAGGCTATGGGAAGCCATCATTCATACAAGGCGATTTTCCAGTGTGGCCGCTTTGAGATTATCATGCTCCTGTCAGTAAACCCTCACTCATGATCTGTAAATAAGCCCAATAAAAACCACTGGTTCCTCAGGAGGAAGTCTGGTGGAATCTTACTGTGGTTTGTCATTGGGACCTTAGAAGAAAAGAGTGTAGACATTCCCAAGGCCCCTCCCCAACAAGGAGAAAATTTTCACAACACCAGCTTTCTTGGTTACCAACCCATTTCCTAGAGGCAGACATTAATCCTTTCTGTCTGGGAAGCTCCACTCCCAGTCTCACCCCTTCCATTCCAGACCCTGCCACTCAGAAAGCCCGCCAAGGGTCGGCTCCTCCCCTGGAGCTGCTCAAAGACCATACCTACAAGGCATTTAAGACCCGGCCCATAGACTTGCCAGGTGGTTTCTTCTCTTTCCCTGGGACCACCCGGGAGTGCTTTGCTCAGATTAAACCTGGATTTTATTAATTTGGCCTCATCTGACTTACTGTATCATGAAGTTACTCACTACTGGGGGATTTTTACTTATCACTTTCCAGGGTGGTGTTCTCATGACCTGATCACCACTCAGCTCCTAAAGGTCCTGCCATCTCCCACGACTGTTACGTTAAGGACCAAGCTTTCAGCAAATAAGGCATGGGGCAACTAACCACATTCAACCCATGGCCGGGTTGATGATTCATTTTGAATCAACTTTTGTGGAGGATTCAAGGTGTGTATCCACAGTCATTTTTATTTCATATATTCATCTGGTTGTTCTAGCACAATTCATTCATTGGAAAGACTGTCCTTTCTCCATCAACTTTGTACACTTGCTGAAGATGAGTCGCCCGCATCTGCCTGACTCTGTTTTTAGATTGTCTTCTGCTCCACTGGACTATGTGTATATACAGCTGTTGTACAGCTGTTGTGTCACAGTCTTCTTCTTCTTCTTCTTCTTCTTCTTCTTCTTCTTCTTCTTCTCCTCCTCCTCCTCCTCCTCCTCCTCCTCCTCCTCCTCCTTCTCCTCCTCCTCCTCCTCCTCCTCCTCCTCCTCCTTCTTCTTTTTTGGTTTTTCAAGACAGGGTTTCTCTATGTAGCCCTGGCTGTCCTGGAACTCACTCTGTAGACCAGGCTGGCCTCAAACTCAGAGATCTACCTGCCACTGTCTCCCAAGTGCTGGGATTAAAGGCATACGCCACCACTGCCTGGTTGTGTCACAGTCTTAACCAGTGCAACTGTCTAGGAAGTTTTGAAATGGGGTAATGAGAATATATCAACACTTACTAAGTTAGTTATTCTAAATTCTTTGCATTTCATATAAACTTTAAATTCAACTTGCTGATGTCTACAAAAACACCTTGCTAGAATTTTACTGATATTTCATTGACTCTATAGTTCAAGTTGGCATATCAGCTATAACGAGTCTTTTAACCCACCAGCATAGAATAGCATAGATAGACATAAGCTGATGCTCCAGAGTTGCTGGAAGGCAAGCTGGTGGAAAGCCTAATTTACAATGACTGGTTCCAGGTTTGGGCACCAGATGAATGGGAAAAAGAAATAAAAAAGGAAATTACATGACTCTCCTAGGTATGGTGGAGGAGACAGTCTAGTGTTGATAAAAGGAAGAGCATAGCCAGAAGCAGGGACATCTGGAAGAGTCCAGAGTGGACATGACCAGATTGAGCCAGGCCATGTGAGGAGAGGTGGGAGGGAAGGGGAAAGAGGAGAGAGGAGCTGTTAATCAAGAGGGGCAGCTTGGGCCAAGAGAGTGACATATTCAAAATGACTAGGTTATATAAGGAAGGGCAGTCCAGCCCTCAGATTGGAGACATTTAGGGGAGGGGGCAGGGTATGCCACCCAGGAGGGCCCTGTAACAGGTAGAAACTGAGGGATGCTGGGAGAACCTGGAAGCCAGCATCTCCTTTGATATGTTAAATAGGCACCTCTGCTGTTTGTCTTGGATTTGAGACCTAACACCTGGCTGCATCTGATAAAGCCCTTCTTGCTGCTTCATGCCCTGGTGAAAAACAGAAGGGTAAGAAAATGGGGTAGGGCGGGGGGAGAGCAAGCATTCTTTCATCAGAGCCCACTCCTACAATGACGAATCTACTTGAAGCTATTCTTGATAACAGCATTCATTCATGAGAGTGGAGCCTTCCTAATCTTATCCCGTCTTAAATGTCTCATCTAAGGAGCACATACCAATATGCATGCTAATGTGAATGGGGGAAAGCTCAGGAAATTCTAACCCTACACAAAGCACTACAGGCAACTAAGCAATGCTGAGAGCCAGAGAAATAGTCTTACCCAGGGAAAACTGAGTATCCAATACCAAATGGTTAGTCCTGAAAATATAGACATGCGAGTAATGTTATAGTGACTGAGCAGGTTGCATTTATATATTTAGGAATCTGTCTCTCACACACAAACACACACACACACACACACACACACACACACACACACACACGTTCATATGTAACATCAATTAAAGAAAAAGTGTTCATGAACGAAGTGTGGTGGGTGCATGGGATGGTTTGGAGGGAGGAAAGTGAAGGGGGAAATTATATAATTATATATATTCAAAAATTAAAAATTATTTAAAATACCTTTAAATGCCTCATCTAGCAACCGTGTTGGTTAGTGTCTGTGTTTCTAACATGAACTTGGGGGAGAACATTAAAATATTAACTTTCTACTGAAGCCTTCCAACTCATGGCTTCTCATATGCACTTGTTCTGTACAAATACAAAGTCTAAACCTCTAGCACCAACTGAGGAGTTCTAAGTGCAAAGCCTCATCTGAATGAGCTCTGGGAGACTAATGAATGGGACATCTTTTGGAAAAGTCTTCCCCAGATCTGAGCTGATAACATGAACAAACCACCATAGTAGTGGTACACCCTATAATCCCAGTGCTCAGGAGACAGACAGAAGATTTTGAGTTCTAGGCCAGCTTGGGCTCAGTACTGAAACCCTGTCTCAAAAAAATAAATAAGCATAAGAAAACAAGGAGTCAAGGAAGCAAGGAAGAAGAAGAGGAAGAGAAGGGAGGGAAGAAGAAAGAAGGGGAAGGAGAGGTGAGGAGATAGGAGAAAGAAGAGAGGAGATTAACAAATGGCTTTCTTCTAGAACATGGCAATAGAGAAGGTATATAGTTGACCTCCCATTCCTTAAAAAGGAGAGATAACCAAGAGGAAATGGGTTACTGGCCCCAAACAAATGAAAATATATATGTGAACAGAGAAAGTAACCGTAGCCTTAAGGCTTGGGGATAGTCTTCTGAGTCTGTCCCATCCTGATCACCCTAGGGCAGGACTGACTTGAGAGCCCGAGTTTCAAACAACCCTGCTCTTCTGGCTTCAATAGGCTTGGTCTCACTAAAAGTTATTTGAGGCTGGAGTTTCGAGAATTCTCCCAGACTAATGGTGCAGACCAGAAGCCCTGTGGTTCTGGGATCCTGGATGCTGCTCCACTCCCTAATGGGGTCTGTCTGTGGTGGGGCACTTTTGTGTGGATTATTCTTGGCATTTTCACTTCTGTTTGCATGACCCAGCAGTTCTTATATTTTTGTCCATCTCTTCCCATTCCGGCCTTGAGCATCTCAATCATGTTGGAGTCCCTGTCTGTTCTAATATCTGTGTCACATCTGCTTCATCTCTTCAAATTGTGCTCTTGCTTGCCATTCAGCAGCTACTGTGACTTTTATTGTACATTGTGTTAGGCAAATAGGAGCTGATCTAAGGAGACTTTGGTATGAGGTGTTCGTGTCAGGATGAGTTGGGCGTGTTTGGTGTGTGCGGGTACCACGGGCAACTCTCCCCAGGTCAATGTTTCTGTCTCCCCCGCCTTAAATTTGGGTCTCCCTATGTGGTTCTCCTCAGAGTCTGTGTCTTTCAAATGTAGTGCATGATTATCACAGGGTAGACTGGTTCAGTGGTGTGTGTGTGTGTGTGTGTGTGTGTGTGTGTGTGTGTGTGTGTGTGTGTTCCACAGAGTGGCTGTAAAAGTCTGAAAAGTCAAGGAGTTTCCAAGAGGCCTGAGAGGCCAAAGCTCAGAAAATAACCGGGAAGCGGGAGTGTGCAGGGTTGAGATAAACGAACCAGCTGGACTTCTCGGGGAGCCACTGCCTGTGCTGTCCCTGCTACCACCGCCTCTGTCACCGGTGGTCACAGGTCAGAATGGAGCTGCAGAGTTGAGTCCAGCGGAAGTGAGAGGGCAGGCTCAGGCCCAGGCTCGGGCCCAGGCAAAGGAGCAGGTGGAGGATGGGCAGCAGAGGACTGTTCAAGTAGCCTGCATCAGCAGCCTATAGCTGGAAGTTTTCCTGGTCCCACCCGGTTCTGTGGTCTGGCAGTCCTGCAGCCTCTCAGACCCATATGAACACACAGAGGCTTAATATTATTTATAACTGCATGGCCATTAGCTCAGGCTTATTACTGACTAGCTCTTACACTTAAATTAACCCATAATTCTTATTTATGTTTAGCCACGTGCCTTGGTACCTTTTCTCAGTTCTGTCATTACATCTGTGTCTGGCTGGTGACTCCTCATTCAGCCTTCCTCTTCCCAAAATTCTCCTCTCTGCTTTTCCCGCCTATACTACACTTCCTGCCTGGCTACTGGCCAATCGGCGTTTTATTTATCAACCAAATCAGAGCAACACATGTTCACAGCATACAGAACGACATCCTCAGCAGCAGCTAGGATCAAATTGAGCTGAAATCCCTGTCTCTGTGAGAATTCTCTGCCTGTCTGCCCCTTGATGCACTCCAGATAGATGGGGTCCCCTGACATTGCCGGGCTAGCTGTCCACCTCTCTATGGGGTCCAGGTAAAGGAGTTATGCTCTCTCCTTGTCTGCTGTGCCCAGTAGGTTCTTGGGCCTGGTGTCCTGTGTGTCCCTTCAGTCCCAATTCAATTCACCCAGATGAAATTTCTACTCTGAGGATAAAGTTGTTTGTCGGCCTGTGCCTTATGGAGGTGTTGGACAGATGCTGTCATTCACATGTCCACCCAGGTGCAGTACCATTCACTATCCTCAGAATAGGATAAAAAGCTGCTTATAAAATAGAGTCTGTCACAGCAAGGCAGTGTCTGAAAGCCTGCTGTTTTACACAATATGGAGGAACTGAGAGAGGAGCACAGCATGATCTCAACATTAGCCTGAGATAGTGTACAGAAAGTGATCAGCATTGTGCCACACAGATGACAAGCATGTGGTGATTTGTAGTTATCATAATTATTAAGATAATCATACCAGCCCGTAACTGTTGAGAACCTAACCAGTGCCAGGCTGTAGTGATGCACACACACCTTTAATCCCAGCACTTGGGAGGCAGAGGCAGGCAGATCTCTGAGTTTGAGGCCAGCCTGGTCTACAGTATGCATTCCAGGACAGCCAGAGCTACTCAGAGAAACCCCATCTGGAGGGTGGGGGGTGACACATAACCAGTGAGCACCAAAGCATGAGCCATATATGCTTGATGGCTCCCACCAAAGAGAAATTGGAGCCAAGCATGATAGCATACATTCGTAATTCTAGCATTTTGGAGGCTGAAGTAGGTAGATCACTGTTTAAGACCAGCCTGGTCTACATAGTGAGACCCTTTCTATAAAGACCTTAAAAAAAGAGAGAGAGAGCTTGAATTAGGTGTGGTGGTGCAATCCTGTACACCTCATTCTCAGGAGGCAGAGCAGAGGGGTATTGCCACAATCCAAGACCGACCTGATCTGCATACACATTTCCAGGCTGGCCAGTGAGATCCCAGAGCAAAACCAAAAAGGAAGAAAGAAACAAAAAGAAGCCAGTCCAACACAACTAATCCTCACCTTGTAGAAGAGCAAAGACTACACAAGGTGGAGTGAAGCCATACTTCAAGACAGGTGCTACGAGAACTGAGAACATTCAAGGCAGGAGCACTGGTTCTGGTGGGCATGGGAAAAGAGGATTGTCCTGGACTTTGAGATGTAACACAGGCAGGAAGTGTCGGGACAGAGGTCAGACCCATGGACTCAAGAGGGAAATCAGCTACACTGCCAGAGTTTCATTTACTATGAATTGAAAACAGCCTACAGCCCATCAGAAGGATCCAGGTGATATTCTTCAGAGAGCCTTTGGAAGTCATGTGCTCTTTGCCAAAGAGGCTTGCACTGGCCAGCAAGACACCTTGATCACTGGGCAGTGGTGACGCCCACTTTTAATCCCAGCTCTTGGGAGGCAGGGGCAGGTGGATCTCTGTGAGTTCAAGGCCAGCCTGGTCTACAAAGTGAGTCCCAGGACAGCTAGAATTGTTACACAGAGAAACCCTGCCTGGAAAAGAAAAAAAAAAAGACTCCTGGATCATAATGGTAATACCCTGGGGTTTCATAGAATTAGTTTGAAGACAGGGGCTGTGATGTCTACACCGAGAATATCACAGCACATTCAGAAGGAGCCTACTTGGTGCCTCCTATATTGCACAAGCACCCCTAAAAGGCACTTAGCAAGACCTACTCATCCATAGCAATTTCCTTACAGCTACGTTACAGTCCAGAGATATGATCATTTCCTAGAGACGATCAATCAACCCAGGTGCTTCCTGGAGGGGGTGGGTTAAAGCCTTCAGGAAGAAAGTGGTATTGATCTGGACCTTGGTGGAAAGAGGCAGAGGTTGGGACTAAGACCATGGGACTAAGGAAATAAGCCCATTACTCCCTCTGTCAGTGACATCGGCTTTGGTTTTCAGGAGCTGTAAGGAGAGCTCATAGTACAGGGCTCTAGGGCTAAGGCCTGGAATGCAATGTTTCATCAGCCCCCTCCTCGATTAGATACTGTTATCATGTTTTCCTCTGAGAAAGCACAGGCTTCGTGAGATAAATGACTATCTGTGCTTACAAAGATAAAACCTAGTATGTACAGAGTTCAACTCTGACCTCATGACTGAAATTTAATAGCTATGTAATGTTGATTTCTATGAGATAGGACTGGAAATGGAAATTAGGATTGAGGCAAGGGAGGCCATCTACCCCTCCAGGAGTTTGGTATTCAGTGACACCACCCACTCTGCAGAATAATTTCAGGAACTCTGAGATAACAGAGGCTCTAAAAGCAGGAACTTAAAGCTTCATCCAGGCCAACTAGGAGGCCTAGAAAACTGCTCTGAGGTAGGGTGGTGTCTGCTGGGAATGAGATTCCTTATGCCAGGCTCAGGAAATTCCCCAGGGACTATGTGTTCTCATTCTGACATTCTTTTATAACACTCTGGGCTTCTGCCATCTTCAGAACCCAAGGCACTGCTGGACTTATTCCATATGTGTGTGTGTGTGTGTGTGTGTGTGTGTGTGTGTGTGTGTGTGTGTGTGTGTGTTCCAGTAAAATAAGAAACTCAACATCATAGTAAAGAAAAGAAAACCACAAGAGTGATGAGCATGTAGAGGTTCACAGGTCCATGTATGGGGTGGGTATCTACAGATCTGTGTATATGTCTGTTTATCTACTTGTGTGTGTGTCAGGGGGAAGATGGGGTGCCCACAGAGATCAGAAGGGGGCCTAGAGTTACATACTACAAACACTTGTGAGCCGCTTGATGTGGGTGCTGGGATCTGGACACTGGTTCTATGACAGAGCAAGTAAGTGTGTTGGTTTTAAAAATGATAAGTGGAGCTGGTTACCATGTGGAAAGGAAAGGTCATGAGGCACGAGCCACAACAAAACCCAGTATCAGAGCTTTATTAGGAGGAAGGGGGAGGGGGGACAGGGGACGGGGGACGGGGGGGGGGGGGGGACAAAAGAACCAGGCCTGGGAAAGGAGCATGTGCAGAGAAGGGAGGAGGGGCAATCTGTGTCCAGCTCTTTAAAGGATTACCTCACATATGCACAGGCAGGCTTACGGAGCTACACCACACATGCGCTGATTGTGTGACCACGCTGTGTACATGTAATCACCAGCTCACACTGATGACGTAAGACGCAAGACCCCTTGCTCAGCTCCTGAACTGCACATGTCCGGTCACGCAACTGGAGCGGCAGAAGAATGCCAACAAAGTGCTCTTTCTTCTTCTTCTTCTTCTTCTTCTTCTTCTTCTTCTTCTTCTTCTTCTTCTTCTTCTTCTTCTTCTTCTTCTTCTTCTTCTTCTTCTTCTTCTTCTTCTTCTTCTTCTTCTGACTGGGTTTCTCTGTGTAGTCTTGACTGTCCTGGAACTTGCTCTGTAGACCAGGCTAGCCTCAAACTCAGAGATCCTCCTGCCTCTGCCTTCCAAGCGCTAGGATTAAACTCTGAGCCACTTCTCCAGTCTGAGTTTTGTTTATTTAGATTTTTTATTGTGATTTGTAGAAACCAGACCATCAAATTTGCCATTTTAACCATACTTACACAGTAGCATAAGTATGTTCACATTGGTTAGCAAGACTTCCAGAAGCAGTTTGTCTTACAGAATTGAAACTCAATCCTAACTGCAACCACCATGCTGCTTTTTGTCTGTGAATCTGACCTGATATAACACGTACTTCAGAAAAGCAGACTCCTGTAGTTGTAGTTATCCTAGATAACTCAAGCTAGTCTATTTTTAAGATGTTGGGAATTAATTAATTAGAACTGTGCTTAGTGAGAGAAAAGTTGCCCTGCATGAGTAAGACCCTGACTTCAATTACCAGCACCATGAAAACAAGGCATTATTTTATAATTATAGGAAATATTAATATATAATTTAGTATGTATCAAGGACTGTTCTAAGTCTTTTTATGTGATATTCAATTAAATCTTTGTAATGGCCTCTACAAGCATCATTATTTATTCTACAGACAGGGAAATTGTTCAGGTATAATAATTTGCATGAGTCACTGTCCTGGTCAGTTTTTGTTTGTTTGTTTGTTTGTTTGTTTGTTTGTTTGTCAACTTAACATAAGCTGGAGTTATGTGGGAAGAGGAACCTTAACTAAGAAAATGCCTCCATCAGATTGTCTGTAGGCAAATCTGTAGGACATTTTCTTGATTAATGATTGATGGGATAGGGTTCCCACTCATTGGGGCCAGTGCTACCACTGACAAGGAGTCCTGTGGTGGATAAAAAAGCAGGCTGTAGCCGGGCAGTGGTGGCGCACGCCTTTAATCCCAGCACTCAGGAGGCAGAGCCAGGCGGATCTCTGTGAGTTCGAGGCCAGCCTGGGCTACCAAGTGAGTTCCAGGAAAAGCGCAAAGCTACACAGAGAAACCCTGTCTCGAAAAACCAAAAAAAAAAAAAGCAGGCTGAGCAAGCCATGGGGAGCAATCCAGTAAGCAACATTCCTCCATGCTCTTTGCTTCTGTTGTTGTCTCCCAGGTTCCTGCCTTGAGTTTCTGTCTTGACTTCCCTTGATGATGAATTGTAAACTGTAAGATTAAATAAACAACCCTTTATTCTCCAATTTGTTTTAGTTATAGTTTTTTGTTTTGTTTTGTTTTGTTGTTTTGGGTTTTTTGGGGTTTTTTTTTGTTTGTTTGTTTTGGGTTTTTTTTTTTTTTTTTTTTTTTTGGTGTTTACAGATAGGGTTTCTCTATGTAGTTTTGGTGCCTGTCCTGGATCTCACTCTATAGACCTGAAACTCACAGAGATCCACCTGGCTCTGCCTCCTGAGTGCTGGGATTAAAGGCATGTGCAACTTCCACCCAGCTGGTCATAGTGGGTTTTTTGTTTGTTTGTTTTTGTTTTTTAATTTTTTTAAAAAAAATTTATTTGCATTGGTGCTTTTGCCTGCATGTATGTCTATGTGAAGGTGTCAGATCTTGGAGTTACTGACATTTGTTAGCTGCCATGTGAGTGCTGGGAATTGAACCCGTGTTCTCTGGAAGAGCAGTCAGTGCTCTTAACTGCTGAAACATCTCTCCAGCCCCTGGTCATAGTGTTTTATCACAGCAATGGAAAACCCAAATAAAGATAGTCTCACAGAAACTGGGTCAAGAGCAACTCACTTGTGGTTAGATTTCATGATAGTAGGTGTTGTGAAGTACTTCTCACCATGGAATACTACAGAAAGGTGGAAGAGCACAAAGGATTTGTGCCTGCAAGTGTCTGTAAATACTGGGAAAAGATTTCACTCACCATTTGCACAAATGCTCCAAAATATTTGTGTAGGTTTATGTTGAACCAGAGAGATGCAAGAATTATATTAAGGAAACTCAAATGTTCTTAAAACAGGATCAAAACAGACAGGGATGCATATCAGTCCTCGATGAAAACTTCAGTATTATGAAACTATTAAGTCTTTTAAATGAATTTATCTAATATGTTTTAAGACAAAAACCTTAAAGTATTTTTTAAAGAATGGAATATTCTTTAATGTAAAGAAATGACAGGCACTACTGTCCACTTGGCTATTGTTCCCATAGTTTCTTTCAAACAGAACCACAGTAGGACTCAGCAATGTAGACATGTCTTGTTTAGAGGGAAGCATGGTTCCTACTTCATCCCAATGAATTATGACTACTTGCTACACCAACCATACACTCCCTCTTCTTTGCTAGTGATTTGTTCAAGAATGAGTGTGTCACACTGGGCTGGAGAGATGGTTGAGTGGTTAAGAACTTGTACTGTTTGTATAGAGAATCCAAGTTTGGTTCTCAGTGTCCATATAGGGTGGCTCACAATTGCCTGTAACTACAGACCCACAGGATCCAATGCTTCTAAGGGCATCTGCATTCACATGCACATACCCATACAAAGACACATACATGTAATTTAAAATAAAATACACCATTGAAAAAGAGATATTAGTGGCTGGAGAGATGGATCAGTAGGAAGAGCACTTGCTGCTATTGCAGAGGACCCAGGATTCAGTTCCCAGCACCACCATGGCTTCTTACAACTCTATGTAGTTCTAGTTCCAGGAGATCCTCTAATGGCCTCCATTGGTACTGCATGCACACAGTGTACATACATACACATAGGCAACTCATACACGTAAAAATAATTTTTTTTCAAAAAAAGAAAGATTTACAAGGGAACAAGCCTTTGCATATACCTGCGGTGTTCAGATCTACACAGCCATGTAATGACAACAGGGCAACAAGTAGCATGTGTTACCAAGAAGCTGAGGGTGGGGAGGAAGAAGGAGTCTTTATTTTCAGTCTAAACTTGGACAGTCTACTTTTAAGCATCATATGCATAGTAAAAATTTGTATTGTTTAAACCAGTGTTAGGCAACTTACTGTTACTTGTACGTAAATGTGATATAACTAATAGAACATTAAAATTTTCTAAAAGAAACATGAATGCTGAGGAGTATCATCACCATTCCCAACAGCAATGCTTGAGATTTCCAGTTGACATTCTGCTAACACTCAATACATCAATGTTCCTGCATGTATTCCCCACTGAAAATATCCCAGCTCCTGGACCTTCAAAGCCACTTAATGGTTTACTATACTTGACCTATAGTGAATTGAATGAGAAATGTCCCCCATGGGCTCATATATTTGGTCACCAGTTGGTAGCACTATTTGGGGATGTTACAGAGCTTTTAGAACATGGAGGCTTGCTGGAGGAAGTATATCATTAGGGGTGAGTTTGATGGTTTATAGACTCACCCTATGGTGGCTTAAAAGAAAATGGCCCCCAAAGAAAGTGTCACTATTAGGAGGTGTGGCTTTGTTGGAGAAGGTGTGGTCGGGTTGAAGGAAGTGCATCACTGTGGAGGAGGGCTCTGAGGTCTCATATATGCTCAAACCACACCCTGTGAGACAGTGTTATAGTCCTTAGAGACCAGCTCCAAGGGCTGCAGAATAGGGCTCAAAGGAAAAGCTATAGCATAGCCAAACTTATGACTTGTTTTATCTGAGGGGTATTTCTAGAAACAGAATAAACTCACATGTATACTGGTGGTCATTATCTTTATTTCTCTTAAATTCCATCCATGTCTTTGTTCTACAAACTTATATATCCAATGGAAAGCTTTAGACAATGAAAAGAGGTTACATTTGAGGGTCACATTACATTTCTTGAGGAAATGATAAGAAGCAGAGCCATTCTGATAGCATACATGAATAAATCTGTCAGCTCCCTAATTAGTGGAGTAGCTTCAGCTGTAGAGGAATGTCCAGCTGCTTTGTTATCTACTAAGGAGATAGCCTATAAAGGGGAGTTATAAAGTTAAACTATTGGGGAGCCTAGAAAATAAAGAAACTGTGCATTGTAGTCTATCTTTCTAAGTGTGATAAACATTCTAAACTAACATGTAAAAGTGTCAGTTTCTCTTGGGCTTGTATTGTAGCACTGACTAAGCGAGTGCATCCGGTGGTGGGCTGGGAGTGAGTAACTATGGCAATGCTCAGCTGTCAGTCAGGTACCCTGGTGTGAAGACTGTAAGGTGGTGGGGTGTGCCAAGTGTTCAGCACTTCCCTGAGGGACAGTGACATTAAAAGCTTAAGATATTGTCAGGTGGTGGTGGCTCACACCTTTAATCCCAGCACTCGGGAGGCATAGGCAGGCAGATCTCTGTGAGTTCGAGGCCAGCCTGGTGTACAGAGTGAGTTCCAGGACAGGCTCCCAAAGCTACACAGAGAAACCCTGTCTTGAAAAACCAAAAAAAAAAAAAAAAAAAAAAAAGTAAGATATATACTTAAGATGTATACTCTTATCCTGTATGCAACCCCAGATCATGAGGAAGGAAACTCGTAACTCTTATGTCAGGGCTGTAAAGTTAGATTATCCTTTGTAGCCCTGACTAATTGGGAAATTTATTTCGGAGGTGTAAACTGTTTCTCTCTGGACTTTGGTTTATTGCTATTCTGTCACCCATATAAATTTCAAGACCTAAACAATAAACAGTTAGTTGGTTAAATCTTGAGTCTTGTTTCAAAACTGAGTTTAAAAGTTTGTACAGAGAGTTAATTGTTGGGGACTATGTGCAGGGAGTTAAGTCCTATGTTATCAGTCTTATGTTACAGAGAAATCATCTTACTGAAAATCCACAGATAAATGTACCCAGTATATTCATGGAGAAAACACACTACCTATCCAAACTAAATTGTATTAGCACATGAAAAAATTACAGACAGAAACAAACAGTATTCAGAGTCTGTGGCCTCATAAGCCTTGCTTGAAACGAGATTCCTCCATCAGAGACTTTTTCATCTGGGGGGTTGACATCTGAATATAAATTACCATCTGCTGTATTACGTCAAGACCTGTGATAAGACAGTACACTTCCTGTTGCCTTCAGATCAAGATGTAGCCAGTACACTGTGTGCCTGCATGCTGCCATGTCCCACCATCATGATAATAGACTAAACCTCTGAAACTATAAGGCACTCCAATGGTGTACTTCCTTCATAAGCTTCATAAGAGTTGCCATTTCATGCTGTCCCTTCATAGCAATAGAAACTCTGATTAAGACACACCCCAATTCCAAAGTTCTTGCTTTCTGTTTCACTGTGGTAGATAAAAGAAGTGATCAACTGGCTTCCTGCCACCTGCTGCCATGTCTGCCCTGCCACATGGACTCTGATGCTCTGGAACTATTGCTTAAATGGACTTTCTTCCTTAAGTTGCCTCTGGTCCTAGTATTTTTAGTACATTCTCTTGCCTTTTCATTCCTGGACTCCTCTACTATCATCTCTCTAAAGAGTTGGGTTCTGGCACTTCCAGTGATGTTGAATCTGGTTAACATCTGCTGGTATCATTCCTGCACTCCTCACAACAAGCAGGCCACAAGAACAATGAATATGAACTCAGCTAGTAATAATGCTGATGTACAAATTCCTTTCTCCAGTGGAATAGAAATGTGCACCTATTCGTAGTTCCCGTTCCCTATCACAATTAATAAACTTACTAACTTTGCTTCACTCTGACTTGACCTGTGGCATAGTCAAGAAGAATCCATCTTTACCTGAGTTGAGGTCCCAAAAAGGGAAGGGAACTCCTACAGCTACTAGTGGCAGTGTTGGGCTGTGGCTCCCTGCCTCTGCTGACAGAAAGTGTGCATCTGTCCTCTCTATGCATGCTAAGGTTGTATATACACAGAAGACCCAGAAGGAAACATTCCATATGATAACAATAGTTTTGGGGAGAGTGCAGTGCAGGGGTAAAAGATAGGTGAGAGGTTCCCTTTGAAACTTATAGACATGGGTATTGCTGGAATTTTTAAACCTAAGTAATTCAAAATAACAAACTGACAATAGTAAAAACTATACTTTCCTTATACTCCACATCCTGGGTACCTGGGCTCTGAAAAATGGCTCTCTCCATCTCTCATTCAATCATAGATTGTTATATAAAAATCATCTATACCGTCATTGAGACTGGAAAAGCTGGGTGCTCTGAGATGAAGAGAAGCCTTGTCTAAAAAGACCAGCAATTCCATTTATGAGATGAACTCACTGGTCACTGTAGTGGGTGCTGTTTGAGCCATGCCCTGACGCACCACCCCTAGTGAGGCAGCTGTAGTTGTTACATCGGCCTATGACCTTGAGGTACTTGCCCCTAGGGCGTGGCTACCAGGGACTCTTAAGATGGCATGCATGTGTGTAGGCCCCTTTTCTTGGCTATCTCGTGGTTTTGGGTGCTCAGATCTTAGACCAAGCGGTTTAACATGGGACATAGCTCAGCTTTCCTGGACCCTAGGATAAATCTCCTGTGGTTATGAGTTTACCCCCAAATAAATTCCTTTGATCATAAAAAAAAATTTAAAAAGTCTAAAAAATAAAAAAAAAAAAAGATAAAAAAATGGTCCCCAGTAGCCACAGCCCCAGGGACAGGTACCTCAAGGTCATAGGCAGATGTAACAGACTAGGGGCGGTGCTTCAGGGCATGGCTCAAACAGCTACCCACTACAGGTCACTCTCAGTTTTACTCTAGAAATGCTGAAAAGAAAGAGCCTCAGAGAAAGAGTCGGCATGTGTAGTCCTTTTCCTACATTCTGTTCAGTGTGACATGTGTCCTAGACAGAAGAGTCTTAGCTGGGATGAGGAAAAGCCCTGTCTCTCAGGCCATGGGCTGCTTTGAACAATAGCAGACTGCCACCAGCTACTACCAGCCTCCGGGCCCCTTGGGCCCCTTGCTGGACACTCTCTTCATGATATCTCATTGGCACAGGGACAGACACCTCAGGAACTAATATGGAAGCAGTAGATACTGTTTCTGCTTTTTTTTTTTTAGACAGGGTTTCTCTGTGTAGCTTTGCGCCTTTCCTGGAACTCACTTGGTAGTCCAGGCTGGCCTCAAACTCACAGAGATCTGCCTGGCTCTGCCTCCCGAGTTTCTGTTTTTAAGAGATGCTACTGACCTTCTAGTTGGGGTGGTGTGACTATGGCTACTTCAGGGAGAGGCCAGCAGCAGGCATTTTTGTGCTCATTCCAACCTCCTCTCATAAGACATCAGCCCAAAGCTTTTGCCTACCAGATCTTCTCTTTGGTGATTTAGAATTCCTATCACCCTGTCAGTTGCCACAAAAGTGATCCCTGTGTAGCCTGCAAGTAAACTTTCTTTCCTCTGGAGCCCAAAGTAATAGTTGTGACTTCTCGCTGGCCAAATACTCTGGGCACAGATGACGCTAGCCAAGGGAATGGATCTAGTCACGGCTCTGTTCAGAAGCACTCACACCTCATGAAGCCTCAGGAGTCTTAGCACACAAGCCCACTTCTATTTAGCCACACTGTTGTTCTTCCCTGCCTCCAGACTCCCAGGGGTCTTTGCACACACACACTACCCCTCTTAGTCTGGATTGCCCTTCCTCATGCTTATTTGTCTATGAACATCCTCATACTTCAATGCCTAGGTTAAACCCCAGCTGTATTCCCCCCTTACACTCTTCTGAGGTTAGTTCCTTTCTTTGAGGCTCCTAGAGTATGTTCCTGATATTAGTACTGCCTTCACTACCTTCTGCAACCCTCTCTACTTGAATCTCTGTAAAGGCAGAGACTTCACACATCCTATCTGTTAGATCAGGATTGATTGTAGTGACATGAAGATAAAAGAAAGTTGTCAACCTCCTCAGAAGCAGAATTATCCTTTAATCAGAACAGTGGAAGGCAGTCAGTCTTGCCACATGAGCTAGGGGTCTAATACAGCAAAAAGGAAACTTTTGGGTTGGAAAATTTTGTTTGCAGGCTGGCTTTTGGTGGAGATTCTTACCATGTTGGCATCAGTACCAGGAGTTTTCCTGACATTTTGACCGCTTGTCAGGAGCCTCCCAGCAATAAACAGCTGGACCACTCTTCCTGTGGGGAGTTTCTGAGACCACCTAAGGCTTTTAGGTTATTAATTCTTTACTGCCAACAACCCAGGCAGGGAAATGGTGACTCTTAGGAAGAATGACTGGTTCTTCTCATAGTGTAACTTCCCTCGCAAGAGAGGAGACTCTACAAATATTTCATCTGCCAAAGAAATAAAAAAAAAAAGGGAGAGGGAGAGAGAGAGAGAAGTGTTGTTCTTCCCAAGATGTACTAAAAATGTTTAAATCTAAAGAAGGTTAAAATAGCTCATAAAAAATGTCATGAAAAAGGGACAATTTCTTCAGTTTTGATGACTTTCTGTTTTCTTCTCTCCTGACTCCTGCACCCCACTAGTAAGGGAAGCCTTCTTAGTTTTTATACTTTTTAATTATAAAAATTATTTGTTGTGTGTGATGCATGTTGTGAACATAGATACATGCTTGTCACTGCATGCACCTGTGGAGATTCAAGGACAATTTTGGGGAATCAGTTCTCTCCTTCCATCGTGGCTTCCAAAGATTGAACTCAGGTCATTTGGCTTGTATGACAAGGACCTTTACCTGCTGAGTCTTCTTGTTGGCCTTGGTTTTCATGCTCCTTTAAGAATAACTGTTTGCTGTTGTATTTGGCATAAATCAATGTACACAACTATATACCTGAGACTCCCCTACAAATAAGAAGCTGCACTGAATACACACAACACATAAAATCTACTAAAGGCATAAGAGTAGGATGAAATCCTCCATATAAAACAGATTTTATAAGTATTAGTTACTACTGACAGTGGAAAATACAAGGAGCAGACGGAATTTGCTTAAGGACATTTTTTATATTCTGTATTATAAGGGCAATATTTACTTCGTGTTGTAAGAAGGACTTTGTACATGCATCAATAGCCTAACACACAATTAGTAGTAGTATGTTTTGAGTTAACACTATATAACTTAGATGGCCCTAGAGAAGAAGTACCCAGAAAATGTGGTGGGAGGGTTATAACTAGTGAGACATAAACGTCTCGTGTCTCAGATATGTGGCTGATCACCTGACCAGAAAGACAAGATTAAACTATGGAATAACTGCTTTCATTTCCCCATCCCTGTATAATCTGCTGGCTGGAGATGAGATGTAAGACAGTTTTATTTCAGAGAACTCACTTACTGCCTTCTCAGACTGCTGACTCACTAAAGCATCACTTAAAGATTCAAATCTTGACACTACACATTGTTGTCTGTCATGACAGGCACCACAAACTCTGCTATTCTAGTTACAATGCCATCCAAATGCAGTGGGCATTTAGATTATGGGCATTAATCTAGAAAGTGTCTGTGGATCCACTCAAGCTTCCCTATAGTTCCCTCTAATGAAGACTCTAATGAAGGTTCTGTGGTTAGTGATTAGTTCCTTCTGTACTTCAATCAGCAGGCACACCTACACTCAAATATCAATCATCTTAATCATCTAATAGTCCCTACCGCCCCACTGAGTCACCATGCTGGAGGGGCCAATTCCAGTATTTACGAACATGCTTTCAAGCCTGATCTTGGGACAGATCTTACAATCAAACTACCCAGAAAAGAAAACTCAATTGTATAAAGCCCTTGGTTTGAGCCCCAGCAATATACAAACCTGTTGTGGTGGTACATGCCTGTAATCACAACATTCGGAAGGTAGAGGCAAAAGGATCAGAGATTCAAGGTCATCCTTGACTACTCAATGAGTGAGGACATTCCAGGATATAGGAAAACTCTTTCTTTCTCTGGAGAATATACAGATTCTTAATCTTTTTGTTTTTCCCTAAAGGACCACATGCATGGATGCATTTGGAGGATACTTTTCCATAAACATGGCAAATAATCTCCAATATTTCCATCAAGTCAATTAATGGTTTATTCAGCAAATGATTTATATTGATAGTGTCTTAGGTAAGGTTTTCATTGCTGTTTCACAGCAACTCTTACAAAGGAAACATTTAATTGGGGTGCCTTGCTTACAGTTTCAGAAATTCAGTCCATTATCATCATGGCAGGGAGCATGGTAGCCTGCAGGCAGATATGGTGCTGGAACTGACAGTCCTTACATCTTGACTCAGAGGCAACAGGAAGTTGACTGAGTGAAGCTTGAGAAAAAGAACTCAAAGCCCACCCCCACAGTGAAACATTTCCTCCAACAAGGCCATACCTCCTAATAGTGCTACTCCCTTTCAGGATCATTTTCTTTTAAACTACCACAGATAGATAGCAATTATCATCATAAAAGGATTTCTGTTTGGTCGTTGTAACCAAAGCTGTAAATATGTCACATAATGCCAGGGCTGTCTTTGCAAGGATCAACTCTATCTGCTTTTGTTAGTACAGTTTTAGGAGTTGTGGGTATGCCAAGACTTAGTTATCAGTTAGTCATGCCATTAGAAAAATAGGTAGTCTTCTTGTCCAAAGTGTACACTGATTATTTGCTTTTATTAAATTTGTTTATCCTTAACTATTATGGATGTACAGTACTAGCTCTTTATTTAATTAAAATTAGCATCATTCTATTTATGACATTTGCTTTTCAGTCCTGGGGATATAACTCAATTGCATAAAGCCCTCGGTTTGAGCACCAGCAACAACACAAACCTGGTGTGGGGATACATGCCTGTAATCACAACACTCAGGAGGTAGCAGCAAGAGGATCAGAGGTTCAAGGTCATCCTTGGCTATTCAATGAGTATGAGGCCATTCTAGGATATATGAGATCCTTTCTTAAAAACAAAGTCTTTATTTAATTGAATTGCTCTTTTTTTCTTGCTTCATTTAGGGATGTTATTGGTGAAAGATGTGATTTTTTTTTTTCTAAATCCTTTTGGCATCTAGCAACATGATAAGCAGGTTTTTTGCATTTAATGGGTCTGTATAGCCTGACAGATCTACTGATATTGACACGGTTTGCATTCTTAGGCTCAATTCCATTTAATTGGTGTCCTGGTTTTGTTTCCTGCTGCCATGATGGAATACCTTGACAAAAGCAACTTAAGGGAGGAAGGGCTTACCTGGCTCACAGTTCAGGTGACACACAGTTCATCATCAGAACAGTAAAGGTGACAAGACTTCCTTCCCAAGAAGATGTGGAAAGATGGTAAGAGCCAGGGGTAATGGATGGATGACTCCAAGGGAACTGTCCTCCAGATGCAGCATGACTGATGCTCATATGAACTCAGAGACGAGGCAGCATGCGCAAGACCTACACAGGTTCAAACCACACCAGATCCCAGCACGGAGAGAGGGAAGTGGACCTGGAGTCCCAGCACTAACAGTGAATTTATTAGCAAGTGATACCTGGTAGCAAAGGGAAATCAGTTTTCTCCAGTGGGTTGGCAACCATACTCCAGGGTGGGCTCAGTGACACAGAAGAAAATAAAAACAAAGATGTGACACTTGTCTTTATCTCATCTAACTCTTCCACCATACATAGATAATGTTGATCAGAGTGCTGTCCACAATGAGAGCATCTTTTAAGAGACTCCATGTTTTGTTGTTTTTTTATGTTTTGCTAGACTTTTTGTTTTGTTTTATTTTGTTTTGACATTTTTTGTCTTATTAATATTGTTGTTTGATTTTTGTTTTGTAGGTTTGTTTTAGAAAGAGAGATAAAGAGAGGGAGGGAAGTAGAGAGGGATTGAGGGAAAGAGAGAGAACATTACATTGGGTGGGAAGGAGGGAGGGGAGATCTGGGAAGAGTTGGGTAAGGAAAAACATGATCAAAATATATTGTATTAAAATTTTAAATTAAAAAACAGGAAAATGCAGACACCTTTCCCAGGTGATTCTAGATTGTTGTCAAGTCGACAATTAAAACCAACTATCATGGGACCCTAAGTTATGTTGTTGAAGCACCTCATGATCTGGAAATGCAGGGGTGGACACATTAAAAATAATAATAACTGCCATTGTAATAGAATGACAAAGCTTTCCATTTCTAATTTTCACACCTCTGAAATTGTGTCATATATTCAACCAATACTATCCTATAATTACTATTGGCTGAACAACAGGTGTGGCCTTGTTTTCATCGCCTGTCAATGTGGTCATAACTGTTGAGATCATGGACCCCTTATTTGAATTATACACATTGTGGGGTTTTTTAATATATGTCTATGGGTGGCAAGAGTGGAGGTGGCTGGATAATACACACATGTTAGTGCATGTGCTTACAAAGTTCAGAAGAGGACTTCAGATCCCATGGGGCTATAGTTGCAGGTAGTTATAAGTAGCATACTGTAGGTACTAGGAACTGAACCCAGGCACTCTACAAGAGCCCTACACACTCTTAACCACAGAGTCCTTTCTCCTGCCCCTATTTACATTATTCATGCTATATGAATTACATTTCATTGCTTTGTAAATCCTAAAGCATTACACTATGATTTGTCACTGACCTGAAAGGGTCTTTCCACATGCATGGAATCTAAACAGTGAAACATAAATTTGATGACAATAAAATAAATTTTATCATCAAAGCTGATTCAACTTTCATATTCTTCTTGTGAAACACCTGAAAGAGTACTAGGGGAGAAAGGAACACAGAAAACATAAAAGGAATCTTTTATGTTCATTGTGTTTGAGCATTGGGACACATAGCAAAGAACTGTAGCATTCTCTCAAAGTTGCTGAATCTCTTAAAATGTATACATAATTCCAAAGAATGAGAGGTTACAATTAACATGTATGTGTTTTGCTTTTCATATTTTTGTTAGTTTTGTTGTTATTTTGAGATAGTATCAATAAGCCCACATTGACATTGAACTCCTGATTTTGCCAATTCTTCCTCCCAAATAAAGTGCTAGGGTTCCCAACATGCACCACTACACTCAATTATCTCACATGTTTTGAAAGACTGTCATTAAGAGGTGACACTTGAAGGGAGTTCCAGGATAGCCAGGGCTGTTACACAGAGACACTGTGTGTCGAAGAAAACAAAAACAAAAATGTGACATTTGTCTTTATCTCATCTAATACATCTAATACTTAATGATAGATAATGCTGAACAGAGTGCTGTTCACAGTGAGCACATCTTTTAAGAGATACTGTGTCAGCTGGGTGGTTGTATCTACAACACTCAGGAAGCAGAGGCAGAAGGATGACAAGTTTCAGGCCAGCCTGGGCTATATAGCATGACTGTGTGTCACAAAACAAAAACTCAAACAAGCAAAATACAGAGAGAGAGAGAGAGAGAGAGAGAGAGAGAGAGAGAGAGAGAGAGAAGGAGAGAAGGAACGAAGGAACGAAGGAACGAAGGAACGAAGGAACGAAGGAACGAAGGAACGAAGGAAGGATATGTTGGGTAACTAATCTCCTGATGGCCAACTGATAATATTCTCTACAAATCCAGGCATCAGTGACTGAGTCTAAAAATAACAAAGAAGGGTTAACTTTGGTTGAAAAGAAATGTAAGGAATTCCTTCACATGTTTGTTTCATTTCTGTTTTTCTTCTAGATCCACATTGATACTGGCTGAGACAAATAGATTACAACTTCATTCAGGCCACAGGACTGTACATCATAGAAAAGCTCTGGTTCGCTCATTTCTTAGTGTATGGTTGCCCCTCTTCCGTATGCTGGGTCCTAGGAGCTATTCCAGAATGACCACAGAGGATTCAGCCTTAGCAGGAAGCTAACATGTGACTAACAGAGCAGGGAAACAAACATGGCTTATTCCCACACAATTTGAGGCGTGTTTTTCTACTACTTGTAAATAAAACTTTAAACAAATAACTAAATAATAAAACCTTTAATAAATAAATCCTAGCTGAACATGGGCTTAGTTAATAGTTAGTATAATAGAAAGTAACTTTCCCAGCTTGCTTTCTTTAATCTGGGGGGAATGTTCCCAACACCCAGCCTCCAACCAGTCATTGATTGATCTGATAATCCACTGGAAAAGCTCTAGAAAGAGGGCTCTACTGACTTTGCTGTGAGGCACACCATGGAAGTATGGCATCCTCATGCTTCAAAAAAGTAAGAAAATACAGGTATGAGGGTGCACTGGCCATCCCAGCTCTCAGTAAGTACAGGCAGGAACAGATATGATGTGCACTGGCCATCCCAGTTCTCAGTGGGTGCAGGCAGGAACAGTTATGAGGGTGTACTGGCCATCCCAGCACTCAGTAAGTACAGGCAGGAACAGGTATGATGGTGCACTGGCCATCCCAGCTCTCAGTGGGTGCAGGCAGGAACAGGTATGAGGGTGCACTGGCCATCCCAGCTCTCAGTGGGTGCAGGCAAGAACAGAATGTGAAAACAAAAGAGCTGAATTAAGACTATTGACAAGGCAGGAAGATGTGTGTAGCTGATCAGTATTCACTTATTTTTGTGGTTCGTAGGAAATTCTTGGTCTTAATTTGACTTTTTAATTCATGAGAAAGATGGGAATATGGACATGTAGCAATCACGTCTGGCACCAGTTTCCTCCTTTTTTGCAGTTAGTGCTAGCAGCTTCTTAAATTCCCCCTTGAGCCCAAATGCTGCAGGGCCATCACCTTAGAGAAGCATGTCATGATGCCTGCTTGGGTCACTGTTGGGCAAGCAGATGAAGCCACCTGCATCTAAAGACGCTGGACACTGAGTGACAGCTCAGTGACTCTTGTTCTTAGTGTTTGCTATCTTCTCTAATGCCACTGGTGGTGTAAAAATGGGCAACATAGAAACACCCTGCTTCAAAACAAACAAATCTATCTTGTGATCTTTACATGTCTAGAACTACATTTCTCTTTAAATCTTTCAGGTTATTTGGAGTTTGGAGAGATTGTTTCTAGTTTAAGGGTTTTGGTTTGTTTGGTTGGCTGGTTTGTTTTGTTTTGCTTTGAGACAGAATCTCAATGTATCCAAGGTTGGTTTTGAATCACCACAGATTAGATTGAACTCTTGATCTATCTGCTTCTACCTTCCAAGTTCCAATTTCTGGAATTACAGGCATGTACTACTTACAAAGTTGACCCAGTACTGGGAATCGAACCTAAACCCAGGACTTCATGCAATCACTCTACCAACTGAGCTACATGCCTAGCTGCTGTGGATATCGCTCTGTATAAATAAACACTGATTGGCCAGTAGCCAGACAGGAAGTATAGGCAGGACTAACAGAGAGGAGAATTGAGGGAATAGGAAGACAGAGAGGGAGACTGCCTGGAGCCGCTGCCAGGACATGCAAGATGTAAGGTACCAGTAAGCCACAAGCCACGTGGCCAAGTATAGATTAATAAAAATGGGCTAAATATAAGAGTAAGAGCTAGACAATGATAGGCCTGAGCTAATGGCCAAGCAGTTTAAATAATGTAAGCATCTGTGTGTTTATTTTATAAGTGGGCTCTGGGACTGAAGGGACTTGGTGGGACCCAGAGAGAAAAGCTCTCCAGCTACACCTAACCTATTATTCAAGGGTTTTGTTTTGATCTTTTAAAATTTGTTGAGTTTTACAAATAAGCTTTCCTGTGTTGGCTTTCACATAACTTATTTTTCTGGTCTGCTGGCAGTTTAATGAGTTCAACCTGTGACTTCTTGAACAAAAGGAACCAGGCATAGTGGGTGCATGTTAATTAGTTCTCAGATCTAGTCTTTTTTTTTTTTTTTTTTTTTTTTTTTTGAGGTCCAGAGATTTGGGACTTTAAAAAAATCATAATCACAGCATTTTACATTTGAGTAGTGTGTGTGCCACAACAGATTCTTAGTATCCCCCACCCTAGAATCCTACTGCTCCTAACCAGAATGGCACTATCATTAACAACCCATTTTTGAATGTTCATGTCTCAAGGAAACAACTTTCTGTTTTATTCACAGTAGCTTCTCCTGGGAATCTTCCTCACCTTTACCCAAAGTTCCTATTTCAGGACAGATAAATAGTGAGAAATGAGGTACATGTAAGCAAAGTCTTCTGGGAGTGGTGGTGAATTGTTTTACAAGTACAATCACACTGTACCAAATTATACTAAATCTTTTCTGTGCAAGAAGATCAGGTCTGTCTGGCTAATTATCCTTCTGAGTTTAGACCTTCTTTTCTTTCAAAAACCTTCCCATATACATCTGGATGCTGTTCCAGGGCCAGACTCTGGGGTCTGAGCTATGAAACAAAGATATTCACAATATGGCTCAGGAGAGACCCTTGAACAGACTCTCTGAGCTGAATGTTGCCATAAATATATAGAATGTGAAACTGACTATGAAGTTAGGGATGCAAATCTGGAAAGCCTTTGGACATTGTACACCATTAGGTGTTCCCCAAGTGAACAGGGTAGCAGGGACACTGCAGACAGATGACCATCTCTTGGTTTCAGGATGTGGCTCAGCAGGTAGCAGCTGCTCACGCATGAGGATGTGATGATGTATTGTGTCTCCCAATGTGCTGTATCCCCCAGTAAAATTTATCTGAGGATCAGAGGGAAAAGCCAACCACTATAGTAAACGTACAAGTCAGCAATGGTAGCACATGCCTTTAATCCTATCACTTGGGAGGCAGGGATCTGTCTGGATCTCCGTGAGTTCAAGGCCACACTGGGAACAGAGCCAGGCATGGTGATACATGCCTTTAATCCCAGCACTAACCATAAAGGTCTGGAGGTCTGTATAGACAGACAGGAAGTGATGTAGCTGGGCTGAGAGAGCCAATGGGAACAAAAAGGCATATAGATGTGGGTATACAGGAAGTAGCTCTCTTTTGGATACTGAGGTGTCAGTGAGGTGAGGTTAGCTTGTGGTTTTTCCTATTTTCCTGATCTCTCAAGTTTTCACCCCTATATCTGGCTCTGTGTTTTTATTTAATAAGACCATTTAGTAACTCATCTACATGCAGACCTGATTTCAAACCCATAGTATCAGTAAAAAGCCAGAGACGGTTGCAAGGGTGGAGGCTTGGAGCCCTAGTGCTGTGGCTGGTACAGACAGAGGCTCACTGGGGCTTGCTGGCCACCTTCCAAGCTCCAGGTTCCACGAATGCAAGACATACATCATTATGATCCACCAGGAGACACGAGGACCGACTGTTCTTCCCTAGCTGTCAGATAGCACCTACTTGTCTAAGTGCTCTGTTTATCTTAGGGTTGAAAAGTTAGCTTACTACATACTGACTAGTGTCATGTCAACCAGACAAAAATTAGAGTCAATGGAGAGGAGGGAGCCTCAACTGAGAAAATATCTCTTAGTTAGGGTTTTCATTGCCATGAAGAGACACCGTGACCATGGCAACTCTTACAAAGAAAACATTTCATTGGGGTGGCTCACTTACAGTTTCAGAGGTTCAATCCATGGTCACTGTGATGGGGAACGGGCAGCATGTGGGCAGGTGTGGTGCTGGAGCGGAGAGTGTTACATCTTGCAGGCAACAGGAAGTCAACTGACTGTCACACTGAGGGAAGCTTGAGAAAAAGAAACCTCAAAGCCTGCACCCACAGTGGCACACTTCTTTAACAAGACCATACCTCCTAATAGTGTCACTCCCTTTGTGGGACATTTTCTTTCAAATCACCACAGCCTCCATAAAATCAAGCTGTAGGCAAGCCACTAAACAGCACCTTACTATGGTCTCTGCATCAGCTTCAGCCTCCAGGTTCCTGCCCTTTTGAGTTCTTGGCCTGTCTTCCTCTACTGGTAGACTATGACGTGGAAGTGTAAGACAAATAAATCCTTTCTTCCCAAACTTGCTTGGCTCATGGTATTTAATCATAGCAATAGTAATCCTAACTAGGATGGAAATTGGTATCAGGATAGTGGATTATTGTTGCAGTAGATCTGACCATGTTTTGGGGAGGATTATAGAAGGACTTTGGTTCTTTGGGCTCAAAAAGCCATTGAGTGTTCAAAGATTGGTGAGCTGTTCCATGGGGGTTTGGAAGATGAGAATGTTGAGAGAAATGCAGAGGATGGAGGCCTGTCTTGTGAAGTTCCAGAGGGAAGTTTGAGTCACTTAAGGATGTTGAATATTTTCTATTAAGAATCTGTGGTCCTGGTCAGCAGGGACTGAACAATCAGCTGTGATTAATGAGAGACCAGCATCACTGAAGGAAAACTGGGACAACTGATGCTGGTTACCTGCAGTTGAGAAATTAGCAGGATGAGAAGAAGAGAGTAGCATCATTGAGGTGAATCAGCACACAGAAGCTGTGTTCCAGATACAGCCAAGGTTGTACCTCACACTGGCAGCTAAACTTGTCACCCAGATGGTATCAGTTTTCCAGTTATGAAGGGGTCGTGGAGAGCAGCTGAGACTTGGCACTGTGAGAGGACAGGAGAGGCCATTGGTGAAGGTGAAGCCTCAGTAGCAGTGGAAGCACCAGGACTAAAGGCGTCATTCAAAGAAGTTGAGGCTTGGCACAATGAAGAAAGCCCAGAAGAGGCTATAGATGAAAGTGCAGCCCAGGTACAGCAGGCATTTTGAAGATGTCAGTACCATAGGGCAATTGCCAACAATAGCAGCAGGTGTGGACTGGAGCTGGCATAAGCTTAGGAGAGAATCTGTGTGGGCTGTAGAGGGTGGAGCCTTAGAAATTACCCAAGGCAAAAAAAAAAAAAAAAAAAAAAAAAAAAAAAAAAAAAAAAAAAAAAAAAAAAAAGAAAGAAAGAAATTACCCAAGGCCTTTGGAGGAGCCCAGAAGATCATGAGTAAACCTGAAATCCTGGACACTGAGTTATTTACATGGTTGGTTTGATTTTGCTTCGGTGCTTTGTTCAAATTTTGACTGGGATCTCGTTCTTCCCTCTTGAAGTAAGTAGGTAAGCATTTCACTTGTTTTATAGAGCCCACAGTTGAGAGACTTTGGTTTTTGTTTTTTAAGAGACTGATCTTTTAAAACATTTGAATTTGTAAGATTGTGGCAATTTTTAAGTTTGTAAAATATCTTATGTAATGTGTGATCTTGGGGAGGAACAAGAAAGGAAAGGTTGTGGCTTAATAGTGATGTGTTTGTGTGTCAAGTTGACAAGGAGTCAGTTGTGCTGACTGCTTCTTATTCAATTGGGTGCAAGCTGGAGTCATTGAGGGGGAGGGAGCCTCAACTGAGAAAATGCCTCCATCAGATCAGGCTGTAGACAAGCCACAAAACAGCACCCCTCCATGGTCTCTGCATCAGCTCCTCCCTCCAGGTTCCTGCCCTGTTTGACTTCTTGCCCTGACTTCCTTCAGTGTTGAACTATGATGTGGAACAGTTAATCAAATAAACCCTTTCCTTCCCAACTTGCTTTGGGCATGGTGTTTCATCATAGTAACAGTAATCCTAACTCGGATGGGTACTGACTGAGCTGCACAACACGAAAGCAGGGCAGGGTCGCCAGCTCTAGGGGGGTGGGGCGTTTGGGGTGGGGAATATGCTGGATAAGTGGGAAAGATTGCAACTCTCCAAAATAGCCAGCTCATGGGGAAGACAGGGCAAGAATATTCACCATCAGGGCTGTTAAGACCACTGTTTGACACCAAATAGGCAGATAAGCCGTTTTTACCATGTCTAGGGTAACACCCAATTTTACAAGATAAAATAAAAACTGTCTTACTTCCCCTAGTCTCTTGAATTTGTTATTACATAGCAAGGGTCGTGTTTCTCACAGTGAGAAACATGAGATTAAGGTAAAGAGTGATAGACCAGAACACCCTAGTCTTCTGTCCAGGTGCTCAGAGCTCCACACACACGTGGACACACCCCAACATACATGGAACATGTGACCATTTCTGACCAGTGTGCCTGTCCGGCTGTTTCAACACTTCTTTGAAAACTGCTGTGACATCTCTGTCTCCCCAACTCCCGTATTTACCACTTCTGTTTGAGTCAGTTAATCCTCTCTCTGAAACTGTATGAACACTTACTACAGGAGTAAGGAAAATGGATGAAAGCTGGGCATGGCAGTGCATGACTGTGATCCCAGCACCTGGAAGACTATGGCAGGAGGACCAACAATTCTCGACCAGTCTGAGCCACATTCAATAAACACGAATAAGTGAAAGACAAGCCGGCCCTAGGGTTGCTCAGAAGCTGAGAGGAGCTGGCATTATCCTTAGAGCCAGTTCTCAGCTGCTTTTTTTCACTCTAATAACGAGCATTTGGGAGTGAAGAGGAATATGGGGAGAGGATGCACGCTGGTAATTCTAAGGTTTTTTGGGGGGAGGAGGGCTACTACACACACACACACACACACACACACACACACACACACACACACACACGTGCTTCTGGATACGACAGCACAGCGCCTCCACAGAGCACATCAGAAGTCGCTCTCGACGACTGGGCAGGAGCAAACCAAACTAGCGCCATGGGAAAGGAGCCGCCCTGATGCGACCCCAGTTCTACTGAATCCCTGGTCCCTAGAGGCGGGGCAGGGGCGTGTCTGTCACGTGGAAGTGGCGCGGTGGCGTAGGCACTGAGCTGCGCAGGCGCGCCGGGTCCCAGGGCCCTCCACTGAGCTCCAGCGGAGAAGGCTGGCCGGAGGCACCTGCGTCCGCTGGAGCCGCTCAGCGAGGCCCGTGACGTCCACGGAGGCGGGGTCCTCGGGGCTCAGGTGAGGATCCAGGCAGGCCTGGAGCCGCGGAGAGTGGATGCCCGATGGAGGATGCGGCTCCAACCTCCCGTGGGACCGCTCTCCGGTGTGCCCTCCGCCCACCCCAGCGATCTAGACAAACTCCACGCTTGGGGCCCAGAGACCCTGTCCCGGACCGGCACCCAGCTGTCTGAATTGTTGGGATAGAGGACTGAGAAAACCCTTGTCCAGTCTCGTGGGGAAGAGGGGTCTGCTCCACGTGGGTTGGAGGCTGCCCGGGGGTGGCAGTAGCTGTCCTGTCTCTGTGCTTGGGTGGCCTGTGAGGAAGTCTCAGAGACACCTGTTCCCCATCTCTTCCAAAGGTTTCATACCTCTGACTTAGAAAGCCCAGCTGTACATTTTCAAAGCACTGCTGAGGTGTGGTAAAGATGAGCAAAGCACCGTGGCAGCCCATCCTCCGGGTTGTTAGGCGCTGAAGGAGTTGGTAGAAATGGTCGAAGTGAGAGCAAAGAAAGTTAGGGTGCACCCTGGCAGGTATGTGTGGGAAGGGAACCTACCCAGAGTCCAGCTGACACCGTGCCTGCTGTTTTCACAGCCCTGTTACCTGGAAATCAGCGTAATTGGGGGGGTTATTTTTATTTCAACTTTTTTGGGAGCCTAGTCGATGATTTATTTGAAAAGCAAACCATCACTTAGGTTTTATTTTGAAAAGCATTGTCATGGAGCCTGCTTATAGAGTCTTATATGCTCCTGCTTTGGCCCAGCCCTGGAGACAAAACTGAGGTTCACACTGCACACTCTGATTCCTCAGCAGATACTCATCAGAAAATACTCTGTTTCGTATATTTGGGGTAATCATTGACTAATCCAGAAATGAGTAAGAATTAAACATCTTCGGGCAGTCTTTGTAAAGAGCTTATAGCATCTTCCATGTCTTTTAATCCTGACTCATCTCTGTAGAAGGTGATTCAGGAATTGTTCCCACTTTACTGATGCAAAACAGTGACTGGTGCAGGTTCATACAGCTTGTAGGAATTGGACCCAGGTGTCCGTTCTTCCCTCTCTTCCCTTTTCTTCCTTTTCTTCTACCAGGCAGGGTCTTGTTATGTAGATTAGGGTGACTTTGGATTTTCCCAAAGCCTCTTTGAATTTGTAATCCTCCTCTCTCAGCCTCTTGAGTGCTGGAATTTGAAGCCTTGGTTTCTAATAATCATCTCAAACTTGTGTAGCACCAGAAGGCTTGGTGAGGTCTGGAATTCTAAGGCTCATGGCCAGGCTTTGTTAGTATCTCGGGTTAAAGGCAACTCTCCTGCTAGTTGGCTGTCTGCCTCTGTGAAATGTTAAGCCCCGAGTCTATTTGGACGGAGGCTTGTGTGGCAGGAACTGTACAGAGGTGCTGTAGAAGGAGCCGTCCTCACCTTTGAGCTCAGTGCCCTCTGCCAAGGGAGATTGCAGCTGAGCATTGCCCTTTGCCTTTGGCCCGGCTAGCACAAAAGACAGTGTTGGGGAGCCAGAGTTAACTCAGACATGTGCTGTGGAGAATGTAGACTCGAGGCAGGACTCCTCCAGACCTAGAATGTCCACCTCGAAAGCAGACTTGGAGGTACTTAGCTGGGGAAGTTGTCCCGTGTTAGGTATCTGTTTTGCCCTCCTAGGAACAGTGAGTGCATCTGAGCCCTGCAAAAGATGACAATAAGACAATGCTAAACCCAGTGGGGTGGTGCATGCCTAAAATCCCAGCACCGAGGAGGCTGAGGTAGGCGAGTGGCAAGTTCTAGGCCATCCTGGGCTACATGTCATGACCTTGTCTTCTTAAAAATGAAAAAAAACAAAAACTAGGAAAGCCTTTTCAGTTTTCTAGAGTGCTGTGCTGCTGGGTTTCATGTTGTTCTTCTTGAACGTTCCTTATGAAGGACCTCCCTCACCTTTTCTGAACTCAACGGTCATCGTCCTGCCTCAGCCTCCTCAGTGCTGGGATTACAGACGTGTGCCAATACTGCACTCGGTTTGTTTCCCAGAAGACCCTAAGGTGATGAGGGATAACATGGCCTCTTGGGACCAAAATGAGAGTTAGGATTTGTTTGCTGGAACCCAGTGTATTTTGAAGGTTTGTCTTTCTCTTCCTGTCCACATTTGTGAACTTGAGAGAGCGGGTCTTCTAGGCCTTGGCAGGAAACTGAAAAGTCGGCTGAATGGCCGGACCTTTGGGGGGAATCACTTCTCAGAGGAAAGGACCTTCCCAGTCAGCTGTATTCCTTACTCTTCGCTGTGCCTCAGTGTCCCAGTTGCTGATTGTGTTATCTTGTTCTCCTAGCACCTCTTCAAAATTCTGACTCTAGTGTCTCAGTGGAGGGCTGGGATAGAGCCAGGCATTCCCCTGCCCCCCTCCCCTTCACCTCTCCCTGTGAACAGAGCAGAAAGTTGAAGATTTTGGTAAATGAGTGACAGCTCACTGCAGGTGGCCAGTTCCACAGGTGGTCTGAGGACTCTTCTGTTGCTCACTGTGTTTTTAAGCGAGTATTTACCACTGCTAAGCTGGTATTTATGATAGCATCTAGAAATAGCATGGCCTTGTTACTGTGTATAGGAAAAAAATGCAGACCAGCTTCTCAGTAGAGAATGGGCAGTGTGAGCCTTAAGAAAACATTTGGCATTGGTTTTTAAGCTTCTTGCCAAGGATTGGGCTTGGGAGAGACTGGGGTTCTCTCCAGACGCCAAGCCCCATCCAGAAGGAGTCTTGCTCTCAGCTTACTTAAGGCCAGTGATCCAGTTTGAGCACTGGCTGCACTTGACTCCAATGTATGTACATGCTATTCTAGCTTTAGGGGCCTGGTTCATGGCTGGCTGTGTGGAACCTTGGGAATCCAAAGCAGGGTAAGCTGGCACGGATTGGGAGCTGAGAGACCCAGACCTGAGTCCCAACATTGGCACTGATGCCCTTCTTACCCATGTGACTTTTTGGGTTAGCCAGCTCCTCATTTCCTCAATAAAGAAATTGCTGAAGTAGAGCCTTAAGAGCAGAGGACAGTGGAGGAGAGGAGAGCTGGGAAACATCTTTCCAATCCGTTCACAGAAGTCCTGAGGCAGGGAAGCCACGAGCCTCCTCCTTCCCCTTGTTTTCTCTCACTTTTTTTTCTTCCTTCCCCTGGGGCTGCCCCAGGCCAGCTTTTTCTGAGGTGGGAAGAGTCTCTGGGTGAGGCTGGGCAGGGCAGGTGTTCTCTTGATGTTTAGAATTTCTTGCTGTCCCTACATGTTTGAGACATGAGTTAACCCACCCCGTGCTGATGCTCTGTGTTTGTTAAGACTCTATCGGTTCCTGCCCAGAGGCAGCGCTTTGAACAGGCAGGAGAAAGTGAGAATATGCTCATACAGCGGGCGCTCAGTAGTGCTGGGTACCCTCAAGGCTGTCCCTGTAGAAGTAGTCCTTGGGTGCTGCAGAGTCTGGGTGTGAGAGGGGAAAGAGAGGATTCCCAGTTCCTTCCGTCTATTTAGTGACTACACTCTGGACTCAGCTGTGTCAGCTCCCCTTGCCAGTGAGCAGCAGAGCTGGGACTCGATGCAAGGTCACTTAAATCCCAAGCTTGAGTGTTTTCTCTAGTGCCAGGCTAGCCATGTCCAGAATTACCTTCCACACAGAGGTGAAATTGGGCAGCAACAGGATAGTTCCAACTTTGCTCCACTGTGAAACTTCAAGGGTAAAATTTAAATCCCTTTAGGGGTTTGATATTACATGTACATTATAGTACCTGTATTATAGGTAGCAGATCCTTGGTAAGTGCTGTTGGTTTGATAAAGTAGTGAATTTCCCTTGTCTGTGTACTGTGAAGTCAGACAGATAACCAAAACACAACACATGAAGCCCGTTTTTCACAGTGTGAAGAGGTGTGCATATGTTAACACATGTGTGGGCCCTGTAATCAGTAAAGGAACAACATGAGTAGTAAATAGTATGACCTTGCAATGAGAGTAGTCTGGAGGGTGCTGTAGTGGCCAGGAGTGAGACCAGAATGGTGAACTGAAGTTAGGCCCTGTCAGCACTGGTGAGAAGATGTTCGTTCTAAGAGAAGGTGAAATGGAAGATAAGGAGTGATCAGATCACTCTGGCTTGGGACACCTCCGCTTTACTTTTCTCTTTCTCTCTTTCCCTCTCTTTTTCTCTCCCTCCCTCTTTCTCTCCCTTTCCTCTTCCCTCCCCTTTTAATAAAACTTTCCACGTGGATGGATGCTGTGTCTGCATGTTGTGAGCAACTTTCCACCACACCATGCCGCCACCTGCCGGATCTGCATGGCACCTTGGCTCAAACCTGCCAAGGTCTCTTGCGCGCTGTTTTACAACAACTCTGGCTACAGCATGGAGAGTGAAGTGTAAAGAACCAAAGTAGAGCCAAGTTCTTTTGGTTCTGGGGAGTTCAGAATAATGGGTGTTTGGGCTTAGACTCTAGCAGTGAGCTGAGAAGAGGCTAATGGATACATATGAGATGAACAGAACTCTGACTGATAAAATGTAGGCAGTGAGAGCCAGAGAAAGGAAAACTGACTCTAGGTTTCTGGCTTGAACAGCTGACTGGATACTTGTATCATTCACTGAGTAGGGATGGAGGTCAGTTTTGGATCTACCGTGACAGATCCGTATAAAACCCCTGACCTGGAAACTTTGAGTCAGTGACAGGAATAGGGAGTTGGAGGCCTTGCCAAGCTAGTGGGTGAAATGCTGGACTAAGGTGAGGTCTCCCAGGAAGAGTATAGGGGTTCAGAGAAGCCACTTAAATGTCAGAGAAAGAGGGGGAAAGAGAGGTGATAAATAGATACCAAGTAAGCATCCTTAGTCCAGCTGACTTCCTGGATCTAGACTAAGAAGTGGGTACAGATAAAGGCCGCACGAAGAGCCATGGACAAAAGGTCCTATCCCTTTGATGCTGTGAGTGTGACATGTGGACTGTGTTAAGAGCCTGGCTTAGTGTGCACCCATAGCAGAGGGGAGTCTGCTGACACTTAAGAAATGTTGCAGTCTGCATGACTGCAAATGACTCAAGTCTTTGCTAAATTGTCTGAAGGGCTAGGGGGCCTTGGCAGCTGGCCACTTGATGTTTTCTGGAGATTAACCATTGGCAGCTGAAGGAGCCCCGGGGTTTCTGTGTGGCCCAGTCCTGCCTGTGGAGCAGCGGCTAAGCTTAGGGGCTTAGGCAAGACTCCAAAGCCCCACCCACCTCCAACCCTCCCTGTGCCTGCACACCCTGCCTGCACACCCTGTGGGCCAGAATCTCTTGTCAGCAGAAGCGGAGGTGTGGACGCGGCTGATGGTAAGTGCAGTCCCCAGGTTTGGCCTGTTGAACGATGGATCTAGGGGAGGGGGCACCAAGCTGGATGAAGCATGAATGAGCAGGGGAGCCATGGTGGGGTGAATGAAGAACAAGAACGTTGGGGCTCCAAAGTGCACTGTTTGTGTTGATATCAGAGGATGTCCCTGTGGTCTAAGGAGCGGTGGCACTCCTTCATTTTGGCGTTGAGAGGCTGGGCCTGGGGAAGGTGGCAACAGTTTGGCTTAGGGCATCCAGCTGGGTTTCCTTTACCTACCTTCAAGTCTCCCGAGACCTGAGACCCGAGCTGCCACTCTGAGCTCTTACAGCTGCTGTTTATTTGCAGTCTTATCCAGCTTCACCTTCTGGGAGACAAGGAGATCAGATAACCCCCCACCCCACCCCACCCCCCACCCTCCCTGGGGGAGATGAGTAGTATAGCTGTCAGGTGGGGCTGGCTCTTCCGTAAACAACCTTGCAGTTCTCATTTAGAGCGACTGGCCCTTTCCTTAAGGAAGGGGACAGAGGGGAAAAAAAGAGAAGGGACAGCTGGTGTATGGTAAATTTCCTTTAGACCAGACATAGCCGGACTGTGTTTGATGGCTGAAAACAATGAACTGCCTGTTTGAAAGTTTCCTGAAGATGGAGGTTCATGTCCTTGACCCCCACCGACCTGCTTCTGAATGTGTGGAGAGTCTAGGTGTGACAGCAGGAAGACTAAGCTTTGGAGTGCTGCTCCTGTTTACTACAGATGGCAGTATTGCTGCTACCTGCTGGCCCTGTGGCTGTGGGGGAATCACTGAATTCAGAACCTTAGTGTTGCCCCTGCAAAGAGGCTTCACAAGACAAAATTCAAGGCTACTGGCCACCCTGCTTCTCTGCTCAGTGGTCTTGGAGGCACATGTGGAAAAGCACTGACCGTTCTATCCAAAGTTAAAACCTCTCTCCCTGTCCTCCCTGTGGGAGTAACTGATTCAGGGTCTCCTAAGTCTGTGCAGCGAGTTGTCATGGTATCTGTTCCAAGACTTGCCAGGAGAGAGGTTGCTTTGAGCTCCGGAAGCTAGATACTTCTGGGGATCAGAGTTTCCACTGCTTATCACTAGCAGAAGAGCCACCTGCTAGGGTGGGAGCAGCTTGAGCCTGTTTGCAGAGAAGTCTGCCTCCCATGGGTACTGCTGATAAAGCCTGTGATACAGAGTCTGGATGGGGTGCTCTCCCCCAGAGGAGTGCATCCCAGTAGGGGTGGGGCTAAGGGTAGAAAACATGCCTGGGGTGGCTTTGACACCCACATCTTGGATCCAAGTTAAGGCAGGGAATGGAGACATGGTAGGGTAGTCTCTGGGACATGTGAATTTGAGTCCTTAGGGTATCTTCAGCACACAGTCAGATCCTGCAGAGGAGAGTTGAGTCTGTTGGGTGATTCATTCCTACCGTAGACCGATCCCTAGTAACCTAAGCACACAGAATGAAGTGGGGTCCTAGGGAGGCCTGAGAATAAATGAGATCCTAGGATGCCATGAGAGCCACATGGAAACACAGGTACAGTCAGATGACTTTCAGAAGGTGGGCTGGATGGAGCCCCTATTGCCCTTATAGGGGTGGGCCACTTCTGGATTTCCTCTGCCAGAGGCTCCCAGTCAGTCTTCCATGCTAGGCTCAATCATTCCTGGTGCAGCCAAGCTTTCACTTTGTGAACTGTGTTCCACACCAATTCCAAAGCCACTACCTCTTTTTCTGTGGCTGCCCAGACTAGCTCTCTTCCTTGTGGCACCACAACTCAAGTGTTCTTACTCTGCCAAGCTGCCTAAGCTTCCTACTGATTTTTTTTCCCGTTACTCTGTGAACTGAGCCTACGTCTCCTTAAGGATCCTGTGTCATACTAAGTTCTCCCAAATTGCCATTTAGTCAACAGGTCAATACTAAATAAATCATAAAAATAAATGTTCAGTCTAGTTGAGTTGAATTCCCTTGTGATCACTGAGCAAACCAGCCAAATGTTTGTCATTGGGTGATGGGAAGTGGAGCCTGGTGGCCTCTAAGAGTTCAGCAGGGTTATGTTGGTAGGATAGGAGGTCCTTGGACTCCCTGAATGTACTGCTGGGTTCTAGGAGTCCATTTGTAGGGTAGATGCAAGCTGGCCCATGACTCTTCTTACAGAAATGCTTACATATCTGTGACCAGATGACAGCACTCATGTGCTCCTGAATTATGTACACCTGCTTGTAATCCAAAACTGTTGTAAAAGGCACAAAGGTCCTAACATTTTTTCCAGGCTGTGTGGACTCTTCTGTTTACAGCAGGTGTCTGGGAGCAGCGATTTCCCTCCTAATTGTTCTGTGAACTATAATCCAGTAATGTGTAACTTTGCCAAAGAAAAATTGGAAGCAGGCTTGTGGAACATTCTTTCCTGCTTCACCCAAGAACTTGATTGTATGTAAGTCATGTTCATCACTCAACTGTATTGAATCCACTTCAGTACTTGTTTGTGGTGAGCCACTGACCATAGACCACACTTTGTGTGGTTCTAAGGAAGCCTTCCCTCCCAGCTGAAATCCTTTACATCAGCGATACGGTGGCAGCCACCACTCCTTCAAACACCCACACTGGCCGCCTCTTCTTTTCCTTTTTCCAAGTGTATCAGTACCAGATCTCTCTCCCTCTTCCCCTCCCTCCCTCCCCCCACCTTTCTCTCTCTTTAATGTCTTGTTTATTTGGCCATCCCTTGCCTGGAGTTCTCTTTTAATTAATTAACTGGTTAATTTAATTTTAATGATACTGAGGATTAAATCTAGGACCTTGTTCACGCTAGGTAAGTTTTCTACCAAGAGCTAGTCCCATCCTCTTTTTGCTTTGAGACAGTGACTCAATAATTATTTCCCAGAAGGACGTTGACCTTGATAGGATCCTCCTGTCTCATCCTGCTGAATAGCTGAGGTACAGGCCTGTGCCACTAGACCTGGCCTCTCTTTTATTTCCTCACTCAAATTTGAACTTCTGAGGCTGGCTTCAATACTGGTCTGGTCTACCCTTTCCTTCCCAAAGTCATCACCGTGGCTCACTTCCTCCCTCCTTAAAGCCCCCTCTCATTGCAGAGATGTGCATTTCCCAAACTTTGCTTGGTCTTGGGAGAAATTTCCAGGTCAAATCCTGCAGGGTAGAATTAAGTGTGTTGGGTGATTTACTACTGTCCCTGTCTTGTCCCCAGTCATCCAAGCACACAGAGTCAAGCTGGGAGAAGTACTTGGGGAAGTACTGGGATGAGTAAGATCTTAGGGTGGTGTTTGAGCGGGCAGGAGCACTGGGGTTTGGGGTAGTTGTCAGGAGAAGGCGGGCTGGATGGAGTACTGCTGTTTTGGGGTGGGATGTGTAGTCGGGTTTTTCTTTGGGCTGCCAGCTCACAAATAACAACATAGAGACTTACTAATTATATAAAAGCGTGGCCTTAGCTTATGTTTGTCCCATTAGCTCTCCTAACTTAAATTAACCTGCTTTTATTCATCTACATTTTATTATATGGCTTTTTACCTTCTTTCATTTTATATGTCCAACTCCCTCCATGTGTTGTTGGCATCTCCCCTGTGCCTTGATTATCTCCTGCTTCCTTCTCTGCCCAGAAGACTCTCCAATACCTACTGCCCAACTATTGACCATTCAGCTCTTTATTAAACCAATCACAGCAATGTATCTTTACACAGTGTACAAATATCCCACAACAGGCATGATTCTGGATTTACCACCCAGAGACACAAGGATACCCAGTTTCAGGGAGCCTTCCTAGTGAGGTGACCAGGCCCCAACTGGGAACAAGACCAGATTCCATAGGGTCCCCTTCTCTATGCAGACAGCTTCGGCTCAGCCTCCTCTAAAGAATTTTGCTCCTTCTGATGTGACACAGACCCTACTCCCTGCCCTCCCATTCATCTAGCAAATATCAGTGAAGTTATGTTCTCAGGTGGGGGCAGGACTGTGGGAAAGATGTCCTCTTGGATATCAGGGTGTTTAACAGTGGCCATCTCTAGGTGGTAGGCTTCGGAGAATATCAGCTTTCTTGTCAGCTGTGGTTTTATGCATTGGCACAGTTGAAACTGTTTTTTTGTTTTGTTTGTAATGGAAGCCTATTTCAATTCTATAATGAATGAGAAAGCTATTCTCAGTTGGGAGAAATTGACTGAGATTATCTGTCTACCCTGAGTGAGGCCCTGCTGGGCAGTAGCTGGGGCTTTGATGAATAGAATTCCGCCCTTGTTTCTGGGAAATTCTTAAACTCAAGAGGAAGACAGGGTAACAAAAAAAGTATCCTCTGATGGCAGATGAGAAAGCTGTCTCTACCCAGGGAGGTGATAGCTGAGCCACTTGCCACCCGTGCTGTGAAAGAGAATGAGGCTTGGTGAGGAGAGGGATGTGGGACATGCTCAGCAGCAAGTCACAGTGAGGCAGAGGTACAATAGACGCCCCTGGAAGGCTGTCATTTGTCTAATTACTCCTGATGCCCTAGCGAGCTTCTCGGGACACA
The DNA here is from genome assembly GCF_004664715.2 of Peromyscus leucopus. Lineage (NCBI taxonomy): Eukaryota > Metazoa > Chordata > Mammalia > Rodentia > Cricetidae > Peromyscus > Peromyscus leucopus. Next base: position 99,279,913 of record NC_051070.1, read on the forward strand.
AACCTGCATGTGTCTGTGCTTTTCCCACGCTCTAACAATGGAGCTCAGACAAGCAGCTGAGCAGCTGAGACCAGTCCTGTCTCCCTGCTCCAGGCCCTCCTCCGCTGGCCTGCTGGCCGGTTGCCCACTGGAGCCTTGGGCAGGAGGTCAGATTGCAGCTGTCCTGTGGGAAGTAACATCTTCCTTCTTCTCAATCTCCAGACATGTCTTTCCTCCAGGACCCAAGTTTCTTCACCATGGGTATGTGGTCCATTGGTGCAGGGGCCCTGGGGGCCGCTGTTCTGTCACTTCTCCTGGCCAACACCGATGTATTCCTGTCCAAGCCCCGGAAAGCAGAGCTGGAATATTTAGAAGACATAGACCTGAAAACACTGGAGAAAGGTAAGGAGCGACTGCCAGCCTCAGTAATTTTCCAGGCTGTTAGAAGGCATGTTTAACTTCTTTAGTTTTCTTCCTAAAATCGTTCCTTTTTCTTGAAGCAATATTAGGGGGAAATCTAATAACAATTTTTAAATTACCAGTAGTTGTACCTCCCTAACACAATCACTTTTACTTTGCTGTATTCCTTTCCATGCTTACACATAGTCACATAAATGTAATCTTGGTATTATTGTCTAATTTATCTTTTTCTTATCGAAGTCATTTTTCACTCTCTATTACTGTTGCCTTAACTGCAGTGATAAATTGCTCCATAATATTTAGTAATATTTTACCATCACTTAATAAGCCAGCTATTCCAGAGAGTATTCTGAAGAATTCCAAGTCTTTTGATAATGTCATAAAGAATAAAATAGAATAAATAGAATTGTCTCAGTTGAATAAGCTCAAGGAACACTACTTATCCAATTCTGTGATCCTGATGCTTGGTACAGGGGCCTGGTGCACAGGAAGGATTTGCACATTGTAAATGGGAGATCTGAGGAGCCGCTGATACTTTGTGCTTATCCTGCCTGTGATAAAGCTGCAGGCAGGAGCCTGTATACCTGTCCTCAGGAGCCCACCTGGAATCCATGGCAAGAACTGTGAGCCTCACCCAGGTGCATTCCACACAGAGCTGAGGCTCAGTAGGCTTCAGTCATGCTCAGTTGTGGCAGGATTTTCTTGGTAAACATTAGGGCTCACAGATTGGGTGGTCCTCTGGCTAGTACCCTCAGAGAGAAGCCATCATCATATTCTCAGTAGGTCAGGGATGCTGTGGCTCTGACTCATGGCAGGTAACCGTAGGAAAGTACAGAGAGAGACCTGCCAAGCTTCATTCAGCTTTGTTCAGTCTTAAAAACCTCATGTGACTACAGCCTCCCTTCTTCCCTGTTTTTGTTCACATTGCATCCCACAGGTACTTGGATAGCTCTGGAGAATACTAAAATAATTAAGGTTCATCCATAATCAGTCCTCACTAACTCTCCCAAGCATCTCCTTGTTGGGTGTCTTCCACTTCATTCTGTTTATAGTAATGCAAGCATTGCAGTTAACATGTTTAGGCTAATTTAAAAAAAAAAAAATTGTCAGTTTCACTGGGTGGTCATGGCTCACACTTTTAATCCCAGCACTCAGGAGGCAGAGGCAGGCTGATCTCTAAGTTTGATGCCAGCCTGATCTACAGAAGTTGAGTTCCAGGACAGCTGGGTCGATGCAGAGAAACCCTGTCTTGAAAAAAAATTTTTTTAATTGTTCATTTCTTTGAATATGCGTTTAAGGGTACTTTTGGGAGGGGCATCAAAATATAAAGCTTAGTTTGGGCTCCAAATTATTATTTCAGTGTCCATTGCAGCTAGCTTCAGTGCAGTTCCCATTTTGCTAGAAATTATTGCAATTTGGATGTTCTAGTTGAAAGTTGATTTTCATGGGACAGGGACCTTTGGAGTGTGCAGTGTGATCCTTAAGCCTTAGTAGTGTTCCTGGGGAAGATGAGTCTTCCCTGACTGTGCTTGCCTTTTTCTCCCAGGTGTGGAGTACTCAGCTGGTCCCCTCCCAGGCTGGGTTCTGGCCCGAGCTTGGCTCAGTGTAGTTCAGGAGCATCCCAGTGATTGGTGAAGGACTGGGCAGGCCTGGAAGGAGACAGGGACTCTCTATTTCTTCTCTTTCAGAACCAAGGACATTCAAAGCAAAGGAGCTGTGGGAGAGGAACGGGGCTGTGATTATGGCTGTGCGAAGGCCAGGCTGTTTCCTCTGTCGAGCGGTGAGTGCCTTGGAGGAGCTGTTGGAAGGAAAGCATTCTGACAGTGGGGTCTGGAGTCTTTGCAGCCAGGACCAAGGGCTTATGTGTGCTCTTGAGCCTTCTGTCGGCTCTGGGCACTCCTGTTATTTGCTCTGTGCGTTTGTTCTGACATCGGCTCTAATTCTGGTTTTAACAACTCTGTATATCCTGGTGGGGTTAGTAACAAATCTTCTTTCTCTGTCCTTCACACCTTTTGCCCAGTATGGTAGCAGCCATGTCCTGTACTGTCTTTTCATTTAATCCAGGACAGCAACAGGAGCAAATTCTGAGTTCCTGCTGGTCAGCATAGATGCACACTTGTTGAAATAATGATCTGGAGAGCTGAGGAAACCTCGTTGTCAGCCATCAGCTGCTATGTGATGAAGCTGCAGCGTGCAGGGACCTCCTCAAGGTGGCGCTTTAGAGCATTCCTGTGTGTGTGCCTCTCCTCGGCACCCACTGGAGTCCATTTCCACTCTCGAGCATGGCAGCTCTTCCCTTTGTGCTTGCACAGAGTGAGGAGCTGAGCAGGGTTCGAGTCATACCACTATTGTGGATGCACTTGGCCTGTGCCCTTGAGTGAAGCTGAGGCTCACTTACAGGGTGGTTCCAGGTTGGCCACTCAAATGGAAGCCATCCCAGTAATGGAGAACGCCTATCAGGACAGGACCTGTGATAATGGAGACACAAAATGCTAGTGCGACGAGGGATTTTGCAGTGGTCTGAGCCTGGCCTTGTCACTCTATAAATAAGTAAAAAGAGGGCCAGGGTAGTCACATGCCCCATATTCTGAGATAACTGCTTTGACTAGGAGAAAATGGACTAGGGTTCTCCTGCCCTTGAAACCACTTGGCTCCTCAGGTAGTCCCCTTGGCCCTGTCAGGATCATCTCTCTCTCTCTCTTTTCTGGAAGCCTGGCCCAATACTAAGAGGTTTTTTTCCTGCTTACATATGTGAGGAAGAATCCACTGATGTTGCTGAGTACATACACTTTGCAACACCTTACCTATAAGGCACTTCTTTTTTCCGGCTTTCTCATGTAGCCCAGACTGACCTCACTTGCTATGTAGCCCTTGAATTTCTGGTCTTCCCATCTCTCCCTCCTGAGTGCCGGGATTGCAGACATGCAGCACCACGTCCAATTTTCTGTGATGTTGGGGATTGAACCCAGGGCTTTGTGCATGTTAGACAAGCACTCTCCCAACTGAGCCACATCCCCGGCCTATGCAGGGCTTCTCAGGGTTACCTTAGAAACACAACCTATTGTCACCATTCTCTTTTCACAGAGGAGACAGTGGTGCCGAGGTTGCCACAAAGCCGAGCTACCTGTGTATTGTGTCTTCACCTATTGCTGCTGTAGCAAAATGCCACACATTTGGTGGCTTCAACAGCAGTTATCTTACAGGCTGGAGGTCAGAATTCCCAAGTGGAGTCTGGTTGCATTCCCCTGGAAGCTGCAGTGGGAAGCCCGTTTCTTTGCCTTTTCTACCCTTCTAGAGCTCACCAATTTTCTTTGCATATGATTTCTCCCTCTTGTTTCTAAAGTCAGCAATAGCTGTTCAAGTCATTGTCACTTCACATCCCTACAACACTGACTTTCTTCCTCTTCTACATTTAAGACCCCAGTGATAACCTTGGACCCATCCAGTTAACATAGGACCTTCCTACTTTAAGCTCAGGTGATCGGCAAGCTAAGTTTCCTGTCAGTCTCGGTCCCCCCTCCCTCCCCGGTCATGTAACAGGTCACAGGCATTCTGAGTTGGTCATCTTCAGGGGGTTGTTATTTTCTTTCATCTTAGAGGTGGAGTGTAAACTCAGGGCTTTTCACTCCAAGATGCCCCCAGATACAAGCAGAGAAGCTGTTCTGACATGATCTGTTGAAGCCAGTAACACAGAGGGGGTTCCAGCAGCAGCAGCTCTTGGTAATTACAGCCTTTTTTTCCTGGGTTCTGTTCTGTGCCCTGGAACAGCATTTTGTGGAAACTTACAGTGTCCAGAAAGGTGGGGGGATAGAACTGAGTGACTCAACAGATGCACAGGCAGGAGTTATATGACTCTGTTTCCTCTTGGTGGCTTTATATGGCGACATTCCCAGAGGAAAGAGCCCAAGAAAGCAGTGAACCGCGTTTCCAACAGACACCATAGCCCCTCCCTTCCCGTCCAGTCAAAATGTGCTACTCAGTAGAGTTCTTGATAAATATGTTGTAATCAATCCTGTTTTGCCTAGCTGTGCTTTTCTTTCTTTTTTTTTTGTTGTTATCGAAACTAAAGTTGCTATCATATATCACACTGTATTTGTATTAGAAGTGGGCAGGCTACATTTAAAAGAACTTCCTGATGATTTTTTAATTCCAGCATCTAACGTGAAAAAGGAAGTGGTTCTTTAGTTTGAAGCTTTTCTATGATTTATGCAGTATTGTTTATTCTTCCAACACATGGTTCACAAGGGTCAAAGATGTCTGTACCAACTCAGCTCTGCCACATCCTCCCCTTGTCCATCTTCAGCTCTTTCTGCCAAGTATTCAGTACCTTCGAGCCTCCAGCCATGGTCTAGACACTGAGGTGTCTATGAAACAAAAGACAGAATGTCTAACAGTGAGACATACTTAGGAGTCCAAGTGACAGTGCCCGATGATGACTTGAAGTCTTCGCACAAAAAAGCCACAAGCAGAAGACCGAGAACATGCTTGAGAAGTAGGACAGGTCCAGGAGCTCTTTCTAGAACAAGGATACCTTTCTAGTATGTTAGATTAGAGCTGGAAAGGGAAGGAGGTTTCTAGCAGGGATTGGGGGGGAGGGTGCACGGAAGCCTGGAGGCCACACTCACATGGCCTGCATGCATGTGCCTGATGGACCCTTGGGCTGGTATGGTCTAGTGCAGGAATAGGCTGGAAGACGACGTGGAAAACCTGTCCTGGCTGAGTGTGTTTGGGAGCAGCCACTGTTATAGAGGCCCCCTGGGGGTATTTCTCTTTCCCTCTTTGAGAAGATGAGAAGCCTGGGCTGGGAATCCACCTGAAACCCTGTCCTGAGGTCTAGTGTCTAACTAGGACAGACACATGGCTGGGCTACAAGGCCTGACTTGTCTCTGGGATTTTGTCACCTTTATTCCCCAGCTCAGTGTCAGCCATGCCCTGGGCCGTGGTTTGTTTGTTTTTTAACAGCACAGCTTCAAGTGCTCATGTGCATGAACCTTCCTGTCTTCTACAGGAGGCAGCAGACTTGTCCTCCCTGAAGCCCAAGTTGGATGAACTAGGTGTCCCTCTCTATGCTGTGGTGAAGGAGCAGGTTGGGTCAGAAGTGAAGGACTTCCAGCCTTACTTCAAAGGGGAAATCTTCCTGGATGAAAAGGTGAGTGTGTTGTGGCTGGAGAGATGCCTCGGTGCTTAAGAGTCCTTCCTATTCTTCCCGAGGCCCCTCATTTAGTTTCCAGCAGCCATGTTGAGTGGCTGACCACAGCCTGCAGCACCAGCTCCAAGGGGTCCAGTGCCCTCTTCTGGCCTCTGTGAACACTTCTCTCACATGCACAGACTCACACACAAATGCACATATACATATAATTAAAAATAAATACAGAAGGAAAGAGTGTATTGTGGACTCGTGGGCCCTAGGCTTGTAGGTGTGGTACTTAGCTGGGAGAGGTCACTGACCGAGGCTCCAGCACAGCCCCAGCAGACTCTGCAAAGTTGTCTGCCATTATTACTAAAGCCTTTCTTGTTGATTGGCCCAGGAGGGTAGGAAGTAGCAGAAACCCCCTGCTCCTTTGCACAACCTTTGCCCCTTAATTTTGCAGCTGTGTCTCCCTTCTCTTCCCCTGCACAATGTTGTAAGTGGAGGCAGATTGGAACTACCTTCAGATCTGAAGTTGATCTCAGTGGTGGACTGCTTGCCTATCATGTGCAAGGCCCCGGGTTCAATCCCTGCATCACAAAAATAACACAAAATAATACAATAAAACAAAAAGGCTTTTTCTTCTTTCTTTCTCTCTTCCTTTCTCCCTTCCTTCCTTCCTCCCTTCCTCCCTTCCCCTCTCTCTCTCTCTCTCTCTCTCTCTCTCTCTCTCTCTCTCTCTCTCTCTCTCTCTCTCTCTCTTAGAAGTCAGAGCTGGCAGATTTTTATTTCCCTAGGCATTTGAGTGAGTGTGCCCCTGAGTGGAGTGGTGATGTGTTAGGCTGGAAAAAGAACATGAAGTATCAGGCTCTGGGGCTTTTGCCTCTTGGCATCCTTCCTGGGGATGAAAGACATAAAGACTACTCACACAAGATCTTCCTTGCTCCATAGAAAAAATTCTATGGTCCTGAGAGGAGGAAGATGATGTTCATGGGCCTCATCCGTTTGGGTGTGTGGTACAACTCCTTCCGGGCCTGGAATGGAGGCTTCTCTGGAAACCTAGAAGGTGAAGGCTTCATCCTCGGAGGGGTTTTTGTGATGGGACCTGGAAAACAGGTAAGATCTGTGTTTACTACAGACCTGTGGGTTTCTGGAATTGGGGCCCCAGACAGGGGCTGAGACTGGGGGCAGGGATCTCCATGTTTAGAGTGGCCCATCCTTCCTCCCAGCAGTTGTAACTGTATGCTTGCATCTTACACACACACTTTATAGTCATACCAGGAGACAGTCATGCTGCTCATACTGCAGATGATGGACTTGAAACTGAGAGGAGGTAAGCAGCTATACCAACGAGCTTGGTCCAGGGTGTCACTGCAGGGACCTGAGCCCAGGTGTTCTCATTTCAAGTTGTTTCTGTATTCAACCAGATATCTCACTTTTATTCTATTTGTGAATATACTCAATTGGCATGTTCTCAAACCACCAAGGATGGATACAGAGAAAAACAGCCTGATGAGGGAGGGTGGCAAGGAAGTATGAGACAGACTGTGCTTTTCCTATCTTGGTGTCAGGCCTGTGCCTGGAGAAAGAACCTATTCCTCTGTGGACAGGGTGTTAGGAATCATGGTAGTGAGGACCCAGAATCAAATTGGGGACTGTGAGGAAGAATATGGAAAAGAGAGATGAGGTCCCTGTAGGCCTGGGAGGCAGGTGGACACTCCACATTAGGCCTTGGGTCTTCCAGTGGACATGGAGCAGGCATGGCTCACAGAAGAAGGACCTAGAGACAAGCCTGACTGGAAACCTTAGTATGCCATGTATATATGTAGGGAGTGGTTGGGTTTCTGTTGTTTTGTTTCGTTTCTGTAGGAAAGTGGCCTAAGTCTGCATTGTTGGACCTCACAACATAAGAGAAATAAGAATGCGAATAGAAATCTTTGAGTGTTAATCTTTGCTTCTAATCTTTTAAAAACACCGTTGGTAATTATTCTTACTTATTTGTATTAAAATTTAGCAATAAATGGTGTCTAATTTGATATAGTTCTGTTTGTTAATTTCTAGTAAATATATCAAAATGTCTTAATGGTAATGGCTGCTAAGCACCTGCCTTGTCTCAGGTGCCCATATATATGGTTTCGTATCTTCCATATGAGCAGTCTGGGATGGTAGATTTTCTCATTCCCATCTCCATGTAAGGAAGTGGGCCTAGAGACAGGAAGCTGGTCAGCCAGACACACGGCTGATAAGCAGCACAGGAAAAATTAAACTCAGGAACTCAGAAGGATTCCGCCTCACTGCATCTACAGATTGTCCTCAGAAGTGGTTCTCAGTGACCTGGTCCAGGTGACCTGCAAGGTGGCCCTTTTCTTCCCACCCTGGCCCTGTGGGGTGTCATTGTCTTACTTCTGCCCCCTGTGGTGTCCTCTAGGGCAGGGTTTGGCACACCTGATAGCCTTTTCTTGCCTGGTGATGACTCACTTGGTATGCATGGCTGGGCTAGCACATTCCCGCTGTTGTTAGGTGTGGTGCTTGTTGGTTCTTCGTGGAGTTTCTGGAAAGGTGGAGGGTGAACTGGGATGACTAGGCATCAGGACTCACCTGAGTTCCTCGTGGAGGTAGTTCCTCCAGCCCTGTTATGTCAAGTGCCTCTACATATGGTTTGTTTTATTTTTTTTTTAAATAATGATTTGTGAAGCCTAGTTACTTTAAGGAAATGCACATGCCACACAGAGATTCTAAAAAGAGCAAAATAGTGGAAGGTGGGTGGAGCCTTCCTGTCAGTTACTGAAGACAACCCACTGGGACAGAACTGAGGGCAGCTGGCTTGCTTTCTCTCTTAGCAGTGATGGGGACCATTTCCCGTGCCATTATCCATTCCTCCCCGAATTTTCACTGCCTGCATTTGGCTTACTGAGCAAGTAATTGCAATTTCCTCATTCACTTCCCGATAGTCAGCACAGCATGGTGGGCTTTTAATTCTTTATTTATTTGTGTGTGTGTGTGTGTGTGTGTGTGTGTGTGTGTGTGTGTGTGTGTCTGTGCGCGCGCGCAGGAATGTACATACACAATGTGCATGTGGAGGTCAAAGGACAACTCCCAGGAGTTGGTTCTCACCTTCCTATGCAAGATCCAGGGATTGAACTCAGGTCGTTATCCCTGTATATTGCAAGTGCATCTACTGGACAAGCCATCTTGCCAACTGATTTTTCTTTTCCTTTTTTTTTCTTTTTTCTTTCCTTTTCTTTCTTTCTTTCTTTTTTTTTTTTTTTGTGTGTGTGTCTTTATAATGATAGAACAAATTACAGATCATTTAAAACTTAAGGCTAGTGTCCAGATACAGTGAGTTAAAGAAATTTGATGATTCCTGATGATATCATTTCCTACTTCAGAGTAACTGGGATGTCCTATGTCTTAGTGCATTTTTTTCACAGTATTGGAAGTGTGACCCCAGTTTCTTAAGACTAAGGGAAAGAATGGGTCTGCCTTCTCAGGTGGTCATTTAGCACCCATCAGAGTGTCCTCTGAGCTCCACTTCATAGGTTTTTTTCTGTTTTTATTCTCTTCTCTCCAGATGGAATCTACTTTTATCTGCCTGTTATCCAGGAACCCTTCCACCCACCCTTGTTGTAGTTAACCATGCCTGGCTTTATGTGTCCCCAATAATGGAACATGGCTTCCTTATAAGACTGAACTCTTCAAGGGCAGGTGCTGAGTTTGATTTAGATCTGGGCTCCTGGCTGCCCAAGCACAGAGCTTGATGGACAGCTGGTGCTCAGAGTCTTTCATGAGTGAAAACTGACATCCCTTCCTGTTTCTGCTTTAGGGCATTCTTCTTGAACACCGAGAAAAAGAATTTGGAGACAAAGTGAACCCACTGTCTGTTCTGGAAGCTATAAAGAAGATCAAGCCACAGACTCCTGCTGCAGGGAAAAGCTGATCATATACAACAGCTGGCTGGGGGAGAACGGGCCTGCACGTGTGTTCACTGGATGAACGATACTTCCACCATGGCCCCAAGAGCTAGGAGCCATTGTACCATAGTCACTAGGGATTGATGATATATTAATATTGTCCTCTGTGTAGGCTCAGTAGGGCAAATAGGTCCCAGACAAAACTGATCAAGATCTAGCAAATCAGTGAGAATTATTTGAAGAGAGATCTAGAAAATCCAAGGCTTAAAGTTGACTGCTACACCTCCTTTCAAATGTATATAGCCTGATTGCTGGTATTTGAAGTGAATCTTTAAATCCAAAATCTAAGAAAAATGGGGCTAAGAAACAGCTGAGTGGTAGAACATTTACCTCACATGCACAAGGCCCTGGGTTGAATCCACACACACACACACACACACACACACACACTCTCTTCTAAGAAAAGTTGATGATTGGCTTGACCATTAGAGAATATAAGGCTTCTGTTTGGTGTGTTTTCTGTTAACAACTTGTTATGTAATGTCAAAGGACCACATACAGCAATTGCTGTGTTCCAGAATAGTTTGATAAAGGTAAATTACAACGTGAAGTTTCTTGTGGTCTTCCATTCTGAACTCAGAGATTTGTTTCACTGAAAAACTGTCACCTCTGGCTCTAATAAAAGTATGCATCCAAAATCACCTCTGTGCACAATTTTTTTTTTCCCTTGGTCCTCTTGCTTCAGCTTCCTAAGTTCAGGTCTAATAGGCATGAGCCACCACACCCAGCAAGACACAAGGTTTTCTGTTGATGAGTAACAAAAAAAAGAGTTGCCATATTGCTGGCTAAAAGTGAAAAATCTATATTCTCCTGGGAGGAGTAAGGAGGGGCAGCTCTAGTGACTGTGATCTAAGGGGGTTGAAAATTACCAGAAAGATGCATTCCATCATGCTTGTTAGTAGTTTTACTGTCTTCTCTGGAGGAATGATCTCGGCATTTAAATTTGGCAACTGCTTTCCTGTTGGTCTTATGGCCTAATCTAGTAAGTCAGAAAAAGAAGGACACACTGAAGATGAAATACGACTCCATCATTTTGTTGTGTTTGAATTTTGTCTTAGAAATATAAGGTCAGAGCACGGCAGTGGTGGCACATGCCTTTAATCTCAGCACTCAGAGTTAGTGGCAGGTAGATCTCTGATTTCAAGGCCAACCTAGTTTATAGAGTGAGTTCCAGGACAGCCAGGGCTGCACAGAAAAACCCTGTCTTAAAAAAAGAAGGAGAGGAGGAGGAGTATAAGGTCAGCAGAGCCCCAAGGAGAGCCTTCCTACCTTCCTTCACTAAGACACCAAATGGTTCAGTGGTAGAGAGGTGGGTATGGGAATTAGAAGAGGACCAGGCTAGAATCTTCCCTATAGGAAAATAGGGGAATGGACAGGCTGACAGTCAAGCCAGGAAAGGAGACAAGTTATAGGGACTGAGTATGCAGAGTGAACAGAAGAGGGTAGCTTAGGACCAAGATCAAACATGAGTCTGACTCTGGACTGGACGGGGCTGGCTATGTGGACTACATACGGCCCCTGCTGTGCAGGATTCTGTTGTCTTTGAGGCAACATTCTTCCCGTACTTGCATGGGGTTGATATGACTTCTTTCCCAGAAAGAAAGCTGTACTCCCTGGGCCTCTAGTTGTTGATAAGATAAGTAACTAAGTTCTTTGGCGCCCCCAAAGACACAGGAGGGCCCTGCAACAACTCTCTCTTGCACCAAAAAGCAAAAGGGAAATGGCTCATGGGCAAAATGCTTACTGTGCTTGCCTAAGGATCTGGATTCCCAGCACTCAGTAAAACACTAGGTGTGGCAGGGAGTGCCTATAAACCAGTAAAAGGTGGAACCTGGAGGTCTGGGGCAGGGTAGGTGCAGGGAGGATGAGGCTGTTGGCCTGCCATTCTAGCCAAGAGGTGAGCTCTGCATTCAGTGAGCAACCTATTTGCAAAGTAAGGTGGGAGAGTGTAGAGGAAAACACCCAACTTCAACCTTTAGCCTCTACACCTCTACACGCACACACAGAAGTGCATGTACCTGCTCACACACTAGTACACACAAATTTTAGAAAAGCACACTTGATGGATGAATGCACACATCTTACTGGGATCTCATTCACCAGCTGGTTGCTCTTGGAGTCCTCAAATTCCGCACAGTCCTCTCTCCAGTTAGTGTGGTCCTGTGGAAACAGCACTATGACGGGTGGAGGGAGCACTGAGACAGCTGGAGGGAGCACTGGGACAGGTGGAGGGAGCATCAGTCCTCCTCTGTGACTTTAAGCAATGCTCCAATCCTCCACACTGCTAAAGAGTGTGTGATAATTGCACTTCCATTCAGAACTATTTATGAAGAATCCCCAAGGGATTGGCAAGTAGGGTGCCAGCCCTTTACTGGAACATCTCATTAAGGAGAGACTTAGTACAGGTAGATTTCCTTCTCCTTTCAGACAATGAACATAATCATTAGTACAGACCTAAGGTCAACACTGATCTATACAGACGTGACTGGCAATTTTATTTATTTGTTTTAAAGATTTACTTTATGTATATATGTGAGTGCCTGCATGTATGGTGATGTGGTGTCTGATGCATGAAGAGGCCAGAAGAAAGTGTTGAATCCCTTGGAACTGGAGTTACAGGTGGTTATGAGCTGCCATGTGAGTGCTGTGAAACAAATTTGAGTCCTCTGGAAGAGCAGCAGGTGCTCTTAACCAACCAGCCATCTTTCTAGCCCCTTGTTTTATTTTTTAATTATTATTTTACGTGTATGAATGCTTTCCCTTCATGTATGTCTGTGCATCATGTGTGTACAATGCCTGAGGAAACCAGTGTTTCATGTATGCTAAGCAAGTATGCCATCCGCTGAGTTCTATCATTCTGCCCTGACAATTGTAAACCTTATTTAAAAAAAAAAAAAAAAAAAAAAAGTGTTCTAGCTGGGGATATAGTCAGTACAATAGTCAAAGTGTTGCCTGGGGCAAATGCTAAATTCTCTTGGCAGATTTGATCTCTCCCAGGTAGAGGGGAGATCCAGCCTTGAGCTGCAGGGGACTGTGTAGTGTTTGTTTAATTCTCTCTCTCTCTCTCTCTCTCTCTCTCTCTCTCTCTCTCTCTCTCTCTCTCTCTCTTGTTTTGTTTATTTCGAGACAGGGTTTGTCTGTGTTGTTTTGGTTCCTGTCCTAGATCTCCCTCTGTAGACCAGGCTGGCCTTGAACTCACAGAGATCCACCTGGTTCTGCCTCCTGAGTGCTGGGGTTAAAGGTTTGTGCCACCACGGCCCAGCTCTGTTTAATTCTCTTGTTGAGCAGAAGGTGGCATAACCATTTGAGCTGCTAAGGTTTGACACTGTTAAGATTTCTGTATAGCAAGGTAGGCCAGGCAGTTTTGAATTTTTAAGGAGATCAATAATACAAGTGACAAGTCATGCTGATGAGGATGTGGCACAAGGGGAACACTCCTCCATTGCGGATAGGAATTCAAGCTAGTATAGGTACTATGGAAATCAATATGGTGGCTCCTCAGAAAATAGGGAATTGATCTTTCTCAAGACTCAGCTGTACTACTCTTGGGCATATACCCAAATGATGCTCCATCCTACAACAAGGACAGTTGCTCAACCATATTCACTGAATCTCTATTCATAATAGTAAAAAACTGGAAACAACCTAGATGTCCCTCAACTGAAGAAGGGATAAAGAAAATGTGGTACATTAAGTCAATGGAGTATTATTCAGCTGTTTAAAACAATGACATCACAAAATTTGCAGGCAAATGGATGGAATTGGAAAAGATCATCCTGAGTGAGGTAATCCAGATCCAGAAAGACAAATAAGGTATGTACTCACTTATAAGTGGATATTAGCTGTTAAGTAAAGGATAATCATGCTACAATCTATAGACCCGGAGAGGCTAAGTAACAAGAAGGGTCCAAGGGATGATGTGTGGATCTCCCTGGGAAGGGAAAATAGATATTTTGAGTGAACTGGTAGTGGATGGGGATGGGAACAGGAGGGATCAGGCAGAGGTGGGGAGGGACAGAAGGAAAGAGTACTGGAAGAGAAGACTGGAATTGGAGGGGCATTTTGAGAGCAATGTAGAAATCTAGGGCAGTGGAAACTCCCTGGAATCTATGACAGTTACCCAAGTGAAGTCTCCTTGTAATGGGGATACAGAGCCCAAACTGGTCATCTTCTATAACCAGGCAAGTCTACTAGCAGTGGGACTGGGATATCAACCCAATCACAAACCTTCAACCTACAATCCGTCCTGCCTTCAAGATGTTCTGGGGCAATGGTGGCACAGAATTTGTGGGAGTAGCCAACCCATGACTGCTACAATATTTTTTTTAAATGACACAAGATCTTGTTATTTAGCCCTAGCTGACCTAGTAACAGAATTCAGGTTTTTGGCTGATACCAATATACAGCAAGGTTGAGAAGGACCACTCTAAAAACAGAGTGTCAAGGTAGAAGAGCAACAGTCATATTTTAAAGACCTTTCTAAAGCCAGGCTTTCCCCAATCCTGTTTGGTGACTGTGGAGAAGTCTAGGTGGCAGAAATGATATGGACATGACTGTGAGTGCTGGGACCTCATCTGTCCCCAAAGCTTCACAGTGGGAAGAGTTGGATACAAACAGTAGATAATGGAGGGTGGGAAGGACCCTCATCAGGGCTTTACCGAATCCTGTATCCTTTTCCCAATGTTCTGATGTCTCAAAAGCATGACTGGTCTTCACCTTCTGTCTCTCCCCGAAGAAAGACACTCCATTATAGTGTGAAGGCTATGAGGCCTGTGAAAGTAGGAAAGATGAGCAGTCAGGGAGGAAGTTCCAGGAGTTTGGAGTACAGATTGTGGATGAAATAAGAGAGCCCAGACTGAATGCCTCCCTAACTGCATCCCCCTATAGTCTACTTTTATTGATAATGTTCCATGCAGCAAGCATGCAGGTGATCATCTGTGAATATATTTGAGAGAGAAGAGAAAGGAAAAGCTGACTTTTTTGGTTTAACCCCTCAAATCCCTCACAGGTGTAAAGAATAGGGGTTGTTTTTAAAAGTATTTCCATATAAACCCTCCTCTTTCTCGCTAATTGTACTCCCGGAGCTCCACCCGGGGCTGGCAGTGGGACCCGGTCCTGTGCTTATTGCATGAGTTGGCTGTTTGAAACCTGGGGTTTATGCAGGGATGCTTGGCTCAGCCTGGGAGGAGGAGACTGGACCCGCCTGGACTGACTCTACCAGGTTGATCTCAGTCCTCAGGGGAGGCTTTGCCCTGGAGGAGGTGAGAATGGGGGGTCAGCTGGGGGGAAGGGGAGGGAGTTGGGAGAGGGGAAAACAAGAGAATCCGTGGCTGATATGTAGAACTGAATTGTATTGTAAAATAAAATAAATAAAAAATAAATAAATAAATAAAAGTATTTCCATAGAGGACAATGGCAGGGTCAAAATTCTTTGGGGAACTTGTTCTTGCCCAGGCATAGTTGGTTCCCTTCTGTGACATATAAGTAGGGCTCATGGCCAACTCCATACACCAGTTAGGAGTAAGAATCAGTTTCTTCCTTAAGTAAGTAAGTACATGGAGGGATGGAGAGGACTTGAGAGAAGTTGGGCAGAGCTGGTGGTGTCTCTCACAAGATGACATATCTCAGATACCTGAAGGAAGCAGGTCTAACCGATATGGAATCAGGAACATTTTAGTCAGAGGACAAGTGAGAAGGCCAAGAGGTAGATGGGATCCTATGTTCAGGGAACAACTAAGAAAGCAAGAAAAATGGAAAAAATAAATGAACATGGGCACAGTGGCAGCATGTGGAACTACAGGCAGAATTCCAGTCATCTGGCTCGGGCAGGCTATTGTAAAAAAAACCTTTTGGATATATTTGTGTGTGTGTGTGTGTGTGTGTGTGTGTGTGTGTGTGTGTGTGTGTAAGTGCAGGCACAGAAATGCCATGGCAAGCATGTAGAATTTATGGAGTGAGAAGACAAGCTTTGGGAGTGGGTTTTTTCCTTCCACCATGGACTCTGGGGATCAGATCAGAATTTATGTCATCATGCTTGGGTGAGAAGTACTTTTTTCCTTTGAACCATCTTGTTGGCTTCCAACTTCTGAGTTTTTGTGGCCAAGATGGCAGTCCATGGGAGGGTTCTAAGAAGAGGAGAGGCAGGATCCAGTGTCCAGTATTCTGGCTGCTTGGAGAGAACAGGCCATAGAAGCTGGAAAGCAGAGAGATCAGTGGCAAATGGGGGTTGAGATCCAGGAGACAGATAATGGTGGCAGGAATAACACACAGACAGGCTGGCACTGAGAACTGTCAGAAGCTGAATGGCTTGACAGCACAGCCCAGAGGATCCTAGATGCAGGATGTGAGATCGAGGAATCAAGGATGACCCCACAGTTTTTCCTCAACAGCTACTTGTATGATTTGCAATAAGGAAGAGCAGAAGATGATAGGGCAGTGGAAATTTTTGATTTGCTGCCACAGTGACAAGAATGAGTTAGAGGAGTAAGTATCTACTTGTTCACATTGTAACAATGCTAGTGATTCTTAGAATGAATAATAGGTAATAGGATTTCACTCACACACATATTGAAGACATGCCAACAGTATGTTTCAGGGATCCATGCAAATATGGTAAAGTGCCAAGACAAGCATAGAATGACAACCACTGTACTCAAGGTTGAGTCCCATCCAGGAGCTCAGTACTTTAAAATCCCATTTCTGGGGGCTGGAGAGATGGCTTATGGGTGAGGATGCTTGCTGTGCAAAAATGAGGACTTCAGTTCAGATCTCTAGTCCCACATTAAAGGCAGGCATAGTTGTGTACACTTATAAACTTAGCACTTAGCACTAGAGGGTGAGGATGAAGGAGACAGGATCATTGGGGTTTCCCGGCCGGGCGGCCTAGCCAAAGAAATGGCAAATGCTAAGTTCACTGAGAGATTATTGCAAGCAGATAAGACAGAGATTGGTAGAGCAGGAAATCCTAATGTCCTGATCTAGCTTCTGACATGCATTCACCACACACACACACACACACACACACACACACACACACACACACAAACACAAACACAAACACACACCCTGTTGCTCAGGCAAGACCCCAGTCCAGTTAAATAAATAAGTTGAAATAGATCTGGGCATTTGTATTTATAAAATCTCCTCGAGGGGAATCTAGAATGTAGGCAAGGTGGAAAACCACTGCTCTAAATTGAGAAACAATTGTGAAATCTTTGACAAGCAAAGGAATTTTCCCCTTTGTAGCAAAGCCTTTGTCAGTGTTTGTTTTGGATTTAGGCAATAGATGCCCATGTCCTAAATTCCATGATGTTCATCCAGGAAATCTGGGTAAACTTTGCTGGAGGCAGCTGAGCCAAGACTGTGGCTTTGCAATATCAGTCTCCACAAAAAAGGAACTCCTTGAGTAGGTGACTGATGGCTAATGACCAGAGAAGCTTGTCTTATCTGATGTCAAACAGGCTCTCAAAGACCCTGAGGGCTG
Source organism: Peromyscus leucopus (assembly GCF_004664715.2). NCBI lineage: Eukaryota > Metazoa > Chordata > Mammalia > Rodentia > Cricetidae > Peromyscus > Peromyscus leucopus. The sequence continues at coordinate 99,296,894 of NC_051070.1, forward strand.
TGGAAGGAACAGATTCCAGAGGCTCTCATGTGTCCAAGACTGGATGATTTGAGCATCAGTAAGAATACCTGTGACTTGGATGGTGCTTAATGCAGAAGCTCATGACTTGCTGGGAGTCATGTGACTTCTTTGTGGAACCAGGCCTGAGTATAGCACCAACAGGTTCTCCTGGAGGCAAGGCCCAGGAGAATTTAACCCATTTTTGGCAAGACTGATGGATAATTCTGGTCATGACCCCAGGAGCATGTGTGCTACCTGCTCTCCTTGCTTTCCTTATACAAATCATATTTTTGGCTACCTCTAGTTTCACTTTCATAGAACTATAGATGGAATGGCTATTGCATTAGGAAAGTTTCCCCCTGATGACCCTCCTCTGGGTGAGCCAGAGGAGATGTTGTTAAAAATATACAGTGGATCGGATTCAGCTTCTAAAGCTTTTGAAGTTTCAAGTGTGACCACGATTTCAGGATTCTTAAGAACAATGTTGCCTTTCCAACCCACCTTGTGACTAGTCTGAAAGAGTCACAGTAGTTCATGACATTACAAATTTACATAACTGCTCTGGAGAGAATGATTCTAACCACAAAAGTCTAGGAGAAATACAAATAAATAGATGATATCAAGAGTTAATGGGAACAATATAGGAACAGGGAATGAAACAGAATTCTAGAAATCCACAGTGCCCTCCTTTCTAATAGCGGTGCCAATACTGTAGGAAGTTGAGAGGAAAGAGACATGAGAACAAGAAATAAGCAGTGCCAGCTGTTAAGACTAAGCTTTTAAGTTATGTAGTTTACAGGATGATAGGAGAAAACATGGTTTATCCCCTATAGGAGATAGAATAGTACAGAATGAAGAATGAATTGATTCAGCCTTGGCTGATGAGTTAATTGTGAGAACTTAGATTTGACTAGAGACAAACATTAACTACTAGAGGCAAAACTCTCTTTCACTTTGCATGATGCTGTAACTGCAAATGCTACCAAGTGAGCACACTGTTCTGCCTGTAGGTGTGCCTAGTTAGAAAAACGTCCTTTGTTGCTTGCAACACTGCATATGCTCCTGACATTAAAGCTATGAATCAAGTAGGTAATGGTTACAGGTGGGAAAGTTGGGGGATGGAAGGGGAATGAGGTGAAGGAACAAACTGGCAGTTACTATAACCATTATTAGAAACTTCAGGAAACAAATCTGATTGTAAAACTGTTCATGCAAACTCCTGGAACTGTATAAATAAAAACAGCTCAGTCTATCTGGGGCCACTTGTTTGAAACAAATGGTCACAGTCTCTTCATTATGCTGACTTCATATATCCATTCCAGGTCATCGGACTCATTTGGAGCAAGGCTCTTAACAATGATTAGTCAACCAGTGTTAGTGAACTTCATCCATATCACACACATCACGCCTCCCCTCAAGATTCAGGGACCATCATGGAAGAGGGGGTTAAAAAGATTGCAAGAGCCAGAGGCTGGGGAAGACCAAAGCAAAACGAGCTGCAGGACAAGCCAGAACTGCTGCACTCATGAACTCCCAGCAGCTGTGGTTACCCATACAAGATCAAGCCAGTTAACAGCCTAGCATGGAGGCTCTATCCCTAACCAAACTATCATAAACAGTTGATGGCTTCTGGGGGCCACCCATTTTATTTAGGGTTGTGTCTCCTGGTAGATCCACCATGCTCCAGTTGGTGTCCCACACCCAGGAGTATGAGCAGAACAAATGCAACTGAATGAGGACTGATGGGGCACAGATCAAACACATCTGCTAGACTTTACCTTAGAGCAGATGGGAGGCATGTGTGATGTCGCTAACCTCTGTATAGCAACTGCATAAACACCCTGGGTACAACAGAGGTGGAAATGGAGGAGAGCGGAGGCAGGACTGCCACAGTGGAAACCCCTGCAGCGTTCTTTGCTTTCTTGGGCAGTGAGTAGTTCTCTGATTACTGAGTCCAGGGAGATGGAATGGGACCATGTGAACAGGACATTCTACGATTGTGATCTTCCTGGCTTGGTGAGATGGATTCTAGTTATGCTTTCATGTCTTCTGTTGAGATCATATCAAGATGTGACAAATCGAGTGTCACAAATTTCTGCCTCCACATCCTGAGAGGGTGGTGTGCATACGAAACAGGCTAGTGGGCTAGGGAGATGGCTCGGTGGGAAAACAACCTGCTGCACAAGCATGAGGACTTGGGTTTGAATCACCAGAACCCATCTAACACCGAGAGTGGCAGCACACGCCTGCAATTCCAGTTCTCCCGCAGCAAAACAGGAGGTAGAAATGTAACTCTTGGGAGCACATGGGCCAGCTAGCCTGGCTTACATGCAGCAGCCAACAACAAAAGAAACACTCCCTCAAACAATAGGGAGGGCGAGGCTGACAGCGTAGATGGCGCCGTGACTGCACTTACACAGCACATGCCTGCGTGTGTGCGCGCACACGTGATTTCGAAAGATTTTGCAAAGGCTAGCTTTTCTAAGGGAAGTTATTCAGGACAAGGAAAGAGACTACAGGACAGTTCTCCATGTGACTTTGAACACTCAGCTAGCTCTCTACTCTTCTTTTATTAGGACCTGTTGAGCTGAGCATCTTGAGATCTCAAAATAAGGAGGAACTGGGGAGAACAGATGGGGGCCCTTTTTCTACCACACCTACAAAAAGGACATTAATGATTCAGCCCAATTAGTCAGCAATTTTGCTTCGAGGCACAACACCCAGGGTTGACTAATTTCTAGGGTCTGTTGGCTACAATGGAGGTGGGGTACAAAGAGACAAAACACTTCCCGGCTTTAGCCTTGCCAAGCCTTGTAGGACCTGCTCATAATGAATCTAGGCTTCTATTGTTTCTTGCTATTTATCTGTAAATAATAAACCTGATTCATGCACTTTGTTTTGTGTATTTTGTGTCTGACAAGTTAGTGAGCAGGTCACAACGATCCTGCTTTCCACAGAAGGAAGAAAGCATTTAAACTACCCAATAAAGCAGGGAGTGAAATGCCCATAGCCATCCCATTTTAACAATCTTGTTCCACCAAAGGAGGAGAGGAAAGGAAACAGAAAAACTCTTGTGAAGGTCACATTCCAAAAGTACAAGCTTCCTGAAATATTAAGGATTAGTCATAGGATTAAGAATGCCTTCTCTCCCTCCTATTACTAAATTTTATCACAATATCGCAAAAGAGCAATTTATAGTAGCCCTTTTTATTTGGTTCATTATGCCCAACTATCAAGAAAAAAAAATACAAGGCCTAGAAAAGGTTCAAAAGTACAGCTTGAGCAAACAGAGCAAGATCACCACCAGATTCAGACGTGGAGGGGTGCTAACATGGTCAGACTGATACACTGAATACCCCTGGGGCTGGGATGTGACTCACTTGATAGAGCACTCAACTCTCATGCATGAAGCCCTAGGTTTGATCCCCAGCACCTTGCAAACCAGGTATGTCTGAAATCCCAGAACGCAGGAGGTAGAGGCAGGAGGATCAAATGTGCAAAATCATCCTTGAATAGGCATGGTTTAAGGTCAGCTGGGGGTGCATGATAGATACACAGGCCTAGACAGACAGGCAGATATAGGTAGGTAGGAGGTAGGTGTATAGATAGGTAGATACTTAGATAGATAGATAGATAGATAGATAGATAGATAGATAGATAGGTAGATAGATAGGTAGATAGGTAGGAGGTAGGTGTATAGATAGATAGATAGATAGATAGATAGATAGATAGATAGATAGATTATAATAGACAGATAATACAGTAAATAAAACAAAAAGAAAATCATTAATATGCTAAAGTTCAATGACTAAAGAAGACAGCATATGAGGATATGTGGGAAAGGTAAAGAGATGGAAATTCTAAGAGAGGAGACATGTTAATGATGGAAAACTTTAGAAAAGTGAAGAAACTGAGAGGAAGGAGTGCTAAAAGACAAGAGTATATAAAAACTGTGAGACGACTAACAAGGATAACAAACACAGAACGAGAAGAATGGGTGGCAACAGAAGAAATACTCGAAGTCACAATGAGTGGGAATTTAACTTAATTAATAAAGATGATAAACTGTAGATCTGAGCTCAAAGAATGCCAAACAGGACAGATGTTCACACACACACACACACACACACACACACACACACACACACAAGCACAGATACGTGCATAATATCATATGCACCCAAGCATATTATCATAATTACTTTTTTTGTGTTACTGTGATCAAGATACCTGAAGGAAGTGACTATGGGGGGCGGGGGAGGTTATCTGGGCTCTGATTTCAGAGGGATTTGGACTCCTTGTGGGAAGCTGTGATGGGGACAGATCTAACCACTGAGGTGGAAGCATGTGGCAGGGATTCCACAAGTGCCAGTAGACCAGAAAGTAGAGAGTGGCTAGAACCAGGAAACACTCTTCAAAGGCTTGCACTGCTCCCAGCAGCCAGGCCCAACTTCCTAGGATCCCACATGAGTCTGTGGGGGCACATTTCAAATTCATACCTTAACAGTACATCATATCCAAACTGAAAAGAATCTTGGAAGAAATCACAGAGGGAAAAAAAAAAACACTTATAAAAGAGCAAAAAATTGCATCCAACTTTTCCTCAGAAAACATGAAAGGAAGAACAATAAAAAGCAGTGCATGGTTGTTGGCACATGCCTGTAATCTTAGCATTAGGGAGGTTGGGGTGTTAAGGTTTTGAGTTCAGCATAGTGAGATGCTGTCTCAAAAACACAAAACAAGGGCTAGTGAAATGGTTCAGAGTCTAAAAACACTTGCCACACAAGCATGGAGATCTGAGTTCAATTCCCAGAATCCATATAAATGTAGAAGTAGAGAACCAATTCCACACAGTTACCTATATGTGTGCACAGCATACACATCCACAGACAGACAGACAGACACACACACACATAACAATAAAATACTAAATACATTTTTTTAACTTATAGTTTCTGAGACTCTAAGGAAACTCTAGTAGATATTTCAGAACCTGGCAGTTTTCATTGAACTGTTGGTATTAACTTCTTCACAACTGTTAGCAACTAATTACACAAAACCTATGATCTTTTTAGATCATTAGAGATTGAGTAAATACATCATTTAGCTTCCTTTTCTCATGAAAAGCCCTAACTTTTCAGATAGGATAATATTTGAAATTTCGGAAGTCATCTCTGAACTCTTTCTAGCATCCCTTTTTATAATATGCTCATGGTTACAAACTGTAGCATTTGGGACTTCCTAATACTCCATTCATCTTGTTTTTCAACTTCCAAATTGAGGTTATAAAAAACCAATGATTTATGTAATTTAATATTTGTAAAGTCGTGTCTAACATTAATGGGAATATATATGTCATATATGTATTTAAGTGTATATTGACATGAGACTGTATAGTTTAAAAATGTGTTCATTTTGGACTGTATAGTCCAAAAATGTGTCTTTTATAGTTACACTAGTTCCTGCTAGTAAGTGAATATTTATTGCACTGTACTTTTACAGTATGTTAAAATGCAGCTAATTTGGTAATAGTTGGTGTGTGAAATATGTGTTATAGGCTGCCTTGTCTTTCACTTTTTAGTAACAGTTTTAAAGTCAAGACAGTAGAAGTTGTTTGTGAAGTTGATTTTTACCAAAATAAAATTGTACATTAAAAACCATGACTTCTATTGGATATGGTTCATACCTATAATCCCAGTAATTAGGCAGCAAAGGCAGGAATATGGCCACAAGGCTGGTTTGTACAGGAAGTTCCAGGCCAGCAAGGGCTTCATAGATATGCTTCAAAATAGCAACAGCACAGCAAAGCAAAATTCTAACTTCCTATAATGTGATAGATAAGTTAATTAGGTTGATTATTTTTACAAGAGGGGAATAGCTCAAACGTACATACATCCTGTTAATATACATGGCTATCAATTTAAAAATGCTTTAAAACGAATTTCTGTCTGAAATACACAAATAGTTCATGTATTTATATATGCATGTATTTTAAAATATTTTGGGTGGGTATGTACATGCATGCGTGTGTGTGTGTGTGTGTGTGTGTGTGTGTGTGTGTGTGTGTGTGTATGTGTGTGTGTGTGTGTGGTCACCAAAGGACAACTGAGGCCATCATCCTCAGGAACACCATTTACCTCTTTTGAGGCCGGGTTTCTTATTGGCTTGGGGCTCACTATATTGGTGGGTTTTATTCTGTCATTAGAGGGCCATCAATTGTAACAAATCTAGGCATAGGATATCAGTAACAGGGGGAAGTTGTGTAGGTATGAGGTTGGGGATACGTAGAAAAGTCTGTTCCTTCCATTCAGTTTCATTGTGAACCTAAAACTGCTTTAAAACACAAAAGTTTGGGGTTTTGTTTTGTTGTTGTTTGTTTTGTTTTGTTTTGGGCTAGCAACTCAAATCAACAGGGCAGAGATATGAACAGAACTTAAGAGAATGGGAAATAAAATTGGATCTTAAGTATATAAAACTACCTAATTTTATTCATAAATTAGTCATTATGTGTGTGTGTGTGTGTGTGTGTGTGTGTGTATTAGCACACATATCCGCTGATGCCAAATAACATATAGTAATCATTAAAAGTAAAGAGTTATGTCTCTTCACATAACTCTGGGTGTCCTGGAACTCACTATGTAAACTAGGCTTTTCTCAAACTCACAGAGCTCTGCCTACCTCTGTTTTCCAAGTACTGAGGTTAAAGGCATGCACCAGCTTGCTCGATAAAAGCAAAGAAGGAATGTTTAGTGTGTTTGGTAAGTATATCATATATTATATATCAATATATTTTGGGTATGTTTTTGAGACAGGATCTTACTAAGTTGTTCAAGTTGGCCATGAATTTTTGGGCACAGATAATCCTCCTGCCTCAGTTTCCTAAACAGCATATACCACCATATAAGGTATTTGCAATACTAATTATGTTGTCAAGTCAAATTGGTATATTAAAAACTGAAGTGTACAGAATTCCATGTAAATTGTCAAGATCTACCTATATATTGTTAGCTAGGGTTAAACAAGGTGGGTATTTATTTCTCTTGTATGTAATAATCTGTATGTAAGCAATGCAGGATGAGAAGGTCAGGGGCCAGTTTTTTTCTGTACTGTTACTACAGCATCCTAAGTTTATGTGTTTGGTCTAAAAGATCCCCATAGTTCACCAGAGCTGGTATAGAGGTGGTATCTTTCCCCCTTAAGGTCCAACTTGGAAATTTCTCACCTCACTTTTGCTCACAGGCTATTGGCCAAGTCTCAGGGTTGTAGTGAACTACAAGAATAGCAAGAAAATCCATCTTTCCTTCTTCCCTCACTTCCTCCCTCCTTCCCTCTTTCCTTCCTTTGCCCTACCCCTGTAAATCTCTCAGGAGTCAGGGTCTCTAAGCTTCACCCCAACCCCAGAATTGCCTTTCTCATAAATGTCTTTGGCCTTGTGAACTTCAGTGGTTATAGCTTATCCCTTCTCTCCCCTCCTTCCTCCCAGAAAGAATGAATTTCAAGTGAAATCAACTATGTATGCCCTGACATATGCACAGACCAAAAAAAAAACAAAAAAAAAAAAACATGAAAACCTGGTAATAGCATTTGTCTCTAGGACAAGGTGCTAGTAGTTGGGGACATGGGTGGGAGGAGAATGTTCCATTTAATATTCTTTTGTACATTTATAACTTGTTCCATATGCATGTATTAACTAGCCACACATTTTGAACAAAACTAGAGCAAATACTAGCAAATTATGTGCTCAGCAAACCTTCTGCCTGGGTCACTGACAAGGAGTTTGCTTGTTTTCTTTCAGTTCCCTCAGAGAGGGCTATAGACAGATGTGGTGTGAAATACAGGCCACATGGACTGCAGAAAATCCATATGGTTTGAGGAGCCTGAAAAACCCTGTGGGCAGCGTGAGCAGGGACCTGGAAAAAATGCAAATCCAGATAAGGGGCTGGGAGAGCCAGGCTTCCTGAGCCAGCAGACCCAGGTGGCCCTGGCCATTCTTCCAGACCATGCTTAGCTTTAGCTTGTTAGAGAGACGGGAGGCTCTTCGGCGGCCAGGAGCCTGCCTCCAGTGCAGCTCGAACAGAGCAGAGGTGGGGGCCACTGGGGAGCTTCAGGCACAGTAGGGGGCACTGAAAGAGGGACCTGGAAACCAAGGCATACCTAGAAGGAGGGGTCTGGAAACTGAGGCACAGCCAGCTCTTAAAACAGAGGGTGCCACTTGACCTTTGAGCTGAGAGCCTTTGAAGTCTCTGCCAGGCAGAGGCCAGACTCCCCTAATCTGACTCTTGCTTCCTTTCCAGCTTTTGTGGCTCATGAGAACCTTGAGGCAAACTAAGGCGCCACATGGGGTGGGGCCTAAGAGGCCCTAGTACAAGGGGACATTCCTTCCCTTGTCCCACTGGGCTGTGGAGAGATCACAGGACCAGCTCCCCTCTCCCCAGGCAGAATGCTCAGGCCTGCTTGCTGGCCTGGTTCCTAGCACCCTCTGAGGGTGCCTGTGGGGGTTCTGTGCACATTGCAGGTGACATAGCTACCTCCACATTTTGCCTAACCTCCAATGAAAAAAATCAGAAACAGTTCAGAGGCCTCCAATACCCACAGACTCTTCTACAGCTAATAATTTCGGGGTTTTATAATTTTAACTCAATAGATTTCCCCAAACACTTAAACATTAAATGTGATCATCTTCCAGATTTGAACAACTTAAGAGTCTCATAAATGTTCTAAGCACCTTTAAATATCAAAAATAGCAGCATAATCATTGCAAGACTGCATCAGTGCACACACTAAATATGCTTACAAGTGCTAGTATGCACATCTACGCTGGCTTTGTTATGTTTTCTCATTAGCAGTCTTAGGAGCAGGAGGGACAGACTGTATATGCTCACATGTTGCTAATCACTGCCCTCTCCTGGGAACACAGCTATGCCACCACACCCATGTAGACTGTCCATGTTCTTCCATGTCAGGGCTTCTTTACACTTGCAGTCTCTTTTACCTGGAAATATTTTATAAGACCCCAGGTAAATCGTTGTATAAAAATCAAATTGGCAGCTGACTAGATGGTTTAACAAGTAAATGTGTTTTCCATATGTCTTAGGGTTTCTATTGCTGTGAAGAGACACCATGACCACAACAACTCTTACAAAGGAAAACATTTAATTAAGGTGATGCTTTACAGTTTCAGAGGTTCAGTCCATTATCATCATGGTGGGGAACATGGCAGTGTGCAGGCAGACATGGAGAAGAAGATGAGACTCTTATACCTTGCAGGCAACAAGAAGTGGTCTGAGTTTCACGCTGAGTCTGAGCATAGAAGACTTCAAAGCCCACCCCCACAGTGACACACTTCCACCACCAAGGCCAGACCTCCTAATAGTGCTCCTCCCTTTGGGGGTCATTTTCTTTCAAACCACCACACCATACAAGCCCGACAGCTTGAGTTTGACACCCAGAACCCACATAAAAGCCAGATACAACAATGCACATCCTAACCCAGCACTCCTATAGGAAGATGGGAGATGGAGTCAGGAGAACCTCCCAGAGCTCACGGGTCAGCTAGCCTGGAGTATGCAACATGGTAAAAACAAGAAAGACCCTGCCCCAACAGGGTGGAAGTTAAAAACAGACTCCTGAAAGTTGTCCTCTAACCACCACACACACATCCAAGTGTGCATGTACAGAGTAATACTACATTTTAAAAAGCAAGTTGAATACTGATAGGATGGTGTGCTTGTTTGTTTTTATGTAAAGCACTAAATCTTGGCTCAGGATATAGAGCATCATTGATGCTTTTCAAAGCTGATCCACATTGTGATTTTATAGTTATCAATGCTGAGGATAATTCAATATAGTTAAGGCCATTTCAGAGGTTGTTGGAAATTCTGTCCTAATCACAAGGCAAAATTCATCTAATTACTTCTTTTATGAAATTCAAGTCACTAAACTCAAGCAACAACTCTTAAAATCAAATACTGAATGTCCCTCAATCACAGGGTAACTCTAAACTCTTTTTATTTATGTTTATGTTTATATTTTAGGATGCTTCTACAGCGGTAGGTTGTAAACAGAAGTTTCTCAGTTCCATTTGGCCCCAAGGTCTGGACGAATCTTTCCCACCTGTAGTCCCACAGCTGCTTATAAAATAATTACTCAGAGGTTAATATAAGTGTTTGGTCCATGGTTCAGGCTTCTTGCTAGCCAACTCTTTCATCTAAAATTAACGCATTTCCACTAATCTATGTTTTGCCATGTTGCTTCATGGCATTTCCTGTGTTCCATTACATCTTGCTCCTCCAGCAGCACTCAGTGTCTCCTCTGACTCTACCACCACCACCTTCTTCTTCTTCTTCTTCTTCTTCTTCTTCTTCTTCTTCTTCTTCTTCTTCTTCTTCTTCTTCTCCTCCTCCTCCTCCTCCTCCTCCTCCTCCTCCTCCTCCTCCTCCTCCTCCTCCTCCTTCTTCTTCTTGTCTCTCTGCTTGGATTCCCCACCTGGCTCTATTCTGCCTTGCCATTGGCCATAGTAGCTTCTTTATTAACCAATGGTAGCACCACATATTCACAATGTACAGAAAGACCATCTCACAGCACTTCCCCTTTTCTATCTAGTCAAAAAAGGTTTTCATTTGAATATAGTAAAATTGCATATAATAAAACAGTTATCAAGTAAGAATTGCAGTTTTAATATCTAGTCTATTTGTATTTGGCAAAATTAAAGAAAATATTCTATCATCTATTCTATATTTGTAAGTCTAAAGTTTCATATCTAATTTATTTTTATCATAATTAAGGAAAGCTATAATTATAACTATCTAATCTTCAACTCCATTAAAGACCCCAGAAGGATATAATATTACCTTCATAAATAGGAAGTGTATTGTAAGCAACTTCCAAAATTCTAGAAATGACAGGGACATCTGGCTGCCTAGACAGTCACCCAAAGATCTTCTGCAACATTGGGGCATCTATCTTCAGAGAGTTCTAGAGTCTCTGGCAGACTTTTCAGTGAAGCAGAAAATTTGAAGTGCTGTTCTGCCTAATGGCAAAATTCATCAGTCACTTTTCTCTTTGTCCTGCAGAATGTCTGGCAGTTTCTTCTGTGAAGCAGGAACTTGGAGGATTATCTCACTTTGATTTGGCAAGGTTCAGTGGTCACTTTCCTATGGGTCCTGTATGTTCAGTTTATATAACATACTGTCAAGCAGTCCAGGCAAGAGTAGTTTCTTGCCCAAATGGCCAGTTTTGCAAGGAAGATAAACACCATATGGAGTGTCTTCAATGCCCATCTTCCTCTTTGAAGTAAATTGGTGCTGCCAGGAAGAGGTGTGTGTCACTGTCCAGAAAAGTCTAAGTTTTTAAAACATTTTAAATGCCATATTCTGTAGGTCTTTGAGTATTTGAAGATTACCTATCCATCTGAAATATATCTCTGCATATTTATAAAACCTAATTAACATGACTATAAGTTTGACTATTATAGATGACTATTAATTTGTATTTCTTAATTATACACTACAATTTTAAATGAGTTGCATAAACATAATACCTTAAACAAGAATAGAAATAAATATACAGTATAACAAAATTAACTTTAAGTTTATATCAATAAACCAAAATCCATACTAATGTAAAATAAGTAAGATTAATAGCTGTGTTTTGGATTAAAGTAGATTCAATAATCTACACTTTTATCCTATCATTTATTTATTTAGTTTAGTTTTTTGAGACAGGGTTTCTCTGTGTAGTTTTGGTGCCTGTCCTGGATCTCGCTCTGTAGTCCAGGCTGCCCTTGAACTCACAGAGATCTGCCAGGCTCTGCCTCCCAAGTGCTGGGATCAAAGGTGTGCGCCACCGCCACCTGGCTTATCCTATCATTTCTATATCTCCTTTTCTTTTTAGAATGAGATCCCCTGAATCTAATCTCCTTGTTCAACATTTTTTTTCTGACCATTATCCATAACAACTTGTAATCAACCCCCATAAACAAAGACAGACATCCATAATCCATTTTGGGGGGAATGTGGGCATAGTTTTCTAGGCTATTTTCTGCTGTTTGGGAGTGTTGGTAATCTTTGGAGGACCCTGAGAATATTTAGGATTATGGCCAAGTCCTGACTGGAGTAGTCTGTGAGGCTGGATCATCTCAGCCAGCATCCTTGAAGCCTTTCTGGATGTAGAACTCAGAGAAAACTGCAACAGAGGCATTCTGAAACATTGGATCATCTGGGCCATCTGTTCCCATTGGAGATTTTTCTGAGGGTCTTGCTCAATAAAACCACATTAACCTGGAAGCAATCCTCAGGTTCCCATCTTCTATGAAAACAAAAGCAGAACCTCTTTTCCAAAGCAACATAAACATCTTTAGACCCAAATATTGAAGTCAAAACACCTTTAAAATATATGTGTTGGTTTAACTTATCAGCCTTTACAATCAAATGTCTTTCTACAGTTAGCTCATTAACAGTCAAAATTTTCAAAGAATACACAGTCCAGACTCTCTGTGTATTTTCCATCTTTATGTGACTTCACTTTTATATTACTTTTACTGTCTCTTGGGACTTTATTTTTTAAAACTATTAATTTTTTATATAACTGCCTATACTCCCTTTCCTCTCTCTTCCAAGCCTACGTACATTTTTACACACACTGTAAACCACTTAGAGGGTTTTTTTCTGTCTGAATCTGTCCTGTTGTGTATCTGTAATCCTTTTCTGACCAGGAGAGCTTTTAAATTGTTCAGCTGCATGGCTAGAACCAAAGATTTGTTTTTGGCTGATGGCTCCTCCTTGCTTGGTTTTTTGACATGGTGGAGGTATGTTTACCGCCAGCTCTGGGAGCCATGCTCACCACCAACTCTGGGAAGCAGTGAGTCAGTCTATGCCTCCACCAAGCAACGTGCAGCCCAGAAACCTTACTACCTTCCTGATCTCTATGTATTCCAAATGAAACATGCATATCTAAAAATTCAAATCAGCATCCACATATGATTAAAAAAAAAACATGCCATATTTGTCTTTCTGTGTCTGACTTACCTCACTTAGAATGATTCTTTCCAGTTCCATCCATTTAGCTGCAAGCTTCGTAATTTAATTTTTGTTTCTTTTTATAACTTTTTAATTCTTTGAGAATTTCATACAATGTATTTTGATCATATTCATTCCCAACTTCTCCTATTAATTCCTCCCAGGTTCCCTACTCCCCCAATTTTGTACCCTCTTTTTATAAAGTTAGTAAACTACTCCTCTACTATATACTATAGGCTAGCAAATAAAAAGTCCAGTGCCATGAATGGGTTGCTTCCTTTGAAGTCATTGGGCAGTGGGGACCCAAAGGCACCCCCCAGAAATTATAAACTATTGCCATTGTTCTTGGTTACCCTCCAGAACTTGACAGTAAGACCCCATTGCTGAAGACCACACATACTTGAGTCATAGAACATAGAGAAATCAAGCTGGTACTGACCTGATCGCTTCATCCCTACTGCTTAGCTTTATAGTGCTAGAAGGTATAATGCACATTACCAGAGAAGGAAAGTAATCATCAGTGTTACCTAGCAGTGGACACTGTGAGCCACGGTGATAATGTCAGATAATGCAATAGTAGCACAGGTATTCGGGGAGAAATCAAATACTTTCTGATTGGCTTTAAGGCCCAATCTACAATATAGAATCCTATATTTGACGCTGGTATCAGGCCCAAGAGCCTGTGGCTAGATAGGTTATAGGTCCTCGGGGATAATCTACTATGACATACTTCCTCCAGCAAGGCCGCACCTCTTACACCTACCTAAACAGCAGGACCAACTGAGGAACAAGGGTTCAAAAACTGGAGACTATGGGGTGCATCTCATTTAAACCACTAGAGACCTTGCCCCCCCCCCCAAAGTTGACAGCAATTGAAGAAGACACTGAACATTAACCTCTAGCCTACACACACACACACACACACACACACACACACACACACACACCACATGTCCTAAGTTACATGTTTTCCACTCAGGTTACATAGACTGGCATTGTGGTGAACCTTGGACCTCAGATCAGGTGTTCACAGGGTAGCCAGTGGCCTTCAAGACCCACACAAAAGGCCCACCCAATAATGGGAGCAGTGGCTCCTGCCTGTAATCTAACCATAGCACTTAGGTCTCTGAGGCAATAGAGTGCTACAAGTTTGAGGATAGCCTGGGCTATAATTTGATCCTCACCCCCAATAAAGAACAGTTTGTCTAAGAAAGAACACAAGTGCTCTGGCTGACCAAAGAAACCAGCTTTTGTTTTAAGATGCCCAAGAGCAGAGAGCCATGAGCAAAGACCCGCTGAGGAAGTGGGTGGCCAGTCTGGTGTGATCTCAAGGGAGAATGTGGCCAGAAGCTGCTGGAGTAGTGAAAACAGAGACTAACAATGTCAGAGCAGTCGTGGGGCATGGGCGACATAGAGCAGCATTAGACCTGACCCTTCCAAGCTTTCTCATCAAGGGCCTTGCTGTGGGGTTGTTCCAGAAGGCTTCCTACCCCCTCAGCACCCAGGCAGAGGGAAGTGGGAAAGGTTACAGCATGTGCAAAGGCCAAACATGCAGGAAACAGGGTGCTCCAGAGATGTATGTGTGTGTGTGTGTGTGTGAGTGTGTGTGTGCATGTGTGTGTGTGTGTGTGTGAGTGAGTGAGCGAGCGAGCGTGCGCGCGCACGTGTGCAGGAAGGAAGAGAGGTGGGACCAGGAAGAGAAAGGATGGAACCATGAGGCCTCACTGACCCCATTAGCTTCTGGGAAATGTGCCGACAAAGCTGGGTGGCAGTGGCGATTGTAGCAGAGCCTTGAGTAGAGTGCCTCCTTCTCCCACCACAATTCCAAGTGAGTGATCAAATTCAAACGTTAGGTCTTCTCTATGCAGCCATAATCTGGGAGGCGCTGGCCCTGGGTCATGGAATGGGAGACTTGCAGTTAGAATGTGGTTGCTGCAAGCCATTCTGAGGCCAGGCCTGGTCAGCCTTTGTGGAACACAGGAAGATGTTCATATTCAGTAAGAGAGAGAGAGAAAGAGAGAGAGAGAGAGAGAGAGAGAGAGAGAGAGAGAGAGAGAGAGAGAGAGACTGATGATTAGGTTTCGTTCTAAAGACGGAGGGGGATAATAGATGGTGGGAAAGAGATCAAGTCTTCCAATAAAAGACACAGCCTGGTCATGTTCATAGAAGTTATCTAAAGATGCATGAACCTGAGAGCACAGATAGCTGGTGAAGATGGGGTGTGGAGCTTGGTGCTGCATCTGGGAAGACCAGCAGGTCCTGGGAAGGGGGAGTTCTGAGTGGATAAGCAGAATGAGTGCTCTTGGGAGAAGACTCAGTAGTGTCAAAAAGAAAAAAAACCCCACTGTGAAGACCTTTCTCTCCTTTGAAAGTACACACACACACACACACACACACACACACACACACACACACACACACACACACACACACACCATAAATTCAAAGATTCAGAGAATGGCCCCTAGGTGGCAGTATGTACACGAGAAATCTGCTACTACCATACATTTCTCCCTAAGGGATTGTCCCAAGAGACCAGCTATGCCTCACCCCTATCTGTGAGAGGGTCAGAGAAGGACACTTGGGATGCTTGGAACAACCTTCTGTCTGTCTGTGTCCTTCTTTGCTTTGAGTGATTCAGGGTGAGCCTCCTCTGCCTCTAGGGTGGGAGCAGGGGTGCTTCCTGGTCCTCTTCTTCTGGCTGGGTTTGAACAAGATCTTCAAATCCCTGAGTATGAGGTTGGGGGAACTCCACTCCAGACATAAAGTTGGCAGTCCTGGTTCTACCACTTGTGGGCTGGGTGACTCCTCAGAGTCTCCTTTCCACTTTCAGCTTACTGGTGCAGAGCTTTGGAAAGTCATAACACATGAGACTATTCTAAGTGTAACATGCTTTACACTGTCCAGGGGCTTTCACATCTGAGCATATCCCATAGTTCTGTGAATGGACACAAATGACTCAACCTTGAATGAGTACAGCTTTTAGGGTTACAGCTGGGACTTAGCCAGGAAGTCTGACTCCTGGGCCCTTCCTTTGAACTTTTATGGCCTATCTCCCTATGGTGTTTTATATGATCTCTTCAGTCATTTTTGTTTGTTTGTTTGTTTAAACCATATTCTTCCATTTGGAGTAAACTATGGTTGAGTCAAAGATAGGGCTGGAAGTATACTGAGAGACCACCTAATAAGCAAGCTTCTTCTTTCCCCTGCCCATAGTTTGTAGATGGGATGAGAGGCGATGGGACTACTTGTCCACCACCTGCTAGCTCCCTGCCAGCCTCTACTGTTAAAGCACGTTCCTCTGCAACCTATGCTCACACATGGTTTCCTATCACAAAGACCATTTCTGTCTTGTAGGGAGTACCATTAGAGGGCAGAAGTCCCATGACTAAGGCTGAAGTTATCACTCAGAGTAAGAAGTGCTTGGATTAGCTGGGTGGTGGCACATGCCTTGAATTCCGGCACTCAGGAGGCAGCGGCAGGTGGAGTTCAAGACCAACCTGATTTACAAAGCAAGTTCCAGGACAGCCAGGCTGTTACACAGAAACCCTGTCTCCAAAACCCGAAAACAAACAAACAAACAAAAAAGTTCTTAGATGTTTGGAGGTTTTTTGTTTTGTTTTAGATCATTTTTGAATAAATACGGTAGGCACTGTATGACAGGATGACGGGTTACGAAATAAATTTCTCTTTTGTTATCATTTTCTTCAGGGACTCTTGTTTTAAGAAAGGCAACCCCAATTCAAAACTGGTCTTGGAGTGAAAGGTCTATCAAAACTGCTGAGCCTTGCCAACTGTCGTCGGCATACATTGGTGAGGTAACTCTCACTCATCCTCAAACTGGCCTCTTGGTCTTAATCTCCTCGTCCTAGGACCACCGCCCTCCTCCTTTTGCTCTTCTTGGTCATCCACTCCCGTGGATACAAACCTCTGCCTGACCACGGCCTCATGCCACCATACCTGAGTATCCTCCAGCCCCACCCCACTTCCCTTCCCCCAATCTACCAGCCCCTACTGCTAATCTTTCTTCCCATTAGTCAATACCTGTCGTGTGGGCTGGGTAGTCTGAGGAGAGCTTAGTTGGTAAAGTGCTTGCCATGTAAGTAGGAGGACCCGAGTTTAATCCCAAGAAACATACTGGAGTGTTGCCAGCCCGCACTTTTGTTTTTCTATCATGCCCTTTTGGCCACACCCAAACCTTGGTTAGTCCCTGCTGCCCATGCTCTCCGCAGTTGTGCTGACACCGGTTGCTGAGGACTGCTGGAGCAGGCCACATGTTCTGGGATGGATGCCACTCTGGGTTCAAGTATCAATCCCAGTCAAGCTCACAATCCTTCCCTAAACCTTCTTGTCTGCCTGTCCTCACATGTATCTCTCTCTTGCCTCAGTTTCTATGATATTCCTTCCAATAACCTGACCACTGACATCGACATCCTCAACCCTGTCCCTTCTTCCAGGCTTCATGAAAACCCAGCTGTCTTCCAATCTGTGGCTACCTTCTTATTCAAAAACCTACCCCTTCCCACCTTTCCCACGCGCCAGGTACCCGAGGTGATGGGGTGGGAGCGAGGTAGTGGAAGGCTGGTACTGGAATCGAGCAGGGCATCCCATCCTCACTCCCAGAGCCCAGGCAGAGTGGCTGGAACAGTGAGCCCTGTCCTGGTACCTTGCGTCCAGTGGCTGAAGATGGTGTCCAACAGTGTGGGGCTGCTCTTGGTACCCCACACTAGTTCCAGCAGCTCTTTGGTCACTTTGGACATGATGGGACTGGGCAAGAGGGTCTTTGCTTTCCAGCTCTGGCCCCAGAATGTAGGGAGGAGAGCACACCACCGGCTGGCTCAAGACCTTGGTGGCCAGCTTTAGGAATGTAATCTAATTACATTTTAGTGAGGCAGAGGGAATGGGGAGAAGAGCAAGG
Source organism: Peromyscus leucopus (assembly GCF_004664715.2). Classification (NCBI taxonomy): domain Eukaryota; kingdom Metazoa; phylum Chordata; class Mammalia; order Rodentia; family Cricetidae; genus Peromyscus; species Peromyscus leucopus. The sequence continues at coordinate 99,314,828 of NC_051070.1, forward strand.
CCTACCAGAGCCACATGTTCAAGTGGGCTAGTGTCCCTTCATATTTTCCCTTCCTCATTTCCCAGCTAATGTCTCTTGTATTGCCCACTGTGAACTGGCTTCGGGTCACCTACTCCACTGAAATAGCTCTCTCACCCATCCCAGCCACCATGCCCTTTTCAACCTGTCTCGCTGGTTTTTCTAGAGTCGATCTCACCTTCTCCAAAACCTCATTTCCTCTTGCCTTTCATGCAGATCATATTCATGACCCCCTTCCTACCTTAGTAGTCACTTTTCCTTTATCTTTGGGCCTCTCTTATTTCTCTGTGTAGTCTAGATTTTGTCATTGATCTTCCTTTTTCATGATCATCTATTGTATTTTGAGACAGGGTCTTGCCACATAACCAGTCTTGGTCAATGACACACAAGTGACAGTCTGCGGGGCTTTCTGTGGGAAGTACTGCTTTCCTGAGATGGACAGGAGCAGCCCTGTCTTTTCTCTTTCTCCTTTTAGTTGAGAAACTGGAGCTGGAGTTTCAGCCACAAACTGATTCCAGGGATTAAGTCTGCCTACTGTCCAGGGCCAGAACAAACCAGCCCAGCTGATCTGTAACCAGAGTGACATTGCAGAGACATCACGGAAGTGGGTTCCATTTACCTTTAGATGTCTCATTGAGTCATGAAAGAGTTGTTTTAAACAACTGCAGTGACCACCAGCAACAAGAACAATTTAGTTACTTGTTGAGTCATTGTTACAAGAAGGAAGCACAATTCTGGGGCTGGGGAGATGGCTCAGTCTGTAAGTCTGAGTTTCATCCCCCAGAAAGCATGATTAGAAAAAAAAAAAAAAAGCTAGACATGGTGGCATGGGCTTATGATCCCAGTGCTATCGAGGCAGAGACAAGTTAATATATGGGGCTTGCCTAATCAGAAAGCCAAAAGTCAATGAAAAACCCCATATCAAAAATAGTGGATGGCATCTGAATAAAAACAATACACAGAACTGTCCTCTGGCATCAACATAACACATGTACATACATACATGTACCTGAACATATACAGATATATACACACATGTTGTGGTGGCTTGAAAGAAAATGGCCCCCAAAGGGAGCAGCACTGTTAGGAGGTACGACCTTGTTGGAGGATGTAAATCACTGTAGGGGCAGGCTTTGAGGTCTCTTTTGCTCAAGCTTCCCTCAGTACGATGGTCAGTTGACTTCCTGTTGCCTCTGAGTCAAGATGTAAGGACTGTCAGTTCCAGCATCACATCTTCCTGCAGGCTACCACACTCCCTGCCATGATGATAATAAACTGAACCTCTGAAACTATAAGCAAGCTATGCAATTAAATGTTTTCTTTATAAGACTTGCTGTGGTCATGATGTCTCTCCACAGCAATGAAAATCTTAATACACATGTACACAGAAAGAAGTTAGCTAATTCCCCAATGTATGCAAAACTCCCAAATTTATAGATTCTGCTGAGATATCTCTTCTAAACTCTATAGAGCAATGGACTGCTCTCCTCTGTTCCAGGAGCACTTCAAATGAAGGAGGTCTAAGCCACCACTTCTTACCACAAACACACACACACACACACACACACACACACAGAGAGAGAGAGAGAGAGAGAGAGAGAGAGAGAGAGAGAGAGAGAGAGAGAGAGAGAGATCAGACATAAACAGTCACCTGGTAACTAATGCCACTGTCTATGAGTAGACTGTGACATCTCATTCCTCACTTTCCTATCCAAATGGTCTCTATCAGTTCTGTCCCCTAAATGTATTCTGAATCTGCCCACTTCTTTCTCTTTCCTCTTCATCTTCCTCCTAAACCACTGCAGTAGTTTCCTTCAGAACCATCTGTATGTAATTTTGCTTCTTCGTGAGCCTCTCTTCCTACATCAGCCGTAGAGAGCTTCTGAAAGCACAAATGTGACAATGTCACTGTACTGTCCAAAACTTTTCAGCCCGTGCCCAGGACCTCAGGAAATCTAGTAGACAAGACTCTACCAGGATTTATGGTATGGGTTCTGTATACACTACTCCTTTTCATGGCATAGCCCCTCCGCCAAGGACTATTGGCTTGGGCACAGGACAAGGCCTTGTTCAAATATGATATCCTATCTCCACAGTGATTGGTTCAAGAGTGGGCATGTAACCAGAGCTATAATCCTCTCTTGGATTTATTCATACCAGCCCCTACAGATCATTCGCCTTGAATTTCCAAAGTAATTCTGGTTTCAAGCTCTTTCAATGCTGTCAGTAATCTGAATGTAACATCTTCCATCTGTATTTGTCTAAAGTAGTTTAAGTGGGGTCCCCGTGTTTGCCACCAAAAAGGCCTCAGTATTGTAAAGAGAGCTGGGAGTTTGGTCTTAACAAGACATCATTTATAGGCAAAGGATTTCTTTATAGCATTCCCAACGTTTTTCAAAGCCTTAACTGTGTGGTCATGCTTGGGATTGAACTCAGGATTTCATGTATGGTAGGCAAGTATTCGACCATTAAACCATATCTTCAGCCCTGCTCACTGTGTACTATGAGATTATAAGGTAGACATTTCTATGGTCTTGACTTTATGGGGAAGAACACTATGGCTCAGAGATTTGACAGAGTTTGCTTAAGGTGAAGAAGTTATGAATCAGGAGAGCTGGTCACCAAATGCCTCTTCGATCCAAGGCACCACCAGCCCGTCCCTGCTTGTGCACACACAGGTTCCGTAAAGTAGGGATGACCACAGCAGCCTCAGGACAGGGAAAGACAGAAGACAGGAAAACAAAGGGCGAGTTCTACCCAAAGTTTTATTTATAGCAAGAACAAGAGGAGAAAACTCGAAGCTTCTTTGCTTTCTTCTTTCCAGTCCTGTTTCTTGTTCCTGTAATCCATGTCAAGCTTGTAGTCTACACTATAATTTAGCCATATTCTAGGCAATTATAGATTGAAGGGCTAGCTTGCAAAGTAAATTACTATATAACTCTCTTACCAGATGCAAAGTCAATCACTGATTACTATACAACCCTGTTATCACACAGGGCTGCCTTCATTCTAATTCCTTTTATTTTTTAATAAGTGAAAATAAAATAGATAATACTCTAGGGTTCTGAGAAAGCTACACCATCTTGCTATAAGAGTCTCATAAGGTACCTGAGATTAGCAGGTAATTGTTAGATCTAGCTGTCCATTGAGGCCTGCTGAGGGTGGGGTATGTCACGCTGACTTTGTGGACATCCCACCCTCTTTACATCTTGCAGCACTGTGGCCAACTGGCCCAGAGAGAGATGTCCCTAGAGGCTGCTCAGACTGCAGGACCTAACATTACCCAGTCTATGGTTCACAGTGTTGGTTTTACTTTCTTCCTATCTTGTCCTACATTCACAACCTTCTTCCCACCAGGAAATCATCGGGTGAGAATAAACATCTCCCCTCGCTGGAAATATCTTTGTCGCCTCCACCCTCCTTCACAGTGGCGGAGATAACTTCATACTTGTAACAGAGGTGCCTATATCCCACCTCTGTTCATCTGCTGGTCAGAACCATCACTCCTCCCTCCTCCTCCAGATCACTCTCATGACTGTACAAACCTGTAGTTTTCCCCATAGTCTAAATCCACCACCCCAATAGGCTAACACAAATTAAAGTCAGAAATAGTAGGCTGCATGTATCTTTAACCCTAGCACTAGGAGGGCAGAGACAGGAAGATCTCTGTTGAGTGTGAGGCCTGCTGATCTACATATCAAGTTTGAGGTCAGTCTGGACTACAGAGACCTTTCCTCAAAACAGGTAAATAAATACATATAAATGGATATAGTTACAAGCAGTAGAAAGTAGTAAGTAAATGTGAACAATATAATTTTCTTCCTTTCATCTACATAGTAAATAAGTAGGTAGTTCAGAATAGGTGACTCTATAGACCTTGGGAATCCATTTATTCTAATTTGTTTCATTAACATTCTCAATACATGACTTCCATTACAGACACACATGGCTACTGGAGCCATGGATTTCACCAGCACATTCCTGGGAAGAATACTGGCCGAGGAAATCACATTGCTTCCCTTTAAAGCCGTTTAGAATTTGTGCAAGAATCCTTTCACTTCTTATTGGCTGGAACTGAGTCACATGATCATATATAGTAGAAACATTTGCCTTTATTCTGAGAAGCCACGTCGATGGCCAGATAGGATCAGAAATTATGCAATGGAAGGCAAAGGGAGAGATACCTAGCCATCTCCACCAAAGTCTCTGGCGTGTCCCATCCTGAGTTAGATCACTCATGGTTCTCTGTTCCCTATTGGGTTATTTTTGTTCAATAGGTCTATGACCATCTGGTTGCCATCCCCCTATACCAGGAACATTGCTCTTAGCATGTTTATCAATGGCGTCATGCTGCTAAATGCAATGGACACTTCTCTGACCTTCTCTTACCCGGGCCTGAAGCAGCATCTAACACAGCTAACTCCTTTCTGGAAACAGGTTTCTCAGTCTTGGGCATAGGCATATAGCCCATTGGTTCTCCCCTGGCCTCCCAGTCTTTCTTTCAGTGTTCTTTTTGGCCTTGTATCCCCTCTCACTCTCTCGGTTCCCATTATCTTCTGTGTCTACCTTCCCTCCCTTTAGATGCTATTCTCAGCTCCTATGGTTTTTACCACCTGATGATTCCCCAAAATGCATCTTCACCCCAGCCCCTTCTGTGCTCATAGTGAGTAGACAGTGACCCTGAGTCTAACAGGCATCTTTAGTCAGTATGGCTAAAACAAGATTGTTGATGGTCTTCCTGAGAGCGGTCGCTTTCCTCCAGGCCACCCCACCCAATAAATGAGGCACTGTTTCCCACTCACTGGGAGAAACTTGAAAACTACCCCTTTCATTTCTACATGTCTTCCTGCATCCATCGTATTGGTCTTAAATCCCAAACAGTAAATCTCTCAACTATTCATCTTAAGGCATCCACCACTTTAGTTCAAACTGTCCTCACACTTGGCTCAGATTAGGACAAAAGTTTAATTGGGTCCCTGCTTTTAATTTTTGCCTGGCAACTACTACATTTACTCTTTGCAAAGCAGCAAACCAGAATGTCAGTCTCTTCCATACACCCTTCAATGGGCCTCTCAAAAAGGCTCCATCCTTTGACACAGTCCATAGGCCCTTTTTGTCCTGGTCTCTATTTCATCCTCAGACTTTATACCCAGGCTTCAAATGATAGCTATCCAATTTTCTTTCAGCTCCTTGACACCTCCAGAGTGTGCCCTTTTCAAGGCCTCGGTACCCACTGCTCTCAACTTGAACTTTCTGGGCTACCTGCCACTTTCCCCAAGGCTAACTTCATTCTTTTGCTTTCAATTTCAATATCACCTTCTCACCTTTCCCTGTCCATTCCCTCATTCTCTATCCCAGGCCCTTGTCTTTGTCTCAGCATTGATTTCAACTTCAAATGACTCGTCTTATCTAAAAGTAACTGTATGGAGGAGTGGTTTCAGCTGCATCACCCCAGCCTAACACAAGGCCTGGTGCTCACACATCAGACACCCCAATCACACATTTTGGTCAGCTAGAGTTGACAGTGTGGACAAGGTTCCTTGCCAGGGAGGTCCTTGAGCTGTCTGGGGTATTTTAGAGACAGGCTAAATCCACCTTGCTAATAACCACAAGCAGTGGGAAGGAACACTCTCCTTTTCTAGAGTTTTCTCTTTATAATGAACTTAACTTGCTGGCTGCATGTGTAAAAACATGGTTCCAGTCTCATGCCACTTTTTTTTTAAATATTTATTTATTTACTTATTACATACACAGAAGAGGGCACCAGATCTCATTACAGATGGTTGTGAGCCACCATGCGGGTGCTGGGAATTGAACTCAGGACCTCTGGAAGAGCAGTCGGTGCTCTTAACCTCTGAGCCATCTCTCCAGCCCCCTCATGCCACTTTTGTGTTGCCCAGGAGGAGCAGACGTGTCCCTCAGCTCTCCCAAACCCACTGGAGTTGACTAAGAAGGAACAAGGCTGTGCTTTGCTCTGTAGACAAGCAGGCAGAGGCTAGGACAAGGTCGCCCTTTTCATCTCAGCGGTGTGGATACCATTATACATCTACCTGCCTGTCCTTTTGTGGCCTTCCACTTCCAAGAATTACCCCAGTCATCTCCTCAGCATAAAGGAGATGAACAAATCACAGCAGGCTTTCCAAAAGAAGCTTGGTATTTTTAGCACCGAGACTGGAAGCGGAGAGTGTTTAGGGGCTCGGCTGTAAAGAAATCACTTCCACCTCTTTCTAGAGGACTACCCCACCAAGGCTGGGCAGGAACGCCTTCCATCTTAAAACCAGCCATTTTCCCAATCTTCTTCTACCTCCCAGTCACCCGGGGTGTCCCTTAAGACAAGGCATCTTGCAACTCGCATTTCTCCCCGGCTCAGCTCCCCGCTCGGTCAGATGCTAAGGCCGGAGGGGCATTTGCACAGCGTAACTCGGGCAAGATCTCAACTGGCCGCCACAAGCGACTGGCCGAAGTCCAGGCTCCGCCAGCATCGCGGAGCCACAGAGAAGGCGGACCCGGGTAAATCCCGCTTGGGGCACCGCCCAGAGCCGGACAAAGGGGCGGGCCAGCGATCCGCTTCACTACCCCAAGGCAGGCAGCTTTCAGGGCGGGGTGAGGGTGAGCCGTGGGGGCGGGGCTCGGCGACCCGCGGGGCGGGGCACAGGCGGGGCGTAGAGGGGGCGAGGAGACCAATGTGGGAGGGGTAGCGGGCGGTGGGGTGTGGATTGATGGCACAGGGGGCGGGGCGAGCGGCGGGAGCCCGGCCGGGGCGGGGGGAGGAGCGAGTGATGGGGCGGTGCCTGCGTGGGGGAGGAGCCAGCCACGGGGGCGGGGCCTGGGTGGGCCCGAGGCGCGGGGCGGCAGAGCGGCGCAGGGAAGCTGCGCCTCTTTCTCCGCCGCGGCCCCGCCCCTCCGCGCCCCGCCCCCGCCGCTCGGACGGCCCGAGTCGCGCCCTCCCGCTCCGCGCTGCCGAACTTGGTCTAACTTCCTCGGCCGACCGGGCCGTGCCGCCGTCGCCGCCGCCGCTGCCGCGCCCGGGTAAGTAGGACGCACGGCCCCGCTGCAGCGTCGGGCCTGTCCTCATTGTCTCGGGCCGGCCCTCGTGAGCGTCCTCTCCGGACGGCGGCTGCTCCCCGCGTTCCCCCTCGGCCCCGGGACTCCCTTGCCCGGCGGGGGGCGGCCCCGCGGGCGGCGCGGGCTTTGTCTTGCTGAGACCGCCCGCGAGCTCTGGAGGCCGCGGGCCGGGACCCCGCTGAGCCGAACTCGGGCGCTGCGTGGAGTGGGAGGCACGGCGGGCGCCCCGGAAGGTGTGGCTGCACCCTGCTGCCGCCTGGGCTCCGCCGGTCCTCACCTGGGAGCCCAGAGGAGGGCGCCTTCTTCAGCTCCGGTCCCCGGTGAGGGGACGGTCGCCCAGCCCCCACCCACCCTGAGTGTGCTCCCAGCCGCCGGGTCCCGTGCTGTCCTGCCGGAGTTTGAGGAGGTGGCCACCCCGGCGTCTCGGTGCTGGTCGCTAGGGGCTGTGCTTGGAAGCAGAGCCCGACCCCTGACCTAGCCCGAGCTTTGGCCAAGTTTTGGTTCTGGCTGTACCTTGGCTCGGCCCAGGTTGCAGTCCCCATTCCCTTCCCTGTTAGGCGTGCAGTGCAGAGGGTGGGGAGAGTGTGCGAACTGGGACTCCGGCGGCCCCTGAACCACAGAAACTGCTGTCTGGAGGACTGAAACTCGTTCTCCGGTGAGAGGCGGTCAGTATTCTCAAAACTCAGTGTCGTCACCCAGTGCTTGCCTGGAGCTGGTTGCAGAGCCATGGTGAACACTTAATGGCTGTATCAGGACGCTGGTGTTTGGGGACATGGAGCGTGTACAGGACGCTGGCTTGGGGCCTGTAGCAGGTGTGTTCCCAGCTCGCTAGGAGGTTACCCGTAGGACTGGTGGTTGTGGGTCAGTTTTTGCCAAATATTGGGCAGTTTCCACACAGCCCCTTGACTTCTGAGTAGAAGTTGGTGCCTGCTGAGTGCTTCCTTATCTATGAAAGGAAATCAGGGGCCCCACATTCTAACAGCTCAGAGGTTGCTGGAGACACCCTTCCTTTCAAAACTCCTGGGCCCTGGAACCCTTAGAATGAAGCTCAGACTTCTGCTCTCCGGCCCCTCCCACAGCTGTCCCCTAGCCTTGTTCCCTATTTTGAGATTTTTTTTTCTTTTTGGAGTAAAGGTTTTGTGTAACCCAGGGTTGCCTTGAATTCATGATCCTTCTGCCCCGTTTTCTACCCTTCTATATTCTGCCTCCTTTCTACGTTTTTGGACTCTCTTTGGTCCACCTAATGTGTTTCAGAGACTGAAGTGCTCTGTGTTATAGCGGACACTCTGGGCTCACACCTCCTGACCAGCTGGCCTTTAGTGGTGGGCCTGCAGTAGGTGGTGCTCAATGGTGTTGATTGGCTTAGTTGCTCTTTCAAACAGTCTGAACCACTGATCCTCCAAAGGTTTGTGGCTGTTTCCAAGAAGAAATGGCATGGAGGGGAAGGGTTGGCTGCCTGGGAAGACCCTCCCCCTCGCCCCTCTTCTTATTAGGGCAGCTGTGCTCGCTGGTCTCAGCATAGGTGAGGGCTTCTTCTCCCTTGCCATGTTTGTGATGGAGGACGAGACTCATGCTTTGTGTGGGTGGGGAGGAGCCTGCCCTGCAGGTTATAGAAATGAGGCGAAATTACAAAGAGGCCAGGGTACAGGGAAGCCCTGGGTTCTTTTACCACTTCCGGGGCCTTACCCTGGGCCACCATGTGCCTAGGGATTTGACCTTGTTTAACTTTATCAGAGAAGTTAAACAGAATTAATTTTTAACAACACCTAAAAATTGCCAGTATGCCAGTCCTGAGAGCCCCTTGCTTGTTTAAAACCTAGTGAACTTATGATCAAGCATGCAGCTATTACGTGCCATAGTGCAGGCTTTGTCAAGCTTAGTATTTACGGAGACTTTTATCAGGCCGTGACCCCACCTTTACTTTAATTGTTTAATCCCTGAAACAACCCAATGTGGTAGACATTAACTACTGGATTTTACAAATGAGAAAACTATGGCCCAGAAAGGTCGGAGTGATTTCCTTGAAGTCTCTGTCTGAGAGTTGGAGCCTCTCATTTAGACGATGCCTTCCTCCTGGAGGTGCTTAAACATAGTGAGAAAGCCTGGCCCAAGGCAGAACTGAGTCCTGCAGTACAGGCTCCCTCCAGGCCCAGCTTCAAGTAGCTCACCTATCTACCATGACCTCAGCACATGCCACCCCTGAATCCCTGCTGGCTTGACTGCTGTCTCCGCCCTATGAGGCCGAAGGATTACAAGCGTGGCTGGAGAGTCAGTGCCTTCTGTAGAGATCAGGGTTTGATGTGGTTAATGCCAAACTTCAAACTTCAGTGGCTTAAAGCAACAGGCCTTTTTTTTTTTTTTGTAACTCCACATTTATATCACATATCTGCTTTATATTGCCATTATTATAGGCCAATTCATGTCCCTAGCCACTTAGACATAGCCTGATGAGTCTTGGCTCTTATAGCTTCTGCCCATTTCTGGCAGATGTGGCATAATGAAGTGGCATTTCATTGGCTGCACCAAGTAACGTGGCCAGAGTCACCCTCAGGGTAAGGGTGGGAATCAAAAACAGTTAATGAATAGCATGAAGCCTATCACTTGCCTGTCACTTGTTTCTTCTCTAGCTCTGGGTCCTAGTTTCATTCTTTGTCTCTGTGCCACCAAGAACACTGTTGTGAATTAGCCAAAGAAGTGCTTTTTAATGATGGAGTTGTCCCAAGTGAAAGGTAGAAGCTTGATAAACAAGAATGACCCTTAGGGATGGAGGGGTGGTCTTTAATGATAGAGCACTCCTCTTTCCTCTGACCCTTGGGCAAGTTACTTGAACTCTTCCTGAGTCCTTTTGCTCATTGGCTAATTCATTTATTCCAAAGCAGGAAGTCCCAGCCTAGAGACTGAATGGAGGTGACAATCCCTGTTTCCTGCTGCTGGGTGTTATTGCCTTTAGAGAGAACCCTGCCTCTGGGCAGGGAAACAGGCCTGGCCGCCCTTCTCTTGCAGCCAGTGGGCAGCTGGTCATGTTGTACGCCCCATCCTTGCCTGGATGTAAAGTAACTTTTCCTAGAAGCAGAGCAGGCAGAGGTGCCCTTCGTTGCTATGCATGACTGAGGCCAGGCTTTCAGGACAGCGAGTGTGGAACAGAGCGGCAGTTTGGTGGGGTGACTGGGGGGAAGCGTCCACAGAAGAACAGGGTAGAAACCCCTTAGATGCATTTCTCCAGCCACACTGAGTTTTCCCTTTGTGTTCTGTCACCTGTCTGCACATCCTGCCGGTGGACATGAGGAGACCTTAGGTATTCTTTGTGGAGGTTAGTTCACCGTTCGTTCTTAGGCACCGGTACTGCTTTTTCAGGGCCTCTGTTTTCCCACCTGTGGAGTGGCAGGAGGCCTAAAGGCCTGTGGCAGCTCTTCCTTTTGGCTGGTCACCAGTACCCAAGGTAGGCCGTGCGTGGCTGTTTTCAGTCTCCGGCCAGGTGAGTGGGCAGCACTCTGATGTGCCTTCTCCTGCAGTGTAGCAGGGCGGCCTCCGACTGTGAGCCACCTTGGGTTTCATGGTCTCCTGGCCCCTTTCTTCCATCCCTGTGTGTTTTGATTCAGACAGAGCAAGTGCTTGCATTGGGTTCAGAACCGGACCTGGCCTGTGGGCAACTATTGATGCATCTGCCTACTCAGCCTGAAGATGCCTAGCACAGTCCAGCTTTTGACTGATGTCTAATTGCTAGCTGTGGAACCTAGACTGAAGTTGAGTATTTTCTCATCCGTGAAGGGAGCAGAATCAGATCTGCCCTGTCTGTCTTGGTTGCTGAGGAATCCAGTACACACCTCAGGTTTGAGGAACATGGTCTCAAGCCCCTGGTTTGGGCCTGACACTGTTTAGGGATAGCTACTATCTTTCTGGCAGTTCCCAGTAAGTGCTTACCAACAGCTGATTCTGGGAACTCTGCTTCCTCCACCCTTGGGCGTTGGGCGGGGCTGGGCAGGGCTGTGGGTTTTCTCTTTGGAAGTCGTAGGCCTGGTAATCAGAGTGTAAGTGGGCTTGGACAGGCTGGAGTTGGCATCCCCACCTCTAAGGATCTATTCTGCCTTTATAAGCAGCCAGAGCCCACATCTATCAACTAGATAGCTGCCCCTCCTTAGGCTCTCTGGTCTGTATACTATGTGGCTAAGGACCAGAACAGATGTCTGAAGTGGCTGCTGGCATCCTAGTAGGAGATAAACTCATGGTGTCCTCAACACTCTTGAGTCCTCAGTCATCTTGCAGAGCTGAAGTGGTGGGGAAGATTTGGGGCAGAGTCTGGTCACAGGCTGGTAAACCTTCTCTCGGTTTTCTCTGACTGTGTGTCCCTGTTATTGGGTCTGTGATCTTGTATGCTATAGAGTCCAAAAAGCATTCAGAAACGGAGGCTTTGAGGATGTCATAGCTTTGACATCCAAGGCAGGGTCCTTATAGCAGCTGGAAGGGAATGAGTGTCCCCTGAAATAAACCTCTTTTGTCTGTTTCTGAGGTTGGTGTGGGAGGGGTCCCCAGCAGGGTCTCTTTTAAAGTATCAGAGGATAAGGAAAACAGCTACCTCAGCTTTCACACCCCAAACCTACTGTACTGTTCAGGCTGTGGTGGGACTCTCAGCATCAGAGCCGTACAGTCCTGATACTGGTGATGTCCAGCTGTGCTCCAGGGTGCTTCCTTGCTTCCCAGACTGTCAATAAATGCCCCTCTCCCTGGCTTCTCTATTTCTGGACCAGCCTGTACTCCTGGGCCACGTGGACCCAGTCTTCTGAGGCTTGTAGGAGGTGGCAACTCTAGACCAAATCGTGGGTGATACTCTGGGTGAGGGTAAGGAGCCATGAGTCTTGGAAGACTGGGGAACTCTGTGCTTAAAGAAGAAAATTAATCTGGCACCTGTTGAAGTGTTAAGGTGAACTATTCAAGACTGCTGCAGCAGGTTTTTTAAGTAGGGGAGAGAGACTGGGCTCAATTCCAAAACCCCAGGAAAGTGGGAACTTACAGCCAGGGAGCACTATGCCAGGATCCTAGAGAATTTTTGAGGCTAGGAGACAATTTTTAGCTGAATGGACCTGACAGGATTCTTTCTGAAGGCAAGCCAAGTGACCAGATACTATGTGATGGATAAAGAAGGACGAGGAATTTGATAACAAATTGGGGGTAAATTGACTTAGCAGGATTCTTAGCAGATTTGAATGGGCCTCTCCAAATCCAGGGTCGGACAGAGCTAGTTGAACAGAAAGAAGGCTCCGACGACTTGGCTAACGTTTGGTGAAGGACTGAATCCTTTCAGTACCCTGTGTTCAGTTTTGTGAACTTTTCGACCCAGGCTCATGGCCACCCACATTTGTTTCTCAGGAGGGGCATTTTCTCCTGTGGGTGCTCCTCCTGACCAGTACCATTCTCTTTGACAGTGTCAGCAAGGCTTCGGAACTAAAGTTGGCTACTATTTTAAGAAAACTTGGTCTTTTTGTTTCAGAGTGGACTGGTGGTTCCTGGTGTCTTAATCTCCTTGCCCTTTTGAGGCAGGGGGAAGGGGCTTGGACTAGCCTCTACTGAATGTGCCTCCCCATGGAAGGCCTTGCCTTCTTGTGGGTGGGAGGGGGGAGTGGGTTGGGAGGGGGAGGCTGGAGGAGGCAGGAGGAGGAAAGAGGGGGAATCTTTGATTGGTGTGTAAAATGAATGAAAAAAATTCTTAATTAAAAAGAAAGAAAGAAAATCTCCTTGCCCTCTGCACATAGGACCTCCTGTGTCTTGCAGCCCCCATTTCTAAACTTTGGGCTACTGGGTCTATTGGCTCTCAGACCACAGCCATTCTCTTTTCTGAAATCCTCTAGAGCTGCAGCGGACCTCCGGTCTTGTGCTTTCCCAGTCCTACACAAACCAGTGTGACATCTCTGCAGCCCCCTACCAGCCTAGGGCTTTCTTCTTCCCTCTGCTCTGGGTCCCGGGAAGGGGCCATAGGTGGTCCCTTCTGTTCCCTGGGTCTGAACAGTTTTTTTTCCTGATCTGCATGTTCTTTCCTTCTCCAAGAGGGAGGCTTCTCTGGTTTTCTGTCTGTCTCCTCCTTTTTCATTGGTCATCTCCCTACCCCTGGTGCAGGTGACCTACTGGCCTGTCTCCGCCTGCAGCTGTCTCAGCTTTATAGGAGCAAGGAAGGCTCCCTTCTGCTGTAAGGAAAACCTGTTGGCTGCAGGTAGGGGCTTACTCACTTCCGCAAAGGGAAGGCTTCATGGCCCGTAGCTGTCCTGCAGAGGAAGAGTAGAGATCGTGTCTATTCTTTGCAGCCATCCTGCCTCCCCACAGTCATTGTCTCTTGCTGTCCTAGTTGTTTCCTGTGAAATACAAACAATGGTGTAAACAGGATAAGTTGGGGTGTGTGTGTGTTGGGGGGGGGTGTTGCCAAGAAAAGAGTCTGGTAGAGGAGGGTGTTCATGCCCCAGGGCTCTGGATGGACACAAGAATAGGAAAGGAATGGGCTTATGTACTGTGGTGATGGCAGGTTCTACACAGAACTCCCTCCGGGTTCTGAAGTTTTTCCCTTCAGTATGGTGAAACAGGATATGCCCTAGAGACTCAGAGCCTCCCTGGGGTGGAGGACCTTGGAGAAGTGCTGGTCTACATGTAATAAAAGGTTGTGGGGTTCCTGGTAGGACCTACCTTAACCTTGCCTGGGTCCTGTCAAGGGAGCAGGGCTGTTTGTAGTTCTTCGGTATGTTGCTAGTGTGGTCCTAGTGGCTTTGAGATCCCATTTGTGCCTGTTTTTTTGGGAGTCATTTGTTGAACACTTTACAGTCAGGAGAGAAAGGGGAACCAAGCATACTCGACCCTCCCTGGCCTCCATTCTCAGAACCCTGGGCAGTTGTGAGCTTGCAGCCATTACGAAACTGCCAGCTGTATTGTCCCTGGGGTTGAAGTTGTCTGCAGGAAGGGTTGTGCTCATGGACCACTCCCTGTTGTTCAGATCTTCCCCTATACCTTGGCCCCCACTTGCCCTAATGGCCATTGTGTCATCCCTTCGGCAGCAAGAGAGACTGGGATGGTTTTTGTATTGTTCCTTGGGGGCAAAATCACGTGAAGGAAACACATCAGTGCTTTTGAGTGCAGAGTATTTATTGACACACCCATTAAAGGGGGGCTTTTAGACAATATATGTAACCCGTTAGTAAGAATAGACAGAGGAATGCATCTCTCAGCCCTATGCTACAGCTTCCGTTTCTTGAAAGGTACATGCAGTTTAGTGGCTAAGGGGTTGGGGTTTTAAGCTGAGATTTTGGAGAAACTGTTTTTAGCTTGTCCTTGGAGTGGGGCCAGGCCTAGAAATCTGTTGAAATAGCTTTCTTTAGCTGCTAAAATGGGGGTGGGCTCATAGCGCTAAGACTTGGAGCCTTGCTGGCGGCTGGGGAGGCCCCTGGAGAAGTGTCTGCTGGATTCCTGGTTTTCAGCCTCCCTGGGACAGACAGACAAACACTTGCACAGCAGACCTTGGACCTTGGAGTCCTACAGGTGGCCCTTGGTATGGAATAGCTTCGTTTCCTTTCTGTCACTGTCAAAATCTGTTTGCTTTTCTTTGATAGGAAAACTTGGTATTTGGGGGTTTAGGGTGAAGTGAACAGGGAGTGGACTGGGCTCAGAGGCCTGTACTCCCTTTCCTTGACCGCCTCAGTGTCTTCCTCCTCCCCTCCCCCACAGCATCTTGTCCTAGGGAGATGCCAGATGCTGCCTAGAGAGAGCTATTCATGAAATATTTTCCCCTCCCTCGCTCTCCTCTTTCTTTGTTTCTTAGACAAGATCTTCCTACATAGCCTGGGCTGACTCTGAATTTGTTTTCCTGCCTTAGTCTTCTGAGTATTGGGATTATAGGTATATGTAACTACACCTGGCTATGGTAACATATTTTTGGTACCTCTAGCTACAAACCTTAGGCAAATATATTGAATTAAGTTTAACTTTTTTATCATTAAAAAAACACAGAATAAAAGAAATTCATACTTCTGACTTCCTCAGCCGACTCCTCCAAAGCCCAGAGCCTATACCAATTAAATATTCAGAGCCTAGTCAAGTGTGGCAGAACCCCCATGCACACCTCTTTCTCTCTTGCTTCTTCCCACAGTTGCATGCAATTTCCTTTGCTCTGTACTTACTGAGGCTCACTAAGATTTATCCTGGGATTGTTCCATTTTAGCACACATACTTTGGTCCATTCTCTTTAACAGCAGCAGGTCATCTTGCTGCAGAGTGAACCTTGACTCACTCTTGCAGCCCCCTCTTGATGGACATTGAGGTAGCTTTCAGTGTGTGCTTTCACAAGCCCGGTTGCCCTGGTGCCTTGAACACACCGGTGGGTCTGAGGTGCCTGGTGTGGAGTTGAAGCATTGAGGGGATCATCAGGAAAGAAACATGTGCTTTGATTCCAGGAGGAAGAGAAGTTTCTGAGGCTTGATGCTGGGGGTTGGGGGGAGTCTTCTATTTTTGCAGCTGGGGGCTGAGTTGGCAGGAGGCTGTGTGCTGCTTTCCTTCCTTCTTGTGGCTCAGCTCAGACCGTGCTCTTTCCATGAGTACGTTTAGAGCTCTTGCCTGTGTTGTGACCACGAGGCCTGTGCACCCACCCACAAGTGTGCCTTGGAGTCTGAGGAGGAGGCTGGGTGAGGTGAGGTGTGCAGAGAGGTCGCTTCTCACAGTGTGGGTTTGGTTTGAGCTGGAGGTTCTGGGTAGTGTGAAAACAAGCTGGAACTGGTCTATCTTAGACAAGGTCCAGGGACTGATACAAGGACCAGGCCTCCCTCTGCTGCTGTGGGAGTCCTGGTATCCCGCCTGGCAAGCTGTGATTATTGTAAACATCTGTATAAAAGATCCCCAGGGAAGTGGTAGATGGTTTTTCTGTTTTGATCAGGTCCTTCCTGAGTAGACAGGAGGGGCTGGGGGAGAGGGCACATGCTGTCTAGAGTTTTCTGACAATTTCCTTGTCACTGTAGTGACTGTGTCCCTCTGAAGTAGCCAACCATAGTCGTCCCCTGTGGCTTTAGCCACCCCATACAAGGTCAGTACAAGACAAGAAGCAGGGAGATTTTAGGGGGACTCCTTTCTGTGCCCCGGCCTGGTGGTTTTGTGGTCAGTGCCCCTGCCCTGTCCCTACCAACCTCCGGTGCAGAGGACTCCTAACCACTATAGTCACATGCAGTCCCCATGAGTAGCCCAGAGCTGTCAGTGCTGGAGGCTCTGTTGTTGGGAGCCTCAGCCCTCTGTAGCACAGAGGTTTCTATTGTGGCCTGGTGACAGCTAGGCCTGACCTGTGAGGCTGAGGAGGCGGGGCCTAGGGACGACAGTGGCCCTATTCATGGTCTCTGCCCTGGTTTCCTGATGCCTCTCGTCATAGATTTGGGGGGGAGGGCGAGATGGGAGGAGGTGGAGAGCCAGGGCCAGGGTTATTGTTAATGGCTGCTGGAGCCCATTGTGCTTAGTGGAGGTCTTTTGCTGTCAGCCCTGAGTCACTGGGCCTACAGTTCTCAGATTCCAGCACTGCCTTCTTTCTCCCTGTGCCTTTTGTGGGCACCTGTGTTAAGATCCCTTTCTGCTTTCATGTCATGTGATCTGCTTGGAGCTCCTTGGTTGTCATCAAAACAGCTGGGAAGGAGCAAGATGCCCAGGCTGGCTTGTCAGCTGCCTGCCCACCACCTTGGGAAACATGTCCACAGAGCTCTCGATGCCCAGCTGCACCCTTGGGTGGGGGCCAGGCACGTGCCTCAGCTGCTGTCAGTCTTGTAGGCACCCCGTCTTCCTTTGTGCTCACCCTGTTTCGTGTCCCTCATCCCTCCTTGAGCTCTCAGCTGCAGAAAAGCCTGCTTTCTGGCAGCCTAGCCAGCAGCCACCCTGCTGCTGAACTGCAGTTTTTCTCCTTTGTTTAGCCATCTCTGAGCTCTTGAAGGCCGCACAGAACCAGCAGAAGCCTTCATGGTGCAAGTCCACCTCCTGGGCCCAAGGCTTGGCAGCCCTCTAGATGTACCTCCATCTCCCAGCGAAGCCAAGCACTCTCTTTGTTCTGTCGTCCCTCCTGCCAGATCATATAGTGATTCTTGAGCGAAGACAAGAGTGCTCATTAGGTTTCAGCCATTGCTCGTGTGTGTGTGTGTGTGTGTGTGTGTGTGTGTGTGTGTGTGTGTGTGTGTCATGAGAGAGGGTGGGAACTGATCACCCGGTCCTAAGAAAAAGCACCTTCTTACAGTATCGTAAGATTGCCTTTGAAGTCCTGTCAGAACAGCTCTTAGCCATCAGTGACTGGGTGCTGGAGAAATGGAGGAATAGTTTATTTTGGTTTTATTGTTGTGATGATTTTTCTCCAACTGAAGGGAAGCAGTCCCTGCCCCTGCACCTCTCAATGTCTCTCTTTTAACCCCTTCCCAGTTTTGGTGGCCAAAGGAAGCATTCTTTTTGGAGGACCGATCTCACTGCAGGGTCAGGAATTTCTCCCTGGGGGTGTATCTGCCCCAGCCATTTCTGTCTCCTGTCTAAACCACACCAGGATCTGTCAGAGCCATTACCTTTTGAAATGGAGAGTTGTTTTTTGTCCAGAACATTTTCTTTGACTCTTAGAAGTCACTATCTTCAGATATAGCCTGATTGGCTGTCTGACTTGACTATTGTCAGCTGTCATTCAAATTAGGGGGCCAGTCTCTCCCACAGAAGCTTGCATGTTAGACTGTCTTCATGTCAGCAAATGTAGCATCCATGATACTCAGGTCAGAAAGAGCTGGAGTTCATTGTTATGCATGTGAAATATGAATCCCATTTTGGGGGTAGATGCATCCAAATGAACTCCGGAAGGAAGGGTCGCAGGCTGCTCGGTTGTGCTGGCTAGGGTTTTGTCGACTTAACACAAGTCAGGGACATCTGGGAAGAGGGAACCATCGTTGGGAAAAATGCCTCCATCAAGCTGGTCTGCAGGCAAGTCTGTGGGGCATTTTATTGACTAGTGATTGACATGGAAGGGCCCAGCCCTTTGTGGGTGGTACTGTCCCTGGACTAGTGGGCCTAGGTTGTATAAGAAAGCAACCTAAGCAAACCATGAAGGTATGCCTATAAGAAAGAGTAAGCCTCTGCTTCAGTTCCCACCTCAACTCTTCTCTATGGTGGACAGTGTCATGGAAGTGTAAGACGAAACAAAACCTTTCTCCCCAAGTTGCTTTTGTCATGGTGTTTCATCACAACAGTAGAAACCAAACTAGGATGCTGGTGCCTAGGGCACAGGGATTAGAGGCTGGGGCTTGAGTCCTGGAGGTGCAGTTGCTGGCCACTGACCTTTCACTTCCTTGGATGTAGGCCTTTGACTGGATAATGGGGGTAGGGGCAGTTGCTCAGACAAACCTGGGTAAGGTTCTAGCTGTGATCTTTTTAGTTTTGTGAGTCTTAACTTCCAAAGGATGGGTCTTGAATGTCCTATTAGGATCTTGTAGAAGAAAATATCTTCAGATAGGTAGGTTGAACAAAGGGTTTTCCTCTCCCAGGCATTCCTTCCCTACTGTTCCAGGCTGGTGGCCCTAATGAGTGTCTGTGGCTCCCCATTGGAGCTGCACTGCCCTGAGTGAGCCCCAGTGCACACTGCCACTCTGCCTGGTCATAGGTGTTCTTCAGAGCACAGGGGCCAGGCTCCCTAGTGAAGTCTTGGGTAGACATCGACATGATTCTTCTTGGTCATGCCACGTTACTCCTCTTTACTGGTGTAGTCCTTCTCTTATGAAGTTGGATCTGGGGGGAAGAAAATAAAGCTTTTTTTGTTTTACTTCTCCCCAAAGTGAGGTCATACCAGTCAAGTTAAATACAAAAGTGTAGAGATATACCTAATACATCATCCCCTACACTTCTTAGTTTCTTACTCTGTGTGTGTGTGTTTATATTTTGTGTATTTTATTAAGAGGCAAAATATTCTTTCCTTGGCATCTTTTCAGGATTGGATTCAGGCCCTTTATCTGCTTTTGACCACCCAGCCTCACCCCATGGTCCTAATCAGCCCCACCTGCTCCCTGTCCCGTCTGCTGTCCTTCTGTCTCCTTCCTTGAGGGCAGGGCAGGTACAGACTTTGTCACCGCACCTTGTTGTGTATCTGCTCCAAGTAACGGCTCGTCCACCCTGGAAGAAGTCCAAAGGCCTCCGAGGAGGCAGGCTTCCCTCATTTGCTTAGAGTAGCTTTCACAGCTGTGAAATGGGAACAAAAATAACCCAAGAGGGCTGGGGGTGTGGTTCAGTGGAATAGGGCTCACCCACTGGTCAGGAGTCCCTCTAGCTTCTCTAACTCCACAAAAATAAAGAAAAATCCCATGAGTTAGTGGGCTACACTAAAATTGCAATTAATTCCACAAGGAAGCATTCCTCCAGGAAAGCAGATCGGATCCCTGCAAGCTCATACAGTGAGGACATGTGTCCCCTAATGGTGAGCTGCCCTCCAAGCACCTGTGTTTGGCCTGCCAGCTCAGGCTGCTCAGATTCACTCTTAGCAGCATCAGTATCACCTGGGAGCCTTGACACTGCAGAACCTTGTGGGACAAGGTTCACCTCGGATCAGCTAATCAGAACCTGTCTTTACAGAGATTCCCAGGCACTTATGTGCACTTTCAAGTCTGAGAGGCACTGACCCCAAGGCCTGCCCTGTTATTTTCACACCTTGCCAGTGTTTTGTGGTTTTGCTGTCTACCCTTTGGCCTTGTGTGAAGTCATGTACTTTGAGTAGACCTGAAGCTCCAGCTTTGTGTCCCCTCTCCTCAGGGGTGCAGTGTGTCTCAGGTGTCCTGGGTGCTGGGTGTCTGGGGGTGGAGCTGAGACCCAGTGAGCCCCCTTAAGTCTGCTGGTGAGGTCATCTTTGGGGCAGGGAGCTGAGTGGGTAATTGGAGCCTCCCTGGGCCATCTGGTACTACTTACCCCACCCCATCTGTCTTCTTCGGCTTTTACCAGCTGGAGGACAGAGTCAGAATCAGGTTGTAGGTATGGTGTGCATTTTGGAGGAAACTCAAAACATTCTAAACAAAGGTGCTTTGGTGTATATTGGTGTTCAAATAAATAGCTCAGAAGCGAGACGACAAATTGTTATTTTCTGTTTATTTTTTAAAAGATAGTAATAAAATAAAATAAAAACACATCAGAATTGGACAAAACAAACAGAAAAGAGTTCAAGAGAAGACACACGAAACAGCGACCCGTTCACTTGCATACTCAGGAATCCCATAGAAACACTAAACTGGAAGCCAGAAAATATATGCAAAGGACCTGTAGGGTAGAAAGACAAATAAAAGGATAATTTAAAAAAGTAAATTTTAAAAAAAGCCCTGACATGACATTGTGAGACAAGGACCCTCCAGAGATGCCATTGAGTTTGTTTTCTGTTGGCCCTCTGGCCATGCAGCCTACCGTAAGAGTAGTTTGTTTCCCCCGTGAGACTCCCCTGAAAGAAATACATTTTCATTTGCATGTGGTTACACATTGGGCATAACTTCTGGGTTAGGGATGGAGGCACATGTCCACTTCTTTCAGCTCTGGGACCCCATTGGTGCAAACCTGTGCAGGCCCTGTGCATGCTGCCTCAGTCTCTGTGAGTTCACTTGTGGGCCAATCATGTGATTTAGAGGGTTTTCTTCCCTTGGTGTCCTCCATCTCCTCTAGCTCTAACACTCTTTCTGTCTTCTCTTTGGGCTTTCCTGAGCCCTGAGGGGAGGGATTTGATGGAGACATCCTGTTTAGGGCTGAGTGTTCAAGGTCCCTTTACTCTCTGCATAAATGTGTCCTGTAGTCTCTCTTTGTTCCCATGTGCTACAGGATGGCTGAGCAAGGCACTGGTCTACTTCCCTGGCTGGAGTCTCTGTGTTTTGAAGAAAATGTTTGAGGTGGCTCT
Source organism: Peromyscus leucopus (assembly GCF_004664715.2). NCBI lineage: Eukaryota > Metazoa > Chordata > Mammalia > Rodentia > Cricetidae > Peromyscus > Peromyscus leucopus. The sequence goes on from NC_051070.1 coordinate 99,335,793, forward strand.
GTACCACTTCCCAGCCTCTGCTTTCTGGTCTTGAGCTATGGGGGAAGACTTCATACCTGTCCCACCTGCCACCTTCCACCACTTCTGGGCTGGATTTTAGGAGTTGATCTGCTAAGCCCATCATCAGTTTCCCACCACTGATTCCCAGTTTTTTTAAGGAGCTCCTCTTTGTCCCTTTTCTCATTTGATAGTCTTGAGTGCTTGTCTTTATTTGGTTTTCCCCAGTACGCTCCACTTTTCATAGCTTCTTCTGGAAGGCTTTTGTTACTTGTTTTGTCCTTAAGTTTTAGTACTTGCTTCCCTAAGTATCTTTGCTTTGCTTGAGGAAGGCCCAGACTCAGGCTCTTCTCTGGGCTGGAAAGTGACTCACTCAAAAGGCAGGGAAGGTTGGAGGAGGTCTCTTGAATACTGTCTTGGAGAGGGAATAGTGGGTTATGTCTCAACATAGTATACTGTAGCATACGATGCAATTTAGGATGCACCAAGTCTTAAACATCTTAGAACTGTAATCATTTTCCTTTCAGGCAGGAAGAAAATGGAGACCAGGAGTAAATATGTGTGATTCAAAATTCTCTCATGTAGTTTCATTGTGTTAGAGAAGCCAAGTGGGGGTGGGCAGTGGGAACAGTCCACACAAAAGAGAACATTTCATATCCCCATTAGGCATGCAGGTCCAGTTCTTGCAGCCCTACAGAGCTCCATTACTGGCCAGCAGAGACCTCATTATTGGAGCAAAGTTTTCTTTTCCAGAGTTGGCTCTTTCTTCATTGGGAGTCACTGTAGAGTTCGAGTGGCTCCCACCCTAATGTTGGTCTTTCAAAGGTGACTGTATGGCTTTGTCTTGGTACTGCCCACAACACCTGGGGTACACAGGGGTCTCTGCTGATAAAATGCACTGGAGGGTGAGTCTGGTTCGATGAGATAGTTGTCTGCTGCTAGCTTGGTTGCTGCATGTGCCCATGTGTGTATGAGGAGGCAGTACTGTTGCCCTCACACCTGTGTGCATGTAGCTCTGGTGCCCTCTCTCCCCTGCCTGACACCAGAGCGTTTCGGTCTGCTTTCTGCCTTCCAGTGCTTACCTGCTGTATTTAGGAACTGGAATTCTGGCTGAGCCACTTGCACTGTGCCCTGATGAGGCAGAAACAAGTCATGAAGTGTCCTCTCCCATAACAAAGGAGGCACTTGCTGAGCTAACCTGTGCAGTAAGGGGCTGCAAAGCAGGCCATCCTCAGCCCTGCTGGTCTGGGAAATTTTGGTTGTATGGTTCCCACTGGAGAATTTATGAATTGGCACAGGGCCTGGTCTGTGTCTCCTAGTTCTGGGGGTACAACACACTGGCCTTCCGAGTTCTTATTTCCCCCCGCCCCACCCCCCACCCCCCATGTTGTAAGCTGGCCCAGATTCTCTACATTGTGTGCAACTGACCGAGATTCTCCAGAGCCAGAGGATGGTGTAGACATTTTGCCAGGACTTAACATTTTCAGAATATTATCAGGTATACAGTGTCAGCCCTGCATCCTGTGTGTGGGTGGCTTTGCCTTTGATGGCAGAGGGAAAGTGGTGTAGGAAATGAACTTGTAACCCTGGGAGGTTCGAGATGGCAGTTGTGGGTACCTGGGCCTTGCCTCACCTGGGCCTGCAGATGCTGCACGAAGCTTTGAGCACAATTGTACACGCTGTGGGGTGATTCATTCTGAAAACCTCTGCTTGCCTGCAGTCATGTTGCCTTAATGTTCTGTCTGCTGCTGCTGATCTCCCTCCCCCCACCTCCCTCTTCCTCCTTTTTTAAGAGAAAAAGACTACAGACTGTTTTGACTTGAAGCCCCTTATTTTCTGGAACCGCTTGTAATTTGTGTTTGGTTGATGCTTCTGTACAATTAGAGTTAGGCCGTGCACTTTCCTCAGGAACACTTCCTACAGAAGCAGCGTGGCCCACGTGCCTCTGCTGGGAACCACAGGTGGTGTGAGGTGCTTTTGACTCAGTTTGACTCATGGCTGGTGATGTGAGCAGCAGTGTGCTGTCAGCTGGTTTCTCCACAGCTAAGTTACTGGGCTGCCCTATGTAATTAGTCAGTGCCCATGGGGAGGTGCTTGGAGAGAGACCTACATTTGAAAATGTAGGAATCTTGACAGAATGGGTTATTCCAGTCACGGTTACTGAATGGTGATAATCTAATTTCACAGTTCCCTCCAGTTTTCCTTTGGCATTTTCTTGTAAGGAGCTTTTTTCTCTATCCTTTGTTTATCTTTTTTTTTTTTCTTTTTTAAGTAAGTGCCTTTATAGGTCTATCCTAGTCCTTATTGAAGGGATCTTCTGGAAACATCTGGACTAATCTGCACGTCTGTGTTTGGGTTCAGCTGGACCAAGCTCATTTTCCAGTGGGCACCCTAGGGAGCCAACCAACTACAGAGAAAAGTGACCCGTTCTGCTTGCCACCATGCTGGGTTTCTGGGTCAGAGCTTTTTTGAACAAAAGCTCCTGTAGCTTAAAAAAAAATCATAAAAAGAGTAAATCCGAAAATCACTCAGTTAGGTGACCTCCATTTTATGCCCAGTGGTGCCCCTCCGCGGACCCATATGCACCCTCTCTTAGCACCTCTTCCCATGCAGTGGCAGCAGCCAGCACCAAAACAGACAAAGGCTGACTCGAAATTAGCCAGGAGGCCAGTTGATGTTCTGACACTCACCGGGCTTGGGGTTGTGGGTTGTTGTTGGTAGAAACTCGGTATAATTTAGTATGTTCAGTGCTTTAACAGGAGGCTAGCCACATAGAACACCAGGCCCATTGGAAAGCCCGGTGGGGTTCAGAGCTGGCTGGCTAGAGTCCCAGGCTATGGTGTCTGAGGGCCAGGCAGACTTGGGACCTTCCTGTCCTTCTGCCACAGCTGTCCTTTAGGGTAGTGCTTGTAATACAGGAAAAGGCTTCCCTAAAGCCTTACAGTGTCTTCCCAGGATAGAGCCCACTTTTTGATCCTGGTAAGTGTCTGGTAGGCCTTGGGCTTGGGGTGTTAGGTAGCTAGGGGCTGGGTCAGCAGAGGCCATAGACAAGTCTGACTCTGCGCATGAGTCAGAGAGCCAGGCCCCTTCTTTGGGTGGCAGTGCCTTGGGCTAAGGCATAAAATGGTTGCTTTGTGAGATTCCTGTGGGTAGTGAGGCAGCTGTTTGGGCATGCTGTTACACGCTTCTCTTCCACCAGGCCCTTGCTCCTTCTGTACCCGCGTGCGCTTACCTCTTCAAGCCTGATCGCCGGGGCTTACCTGTTCCTCAGCTTGTAAATGAATGTTTCTACTACCTGGTTCTCAGTGGGAGCATTCAGGGCCCAAGAGTGCTGCTGCTTGGAGGCTCAGAGGGGTCCTAGCATTGTAACATGGGGCTACCTTTATTTGGGAAGGGTCTGGCATCAGTGCTAGGAGCCTTGGGAAAAGGTAGATTCTAGGTTAATGGCCTGCTCTGGAGAATGAGAGGGAGGAGAGATGTCAAGGATCATTAACTGTGTGTGAAGGGGGTGGGCACTTAAAGCTTGGGAGTGGTAGTGAAGTCACTGGGGTCAGTTGGGTGTTCAGAAAAAACAGAGAGGTAAATGGGAGAGGGAGGGTAGATGGAGATAGCTGTAAGAGACCTTCAGTACTTAAGTGGGAGGGGTGAAGATCTGAGCTGCAGTCCCCTGGAGGAAGGGAGAGGAGTCAAGAACAGCTCATGAACAGATGTCTCAGAGCCTGGGTGTGTACTGACTCAGATACCTTAGGGACTTAGGTGAGGTGGATCATGGCCTACTTTTTTGCCTGGGGCTTAGGGATCAGGCTTGAATGGCAGGACAGGAGTGGAGAGAGGCTCTGAGATTTGGAACTACCTACAGGAGGGTGGTAAACACACAGAGCACAGCCTGCCCTAAGCTGACAAGGCAGCTGGTGCTGTATGGTTAGTCAGGTTCTGCAAGGTAGGCCAAGAACACTGTAACCACGCCTTCCCAACACTGGTTCCCCTTTGTTTACTGTCCTCTGGCTTCCTTTCCTCTTGGCCACACACAGTCTTCCTGCCAGTCTGTCTCTCTTGCTCTCTTCTGCTGTGATTTGTAATCTGTATCAGAAAGAGCTCATTCTATCGGCCTCTCATCATTAAGTTTACTAAAAGTACTGAATGAGATTAGAGGTGAACTGAGATCTGCATTTCTAGCAGGCTCCCTTCCTGATGCTGTTGTCTGATCTATGGTGTCAGTACTGGGTGTTAAACCACACATTGTCCAAAGATGGCAAGTAAGAATGAGGAGGTACTTGACAGCTGCTGGGAATGGAGGCCCTGGGAATGCATAAAGGAGGCTGGCCTCCTTGCTGGGTGAGCTAGGACTTGACTCCTTTGGGTGTGGCACAGATACCAAACCACAGGCTCTAGATGTTAGCTCTGAGTCCCAGAAGCTGAGAACAGACAGCAGATCTGGAAATGAGTGGAGGAGACTGAACTTTTCTCTACCCCAAGTTTTGCTTTAAAGATCTGTAGCAGAATCCTTTTGGTGCGTTGGGACAGAGCTAGCTCCCTGTCTCATTGTCGACTGTCAGCTAGGGTTGTGCACATGGCATAACGCCCAAGGTCTCTGGTCACAGGTATCTCCCTCATTTCAAACCAGCAAGAGTAAAACAGCTGCTTTTTCTTGGTGCCTCTGCATTCTACTTTTGCCTTCAGCTGGGAAAGAGCTTTTCTTTCAAGGGTTTATGTAATTACAGGCAGCCCTGAATACCCACAGGTTCTGAATCTATGGATTCAAACAACTGCAGATTGAAAATACTCAAGGAAAAAAGGTGTCTGTCTGCACACATATTTTCCTTGACATCATTCCTTAAACAATACAGCAAGCAACAATTTACAGAGTATTTATAGTACATAAGGGATTGTAAGTTATCTGGAGATGATTTAAAATTTTAAGATGTGCATAAGCTTACATGGTAAAGAATACCTCTTTAAAACCACATTTTATTTATTGTGCGTGTTTGTACATGTATATGTATGTATATCTATTTATATCTGTCTGTCTGTGTGGGTGATTGAGTCAATTCTTTCCTTCCACTACGGTGATTCCAGAGATAGAACTCTGTCATCAGGCTTGGTGGCAGGTGCCTTTACCTACTGAGCCATCTGGCTGACTCTACACTCTTTTGAAGGGACCTGCCTAGGTTTTGGCTTCCTTGCCATCCCTACAGATGTCCAGAGACAACTGTGTGTTGTACCCATTCAGTCTTCCCATTTTAAGACCAGTTGATTAGTAGCCTTAATTACAAAGTTTCTTTTGATGTTCATATAGTAGATTATGATTCCTGATGCTCTTACCTCACTAAATAAAAGATGGCAACTAAAACTACTTCCTCCACTGTAATGGGTGAACATGTGAACTGAGCAGACTAACTTTACCTTCTCTGAAAATACCTCGTCAATTGAGGGGGGTTTAAAAAGGAATCAGTGCACCAGCTTGGGCACCAATGGGTGGGTAATAGGAAGAAAAAATGTAAATTGTGAAAAAGTAGATGAGTAATACATTTGTAAGAATTGATGGCACCGGGTTATTCTGGGGAGGAAGAAGAGGAGAAGGGGCCTTCAATGGACTCCTCAGTCAATACTTTTAAGAGAGAAGAGGAGGGTGGGATGAGGTCAGTTAACATGAGCACAGTTGATGTTTTTTCGTGGACTCCTTCCCTTCCTCCATGGACTGCTCGGCTCCCTCTCCCATGTTGGTAGAACACTGGAAATTATTATATAGTAGGAAGACCCAAGCCTAAAAGACTGAGGTATTCTTGGGAGTTAATGTTGAGACCACCACACTGTTCAATTTTCCAGCCCATTTTTTTTTTCTAGAACACTGGTGGCTTGGTTGGGGAAACCTAACTAACTAAATAAAAACAAAATGCAAACAGACCAACATTTAGAAACCCAGTAATACTGGCAACATGGATTTAGCAAATGGCTCAGCCAGATCATACTGGACAGAAATCTTACTGCTCAAGGACACATTTTATTTGTTCTTAATTAAATATTACTGGACATATGGAAAGTACCTACCATGAGTGACAGCAAAACCAATAAAAAAAATCTTGAAAGAAACAGCTTATTTAGATAAGACTATTTTGAGAAAAATTGTTTAGACATTTCCTTTAGATTAAGAGAAATGCAGTAGTGTGAGATAAGAACAAGATCATATTTTTAAAGGCACATTTAGAATGCAAAAAGTAATTAAAAAAACAAGAGCTGAGCAAAAATATTATAGAATTATTGAGAACTAGTAGGAGGTAAAATTAAAATGGTCTTCTGGGAGATAGAGCTCAGAGGTGGGTGGTGGGCAATAGGGCAGAAACGGTCAGGTGACTGAAGTTTTCCCCAGGCTCCCACATCCACTAAGAGGAGCTGCAGAGGGTGGCAGCATCATGGAGGGAAACACTTCTTAGAAAAGGAAGTCTTCATGTTGGGAGCTCCTCTGCCTGTGGAACGAGCTGTATGGAGGTAGACCAGTGTCAGAGTCTCAGTATGTGTGTAGATGACCCCGTAAGTTTACAGAGAGAAATGGTTGAAATACGAAGATTGGAATCAAATAGATTTAGGCTTCTCCAGAATATAGAAGATGGAGAAGGGATGACTTCACCTTCTATATGAAATTAACTCCCAGCCTAGACTTCTACTTATAGGTAATTCCGTACCCTATCTAAAAACCTCAGGATTTCTCACAACACTAAGCATAGGCAGGACCTTCTGTGGGCAATACCTAAAGAGAACTGTGTGTCTCTCTGTCTAGTACCTTGGAAAACTCTGCTCTGAGGATAGGAATAGAACATCTGATGCTTATGAACTTACTGAGAGCAAATTTTGACAGCACTCATTTGAATTTGAAGTTGTTGATCAATTCATAAGATGCTAAATCAACAAAAATAATTATTCTAGAGGGAAAAAAAATTACCAGAATAGAAAAGCAGTCACGGTTTGTGTGGCTCATTCTGCTAGCTCATGTGGTCATCATAATGTCAACTCTGAAAATGACCACAGCCAGCGCTACAGCTTCACTATAATTAGAACGGAGAGATGGACTAGGACAAGCATGAGGGAGTGGCTTAGGAAAAGATGGGTTGGTAGGGAATAGAGTTAAATCATCATCTTCCAGAGTGGGGACTGACAGGTAATGCTCTAAAGTGAAAACCAGGTAATAGTAATGTAAACATACAGAGTTATTCCAAGAGGTACTCAGATGTCAGAGTCAGTGTCTATTGCTGTGACAAAACACTGTGATCAAAAAGCAAGTTGGGGAGGAAAGGGTATATTTGGCTTACACTTCAACGGCACTGTTCATCAGTGAAGGAAACCAGGACACAAACCTGGAGGCAGGAGCTGATTCAGAGGCCATGGAGGGGTGCTACTTACTGGCTTGCTCCTCCATGGCTTGCTCAGCCTGCTTTCTCATAGAACCCAGGACCACCAACAGAGGGATGAAACCACTCACAATGGGCTAGGCCCTCCCCCATCAATAACTAATTAGGAAAATGCCTTGCAGCCGGGTCTTATTGAGGCATTTTCTCAATTAAGGTTTTCTCCTTTCAGATAACTCTAGTTTATGTGTCAAGCTGATGTGAGACTAGCCAGCATAGTGAGCTAGAAGTTAATGCACCCTAAAGTGGAAAAGACCTGGACCCAGGGGTAAGGCTAGAGTCTGCCATTTTTTTCAACATGATTGTTGATTTTTGGGTTTTGTGACAGTTGGTTCTTGCATTGTATGTAGGTAAAATTAAACATTCAAAGCGGTCGGGAATAAGGAATGCATAGCATGTGATAAGGAGCAGTGTTTGAAGGAAGTGTTCATGCAAGTGTGCACACTGCATCCCTTCCTCTCTCCCTCTCTCCCTCCCTTTATTCATTCATCATAGCAGTACTGGAGATTGAGCTAGGGCTTCATGGATGCGAGGCAAGTGCTGCCACTATGTCCCTAGTCCTTGAAATGTCATCACAGTGGGCCATAGTCAAATAATTGGTGTATTTGTTCTCTTATCTGTGTCCAAAATACCTGAGAGAAGCAACTTAATTAACCTTCTGGGCTTATTTTGGCTCATAGTTTGGAGAGGCCCGGTTCATCACAGCAAGGAAGGCAGGATGGAACTTTCTGGCAGTAGGAGCATGTGCAGACCAGGAAGCTAAGTGGGACTGAAACCCTCAAACACCAATCCGAAATGACCTACTCTCACCATCCAGGCTCACCTTCTAAAGGGCCCACAGCCTTCTCCAGGAAACATGTATTTAAAACAAGCCTGGCTGGGCGGCAGCACTTGGGAAGCAGAGCTAGGTAGATCTCTGTGAGTTTAAGGCCAGCCTGGTCTACAGAGCGAGATCCAGGATAGGCACCAAAACCACACAGAGAAACTCTGCCTCAAAAAAACCAAAACAAACAAACAAATACAAACCATAAGTCTGCAGGAGACAGTCCGGGCTCAAATATACCAGTTGAAAAGCCATCGTCTACTGGTCTTGCTGTCAGTTCACTTTCATTCTTCGGAATTGGAAATATTTTATAGTTGAGCAGGTGCTAATTTTTTTAATTAAGGAAAGTCAGTGGGGAAGATTGCTGCAGCTTTAATGTGACAGTCAGATCAAGGGGCCCTGTTGATGTCTGTGGCTCACTACTCCACTCCCCCACAGTGGCCTCCATCAGTGTTTCTAATGCCACGATGGTAATGGCAAGTGTGATTGTGGAAACCTTTTCGGAAAATCACTTACAGAAGCATGCCATGCAACCCCTTTCATGCTCTGGTTTTCCATTTGGCCTTTACTAACATGCCTACAAATTGTTCCGTAATAGCTAACCATGATGTTCACGTTTCATACTTAATGCGTATTGGTTTTCTTCTGCTGACTTATTTTCATGAGGCAATTCTTAGTCCTGAGTTTATTGGATTAAGGATGTGACCAGATTTAATTTCTGTAACTGTTTGTTGGCTTTCCAGAGGGTAGTAACATCCATCTGCTGCCTGCAATGTGCAGATATGCTTGCCACTAGTAGTGGTGACATTCTCTTAAATTTGGAAGTATAAACTAGTGCCCCAGGATAGTCTGTAGATTTTGTTTTCACTGATAGAGAATGTTTTGCATCTGTAAGTTATGCTGCCCTTCCGTTTCTGTATACTGTCCATAGTCATTGTTTACTGTAAGCTTTAGTCTTTTGTTTTATTGGGTATGAGTCACTGTTACAAACATTTACCTTCTATCAGGGCTGCACCTTCCGAAAGCTTCATAATTTATATTTCTTTTATTGTTTAAATGTAACTTAATCATGTGGAAGTTTGGCCATAATCTTATACTTTCTTACACCCCGCCTCAAAAGAGAAAATGATTAAGGGGGAGAAGGATTTGAATACCCCGTTCTCCAGAGTGTGTGTGCACTTGCATGTGTAGTGTGCCCTTTAAATATTTAGATTGATTTTTGCCTATTTAATACCCCTCAGACTGTTAATCAGCTTGCTCAACACTTTAAAGTAATTCTACCTTTCCTGTTTACCATGTAAGTGCTTTATTTTATATCTGTAAGTTCTGGGAGTTCAGAGTTGAGATCTTGATCATTGTTTTTGATGCATATAAAGTAGTTTTAGATTCTTCTCTGCTAAGTAGTTTATTGACTTTTAGGAATCCAAGATTGGTCAGTCTTTGTCAGTGTCTGTCTTCTGTCTGTCTGTCTGTCTGTCTGTCTCTCTCTCTCTCTCTCTCTCTGTGTGTGTGTGTGTGTGTGTGTGTGTTAAGGTAAAGAGTACTGGTGTCAACTGAACAGGGTTGGTACTTGGCTAAGGTCTGCCTTCACTCTTATGTTTTGCTCATGAGGTGAGATGCCAGGGACCCTGGACACTTTGGAGTCATTTGGGGTCAGCTCTAGTTTCTAGTGTCCTCACAGCTGGGAATGTGGGGAGAGCCTGGGCAGCTGGCTCATGAGTGCTCAGTCCTTTTTCTGCTCCTGAAATTTTGAGGAGCTGGAGGACTAGCTTTGATAAAGACTATTGTGCCTTGTTGCAGAGGACAGGTTTAGGCTGGGCTGAAAAAAAAAAGTGTTCCTGTTGTTCTGCAGTGTAAGCTGTAAAATGTGTCTTTAGGCTTCTGGCCAGCAGGAGAGAAAAGGCCCCTAAAGGAGATCCCAAGGTCACCACCATTTTCCCCTTCCTGAGACTCATGGCAGGGGGCTGGGAAGTAGGGTGGAGAAAGGCCGGATTTTTATTTCCCATGAAGCAGTTTCCCTTCCTGGGAGTTGGGGATGTGGAAATAAATACCATCAGGAGGACACCCCCACCCCAGGGCCTGAGTTGTCATTTCGAAGGAAATGACATGATGCTCATGCATGTTCTTGGTTTGTAAGTGGCAGATGGGACATGCTGTGTGAATGTGATACCTTGTGCCCTGGACAGTTAGGGAATGTGTGGCCACTGCTGGGTGGACCTGATGCTAGTGAGGTGCCAAGTGTTGGGAAGTCACTACACGTGGGTGGAGGGGGGGTTAATTAGGTCTTGGCTGTTGCCGTTCTTTGATGAGGGCTTGGACTCCAGTGTCTGGTTTGTGCAGACAGAGTTGCTTCCTGTTTGGTTGTAGGGCTTGTGGGGTGGAGGGGGTGAACCAGATGGGAAGAGAAGACAGCACCCTGAATAGGGAGAATCTACAGCACTCCAAAGTGCTATTTTCCTGTGGGGTGGTCTCCTGTGCTGTGTGTCTGTGTTCTCCATATTGAACTGGCTAGAACTGAAGGAGACCGGGATTTGTGATGTGATGGTCTTTGTGCCACCACAGGATAATCATGCAGGCCTGGAGCTGGAGCACAGGGTGTGAGTCAACATCACCAGGCAAAACAGACAGTGTTTGCTGGTGAGAAGAAAGAGGAGGCTTAGAGTTCTTATCCTCGCTGGGCTAAATGGTGGTCATGGAGTACTGTGTCCGTATAGGAATTGTGAACATCTGGATGCTTGTGTGGCCTGTTTCCCCTGGCTTCTCCATGAACACTGGAAGAAGGGGTATATTTGGTGCTCTGAGGACAGGATGGTCTTGTCTCTAAGAGGGACAGAGTTCCTAGCACTTGGGACATTTTGCTAGCACATTTCAATAGCTAAGTGGATTGGTTTTAATGGGTTCTAGGTTTATTTTTTTTTCCTACAGAGAACAGTCCAGTTCTTTCTAATTATCGTTCCCTCCCCACAAATATTCTCAAATGAAACAGACAACGCTTATGCTTTGTGAAATATCCTCTCTGGTTAGGTGTCTGCATGGTCCATTATAGCCTGCCAAGGTGCTACACCCAGACAGCAGGGCTTTTCTGTCTTCCCAGGGTCTCCACAGAGACAACAGTCCTCTGGTGTATTATAATAGCTGCTCCACTAGGCATGCATCTAGCCTTGTGGGCTAGTCACCCAAGAACTTGTTGACACATATTCAAAACCCAACCAAATCTACACAGAATGGTAGGGAGGCTGGGATCTGTAGAATGTGAGGCAGACTGGTGATGTTAGGTAAGGCCCTCGTGGTGGTACCAGGGACTAGTCATACATTGCCTGTTTCAGCTGAGGACCCTGAGGCCTCAGTGGGGCAGGGACTTGATTGGGTGGGGCCATTCTGTGAAGAATGGTGCCTGTGCCTTTCCTGAGAGAGTTCGAATTCCTCCCTGTTGTTGCTGATGTGGTTCTGTGGTGCTCATGCCTGTAGCTGCGTGCCTGATGTCCAGAGCCCTTGATCACCCAGGATAGTGTGTTCCCTCTCATTCTTAGAGGGCGGTGTCATGGAAGAGTTCTGGTAGTGGGGTGATGAGGGGACCAGTGTCAGGCTGCTGGGCGGCTGAGGGGCCACTCCTGCTGTCTTGCACATCTCTCCTGGGAGCTGGAGCAGATAGGATGAATCAGTGAGTGGTGAGGTCTAGGCAGTGCACATGGATTGCTTACTTTGGAGTGTGACCGAGTAGGTACAGGGCCCATTTCTAGAGGGATGTGGATTCGTCTCCTTTCTTTGTGCAGTTTTTTCAGAATTGCTAGCCAGCAGCTGCACTCTGATGGTTACCTCTTTAGAACTGATTGTGCAAATAACCTTTCCTCAGAGAGGCTGTGAAGTTGGTTTTTTCAGGTGTCTGGGTACAGGGGTTGTCTCCTCACTGCCAGGGTGGCCTTATTTGTTCTTGTCCTGGGTCCTGGTCCTAAATCTGGTGCCTTCTACCCATGAAACTGTGCTTGTCTGCATGTACATGTGGGGTGGTAGTACTACCCCTTACTGCCTGGAGCCTCAGATCCTGCCCCCTTCTTTCAGCTTGAGGACCCTACCCTGTCCCATGACCCATCCATGCTCTATTCCTGAGGGTGATGGATAAATGAAAGTAACACTGGTGGCCTGGCTCTGAGTATTTTGAACAGACAGATAAGAAACAACTTAGACAGTTCACAGCTCCAAGAGTGTTCCCACAGGAACAGTATAGTCCAGATTTATTATATTTGGCCAAGAGGCCAAAGCTGTGGTCATGGTGGATGGGTAGCAGGTAGAAAGCAGGATGGAGTGAGGGTGAATGCTGGTTGCTGCTGTGGGCCCCAGGGGCCTACTCTCTTCTCTACACGCTGAGTCTGGGAGCTTGTCTCAAAAAACAGGCAAATGAACATGGAGCCTTAATCGTCTTTCTGTGTTGACCCCATGCGTGGATCCTGCACAAGCCTGCCAATCTTTCAGTTTTCTTCCTACTGGGGCTTCCTGTGATCAAGTCTTCATTTCCTCATTGGCTATGGTGGATAAAAGAATGTGGACAGTGGAATCTGCTCTCTGTGGTTCAGATTCTGGGCTCTGTCTTTATCCTCTTATTTATGGATTTGTTTTTGGAGGTAAGGTCTCACTGTGTAGCCTAAGTTGGCCTGGAACTCACAGCAGTCCTCTTACCTCAGTCTCCCAAAAGCTGGGGTTACAGATGTGAACCACTGTCTATCCTCCTTGTTTTGGGAAAGTCACATGACCTTTCTGAACTCCAGTGTCCTTGGCATGGGGTGGAATAATCAATACACAGCTGAGAAGAAGTTGAGATAAATGTTTGAGATGCTTCTAAACCAAGTTTCTGGTACTTTGAAGACACTTAAACATTGTCATCCTCCCTTTTTTCAGATTTCTCTCTCTGTGGAAGCTGACTTAAGCTGATTGTTGTCTAGCCTCTAGTTGGTACTGCTAGTCCATTTGAGTTTGGATGAACAAATAGACATGAGGGGACAATAGAGATTTCTGGAAGGTGAATGGGGCCCTTAGCCTTTCTGTACTTGGGGAGCAGGTTTGAAGCTGACTGTGCCTCATCAGTCACTGTCCCTGCAGGTCCTGCTTCTCAGAAGATGCACTATTATAGATATTCGAACGCCGAGGTCAGCTGCTGGTACAAGTACCTGCTCTTCAGCTACAACATCGTCTTTTGGGTAAGTCCGGGGGCGTGGTCATGGTCCCTTGTGTGATTGGAATCTTCATCACCAAGTCATGATTCTCTGTTTATTCCTGATGACCAGACTCAAATGAGGCCTTGGGAAGAGGTGGTGGGCAGATTCCATGGTCCCTGTCCTTATAGAACTAGGCAGGAGTATTGTCATGAGTGAACCAAGGTGACTGAAAGCCAGACTAGGGGCTCCAACGCAGTCTGGAGGATTCAGGGAGCCTTTAGAAACAGTCTTGGAGTGACAGTGCTGCCCTCCTATCCCAGCAATGCCTTGACAAGACACAGGGACTTTGTGGGCCAGGCTCTCTACTATGTCCTGGGAAGGGATAGTTGATGAAGGTCATAAAGTGCTTTACTAAAAATGGTATTAACTTGCTGAGCTCTGAAGGGTAGTCAGGGTAGCACTGGAGGGTAGTCAGGGTAGCTCTGGAGGATAGGCAGGGTAGCTCTGGAGGATAGGCAGGGTAGCTCTGGAGGGTAGGCAGGGTAGCTCTGGAAGGTAGGCAAGGTAGGTCCTTGCTGTTGTGTGTTTGGCAGAGTGTGCTGAACCGAGGGTGCAGAAAGTGAGCTAGGGGGCTGAGACCCGACTATTAATGAGGAAGCAGCCCAGTGGGGTTTGAAGAGGAAAGATCCAGTCAGAATGGTAGTTGCAAAGGCTGTCTGGCTGCCTGTCCTGAGGCAGAAGTGAGCTCAGCCAGTGCAGAGGACAACCGGTAACCGTGAGACTAGAGCTGAGTGGCTGGTGACACAGGCGAGGACAGGTGTTCAGAAGCCCGGGTCGTACAGGTCTCAACCGGTATTGAATTATTATTTACCTCTTTTCTTTTTTTGCAGTGCTAGGATTTGAGCCCAGGGTCTTGTGCATGTTAGGGAAGCACTCTATCACTAAGCTACGCCCCCAGCTCCCTCTAATTTTTATCTTCAGATCATCCTAATTGCTGTCCTGGCTAGTTTCATATTTGACACAAACTAGAGTCGTTGGAGAAGAGCAGCTCTCAGCTGAGAAAGATGACTCCTTAAGAGGTGCCTACGGGCAGCCAATCTATAGTGATTTGGTGTGGGAAGGCCCAGCCCTTTATGGATGGTTCCCCCCTTTGCTGGCAGTCCTGGGTGCTGTAAGAAAGCAGGCTGGGCAAGCCATGAGAAGTAAGCTACTAAGCAGCACTCCTCTATGGCTCCTGCTATGCTTAAGTTTCTGCCCCGACTTCCCTCAGTGATGGACTGTAATCTTCAAGTAAAATAAATCTTTTCTTCCCCAAGTTACTTTTGGTCATGGTGTTTTATCACAGCAGTTAAGACATTTGCCAAGGATGGCTTTGAACTTATGATCCCCTTGCCTCAGCTTTCTGATTAGCTAGGAGTATGATCATAGGCTACCATACCTGGCTTTCTATTTCTGTAACTCTCAGGAGGGTTTATGTATATATTGGGTGGTGTGATTGGACTGCAAAGTGACAGCAGAGTGAAGGAGAAGGCCAGGTGAGCCATGTTCTGAGATGGAACTTTGGTGGGTGGGCGTGGAAAGCTTGAGGTTTTCCCTGACTGGCCTTATGAAAGTGCCAGTGACACTCTAGAGATTCATCTCAGGAAGATGTGGGTGGGGAGAGAGCACCAAAATGAGTGTGCATACCAGCTGAGGAGAGTCTTGAGTATTTCCTGAGATGCTGAGGCTAGGTGAAGGACAAGCCTGAGGTAAAAAGGCGGTTTTGTGTTGTAGGCTTCTCTGGTAGGAAAGAACAGTCAGCTGTATTGCAGCAGGACAGCCCAAGTTACCATGGCTGTTTGGAGATGGAGGGGATGGACCTGGCCAATGAACCCATGGCCAGTGAAGAGGTGAAATGATGACTGACAGTTCTTTCAAGGACAGTTGCTGGAGCAGGGATCTGGGGAGTTACATCGTGCGTGTTTTGCCGTCAAGACTGGGCTGGCAGACCCTGGCTGTGTGTGGGAAGTTGAGGGGACATGCTCATGTGTAGAAGCTTCATATCAGCAAGCACACTAGTCACTGTGGTCAAGGGGAGAAGGGGCACAGGGCAGGTGGTAATTTCTTTTGCTCTGTTGTGGATTTGGTGTTTATCAGTGAGCTGGAGGAGTGGGTGGGTTTATGAAGACTCTGCCCCTCCCCTCTCACTCCTCTCCTCTCTCCTCTCTCCTTTCTGCTCCCCTTTCTTTGCCTTAGTACTGGGGATAGAAACCTGGGGCCCATGCATGCTCTACTACTGAACCCGCCACCCTCCAGTTCCTACTTTTTCAACTTCAGCTTTATGGCATCATGTCCTGGCGATTTATCTCTGTACTTAGGAGTTTTTTGTCCTAGAGAAATAGGGTGGAACGCAGTGGCCTGATCTTCTACCTCAGACTTTCCTGTGCTCAGATGGTCTTTCCCCAACACCCTCGTCTTAGTTCCTGACATAGGGCGTTGCTGGACATCAGTGTGTGTGGTTGCTTTCTACCACTATGACAAACTACTAGAGATGGTTAACTTATGAAGAGAGATGTTTATTTGGGCACACATTTAAGAGGGTCCGTGATCACCTGGACTGTTGACTTTAGTCTCTGATGGGGGTGTCAGGTGGCACTGGGGTAGAGTATGTGGCAGCAGATTGCTGTCCTCATGGCCAGGAAGCAAAACAGGTGAGGAGTGGACTAGAACCTCACAGTCCCCTCACAAGCATGCAGTCAGTGATCAGTAAACTCTAGTGCTTCGTCAGAGACCTATACTCCATTCTTGCCATATATTTCAGGGCTTCTCAGACCTGCGTTTTACTCTCCATATGGAGAGCCGTATTTTCCCAAGCAAGGGTTCTGACCTTGCCTGTTTGGCTTTTGACTTGACCTTTGACTCATACTAATTGCTGCAGGTGACACTCATTGTCATGGCCAAGTCCCTGGTCTCCTCTGTCCTTCAGAGGCTCTTTATATCAGATTCAAGGAACACTACTCACTTGCTTACACACTGGCAGCACCAAATTCAAACAGAATCCAGAATTGTGGCGACCCTGCTGGATTGAAGTATGTAGTAGTACGTTAAGGACTTTTGCAGACTTGGCAGTTAGTGTGTGTGGTTGAGAGTTCATCATTTTTGTTAGTGAGCACTGGGGCAGAACCGGAGGGAACAAACAGGAACAGTTAGAAAATACCCTCCTAGATGGGAGTGGATCTGGGAAGCTCACAGTTGAGTGAGGAGAGTAAGCCAGCCTGTGCTGGGCACCTGGATACAGTCTGGCCTCCCTCCTGACCTAGTGACCTTGGAATGCCTGGCTTTTCCTTGAGAAACATTGATCTCAGCTGCCTGTTTTCTCCTTACAAGGTTTCAGAAAAAGTAGGAAATGGAGTGCTAAGTCCATATGGCTTCTGAGTTTTCTTTTTTTAGATGGGGAAAATAGAAAAATGTAACAAGCCTCATGTTTCCATCATCTGGCTTCAGAAATGAACTGCTCACAGCTGGTTTTATTTCATTTTCATCCCCACCCTCTCTTGGATTTCTTTGAATCAAAGCCTGGATCTTTGTGTTTGTGTTTCGGTGGGGAAGGACAGCTCAGTAGGCCAGCCTGAGAGTGCAGATGGCTGCCTGATGTTTCTGTGACCAGGTGGAGGTGTGGGCACAGACTGGCTGTAACTGAGCCTCCTGCCCCATTAAGCGTTGTTTCCACAGTCACTTTTTTTTTTTTTTTTTTTTTTTTTTTTTTTTTTTTTTTTTTTTTTTTTTTACTGGATAGATCCGTGTAGCACTCCAACAGTTTTTGTCAGTTTTTTTTCTGACTTTGAGGCTGGGATTCCCAGAGACCATCATCTACTTGGTAAGATGTGGATGCTGCTGTCTGGAGGCAGAGGAGGATTGAATTTCTTCATGAGGTTCTTGACACTGGGATGATACAGAAACAGCTTCTAGCCAGCCTACCACTCTGAGAACACTAGCACTTTTTTACCTCCCCCTCACCCCCAATCATTTTTTGGTTGTGCTAGTACTGTTTCTAGTTCAGAGTCTCAGTTCAACTCAAGGAAATGCAAAACAAAACCGCAGTATGATACTGCCTCACACCCACTAATGTGTGATGTGTTTTTTTTTTTCCTTTTTCTTATTTTTTTTTTAAGCAGTAAATAAATGTTTATGTGGATGTGAAGGAATCTGTGACCTTGTACATTGTTGTCATGGAAACAAGTGATGATCCATGATGGCAAACTGATGTTACTTCAGGTTAACAATGAAATTACCATGTTCTCCAGCAACCCCACTTTTGGATATATACTCAGGAGAATTGAAAGCAGAATGTCAGATGTTTGTACTTCAATATGCATAACCTTATTCACTATAGCCAAAAGGTAGAAACAACCCTGTAGCCATTGATGATCAGTGGATAAGGAAATGTAGCATATGCATTTCAAGAGAGCCTTAATCACTCCAGGACACATGCTACAGTGTGAATGAACCTTTAGGACATTGTATTAAGTAAAGTAAGCCAGATACAAAATAACAATTTGATTCCGTTTATAGGCTAGATACTGTGTGGCTCCATTCAGAGTAATCAACAAGCAGACATGGAAAGTGGTACTTGGTTGCCAGGTGATGAGCAGGTGTCAATGGGAGGGTCATAGTCCATTTGTGCTGCTATTACAGATTACCTCAAGGTGGGTCATTTATAACCAGTAGAAGTTTATTTGGCGCATGGTTCTAGAGCAGCAGTTCTCAGCCTGTGGGTTATGACCCCTTTGGGGGTCAAAGAACCCTTTTACAGGGTTTGCCTGAGACCATTGGAAAATGGAAGTATTTACATTATGATTCGTAACAGTAGCAAAATTACAGTTATCAAATAACAACAAAAATAATTTTATGGTTGGAGATTACCACAGCATGAGGAATTATACTAAAGGGTCACAGCATTAGGAGGATTGAGAACCCCTGTTCTAGAGGATGAGAAGTTCAATATTGGAGAAGTCATAACATGGTGGAAGTGCCACATAGATGAAAGAGTGCAAAGGAAGGCCAAATTCTGTCTCTCTCTCCTGTCTGTCTGTCTCTCTGTGCAGTGCTGGGGATGAGCACTGGGCCATGTGTGTGCTGGGTAAGCACTTTGCTACTGTGCTTTGTCTGCATCCTTCAAACTCCATTTTTATACCAAGCCCACTCCAGCAGTAATGAATTAATCCATTCGTCCTCACGACCTACTGTCCTCTGAACAGCCCCACTTCTTAACACTGCTGCAGTGAGGACAAAGTCTTGAGAACATGAATCTTGGGGGACACAATCAAACCATAGCAGGGAATTGTTTAAAGTTTCCAGTTTCCATTTTGTAATATAAAAGGAGTTCTCTGAATGGATGGTGGTAATGGCTGACCCTATTGTGATGTACTTAATGTCACTGAGCTATACACTTGAACATTAGTTAAATTTTATGTCATGTGTGTTTCATCATAATTAAAAAACATTTTAGCAGGCAGAAGAAAGGCTGGGAGAAGTAAGACTGGAGGAGCTGTGGCTGCCCTGTCTTTGTTCACACACACACAGCCCAGTTCTGTAAAGAATATGCCCTGTCCTAGATTTGCTTCCTGAATGCTCTCGAGGGGTATTATCTTCATGTCAGGATTGCTTTCCCCCGTAAGATTGACTGTAATCTCCATAAGTTCAGATAAACCCTTCTCTGGATCTGTTTCAGAGATAGATTAAAAATGAAGACTCCATTCCTTCTAAATGCAGACATCAGGCCTGTGCTACACCACAAGGAGAATCTTCTGCTGTCTTTAGTTTAAAAAAAAGCTTGAAAAAAAAAAAAATAACACCCTGCCATTGACAACCCCAACCCATCCCCCAATTCATGGAGAATTGGCCTTTTCCCAGTGCACCCTAGCCATGTTGTATGAGACCCCGGCCTGATTGCAACTTGTTTCTCAACTTCCGTTATGTGTGTTATCTCTCTCCCCCCCCCACCACTAAGATAAGGTCTCATGTAGCTGTGGATGACTTTGCATTTCTGATGGTCCTCCTGGCATGGACTGCTATCGTGCCTATTTTATGTAGTGCTGGGGTTTGAACCCAGGCCTTCATGCATGCTAGACAAGCATTCTACCAACTGAACTATCTTCTCAGCTCCTTTGCTTCCATCTTTTAAATGATGCAATTGAAAGAGAAGAGTCTACTGTTTAAAAAATGATACAATGTAGTGTTGTTTTCACTGCTAAGATATGGTACCTCTTCTTTCACTAATTTCTGAGGTGTTGGAAAGATTGCTCAGTGGTTAAGGGCACAGGATGCTCTTCCAGAGGGCCCACGTTCAGTTCCCAGCACCCACATGGCAGCTCACACCTGCCTGTAACTCCAGTTCCACGGGATCTGACATCCTCACATAGACTTATATGCTGGCAAATCACCAATGCACATAAAATAAAAATAAATTTTTAAAAAAAGGATTATTGAATGAGCCTTTGCAATTGCACGAATTCCTGAACAAGCCATCCCAGTATAACTTACATTCCTCCTCCATGCTGCAGTCGCCTGCCTTTAGGTGTGTGTAGTTTATTGTCCTCATGGGCAGTATCCTCAAAATCTGGAGAGCTACATTATCACACCTGCATAGCTGTTGTAGAACATTTGGATTGCCACACAGTCTTTCTGGTTCTGGTAGGAACTCCCATGTGAGACATCTAGGTTGCTTTCAGCCTTTAACTATTCTAGATAAGGTTATAGAGACTAGTACAGATTTATGTAGTACAGATTCTTCCCTGTAGGAAAGGGAGGGCAGTTATTGCTGGAATAGATTCCCAGGAGTGAGATTAGGTAGGTCAGAATGTGTGTACATTGATTTGACCTGGCTGACACACTTACCCAGTTAAAATCACTTTTCCAGAAGGGCTGTCCCAATGCACAGGAAGTGAGTAGTCTCCTTATCTCTTGGCATAAGTAGGAATGTGTGTGTTCTCAGATTCATTCTTGCCAAGGCAGAGGGCAAGGACTGCTCTGTCAGGGACTCTCCTCGAACTAAGGTGTGGCTAGGAGTATTCACCTCTGCATGCCTCAGTCATGTGTGAAGCTGAGACCACTGGGGAAGTTGTGGAGAAAGGCTGTCTTTCATGCATGGTGGCTAGTGCCTGGCATGTGGTTGTTATATATTCACAGGGTACTAGCCAGTCCAAGTTGTGTGTGTGTGTGTGTGTGTGTGTGTGTGTGTGTCTATATCTGTCTGTCTACATCTCCTTTGTGCTTGTAGGTCACTCCAGAGTTCTGCCTACTATGTGGGAGTGGAGTGCCTCGGTTCTATCTTGTTTGTACTGTTTCTTTCTTTTCTTTCTTCAGAAATTCTTTTGAAAATTTCTGTTGAGCTGCCGAGAAGGCTCAGTGAATAAATTGCTTCTTTGTCAAAGTGAGGACTGGAATTCAGATCCCCAGAACCCACATAAAACTGAGCAGGCACTCAGAAAGCAGACTCCTGGGTCAAGGTGGCTGACAAAGCTAGTTGAGTCTGTGAGCTCTGGGTTAAGCGGGAGACCCTGGCTCAGTGAGTTAAGGCGGAGAAGGAAGAAGATAACCATGACAGTTTCTGG
Source organism: Peromyscus leucopus (assembly GCF_004664715.2). Lineage (NCBI taxonomy): Eukaryota > Metazoa > Chordata > Mammalia > Rodentia > Cricetidae > Peromyscus > Peromyscus leucopus. The sequence continues at coordinate 99,356,755 of NC_051070.1, forward strand.
CCTCCATGCCCTGTACTCCTCCTGCATTTTCCTACAATCTTAGTGTTGGTTCAGCCCTTGCCCTCACCTCCCTTCCTTCCTGCCCCAGCCTTACCCTTCTCCTCCCAGTATTCCCGCTTCCAGTTCATGTCATGTGTGCTGATGTCACCCCACACCCCTTCCCAGAAGCCCTTTGTTCCATTTCATGGGCCTCTCTAGTTCCTGACCTCAGTCCACATGGGAGATTGTTTGTGAAGCCTCCACAGTGATTTTCATAGTGGCCGAGCAGTTTATACACCACCAACTTTGTGTAAGGGCCCCTCTTTCCCCATACGCCTGTCAGCCAGCCTTGCTTTCTTCATACTAGCCATTCTAACCAGGGTGACATGAAATCTCCAAGTAGTTTTAATTTGTATTTCCCTGATGTCTTGGGATGTTGAGCATTCAAAACAAACAAACAAAAACTCACAAATATTTACAGGGGAAAACAAAAGGCAGATGTGTTAGTGCATGCTTTTAATCCCACAGTGTGATGTCGATGGATGGTGAATTCTAGGCCAGCCAGAGCTTCATGGTGAATCTGTTCTGTTCATTCAGTTCATTCGTTGATTGGCACATTGAGCACTTTCCTTGTGTTTTTTTTTTGGTTTGGTTTGGTTTGGTTTTTACTGTTTAATTTTTTGTGACTATATTAACCCAAACCCCTTAGTCTAAGGTATCTGGCAAAGATTTCTGTTTTGTAGGTTGTCTGTTCATTCAAGCTGCTGCTGCTTCTTCCTCTTCTTCCTCTTCCTCTTCTTCTCCTTCTCTCTCTCTCTCTCTTTCTCTATCTCTCTCTCTCTTTGTGATTTCTTGAGCCTGTTTTTTGTGCTAATAGAGTTCTATCAGAAAATTCTTGCCTTACTCGTGTCTCGAAGTATACTCCATGTTTCCTTTTCTCAGTGTGAACTCTATTTTATGCAGAATGAGATGCAGGGTGTCATTATGTTGTATCTATGGCTGTCTTGGGACTCTGTAGACCAGGCTGGCCTCAGACTCCGGAGATCTGCCTGCCTCTGCTTCCTGAGTTCTGGGGTTAGATGCGTGCACCACAATTCCCCACCCACAGTGGTCTTTTTATATGTGTCCTTTCCCCATTATCACATATGTTTTCCTCAGCATGTATGGCATCTGTCTTCAAGTCTTTGCTAAGTCTGTCTTGGCTGTTATTCCGTTGTCCCTTATTTTTTGATTTCTGCCACCTTGTTAGAGGTCCTCTTTTTTTTCTCTTAGAAATTTTTACCTGGGTGCCAGGTAGTTTTTTATGAGAATATTCTTCCATAACAGTATGGTGTTATAAAATACTTTATTGTAGGCATGTGTCGTTGGGTTATATACAGTTATAAGCTGTTAAAAATCTGCTACAATAACACAAAAACATACAAGAGTCAGAGCTATGCAGAGTTTATGTGACTGAACTAAAGGAAATCCTGTCTTCATCCTTAAGTCCAGACGGTTTTAGTGTGATAGTTTAGTGCTGGGCTTGCCGTCTGTGACCTGCAGGTCAGACCTGGTTCTGCTTGTTTTGCACATAATTTTCACTGGAACACAGCCACATCCATCCATCTCTGGCTTCTCCCAGTGTTCACAGCCAGTGGAGCTGTTGGAGGAGAGCTCACGGAACACAGAACTGACAGTGTCTACTGTTGGGTCCTGGTATAGTAACCTGGATTTCTCTCTATGTAATCTGGGACAGTGATGGCAGAGGCTGTCATGGTGGGCTGCTGCCCAGAGCCTCCCTTGAATGACTTCTTCCATTGCCTTTCCTTGACCTCAGATTCCTGATGGGGCTTGAGTTACCAATGTCACAGTGGAAGCTGTCCCGGGAGCAGTCCTTGCCCCTTTTCTGGGCCCCTTGCCGGGTCCCCTGCAGTGCTGCAGAGGGCACATCTGCTTCTCGTTCCCAGCAGCCACCCATCCGGAGGGAGGAAGAGGTGGTGTGTGATAGCTTTGTGACTCCGGGCATGGTGCCTCCTGCTTGGGCCCATTTCCCCTATAATGAGGAAGCTGAGGAAGCCAGGCCCAGCCTCCCCCTGGTTCTTCGACCTTTCAGACTTCCGTTGAGAGGTGGTTCTTTTCAGACTTTAAAAATGGACGTTTATTTTATTATATTTATTAGTAGAGTGTGTGAGTGTGTGTGTGTGTGTGTGTGTGTGTTTCCATGGTGTGCATATGGAGATTAGAGGGCACCTTTAGGGAGTCTGTTTTCTACTTCAACTGTGGGATCTGAGGATCCAGTCAAGTCATCAGGTTTGCATGCCTTTACCCTTTGAGCCATTTGGCCAATCCTCAGCTAAGACTTTTAATATGGGATTGTGTAGAAAGAGATTCCCTGCTCTGTTTAGAGCTCCGAGTATCCCATTCCTAGTGGGCACAGCTGCATAACCCCAGTGGATATCCTATGACTTAGGGCTCAGCAGTGGACTTTCAAGGCCAGGTTGGGTTTAGGTCGGCAGTTCTCAACCTGGGGGTCAAACGACCTCACAGAGGTCATCTAAGACTATCTGAAAACACAGCTGTTTACATTATAGTTCATAACAGTAGCAAAATTAGAGTTAATGATGTAGCAATGAAAATAATTTTGTGGTTGGGAGTCAACACAAACATGAGGAACTGTCGTAAAGGGTCAAAGCATTAGGAAGGTTGAGAACCACTATTTTAGGGGCTGTGTCTCCTGGAGGCCAATCTGACCTTGGGTTTAGTTGAATCAATAGGCATTTGAAGGAGTCGCAAGTATCTCTAGTATTCTGTGAACTCACCTTGCGATTTTCTGTTCTGGAATACTTGAGACCGTAGTTTGGCATCCTACCTGGCAGGATTTAGGTATCAAAATGTAGCCATTAGAGGTGCTTAATTGTCAAATGGGATGTGTGTAGAACAAACTTGATAGTGTAATTTCTTCTGCCCCTTGTTCTCTACCCTGCTTTCTGTCTGCATCCTTCCTGGCTTGTTTTCCTGAACTCTGCATCCCTTGTTTTCTCCAGAAATGGAAGCTGAGCCTCTGGAAAAGGGACCTTTTCTTAGGACACTAGTCTGTTGGGAGCTGCCAGGGGTAAGACTGTAATAGCTACTTCCTCCATTCTGGACAGAACACCTGCCAAGAGCCACTGAAGAGGAAGGGGCTTTGTTTTGGCTTATGGTTTGAGGGTGCAGTTCACTGTGGCAGTGGGAGCGTTGGATCGCTGCTCACAATCAGGAGGCAGAGAGAGATGAATGCTCGTGCTCCCTCATTGTTTGATCTTTTCAGTCCAGGACCCTAGTCTGTGGAATGGTGGTCTTACCACCTCAGTTAAACCTCTTTGGAAACATCCAGAGATATGTCCTCTAGTCAATTCTAAATTATGCAGGTTGGAGATTAAGATTAGCCATCACTGGGGACATACAATGTCTTCATTGCAGCAGGTGTAGGTGTATGAGGGGTCACCCTGTTGGCCCTTGAGGCCTTGGCTCTGCCTGAATCCAGGAGAGCAGGGCTCCTTGGTGTAAACAAATTCCATTAGAGTCCTTTCAACCTAACTGTTAGTAGGGTCATCTCTGTTGAGACTTGGCAGGAGATCCACTTGCTAGAATGTCACACAATGAACCCTGACCCTGGGCTGCTGTGTATTCAGTACTTTCTGCACTGCATGGTGTTTCAGTGGATTCCCTTCTGCTTGTCTCGGAGATATGTTTAAGGAGGCCCAGGGAACTGGTTCTGAGCATCAGCCTGAGTTAGTGAATAGATTGACCAAGAACCAGAGGTCAGCAGAGCAGATCCTGAAAATGTTGCCTTGCTACTGATGGGAAGCAAGATGTCTGGAGCCTGCAAGAGTTGCCTAAGCACTTACACATGTGCTCAGAGCGATTGTGCAAGGGGCCAAGGCCATTTCGTCCTTGGTGGCTGCTCTTGACGTGCTTGAATTTTCTCCTCCCATCTAGCAGGGTTTAGATGTTCACACTTTTGTTGCCTCTTAATCCTGCTTGGGTAAAGTGCAGCAGGCTTACCCTTATGGTGAAGGGATTCTTGCAGCTTCCAGAATAAGGGAAACCTGTGCCAGCTTAGGATGCTCCAATAGAGCATCTTGTTCTTATTTGTGGAGGGTGTGATGGCTGTTCTTGCTATCAACTTGACAACATCTGGAATAAACTAAAACCCAAGCATCAGTGTGTACTTGTCAGGGATTTTTTTTTTCTTAATTAAATCATTTGAAGTGGGAAGACTTTAATCCAGATCTTTTGAGATGGGAAGATCCACCTTTAATCTGGGCCATACCTTGTGCTGGCAGCCTATATAAATTACATGGAAGAAGGAAGCTTGCTCTTTGCCTGCTTGCTCTTGCTGGTAAGTCCATCCCATCCCTTCATCGGCATTAGAGCCTACTTCTTTGGGATTCCAATGTATACTGAAGACCAGTAGAGACATCCAGCCGTGTGGACTGAGCAACTTCTGGATTCTTGGACTTTCTGTTGGTAGATAGCCATTGTTGGACTAGCTGGGCCACAGCCTATACGGCATTCTAATAAATTTCCTTTATATATATAATCCACTTTTTTATTAAATCAGTTCTGTTCTTGGTTGGTGTGTTGTTGGTGTGTGTGTGTGTGTGTGTGTGCGTGTGTGTGTGTGTGTGTGTGTGTGTGTATGTATGTATCTGGGGCCTTTCTGATCAATCCACCCTAGGGAAGGTAGCTCAGAGATTTTCATTTAATAACATAGGCCCTGGAATTCCTTGGATTGTGCTGTGAGCTTCTTTAACCCATTGTTGCAATGGGACCTCTTACTCCTGTAATTGCTCCTGAATTTTACAGAGACTCTCAGATCTTTCTGCTCTGGTTGGGACATAGACTCTAGAATGCACCTTCTTAACACATGGCTGTGTAAGTCATGTTATTTGAGGGTTGTGCAGCCTAAGAACTCCAATGTGGAACTCTTTATTACTGGGTCTGTCCTCTGTAGGTACTCTTCAGGGCATATGGCTCAGAATGCTGCTCACTCTCCTGTCTCTGTGGGTAGTGAGATAATATGTTGTCAGGGATAGAGATACCCACGTGGGGTTCTTAAGTCTGTCACCAGCTAGCTCTGTGACCTTGGACAAATGGTTCTACATTTGTCCTATATCTGTGTGGGGGTTCTGGGGAGGAAATGAAAGGTATACCATTCACTCCTGGAGCTTTTGTGTGTTTAGAGGCAGTTCACTTCCCTTGTCTGGTCCTTTCACAGACTCCTTGACCATAATTGGTCTCCAAAGTTCCTACCTTAGGCAATATTCACTAAACTCATGATCTGACATGTGGCTGTTAAGTTCCTGTCTTTCTGGTCTGAGTTAACTTCAGTTCTTCCTACAAGACAACAGGGGAAGAAGGAGTCCTTCTTAGTCATTGTAAGAGAAAATGTTGTTGCATGGCTGGAACAGATCCAGCATGGAATCTCCTACAGGTCTTGAGGGTGTGTGTGTGGGCATGGGTGTGTGTGTGTGTGTGTGTGTGTGTGTGTGTGTGTGTGTGTGTGTGTGTGTGTGTGCGCGCGCGAATGTGACATGAATGGGAGCCTGCCGACATCTGCACAACTTTGTATACATGCTTTGGCAGAGCCAACATCTTTGTCTGTTTACTCCGGGGAAAAATTAAAACAACACCTCAAGGCCAGATGTGGTAGTGCACACTTTTAATTCTAGCGCTCTGGAGGCAGAGGCCAGAGGATCTCTATCACTTCAAGGCTAGCCTCGTCTACATATCAAGTTCCAGGATAACCAGGACTGTATAGAGAGACATTCTTAAACAATGAAACACCTCAGCATGGGTACAGTAACATCTAAGTGTATGTGGAGTTAAGGCTAATTTAATGTGGGGAAAAAATAAATGGGGTACTGTGGGGAGGAAAGGGGAGTTCTGAGGCCACTGATTGAATGTTTCAAGACAGCCTTAGCCTTCTTTCACCTGTCCACATGGTACCAAAGGTGGGTGGGCTGCTGTAAGTGCTTAGGCAGGCCTGGTTTTGAATGGGAACATTGGCTGGCTGTAGCGGCAGATACCTTCCAGTCTTACTGCACCAATTCTGTGTGTGTGGTTTGATTGGTCATGAGCCTGGCAAGCCAAGCTAGGCTTTCCTGGCCCTCAGGAGTACATGAGACCCAAAGTAAACCCACAAGTATGCATAGAAGGAGAGTGTGAAGAACCCCAGGCTTGGGACCTTCTGGTCTTGAAGTCTTGATGGGGTTCTCACATGGGCCCACTCTGCACTACCCTTCTCTACGTGAATGGGTTACAGCCCCTAGCAGACAGATAGCTCTGTCCTTAGAGTGTGTGGCTCAAAGGTAGGCACAGTCTGGGCTAGGGTCAGGGCTGCAAGGTGCAAGGAGAACTGAGCCAATAGGGAGTAACTTCACATAGGATGGCAAAGATGGACATTTCAGGAGGAGATCTAGATAATGTCAAGGAGGAGGGCAGGAACTGAGGCCTGGCAATGGTGGGCTGTGGTAGAATCTTAATTTTACCCTAAGTGTGAGGGCAAGTGACTATAGAGTTTGGAGGAGCGGAGTGACCTGGTCATAGTCATATTCAGCAACCGGCAGTTCTGCATTTGAATTTACCAGGATAGAAGACACTATAAAACTGTTGGTATTGAACAGAAGACTGTTTTCTCATCATTCCCTAAACAATGCACTATAACAGCTATTTGCACAGTGTTTACATTCCATTTGGTATTCTAACTAGTCTAGACCTGAGGGAGGATATGTGTAATAACTCAGGGGACTTTGAGGATCTGAGAATTTTGGTATGCACTGGGGGCATTAAGGCCAGTCCATTGGATACCAATTGACAGTGGATTTTTAAATGATGATTCCAGTTTATTAGAGGCCTGGGAAGAGGTGGATTATGGACAGGGGAACTGAGAATCAGGAAGAAAACTGGTCACAGACACTCTTAAGTTTTGAAGATAAAACAAGCAGAGAGTCTCAGGTGTTGAATGTGAGGCCTCGTTCCCTCCTGTGGGTTTCCTCCTCTGAGACGCTGGTGGTCAAGGGTGTGGGTAGTATTTAAAGCTGTGCGAATCCTGGGTCATCTCCCTCCCACTCCAGTGTTCCAAGGGTCTTTGACTGAATGAACCATTAGGTTTACCATCATTTAGTGACATCTGTAAGGGGAGGACAAGCAGCAGAAAAGAGAGGAAGACAGCCCTAAGCAGTGTGTGCTTGGTGTCTCTGAATCTGATTGGAGGAGGAGGAATGACCAACAGTGGCCTTACTTCGGATGAGGTCAGATGAGAAAAAGGTCTCCACTCTACTGAAAGGGAAGTAAGTCACTGGTTACCTTAAGGAGTGGTAGGGTAGCCTGTTGGTTTGCTTCCCATGCCACTGTGAAACTGATGGGAGAGAGGGAAGTAGCATCCAGGAGAGCAACGGGCTTCTCTACTAAGCCAGTGTGGTGTGGGACGGCTCAGGATGCTCACCTAGTATCTGCTTCTGAGAGGAAGCAGTGAACAGATGAATCAAGGCTTGGGAGGAGCCCTTCCCTCTGCCATGCCTTTTGGTCTTAGCTTTCTCTGGGTGCCTGTGGTGGTATTGTGTTCCCCAAGATATTGTGCACCCTAATAAACTTATCTGAGGTCAGAGAACAGAACAGCCACTAGATATAGAGGCCAGAAATAGTGGTATACATACCTTTAATCCTAGCATTCCAGAGGCAGAGATCCGCCTGGATCTCTGAGTTCAGGGCCACACTGGAAACAGCTAGGCATGGTGACTCACACCTTTAATCCCAGGGAGTGATGGCAGAAAGCAGGAAGGTATATAAGGCATGAAGACCAGAAACTAGAAGCATTTGGCTGGTTAAGCTTTTAGGCTTTCAGCAACAGTTCAGCTGAGATTCATTTGGATGAGGACACAGAGGCTTCCAGTCTGAGGAAACAGGATCAGCTGAGGAACTGTCGAGGTGAGGTAGCTGTGGCTTGTTCTGCTTCTCTGATCTTTCAGCGTTCATCCCAATATCTGGCCTCAGGTTTGATTTTATTAATAAGACCTGTTAAGATTCATGCTATAGGTGCCAGTGTTATGCTTTGTAAAATGGAGATGTTGGGGTCCTGGCCTGGCTTCATCTGTGAATGCCAACTGAACCAGCAGCCATGGTAAGCTGTGAGCCCTCAGACAGCCACAGCCAAATATTAGGCCTGCGTGCATTTTGTGACAGTGATCTGTGATCCAGAGAACACTGAAACCTCCCAGGGTTTTCATCACAGGGCTTTCCTTCCCATTCTAGCCACATGGGTCTGGTGTTGAATAAAATAAGCAGAGGCCGCTTAAAGCTGGAGAATACCATTTGGAAAGTTGAGTCATAGAGAAACCTAGCACTGTTACTTACTGTGAGGTGCTGATAAATGGCATTGAAATGCCAGCATTCTATAAAGCAGAGCATAGGGAAAAACCAACGACAAAACAGAGGTGGCTCCGTTTGCAGAACATGGAGTGTTTACTTTTATATGGGAAGAAAACTGCTCTGCTTTAGGATTGTGTGGTGCATTTGGGTCAGTGTCTGTAAGCAGGAGGTTGAGGTTCCAGTGCCTCTCTTCTGCTTAATGAGGCTTACCTTAATTCATCAGCTAAGACCCCAATATTTCCCAAGCACACACGTCTCATGCTATGTGTAGTTGTGATGAGGAGGCCCTGCCCTGAATGGCCTGAGTTGCTGCTTGTCTGTGTTTGGAGTCTGAATCCTGGGCTGTGGGACTAAGATGGGAGAACAGGTGGTCTTGGGTTGTACTTTTTCCCTACAGCCTCACCTTGTAGCTGGCCTGATCCATACAGATCTGGACCAGAGTCCTCTAATAACCCTGGCAGTCGTCAGGAGTACAGTGTCTTGCACACTGAAGAGCAACTCACTGAGTGAGTTGAGGGTGGGGGTGGATAAGAAGGAAGAAAACAATCTGTCAGCATGAGGCAGTCTCTCCGGGACTGATCTCAGGATATTTACCTTGGCTCTCTGGTCATGCAGTCATCTGGGATAGAAACCAGCCACCATCCATTCTGGGGAGGTAGTTGCTGGTTATCTGCAGTCTCCATGTCCCTTTCATGGTGTAGAGAGCCCCTGTCATCTGCAGGATTCAAATGCCACTCCGGACAGGAGACAGACGCATCCAACTAGAATGTAGACTTTGTTCCTAGTGCTGGTTTCTGACCTCTGTTTTCTCCTCTCTCCCTTCCTCTACCCCTGCTCAGTTGGCTGGAGTTGTCTTCCTTGGAGTCGGGCTGTGGGCATGGAGCGAAAAGGTAGGTGGAACCTCTTACCAGGCCCCAGTTATTAGGCAGCCAGACCCAGAGCCATTGGACTTGAATTTTTCCCCCCTCTAGCTTGTTCAGTAGGCACTACCTGTGCAGTGAAAGGTTTGTAGCAGTTTAACCCTCAGAAAGAACTTGCCTCGCAAGGTTGGCTCTGCTCCCAAGGTCATGGACAGTTAGGCCAAAACTGGAAGTATAACCCCCAGGGTTTGGCAGCTGTGCCCAAGGCAGGCCTGCGGCTGCCTCCTAACCCTCTCTGTTATTTCTGTGAACAAGTGAGCAGGTCCCTGAGCAGAGTCATGTTTACTCCCCAGGTGCTTGTCCTGGCCCACAGAAAAATGGGAATAGCCTGGTTATATGCTCCTGGCTTTCTATGGGAGAAGGTGTGCCTTTAAGAACCTAGGTACTGCTTGCTGGTGTGTGAGGAAGGAGCAACCAGACTCTTGCTGTGCAGCTAGACAAGGGGCACTTGGTACTCCAGGGGCTCAGAGCTCCAGGGACAAGGTGGAGTCATGGTGCTGACCCAAAGCTGAAGCACCCCATGCCTGTGGTGGAGCCTGATGATGCTTCCAGAAAAAGGAAGCAGAGCACTTTGTCTGTGAGCTTTTATGTAAGGTTTTAGGAACAGAATGAGGTCTGCGCTCGGCCTGGGAACCTAGGAACAGTTCAAGGAGGCCTGTGAACCCCGATGGCAAAAGCTGCGTCTCTGTCTCAGTGACCTGGAGGCAGCAACCCATGCCTGTCAGCACCACCATGTGGTTATATTTGGGACTGCAGCAGGCTTGACCTGGATGAGCCCAGATCCTGGCGCTGGCTACACAGCTGCCTGTTCTGGCAGCCCCCTCCCCGTTTTGAATATCATGGAGTCTGTCTGTCCATTGTGGTTGCCACTAGTCACATATAATAATTTTAAAATAGTACATAAATATGTATAAGTACTTTCAAAATTTTCCTGCTTTCTTTTGGGTGTGTATAGTTATATATATGCACGAGTCGAGGTCAGAAAACAACCTTCAGGACCTGGTTCTTTGTTCTCCTTCTGCCTTGTGGGCCTAGAGCCACACTTGGGCTGCCAGGCCAGGTAGCAAGTGCCTTTACCTGTTGAGCAGTCTCACTAGTCCGTGACTACATGTACTCAAATAAAAACGATAAACTAGTTCTTATTTGTCTCTAGCCTCCTTCCACGTGTTTATTGCAAGTATATCCAGTGGTTGTCTTTGAACAGTGCTGATAGAACGCCTCCATCAAAGACAGGTCTGTGGGTAACACTCTGTTACCCACATCTACCCTTGCTGGGTGTGTTTCCTCAAAAATGTTCATTTTGAGGCCACTTTTAGCCAGTTTGACCATAGGCCATAGGGCTCTACTCCTCTGTGGCCTGGCCAAGGTACCCTCCAGGCCATGGAGGAAGCTGGGTCTGGGCTCACAGTAACTCCATCGTCAGTGTGGGCCAGGACTTTCATGGAAAGTATCTGGGGGCTGAGGTGGACAAGGATGCTACCTAGACACAGGGGCTCTGCAAAGTGGGCAGGAACACACTCTGGCCTGGCTCTTGATGACAGGACTAAGCCTTGAAGAGGCAGGCCCCCACCTTAGCTGCTGACAGAGTTTGGCTCAGGGCCTTGACTCCATTCTAAGGACACTGCTACCTTCTATTCTCCGCCTCTTCCAGGGTGTGCTGTCCGACCTCACCAAGGTGACCCGGTTGCATGGAATCGACCCCGTGGTGCTGGTCTTGATGGTGGGCGTGGTGATGTTCACACTGGGCTTTGCAGGCTGTGTGGGTGCCCTACGGGAGAACATCTGCCTGCTCAAGTTTGTGAGTGGTCCTGGAGTTGAGGGTGGGAGATAGTGGATGGGATGGGCCAGGGATATGGGCTCACATTTATTTTCTGGCCCAGGCAGTAGAAGCAGGGAGCAGTCCTTTGAACCTCTGTCTCACTGAAGGGATGATTTTAGGGAAAAAAAAAAAAAAAAAACCCAGACGATGGTTCCTCACCCTAGGAGAACGGGGTTTTCCTGTGGGACCCCCGTCCTCAGAGGAGCCAGCTGATTGCAGGGGTTCTACCCACCTCCTTTGCTTTATAGCTCCCCTTAGAAGTTCTGAAGGAGATGTTTGCTGTTCACCTTTGCCCTTCCTGGCTAAGATCAAACAATGTTGCCAGTAACATTAAGAAATCATTTCCCTCCTCCTGAGTGTGAATCTGTTGGATGTACAATGCAGAGTTTTTAATTTTCTGGCAGAATTATGAGTTACTAAGAGTTTAGTTTTATATTTAGATATGACTTCATTTTTAAATGTATTCAGTTAAAATTAAATAGCACCTGGTGAGGAAAACACTTTTATTTTCTTCATGATTTATTATTTGTTGAGTTTATTAGGTCAGGCTTTCTTCATTTGAAAAGCAAAGCACACATTTTCCTAGATCTCCTCCCCCTTCAAAATACTGTGTTTTGTATCTCACTCCTCAGGGGTAGGCTGTGTGCATGTGTTTGTGCATGCTTGTTATTCTTCTCTGGGTTTCTTGGAAAGGCTCCTTCACATTTCCTAAATGTGGCAAAGTTTCCTACTATCCTTTATGGCTGTAAGAACACAGGCCCTTCAGGCCGCAGGCAGAGCTTCATCTGTGTCCCAGTGGCTGCATGGGTCCCAATAGTATGTCACCACTGTCTGTAGCTGCACAGCCATGTTTCTCGAGAGGTGTATGTGCATGTGCACATGCAGAGTGGGTACTGATAACACTAGTACCTCCAGAGTGGTAGTGAACCCTGCAGGGGACTCAGATGTCCTGTATAAGTTACATTGTCTTAGACAAGCTCTGTGTCTGAATCTCAGGGTTTTTTTTCCCTAAAGTGGGAGCGAAGGATTGGGTTCTAGGATGGTTGTGTGCAGGGTGGAAACAAATAGTGCCCAGGTGCAGGCTCCATATGGAAGCAACTGACACGGCTTCTTTTCATTAAGGTGGGGGAGGGGAATCGGGGCTGCCTCCTAGAAAATGGTGGTTTTCACTCATCTCAGTTACCAGCTGTATATAGGTATGAGCAGTAGTATAGGGCATGAGTAGTAGTGAATCCCATTTGCAGAGGTGAAGTGCTGTGCAGCGGGCAGTGGTTCTGGGTCTAGTGGGGTGCATGGGTTAGCCAGGCTGGTGATGGCTAACTCCACCTCTCTTGTGCCCATGCAGTTCTGTGGGGCCATCGTGCTCATCTTCTTCCTGGAACTGGCTGTGGCTGTGCTGGCCTTTCTGTTCCAGGACTGGGTGAGGGACCGGTTCCGGGAATTCTTCGAGAGCAACATCAGATCCTATCGGGACGACATTGACCTGCAGAACCTCATCGACTCCCTTCAGAAAGCCGTAAGCTCTGCCTGACAGGCCTCCTGCTAGATCATGCCCTTTCCCACCTCTGGTCACTCTGGGGTGCCCTGCAGCTGAGATGGGAGCGAGGCCTTCCCTCCTGAGAGTGGTTCCTCTGCCACAGCATGGCAGGGAGGTATGGAGCATTCCCTCTGCCTCTGGTCAGCTCAGCCAGTCTTCACCAGGATCTTGGGCCCTGGGGATATAGAGGAGAGAGCTCCTCCCCTAGGCTTGTGACTCACAGCAAGAGCTATTCCTGTCCCCTTCCTCTCTGGGACCTTTTCTCCTTCCTGTTTGAGAAGAGCAAACTGCCTTCTTGGAGGAAGCCTCAGATGGAGGGATGTTACCTCTCAGAAGCTTTCCCCAGGGGGTTGAATGCGCAGGCTGGTGCTCTGTCCCTCAGCCTTCCTGCCCCTTCCCTTTGCCTGCAGCTACACCTGGAAGCTTGGATCACTGGCTGCTCCAGCCCCTGGGATGAATCCACTGCCTGCCACAGTGGCCTGTTTGAGTTTCCTCTCCCAGAAGCTCAGCTTCCAAAATGTCTTTTCTATGGAACACTTGGTTCCAACGAGAAACCAGAAAGCACTAAAAATAACTGACCCACTGTTATTAACCAAAACTTGTTTACCCTGTTGCATGTAGTCTGGAGTCCAGCAAAACCTGTTTACCTGACCAGAGAGGCTCCTGTGCCTTGTTACTGACTTGGGAGAATCCTGTGGTATAGCCTCCTGTGGGTGGCCATGCTGCCCTTTCTCTGTTCCATTTCTTTCTTTAGTGTTCATGTGGCATGGTCTGCTGGTTTCTAGCACTTTCCCCTGCTCTTTCCTAAGGGATGTTGTCTGCCTGCTGCTTATCTGTCTCTGTCCCTTTTGAGGCAGGTGAGACAGAATCTTGTGTAGCCCAGGCTATGTTCAAGCTTACAAGCCTCAACCTCCTGATTATTGAAATTAGAGGAATGTTTGTGCCCTGCCATGCCCAGCTCCTTTTCTTGTAAACATAAAGAGGGATCCAGTAGTTCTAGGGCTTGGATGAAGCCTTAGATGGCCATTAAGTCATTAAAGCGTCTTACATAGTGGAGGAGTGTGGAGGGGAAGATGGGATTTTCACAGGAAAAGTAGAGGAGGCAGACACTCCTATTGGCCTTTGTTTTGGCGGCTGTCACTAGGCCAGCCTCAAAGGTAAGTGTAGGAAGGAGACCTGCTGTGGGTGGCCACTCCCATCACAGCATGTCCTCAGTGTGCTGGGGCTGCACCTTTGTCGCCTGATGAGGGCTTTTTGTCAGCTGCACCATGTTTGAGGAGTGGAGGGCCGAGGTCAAGGCAGAAGTCTAGTTTTGCCGATGCTGTTTACCCTAGTCGTAAGTCATCCCATCATAGATAGTCAGCACCCGTTTTACACAAAAAGTCAAACAGGGTAATCAGAGCAGCAGGGAGAAAGACCTGTTCACCAAATTAGGAGAGGGTTACATCAAAGTGCCTTTAAAGGGGGCGGGGTGTAGCTTGGGTGAGCTCTGTCAAGGAGTGACTGGAACTTAGCATGCTGTGACCTAGACAGAGGAGATGGCATGGCTGCTGTTTCCTTCTTAAAGGGTTACCATTTGTTGGTGTTATTCAGCATCTCCACGGGCCTTGGTGTCTCTGTGTGGTAGATGGGAACATGCTTATTTCTGTCATCCAGAGACACCTTGTGCTGGGTGAGTGACCCTGGCCCTCCTCATGTGGTTCTTGGCTTTTGTGGTTTCAGAATCAGTGCTGTGGGGCCTATGGCCCTGAAGACTGGGACCTCAACGTCTACTTCAACTGTAGTGGCGCCAGCTACAGCCGAGAGAAATGTGGAGTACCTTTTTCTTGCTGTGTGCCAGATCCTGCGGTGAGTATATGTCCCTTCTGCAGCCCAGCAGCATCTGCCTTTTCCAGAGCCTTCCAGGCTGCTGCTTTCCAACACACTAACGGAGTGTGGTGCGTTCCCTCCGGCCCCCTCCACCCCCGCCTCCAGTCCTTGCAGCTCGGAAATCCTGGGCACACATTCTGGTGCACCTTGGCTCTGTGTTGGGTAAAGGAGGAGGAAAGCTCATTCTTCCTCACGTAGTGCCCCCTGGTGGTACTGTGAAGGTGGTGTGCTCTGGGCTGCCCCCTCTTGTGCTCAGAAGCTCTGGGTGATTGTAAGATGACACCTCTCGTGTGGAGGACAGCAGCAGCTCCATGGTTAATTATTTTTTAGCCTCTTCTTCACCCGTCTCCGTTCTTAGATTAGGCCTAAGTCCTCAGGGCTCTGGAAATTGATCACTTTGGGTAACCTGTGAAGAAAGACTGTTAGGTTTTGCTTGAGTAGAGATCGGCCCTGCACAAGCTTCGGCACAGCCCTGTGATGCCTAGCCACAGCCTCTGAGAAGCAAGCCTTACTCTGTTATTACCTGGGCAGGATCGTTGGTGTGGGAGAGGCCTATTTGCTGAGGTTGAACAGTGGTGTCTGAGGTGTCCAGGGATGTTTGAAATACACCAGTGTAGCAAGTGTTGGTGCCGTGAGTGTATCAAGTGTTAATAGTACCTACTGGCACAAAGGCTGACCAACTGTCGCCTAAGGCCGAAATTTGACTGGTTGCTTTGTATGATCTGTGAGCCCACTAAGATGCATTTATTTACTTTTCAGTGGTTGTTGCAGTCAGTTTTCCATCACTGTTTCCAACCCTCTGAGGAAAGGTTGGTGGGCCTCAGTGGTAGAGAGCATACTTACTATGCAAGAGACCCTAAAAATTTAATCCCCGGAATTTAAGGAGAAAGAGTTATGCTTGTTCACAGTGTTGGAGGTGGCCTTGATGCTGTCAGGTCTGTGGTGGAGATGGCAAGGAGCCCATGGCAGAAGAGTCTACATAGCTAAAGAACAAAACAGAACCCCACTGTGCCCTTACATGACACATTTCTAGAGACCTAAGGGCTTCCCCCAGGATCCATCTCCTCCAGTCTCTACCACCTCCAAATAGCAGCACCCTGGGGACCAAGCCTTTGGAGGATATTCTGCATCTAACTTCAAACACGGTTGAAGAAAAAAAAAAAAGTATAATACTTTGTGATGTATAAGAATTTCTATGAAATTCAGATCCCAATGTCCTCAGTTCTCTGAAAATAAAGCCGAGCCTGACTGTTTCTGTGCTGTCCAGGTCTGTGCTCTTGCTGATGAGGCAGAGCGAGTCCTGCTTTGGCAGCCTGTGTCTATGAAATTTACTGCTGAACCACCACAGAAGCAGCTCACTGACCCCTGTGCTGGCCTGGAAGGGGAGCTGGCAGTGGACTGCAGGGTGTGAGCTGTGATGGAATCTCCACAGGTGTTTCCTGGTGCTGGGTTGTGATTTTTCTAGTGCTTCCTACCTAGGTTTTTGACAGGACAAGAGTGACTTAAGTTTTCTGCTTTTCTTACAGCAAAAAGTTGTGAACACACAGTGTGGCTATGATGTCAGGATTCAGGTAAGAATACCAACACAAAGCTTCCCGGGTTCTGGGGAACTCTTTCTCAGGTTTCAGTCTTGTGTTCTAACCTTCTGCTTTAGCAGAAGTGCGGATTGGAGTAGGGAGACAGCAGGATTCACTTAGAAGGTCGCAGCTAAGCCTGAAGTGAGCTGAGTGCGTACGTGCGTGCCCAAACGCAAGTGTATGCGCGCGCGCGCGCACACACACACACACACACACACACATTTGAAGCCCCATGACTCTAAAGCCCTTGTATCACTAAACCTATCACTGCATTAGAAGTAGTGTGAATTGGGAGCAGAGGCTGTGTAACAATTTTCTGTTGTGCAGGAATTGAGGCTAAAGCTTTCAGGGTGTGTGACTTGCTCCAGCTTCCACCTGGAGGCAGTAGCAAGAGGGAGATGCCTGGACTAGGGTGGAGCTCAGAATTCAGAACCTCTTTCAGACCACAGTGAGTGAGGGCTTGGGTGTGAGAAGATAGCCAGAAGGCATACCACTCCCTCACTGCAGTCTGTTTTCTAGGTTTTGGTGATGTGGATGGCTGCTGTTGTGAAACTGGGGGTGTCTGGGAATGTAGAAATCCCCCTTCTTAGCCATGGACACTAGGACAGTCAGTCTGCATCTTGGGAATCTTCCGTTGACCTTGGTTTCACAGGAACAGGCTGATTGTTTTATCCCCCCAGAATTCACAGGCCGAAACCTAGTCCCCATTGAAGGCAGAGCCCTCATGATTGAGATTACTGACCTTATTAAAATGCCCAGTATGGCCTGGAGAGATGGCTTAGAGATAAAGAACACTGTTGCTCTTTCAGAAGACCCAGGTTTGGTTCCTAACACACACATCGTGCTCACAACCATCTGTAACTCCAGTTCCAGAGGATAGATGCTGCCTCTGGCCTCTGCAGGCACTGTATACACAGGGTGCAAAGACATAAATGCAGCCAGAATGCTTGCACAGTAAAATAAACAAATAAATCTTAAACAAACAAATAAACAAAAAAAGAGCCTTTCACCTCTTCCAGCGTGTGAGAATTCAGTGGGAAGACACTGTTTAAGCAGAACACAGCACCAGACACTGAATCTCGAGGTTCTACAGTGGTGACGAAGAATTACTGTCGCTTTAGGCCACCATGTGCTTTGTTTCAGTGTCCCAGACAGATGAAGCTGGAGAGGGGCATCTATGGAACCCAGCTTCCCCCAGAATCTCATCGCCACTTGGGGCAATCAAAACAAAATGTAAAGACAGGGAGGCTCAAATGCTGACATTTATTTTCTCATGAATCTGGAGCTCAGAAGTCTGAGATCAAGCTGTCAGCTGAGTTGACTCCTGCTACTGCTTGGGAAGGATCTGTTCCAGGCCTGTCTTCAGGGCCTGGACACCATCTCCCCTCTTCACATACAGTCACAGTCTGACGTTTCCTGGGGGGAAGCAATGAAGGCATGATGTATCCCATAATGCCCCTGACATGAGTTGATGTTTAATCTGTGTTGACATGGAGGGAGTTGATGGGAAGGAAACAGGTTGATTGACACTTACGAGGTAGTAAGAGTGAGGTGTGTGCTGTTACAGGGTCCCCACTGGACCTCATTTCCAGGAGAATTGGTAGAAGGAGCTGGCTGACCAGTGGGAGACAACCTAAAGAGACACTGTCCTTTTTTCTGCCAACTTTTTTTTGACTGAGAATGCTTGGAATCCCCTTTCCTCATCTGTACCTTGAAAGACATGTATGTCCTAACTAGATGTAAGGACATAATAGCCAGAATTCAAGGCTAAGCCAGGACTTAACCCCAGGCCCGTCTTTCTGGCTGTAGTGCCCTTGTATGTCTCCATACAAGGTGTGGAGATGTAGAGTAAGTTCATCTTTGGCTCTTCTCAGAGGAACTAACTGTCATTAACTTAGCTAGATGATAGGATAGCAGCTTGCCCTGGGAGAGGCCTAGACTGAATCTGGAGTATTTCTCATGCAGGGTCTCTCTTGTGGTCTTTATTTAGCCCCCAAGACCATCATCTACATGCTGTGCTTTGCTCTGCCCCATACAGAACCAGGTTCTCTGGGGACAGGGCAGGGATTGTGAGTGCTCAGGCTGAGGCCACTGTGCTGTTTCTCTGCAGTTGAAGAGCAAGTGGGACGAGTTCATCTTTACGAAAGGGTGCATCCAGGCTCTGGAAGGCTGGCTGCCCAGGAACATCTACATTGTGGCTGGTGTCTTCATTGCCATCTCACTGCTGCAGGTATGCTCCAGAGTCCGAGCACTGGGCCCTTAACACATGGTCTGCTGGGAAGGAGACTGGCCTAGGAAATAGTGTCCAAGGCATGGTGGCACCTGTACATGTGTGTTGGAGGATGGACCCAGGATGGGCTGTGGTTCCTCTGTCCCCACAGCCTGCTACCTGAAGGGAGACCTTCTTTAGAACACACAGATGGGACAGCTGTGGCCCTTTCTGGAGGGCCCAGTAGGCTTCATATGTATTGCCTGTGTGGTGGTCAGGGTAATTGCAGTGCATGGCCAGTAACTGTCGCCTCTTTGGGATTTTTCTTTCTGGTAGATTAAAATAGTGAGATTTTAAGGAGATGTCTGGAGCTCTAGTGTGGGAGGTGACTCTTCCTATTAGCTGGGGCAGTTATCTTAGAACTTCCTTGTCCCTGTCCCCTGGCTGGGTTTCCTGGAGTCTTCTTCCCCTCACCACAGAGGCCCCTGTGGCTTACTGCCTTTTGCGGCTTAAAGCTGTGCCTGTTCATTTGAAACACATTTCCCATGTGAACGAACAGACATTGGTAGCCCAAGAGTGAATGGGTCGGCTGGTGCCCACAGGAATATCTAGAAAAAGTCAAGAATCCAGTTCTTTCGGGGACACTGTCAGTTTTCCTAGTGCCCTTGAGTAAGAGGCACTGGCATTGAGCAACTTCTGGGACAGTGGAACACGTGTCAGGCGGCTCTGCCTTGAGGAGGTGACTGGGGTGGACCTGCATGCAATCACACATCTCTTTATTCTTCACTGTGTGTGTCCAGTGACTGCAGAAGACCACTAGAGAGAAGCTTGTGGAAAAGCAAAGGAAACATTTGTGAAGTGGGCAGAAAGAGAACTTCAGAGAAACTGGCTTCACTTATGAAGCAAAGAACTTCAAAGGGGGAAAAATCGAGCACATCTCCAAATGTGTTTGTCTGTTTAGGTAGAAAATCCTCACCCTTCCCTCATAGCATTCCTGTCTGCTAAGATCAGGATGTGTCTGCAGACATCAGGGGCATGGCTGTGAGATTGTTCTCTTGGGAATCAGGGTGACGGGGTGGCTGGTTCTCAATAGTCAGTGCTATTTTTCAGTTTGGCCTAGAGCTCAGATATGTGGGTCCTGTCTACTGTGTGTGGTGTGTTCACTCCCTGGGAGGCAGGCTGAGCACTGTTCTGGTCTGTGGCTCCTGGCCTGACCTCTTCCATGCTTGAGAGATGCAGCAGCTTACCCTGGGCTCATTTTCCATGGGGCGGGTTAGGCTTTGTAACTTGCTCACACTCCTCTCTCACTTCACCCTTGACCTGATAGGGTCAGTGAGGGACTGATAGGGTCAGTGAGGGACTGATAGGGTCGGTGAGGGACTGATGGGGTCGGTGAGGGACTGATGGGGTCGGTGAGGGAGTCCATGCAGGCAGTCTCCACCAGTTCCGCTGCTCCCTGCCCCTGTTTTAGGCCGCTGATCTTTGGCTTTGGTTTCAGATCTTCGGCATTTTCCTGGCGAGGACCCTGATCTCAGACATCGAGGCAGTGAAGGCAGGTCATCACTTCTGAGAAGCAGTGGCAGCAAGTGGAGCTGAGCCACACATGGAGGTGAAGCCACCCACAGCCAGACCCCAGTCTTCGGCATCAGTGTGACGTGACCTCTGTTTCTTCTTGCTGGTGCTGAAGACGAAGGCCCCTTCTCATCTGCCCACACTTGACATGGCATCTCTGAAGGGCTTTGCCCAGAGACAGAGAATGTGTCTTCATGTGGAGTAGAAACTCTGAGGACAGATGGCTCCCATGGCTGCAAGGAGGGCTTGATGGCCCTCTTGGAGCCCAAGAGTGTCTGCGGGCCCCTACCCACTCATTAAGGCTTAGGTACATACATGCTCAACTATTATCTTCTGTGGGTGGAACATTTGTGTTGGACCAGCAGGTTGAGGATAACTTCTGGCTCCATCGGATCAAGAAGCATGGGGGAGGAATAAGTGGTCCAGTGGGTTCCTGAGTGCCACCAGGGTCCATGGTGGTGCAAACATGCCCCGGGTTTGCAGGATCCTCAGCCACGTCCACATGAAGTAAGCCTGAGCCAGCCATAACCGGTCCCAGGGAAGCACCTTGCCACTGCCTTCCAAGCCTACACTGCTCTCCCAGGGTAGATCAGCCTTGTGTCTCCATAGCATTAAGCCCTGCTGAGAGCCAGCTCTCCTGTTCTTAAAACGTGTAAATAGTTTATTTATAGGGGTAAGAGTGTTCCTTCACCATGGCTTCATTGCCTCTTCTCTCCAGCATTCTTTTCTCAGCAGCCTTACCCAGTGTCTGGGACCATGCTGCCCTTTTCAGTTCCTTGAGTGTCTCAAGAACCAGCTGTGACAGCCTCTCCCTCTGGTCCACATTCCCTCCACGCACCCCTGCTTGGCTTCACTGTCTTCTGGTCTCGGTGCTACTGAAACTGCCACCAGAACTTGAATCCTGATTGACCCTTTCTCCCCACTGCCCTCCAGGGAGCCCAAGTTCCTGATTGCCAGCTGGCAACTGGGTTCCTCTCATGACCACAAAGAGCTAGTGGCCCAAAGTGTGCTGTCCCTGGAGGGCAACCCTCTGCAGCCAGGCCCTGCGAGCCACAGACACCAGGTGCTGCGTGAAGCTCAGCACGTCGTCGTCTTCTCACGTTCGTGGTGACTCCTCCACCCAGATGCCATTCTTCTGCTGCTGTGTCCACTGTCAGTGCTGTTCTGGGGCTGCTCTTGAAAATGATGTGTGTCTCAAGTACTGGATGCTCCTGAGGCATGCTTGGTGTCTGTCCACTTGGGCTGGGCTCCTCTAATGCTTCTCTGTAGCTTGTATGTGTCCTCACCGTTCAGGGGTTGAGTGCCTACCTTCAGTGACTTGCCGAGGTGTACATTCTAGTGTGGTGTATACTGGTGATACTGGTGGGTGTGTGTTCATGATGATGACGATGTTATAGTTTTCTAAATAATTCTCTATAGACTAGAGGAAGAAGAATGCTTGTGTTTTTAGGAAGTGTGATGCTTCTCTTTGACCTGCCAAACTCTTTTATGGAATATATCTTTATATTAATGATGTTGTTTGGGTCATTTTTTTGTTTGGAATCATGATTTTAAAAAAAAAAAACTACTTTAAGCATTTTGGTGATAAATTGAGCCACTGAGCTGACCTGAGGCATCAGGTGTGACTGGGTGATACAGGAACCCAGTGGTTAAGGCACATCCTGACAGATTGCAGGTATCCTTCATGTGTACCCTATAGTTGAAACTGGGTGGCTCATGCTTTGCCACCCTCAGCTAGAAGCATGAACTGGAAAAACTTCCTTTCCAAGCAGCACTATTCTCAGTTATCTCGATCTAGCCCTGGGAATACTGCCCATTCAGGCCAGAGTGCTCAGAGACCATGGGTCCAGACAGGACACTGCTGCTTGAGCTGTTAGATGTTTTTCTGTGCTGGGCAGTGCAGGATTAGCCTCCAAAGTGTCTCTTCTCTGAGAGAGACACTTTGGAGGCTACTGAGGCAGCATGTGGGCTGCTATCCTAGGAGGGTTCCTCAGCAGAGGGAGGAAGCCCCTGTCTCTGCATGGGGAGCCACTTGATGGCTTCCTGGCCCATAACTTCAGAGGTGCAAGAACTGGTTGAAATCCCTCCACTCTGACAGGTGAGGGGGTAGAGAATGTGTATGCCCATGGGTGGGCCTTTGTTCCATCCAGCATTACATTTCTCTGTGTCCTTAAAGACCACGGGTACCACATTGTCAGTCTTGAACTGTGGGAATACCCTACCTTCCATCATGATCTTAGTTGAGATGCTTGCATTGATTATGTACAGAAGGGTGCAGTTCAGCCTTTTGAAGTGACCTTATATAGTGTGCAGGAACTGTGCTTCATCCTCGACACATAAAAGGGCTATCCCTTTGGTCACTTTTGGTGTCTCCAATGATCCTCTGGAAAATGTCAGATGAGCATTGGAGAACTGGGGCTAGGGGCAGGAAAGATGACTTAACAATTAAGAGCATTTGTTGCTCTTCTAGAAGACCCAGGTTTGGTTCCCAGTACCCGTGTGATAGCTCACAATCACCTGTGACTCCAGCTCCAGGGAATCCAACACCCTCTTCTGATATCTGTGGACACTAGGCACACATGTGGTACACATATGTACAGGCAGACAAACATACTATTAAATAAATAAATAAACAGGCAGACAAACATACTATTAAATAAATAAACAAATAAACAAGACAAAACTCTGGTCTAAGGTGTAACTGTGGAAAAAAGAGTTAAAGAATGCTCTTAAGCAGATGTTGTTCTGGGGTTTGGGGACCCTTACCAGTGTTGGGGGATGCTTTATTTGGAGTGACAGCATACAAGTACTCCTGCAAAGCTCAAAGACAGATATTTCTTCACTTGGCTTTTTTTCTGTATTTTGTACCTCATTTCCCAGCAGGGACTTCAAAAACATAGCTTAATAACTACCAAATTAAATTATCACCTTAGACCATCATTTTTGTCACCTCAAACTTTTAAATTTCATTTTCTAAAGCATAAGTAAAAGCTGTGTAAATAGAGTGTAAAGTGAAATGTATGTTTTTCTGTTGCTCAAAGACAGCCACTCTTATGGATCCTTCCAGAAAATGTCTTTGGAGCTTCATCCAAACAAGGGTCATTTTTTTTTTTCAGCTTTCTGTGGTTCTTTTTACTTGATGTATTGATGTGTGGTACATTCACTTGGCCAAGCTCGCCACTGTATGAAATGCCACAAATGAGTGGATGTTGCTCCTCAGGATATTATATTTACAGTCCCAGGTAACAGAAACCCCATTCAACCAACCTGAACAATGAGCGGAGGGTTTTGGCTCCTGAAACTGGAAAGTCCAGAGGTGGAGTGAGTTTCAGGGTTGATGTGATCCAAGTGTCTCAGTGATGTCAGCAGGATCTGGTTTCCTTTTCTCTGTC
Source organism: Peromyscus leucopus (assembly GCF_004664715.2). Lineage (NCBI taxonomy): Eukaryota > Metazoa > Chordata > Mammalia > Rodentia > Cricetidae > Peromyscus > Peromyscus leucopus. The sequence goes on from NC_051070.1 coordinate 99,380,020, forward strand.
TGCCACAGTGTCTCCATTGTTGGAGCCTGAGGCAGGGACCCCTCCACTTGAGACAGCCTCTAGCCTCCATGATGGGGCACCATGGTGGTGAGGTCAAGGAGGGAAGATCGTCCTCTCCCCATGACTGCTCATTCAACCACACGTTAGGAAGTAAAAGTGCCTATTAAAAGAAACAATTGCAGAATGGCTGGGGAGATGATGCTGTGAGTAGAGGGGCTTTTTTGGTACGTGTTGAGGACCTGCATTTGCATGAATGTCTGTAATTGCACTGCCCCTACCAGGACATGTGTGGAAAATCATGACAGGAAAATCCCAGGAAGCTTGTGAGCCAGCTAGTCTGGCCTGTTCAGTAGAACAACAGAGTGCCTCTGTCTCTCAAGAGGAAGTCAGGGACCAACACCAGGCGTTGTCCTCTGACTTCCATATATGTAATGTGCCATATCCACAGTCACACACAGGAATGTGTCCACGTTGTACCTAGATATTCACACATCATGTACAAAGGGGGGGAAATGCAGTACTTGTTATTCAAATAACTTAATAGGATTAAGGGAATTCTTAATATTTTTAAGGGAATTCTTCAGGAAGATGTGCACATGCTAGTGGGTTCTAGTGGCTGGCTGTGCCAGGCCAGATCACTCATTGCTGGTATGTGGATGAATGCCTCCAGCTGCCACATTCCTTTTTTTGTAAAATGGGAATGGTAGTTCCTTCTCTTGTGGTGTTTCAAGGATTAAGTAAGATGAGGTGAGTGGAGGGTTTAACATTTAACATAGAGATGTTTATCTGAAGCTACATTTCCACCAACTGAGCTACCCATGATGAATGTCACACAGCTTAAGTTCTGAGGTAAGCTGAAATGAAGTGGTCACATCTCTGTCACTTTAGGAAGGACTTTGAGGTTTCCCGGGAACCTCAGCGGGACTTTAGAGCTCAAGGTCTGCTTTCTGTGCTATAAGGATAGTGTGTGGGGCACTGGTTCTTACAGGGGTATGGATCCTGCCAGAAAGCTACACAGATGAAAGAGTTGCTCCTGGATCCCCAGAACCCTACCAGCGGCAGTGCTTTGGAGCTGAGGATGAATGAGAAAGTGGTAAGGACATGGTCTTGGGAACCCCAGCCACTTCCACTGTACAGGAACTTAGAGTGGGCAGAAGAAAGAGCTGGAATGTTGGTATTGTGGAGCCTAGTGCAAGCTGATGTGTTTTGAACACTGGGTCATCATGTTTATGTGGTTGAGAGACCCCATCTGATCCCCCTCCTGGTAGGGAGGACATGCCCTGGGAAGTGCTGGGGTTCCCAGGAGAAGACCGTGTGTTCCTCACCTCCAGTGGGAAAGCATGTCCTTACCACCTTCCATGAATAACCAGGCAGGGAATGGGTTGCTGTGTGCTTTCCTGGGTGCCAAGAAAATCTGGTGAAAGTATAAGGGAAAACTTAAGAGTCAGGAAAAGTCAGGTCATATGTACCAGTTGTGATTCTGCTTTTCTAGAAGGAATGTGAAGTCTTCTCACGTGTCATTCCACCTCAGCTTCGTTGCTGGGCCTGCATCCTCCTCCTCACCCTCCATGCCCAGCCACTTTAGCCTGTGCTCTTGTAAAGAAGCCTGGGTTATATGTTTCTATATGTCCTAAACAGTCATCACCTCTCAGCAAGAGGAATCATTGTATGTTACCTTCATTTAGATTGACTTTGTTACAATCAGCACAGCTGTGGGCCCTATGGAAAGCATTGGAATGGCCTCTTAGAGGGACTGAGCACCCTGAAGATATGAAGAGGCATGGACACCTGCCTAAGGCCATGTGAATTGACAGGTGTGGGTTTACATTTCATGGACTGAGGTGAGTCTTATTTCCAAGAGGCAATGGTCCTTCCCATGCTAAGGACAGTATTTTTTTTAAGGATTCAGAAATATAGATAAGCACATGTAAAGATTTTTTTTTTAATTGTATTTCATTCATTGACATGAGGAAAGGTTAACAACCAATTCAAAGGTGAAACAATGAAGCATCAATCATTATGGAGTAAGGCAATACCAAAATGGATTTTCAGTAGGAAAGTAATCTGAATCCCACTTGGATGTATTATATGCACATCTATCTACAAGAATAAGTCTGCAGTAACTCTACAGCATAGTTGTAAAATACTTCAAAGATAAATGAAAGTCTAGAGACTCAAAGAGCTGTTAGGGTGTGTCCTCAATGACAGGTTTTCATTGGTGACAGCCAGAATATTTTGCTTATGTCTTTCCAAATGTCTTTCTAACTAACTGTCTGGCAGAGCTCACTTTTAAATAGGAACCAGGCACGTTATCCAAAGGAGCTGTTGATTCATGGTAAAAGTGAACCCTGATGATTAGTGTCCCCCAGCCATCCCAGGTAAAGTTCAATTATTATAGAAGGTGTTCAGGTGCCAGTGGTCCTGTGGATGTGGATGGCTCAGGCCATGAATGACACTCGGTGCCTGGATGTCTGCAGACACCAGCTGCTGCATCCCAAACTGCTGAACTCATCTCTCCCAACCAGACCTCACCCTCATACATGTCCCCATCCCATCCATCCCATCAGTGGCCAAATCCAGGAGTGAGGTTTATGTTATGTTGACTCAGAGAAAGAAGTGGTTCTCCCATAGTTGTCAAGCCACCTGGTCTGAAAGTTACTCCAGAAATGCTAATGCTTCTCTTTGATGGCCACCAGGCCACTCAAACGTCTTTCGCCTGGCCCTTTGCACTCTTCCTAATGATTCTTCAGGATTCATTGCACTTCCCCTGTTGTAATCACTTTTTGAACACAGCTGCATTTTGAGGTGTGTTTACCTCCTTTCTCTGTAGATGACAAAAATTCCTGGCAGCTGTGGACACATGAGGACTTTGGTAGCACAGAATAGAACCTGTGGTGAATGTTCTAACAATCTGGGATGTGGGGGTGCCCAGCCCCTGGCTGGTGAGTCCTCTTCCTTCCCTGCAACATAATTCATAAAACCAACAAAGACATGTATTGAATATACTTTTAATTCCTTGATAATTCATATAAAGTGTTTTGAGCGCATCCATCCCCATTCCTCCTAATTCCTCCTAAATCCCCTCCCCACTTCTTTTAAACCCACCAAGTCAGTTTGTGCCGCTCATATTCTTATGTGTGGGGCTACCTTTGAGGGTGAAACCCTCAAAGAAAGCTGACTCTGGAGGGAAGAAGCCATTAGCTGTCAATAGCACTTCAGTGAGGGGTGGTGCTCTGAGCCCCTCCCCCATGCTAGAGTGTTGACTGGCTTGATTTTTGTGTAGGTCTTGCACAGGCAACCACAGCTGCCATGAGTTCATGAGTTCGGTGGTGCAGTCTTGGTCATAAGACGCTGTTTCTCACTCTGATCCTTCCTGACCTCTGGCTCACATAATCTTTCTGCCCCCCTTCCACGATTGTTCTTGGGTTTTGAGGGAGCAGGTGGGAGAGAGCACTGACATAATTTTCTCCATTTTATAGAAGAGGAAGCAGATTTAGATTACGGAATTTGTGGATGTCATGAAGCTGGGAAATGTCACAACTGGCTTTACAGCCAGGATTTCCTCTACAAGGAACACTGACTCCCTGGCTCACAGCACAATCCATGATCAAAGGGCATCAGCAGGGATTGGAGAGAGGTGTTGACCAAGCCTAGAGTAAATAAAGGTCAGAAAGTACCTCGTACTTGGTAAAGAGGGAGGAAGTGCTGTAATTCCAAGGCTGGGAATTGAGAATGGTCCTCGCAGGGTGGTCCCCATACCAGTAGCTTCCATGTCGCTCTACAACTTGTAAAATACAGATTCAGTGTCCACCGTGTTTGCAGAGTCAGATACTCTGGTGGAGCTCAGGCCTCTGGTGACTGAAATAGAAGTTTGGAAGCTGTCATAGGTGATTTGAATTAGAAGATTAACCACTAAACAAACACCTCCAAAATTTGAGTGAATTTGAAGATGGTTTGTTTATTTCCTGCTGTTTTCACAGGTCCTAGTGGCTCGTTTAGGGCAGGCTTGTGAGTGCTGTGTTCCACTGTCTCTCAAGGACCTAGGCTCTCTCTGTTTTGAGGCTCCACCTCCTACATCATTTGCTGGTTAGGAACAGAGTGTGGGCCAGAAAGGAGCTAGGCTCACCTTTCACCATTCAGAACTCAGTTTCCTTCAGGGATGACAGAAGTCTGGCTGTGTGCACAAAAGTAAGGGCAAGAGGCAAACATTGGATGCAGGTGGTCTGTGTTCAACTCCTGTGGTTCAATGAAGTGAAGAAGTAGATTCCCCAAGTCCCTTTGTGGGGAACTTGAGACCCAAGCTGTTGGGGTTTGTCTGTCTCATGTAGCCTCTGATCCAGCCTGAAGGCCATGAGTGGCTTTATCACATGCTGGTCAGGGATGTGAGCTATGTCCAGGTTGGGACAGATGGTTCCCTGGCTGTGAGAGGTACAGCTCAACTGCAGTAAAGGGGCCTGGAAAGACTACCCAGCTGAGAACAAGAGCCGGGGATGGGGTGAGGTAGGAGGGTACAGACAGAGTACCAAGTCATGACTCAGGGAGACCTAGGGTGTTTAGTACTGGGCCCGCCATTCACCTCTGTTTCCTCAAATATAAACATGAGATAATTTTTAAAAGGAAGAAAAATAATCACAGATAGGTTGAGGACATTAGTAGCTCTTTCCTGCTTGTTGTATCCAGTAGGACCTAGATTATGGCTTCTGAACCTGGCCTGGAGGGTTAGGCTGACTGGAATTCCCAGCCACTCTGAGGCAAAGTGTCACTTCTGGCCAGGGTGACCTGGGTCTGGTGGAGCCTGAATTGTACCTGTGACTGTTCTATAGAGGAAAGAGCAGTAGGCAAGGCCGGAATACTGCTTGGTCTTTAGTGAGTACTAGAGACCAGGAAGAGCCCTATGAAAGGCTGTCTCTAGTATTGTCTGCTGGCCTCATAGGGCTGCTCAAGGGGCTCAGTTGAGGGAGAATGGGATGGACTAGTGCTTTCTGATGAGTAGGATTGGGGCTGCAGGAGTGGTTTATGGAGTGTGGATGCAGGTCAGTCGTGGCCATGTCTGCCAGACGTCAGGTAGAAAGGTGACAGCCAACTCAGTAACACCTCTACATCAAAGACCCAGGGCTTCCTATTCCATGAGCTGGGTGCAGCCACAAAGGATCACCTATGAGCAGGTGATGTGCCTCCTAGAACGATCCTTTCACTGTATCTCTAGCTTCCCCCAGTGAGGGAAAGGAAGAGGACCTGAAGTACCACTTATCTAGCTAGTATGTGTGTGACTGAATTCAGGGGCCTGGGAGGATTTCTTGTGGGAAACAGCATCAGGAAAGGCCCAAGGTCCTCCTTTATGTCATTTCCTGCCCTTATCTTCAGTACCCATGACAAGATAATTTGGTCTCCAATATTCAGCCATGGTGGGGAGCTGGAGTCAGGACACATTGGTTGCCCAGGGCAAACTCCTGGTTCAACAGAAAATGCTTGACAGGCTTCCAGTGCTGGGAAGAATAGTGGGAAATAGGAATCCAGGGAGCCAATGAGGGTCTTGATGTTGCCAAGGTGATCATTTGGCATCTCTGTCTCTGCAATGGGCTGGACTCTCCCTAGTGAACACAGACCTTTGCCCTGCAAGAAAGGCTGGAGGCCATTGGCCACAGTAACTAGCAAAGCCAAACAAAAACAACAAAACCAGCAAACTTTTCCTAATGTTCCTAGATGAACCCGTACTGGAATCACCACCCTTCTAGCACACACGACTTTGAGAGGACTACATAGGGATTGCTCGGCAGAGAGAATTGGTCACCTCAGCCCTTGATGATTTTGATTCAGCATATCAAGGAACCAGGCCCTCCGTGGAGAATCAGAGGACCTAAACTCTCACAGTCACTGTGTGTGCCTGACTCACTGTAACCAGTTAATAAGAACAAAAATTACTTGACTGCTTACCTGTATACAGGTGAGGAAACTGAGTCATGAAAGAGGACTGCCTGGGAGACCTGTGGGCTATGCAGCTGCATGCAAATCTGATTGGCTACAACTCTGAGCTTTGCTGCTGGAACCATCAACTCTCTCTCTCTCTTCTCTCTCTCTCTCTCTCTCTCTCTCTCTCTCTCTCTCTCTCTCTCTCTCTCTCTCTCTCCTGTGTGTGTGTGTGTGTGTGTGTGTGTGTGTGTGTGTGTGTGTGTGCTGCACACTACAAAATGTGTGTATGTGGTGGTCTCAGGGCAACTTTTGAAGAGTTGCTTCCTCCCACCATATGGGTCCTGGGATTGAACTCAGGTTGTCTGGGCTGGGGACAAACACCTTTACCCAGTGAGCCACCACCATCACCCACACCTCCAATACACACCTTGTGTGTTTTAAGATACAGTGTTCCACTGGCCTGGAACTTATGAAGTAAGCTAGGCTGTTTGGTCAGTAAACCTCAGGGATCTGCTTGTTTTTGTCTCTCTAGAACTGGAATTAAAAATGTATGCCACCAAACCTCCTCCTCCTCCTCCTCTTCTTCTTCCTCTTCCTCTTCCTCTTCCTCTTCTTCTTCTTCTTTTAATAATGTGGATTCTGGGAGGTTGCACTCAAGTCCTCATGCTTACAAGGCAAACATTTTACTGACTATTCCATCTCCCCAGGCTGATACTGGGTCTTGGTGATAGTGAATGTGGCTTATTCCCAGGCCACCTTAAAGCATAGGTAGGTATCCTTTCATCAAAGATGTCTATGTTTCTTTGCTTAGCCACCCCCACAGATTAAATTTGTTTCTAGTGTTTTGTGTTATATGCCTGGTTCCTATGCTGGTCAGGATTTGCTTTTCACATAGGATGTTCTAAGTATTTACTGCACATACATGCAGGGGCACTAATGATTTTCCTGCCCCCCACCCCATGGAGACAAGGTCTTTTATGTAACTTAGGCTGATCTAAAGCTTTGGCTCTCCACTTCAGCCTGCTGAGTGCTGGGATTATAGTCATGTGCCCTGTTGCCTGGCTTATGTTCCTTATTATTATTTTTAGTGGTAATGAGACAGAAATTACTGTTGACTTTCACAGAGCTCTTGGACGATACAACTGAGATCCTCAGTGTGTTCTTACTCTTTAAGTGAGAATGTGCTGGGGCAGGTGGGTGGTGTGTAAGGAGAACTCTATCACTAATCTTTCAGTAGCCACTGTCACAGGCTTGGTTGTGGCTAGAATGATGGAGTCCTCTGACCATCACTGCCTGCCAGGGACCATATGGTCAGGGATGACTGGGAAGCCAGGGCAAGTAGCTTATGTCAGGGCCATTCATCCATCTACTGAAGCCCATCTGCCCATGATTGCTGAGTCCAAGTGTCCAGCAACTGACTACACAACATTTGTTCAAGCTTTGGTCAATTCTACATAGAAAGTTCTTTCCTTGATATCTTTTTTCCCCCTTGTTTTGAGATAGGACTCATGTAGTTCAGTCTGGTGTCAAAAATGCTAATAGCTGAGGATGACTCTGAAATCTTGATCCTCCTGCCTTTGCTGCTAAGTTTCTGGGATTATAGCTGTGCATCACTATTCCTAGTGTATATGGTGTTCAGGATCAAACCCAGGGTTTTCTGCGTGTTAAGAAATTACAACAGGGGCTGGAAAGATGGCTTAGCAGTTAAGAGCTCTGACTGCTCTTCCAGAGGACCCCGGTTCAATTCCTAGCACCCACATGGTAGCTAACAACTGTCTGTAACTCTAAGATCTGGCCCCTCACACAGACATACATGCAGGCAAAACACCAATGTACATAAAAATAAGAATAATTTATTTTTATTTTTATTTTTTAAATTACACTCATGATATTCATTAATTACACTCATGATATTAATCACATTTGTGGTATTCATAGATTACATTTGCAGTATTCATATATATATATATATTTAAATGCCGAATGTCATTTATTGAAGGAGGGAGGAGGTCTTAAATACAGGCTTACAGCACAATGGGAGAACCCTGGAGGGCAGAAGTTCGCTACTGATGTTTTACAATCTTGCATCTAAGCTGTTAACACCCATTATTCAAGGATACACAGACAAGGAACTTCCCTCAAGCATTCAGGAGGGTGGAACCGGGCAGGGAATTAGCATTGGGAGGATATCAAGGTCAAGGTCTGCAAGAAAGGCAACAGTTACTCAAAACGGGGGCCAGGGACCCCTTTTATTAAAAAATGAGCTTCTGACTTGGGTTGCGTGGGCCGTCTGCAGGTCACCTTACCCATCAAGGAGATGCCTGCCCAGGCCACACAGGTGCTCTGTGTGGTTGGTGAGCACCCCCCAGGCATTACCCATCTCTGAATACTCATTATCATACAGGCTCAATCGTGTGTGAGCTGCAGAGTTAACTGCTGCCAAAGATCTCAAAGTGGCACTGGGCTTGCAATCTGTGTGTTTGACATAGAAAAGACCAACAGAGGTCCTATCTCACCCATAACCAGTAGGCTAAAGGCAACTGAGCCATTCCCTTCCTTAACGAGCTGTACTGTATGTTGGAGTCCTTGTAAGATAGTATCCCAAAAGCAACTGGAACTTGAGTTTATAAATTTATAATTTTCGGGGCTGAAGAGTGGCTCAGTGGTTAAGAGCACTGGCTGTTCTTCCAGAGGTCCTGAGTTCAATTCCCTGCAACCACATGGTGGCTCCCAACCATCTGTAATGAGATCTGGTACCCTCTTCTGGCATGCAGACAGAATACTGTACACATAATAAATAAATCTTAAAAAAAAATAATAAATAAATTTATAATTTTCAAAGCCAATCGAGATGTATATAACTACTGAATTAAATTTATCATGCCCAATAAAATGGAAGATTAACTAACTGTGGTAGCTACTTTTCTTGCCACTGTGCTAGCTGTAGTAAGCAATTATGAAATGGTAATCCCAGAAACAGTAGCAGTGGTGGCCGCCAATGCTATAACAGCAACAACGGCAGCAGCAATGTCAAATTCTCTTCTGGATTGTGTGGACATCCATTGGCATGAATACAACTCCAGTAACACGAACTGCCAAAGCCCATTTTTCTTGATCCCAGCACGACTTTGGCTGGCAGCTCTTCTGGAGAATCCAATCTCATGGCTACAGTTCCTAGGCTTACATTAATGGTTGCCAAAGCTGGCCATATTGGGCTCTCAATCTCCATTGGCATCAGAAGGGTAGATTTTTTTTCATGAAGATCCATTAGGTCTCTGTCATGTTGGGCTTCAGCAGCAGTCACAGGGTGCATTCAATGCTCAGGGATCCAAAGAGGAACCTCATTGTCCTAAGGAAAGACATAAACAGAACCCTGGGGCCACACCAACACTAGACAGTGTAAAGCCCTGGGTTTGGTTTCCAGAATTGCAAAAAGAGGATCTATATGAAGCAACATTGGGATTTGGTGAGAAGCCAAGTGAATCCTCGGCAGACTGATAAGCCAATGTTGAGGCCTTAAGAGGGGGTTCTGATGTGTTCCCTAAACAGCCAGGTAATGATTGGCCCAGACCAGCAGGCTAAATCCAGTGACCCTGAGACTGGTGGGAGGGGCCATCAGTGCAGATCCTGGGATCTTGAGGGTCCTGGAGGACTTGAGTTTACACTTTTAGTAGCTGAGTTTTGTTCAGAGAAATAACATGTTTTGATTTAAATTATGAAAGTGGGCCTGGGGATGTGCTTAAGTCCTGATTTTAAGCCCCAGCACAGTTGAATAAAACTGGATATGGTGGCACCTGCCAGAAATTCCCACACATGGGAAGGTAAAAACAGGATCAGAAGTTCAAGGTCCTGCTCCACTACATAGCTAGTTCTCGCCTGTGTGAGATGCATGAGACATATGAGATCCAGTCTAAGAGGGCATGGAGCAGCGTCCCCTTGCAGATTTCTTATGGTGCCTTCTTACCATTTCCTTTCAGAAACTCTCAAAGCTTTTCTCTAGCTCTGGAGCCCAGTGACCAAGAGCCCAGGTGACTGACCTCTCCATTTTCCCAGGGTAGAGAGGCCTGGCTTTGCCCTCAGGGCTCTTTCTAGCAGTGAGCCTCATGGGGCTTGATTTCCAGGGTTGGTGTTGATGGAGCACATTTTATGAATTTTTGAAATGCATTTGATTTCAGTTATGAGTTATATAAGACTATTTTACCCCTCATAAAACAACCAAACCCTACTCTGTAAAAAGAAACCAAGTAGTTGGGCTAAACAATTACATGTGTAATCTTCCATATAGTCCACTTCCCAGAGGTTCAAACACATTTTAAAAATGAACCACACTGTAGACAGTATCCCATGCTTTTGCCTTTTCACTTTATCTGCCCTAGATGTTTCCCCTCCTCTAGACCATCGATGTCATCATTCTTTGTGACAGGAATAATGTTCCCCAGCTGAGTGACATCCAGGTGGTTTTCAGAAACTTCCACAACAGACTTGCTCTGCAAGGAACTGTGTCACCACTTGGGCCACTGAAAAGTAAAAACAAAATGCAGCCTGTCTGAAGATGCTCCTGCGCCCTTATTGCAGGGTCCAAGCCTGGATTGTGGTCCAGTGCAGCCAGCAGGGGGTGCACCAGGCCAGACCCAAGCTGCAAGACAGGTGGATGCGGGCACAGGGCACAGGTGGTGCCCAATGTGGCAGAACTGACCCTCAGTGTTCCAGAAACCTGACCCCAGCGACTGGGGCAGGTGGGTGGATTTGGTGTCAGTTGGCCTCCTGCCCCACTGACCTAGCACTGCCAGGAAGCACCCCTCCCCCACAGAGAGAGCCTCTGCAGCACTAGCTGGAGTCATTCCTCCTAGTCTTTTACTCTTAGGTTCACCACCACTTTCAAAGGACTGGAACCCTGGACCTTCGACAGCTGGCCCATTCCCCTGCTCTTACCAGGGCGCTCTCTGCCCTCTATCCCCTATGGTAGGAATCTGGGGACACAGAAAGGCTGGATGCTGTTATGTCCTTTCTGCCTTTGGTTCTACAGTGCCCTGCTTTGCTTTGATGGCTATGATCAAATACTGACCAAAACCAACTTGAGGGAGGAGAAGGATTGTTTCATTTTACAGCTTACACTCTATCACCAAGGGAAGCCAAGGCAGGGACTGAAGCAGAGATCTGTCAGGAAGGCTGTTATGGTGATTTGCTTCCTCGGCCTTTCTTAGATCAGGCCCATCTGTCTAGGAATGGCACAGTAGGCTGGGCCCTCCCATAGCAATCAGCTCTCAAAAAAATGCACCTACATACATACCCACAGCCTTGTCTGATGGAGACAGTTCCTCAGCTGAGCTTTCCTGTTTCCAGGTGATTCCAGCTTGTGTCGAGTTGACAAAAAAAAAAAAGAAAAGAAAAGAAACCAAACCAGCACACACGATGAGAAAGACAAACAATAACCACATCAGAGCTAGGGCTCCCGTGGGGTCAGTCGGTAGAAGCTGTAGTAAGGAAAGAAGAGTAGGAAGGAGCCTGGTCAAGGCCACAGTTTGTCCCAGTAGGAGTTCCTGTGTGGAGGCTTTCAGCTCTGAGTCACACTGGGACAAAGGGGCTGGTGTGAGAGGAGGCTGCCTTTTTGACCCTGTGGGCTTAGCTGGTGAGAATCTGCTTTATCCTACTTACTTCCTTTCGCTCTTGCAGAGGGAGACTGATTTCACACTCCCTAGTCCCTTCTATCACTCTTGGTTGCCGGATCTACCTTCAATCCTCAGGAAAGGGGTGACAGAAATGCCACCAACCCAACCTGTTTACAGGGCCAAATCCCACTTGTCTGCCTGCCCCCCCCCCACACACACACATAGGGTTGCAGCTTTAAACTACCAACAGGATGTCAACTTTGAACTCTGGTTGCAGTGCTGGTGCAGCCAGCACCGGCTGAATAGCTCTAGGTGTGCACTCCCTTCCCCAACTCTTCCTGTGAGTAGTTCTGCAAGCAGCTTTAGAGGGGAGCCTCTGGTCTCAGCAACAGCAGCTCCTACCCACCCTCTGAGCCAAACAGAGGTGGCTCCCTCAAAGCAGAAGCCAGGAAACAAAAAAGGCAGTTTTGCTTTGTGGTAATAAGGACATGACAACAAAGATATCAACAACCACAACCACCAAACGGCCTGTCTCTAAGCACATGCAGAAAGCTTAAGAGTTTGCTCTAGAGAAAGCAGAAATTATGTCAGCTTTATGGCCTTGAACTTTGGGATAACAACCCCTACTATGCCTCTACTGATTCCATTTTGTTCTCTTCCTTGAATCCAAAACAGATAGGAGGGAAGATTTTTTTCCCTCCGCAAGGCACTTTAAAAAGTAATACCTCAGTCTTCCAGGTACTCTGACATGAGGAAGGCTGACCATGGTGAAACAGATACAGTGTGGAGTTAGGGATCCCAGAAGCTTCTGAATGCTTCATATGTCTCTGTTTGACATTGGCTCAAAGGGATGGAATTAGTAGACAAAGCTACTTCTTCCCCACCCCCTCTTATCTGCAGGGGAGGGATCAGTTCTCAGCTGGCCAGGCCAGTGTCACTGATACAGCTGGTGTCATCGTTACCTTCCACTGACAGATCACTCGACACCTACCGACCCAGGCAGGGTTGGGTCTGAGTAGAGGTATGGACGCTTATTGTCCCAGAACCCTAGATGAAGCCATGAGGCAAGGCACTGCAGAAATGCAATGATCATTAAGCAACCTAAGGCTAGATTGCTTCCTGCCTCTCATTCCTCTCACAGCTCCTTGGTTGTTGCTGCTTTGCTCCACATTTCTGTCCTGGCAGGTAGGAGTTCATCGTTGGCTGGGAGCTGAGACAGAACCAAGATGCTATACAAAGCAAGGACACCTGGAGTGGCCCCAAAGTGAGGACCCAGGACAGAAGATTGGCTCCAGGCATTGGCCTGGACTGGGGATCTGCCTAGCCTTGCAGTCCTGACTGGCTGCACTCTGGTGTGTCCCCTACAACATCATGCTGCAGCAGATCCTGCACGACATGTACATCGACCCTGAGCTTCTGGCTGAGCTCAGTGATGTACAAAAGCACATCCTCTTCTACAAGATGAGAGAGGAGCAGCTTCGGCGCTGGAGGGAGCGGGAGGCATGGGACACCCTGGCCCAGGCAGAAGGCCTCAGGCCTGCGAAGGTCAAGCGAGGTATGTGGCTTTTTGTCACCAATCCTCCAGGCGGTGAAAAAGTTAATGAGTCAAGATTGAGTCCTCCTTTTTTAAGGCCACTAGTGTTATAAAAGGCTGGGGATTTGAGCTGGGGGCTCTGGTCCCACTAGTGTGGGATTCTATCTTCCAACCAGGATTATAGATAAAGAATGTGGCCAGGACTATGCAGGACCCAGATGGGTTAGGGAAATGGGGACTGGCTTTGTCTTGTTGTATAAGGCTCACATTCTGAGAAGACACCACTGAAAGTGCGCTCAGATAGTTGGCATTTGCACAGTAGATAATAGAGAACAGTCTATCTTTTTTTTTTTTCCTGATTCTGGGAATTGAATCTAAGGCCTTGTGCATGTTAAGAAGGCACTCTACCACCAAGGTATATGCTCAGGCCAGGTGCATATTCTCCCTCTCACTACAGTTCTAGTCAGATTACATTGAGGATATGTAGGTCCTTCCTTCCTGCCATGTAGACTCTGGTTCTCAGCTCAGGCCTGGACTCTGCATCATGCCTCTTCGAGCGTGTCTTCATGTGAGAGGATGCTGTCTGTGGGTTGTGCTTGTGTTCATCGTTTCCAAATGGCAGTAACAACTTCTGGCAAGAAGCAAGAGCCCAACCTGTTTTTCAGGTGATTTATATTCAAAGTCATTTGTCAGTCAAAACAATGGACTGATGCTGAATGACCTGCTTGTGACCTCTAGCTAGCATCAGACAGGCACCTTGCACAGGATTCAGCATCCTGCTGTGGAGTGTAGCTTTTGTGTATGTCACACTCACTTTATGGTCAGTTTGAATGAATTAATAGTAAATTCAGATCACTAAAATGTGTTTGGGTTGTATGTGTTAAGGACAGAAATCAATAAAGCATTTTTTCCTTGGTACCCCCTTGACAAAGGATGAGTCCAGATTTCAGTGTGCTACTTCAATCTCACTGTCTTCCATCGTCTTCTGTCTGTTGTATGAGTCTGATTATGTGCCTTCTTGAAGGCTGTCTTGTGACTCTGTCTGTCCCTAACAAAGGGTTTACTCTCTCTTCTATTGAACAGTACAGAAAGCATCACTTGGGGGAAGGAATGAGGGGTACTTCACAGAAATCTTTAACAAAGTTTTATGAGAGATTTAGCCACTGACCCCAACTGACCCAGATAACAAAGAGTACTGCACACATCATTGTTTAATCAAGCAATATTTGTATGTTGCCTTCAACATATATGGTGGATATTCATTTTATAAGATTATTTTCAACCTAGATTTGCTGTTTTTGGCAAGTGATTATTATAACACATGTACCAAATCATGGAAGTTGCCTTGCATGACACTTGGCTCCTGGCACTTGAGTCAACAGTATTCCTTAGGCTGAAAGTTGAGTCAACTGTGTACCCTATGATCCTTTTATTCAGTCTCAAAGGCTAAAAATTGGTACAGTCCACTAAGGCTACATAGATTAAGATTATAGCTATGCATTAGTTTAGGTAGAAAAAGGTGATTACATGGGAAATTAAGGCAATTAATGTTGGTTGTTGCATTGTCTTCTTAAAGGCAGATTAAACAAACAGGCTGAGTACACAGTAGGATAGCAATCTTAAGCCTTAATAATACCTCCAGGTGTATTATTAACTCTGGCTGTGAGGTCCAGCAAAAGTTTCAGTCTTTTAGAATATAAGGGCTATTTTTATCATAATACATTGCCACAATTCTATACTTTGCAACACAAATACACTTGCTTTCTTTTCTGCTCCCATGACCCTCACTTGGCCTCCATCTATTCATCAAGTGAAGTGTAGCTTTGATCTGTTCAAAGTGTTCAATCCAGGCCAAGTCCTGTTCCAGGGCTGGGCAGATAGGCCTGTTGGTGACCTAGCTTCTGCCTTCTAATCCATCCTCATTGTTGGTCTCCCCAGTGCATGCCATTGGCATGGTGGTACCACCTAATCATATCCACTCTCATCCTGGTTTGTGCCTTTTTTCCTCACTGTTGACAGTGTCCTCTTGTTTTAGCTATCAGCACCTGCCCTGCTCCAGGAGTCTTGGGGGATGCCCCTGGTATAGGGAGGACTTGCCCCTCTAACTTCCTGGCACTAGAACCAACCCCAGTTGTAGCATGTGTCATCCTGGCATTGTTATTCATCATTCGCTTGTCTAGCTCTTCGGACCTATACTTCACTGTATTTTCCTCCCTTGAGGCCTAGCATAGAACTGGGACAATGAATACCTGTTTTGAACAAGAAATAGCAGGAACACCCCCCACCCACCCTCCTCCACCCTCCCTGTAGGGTGGTTGTAACAGAGCTCTGATATGACTGTTGGGGACTGGTGCTAAGTCTGGGCTCCACGCTCTGGCTTTCCCATCACCAGATAGAGAAGTCTACAAGCCGAAGCTTTCCAGCCCCACTCAGCCTGATTCCTAAGGCCTCGCATCTGTCTGGTAGCTCCTTTGGGAAAAAGACAGATGCCTAAAAATTTAACTGCAAAAATATTTATGTGGAGATTTATCACATACTGACACCTACATTTTCATATATAAATTATACATTAAACTCATTTGGGTTTCTGGTGCAGAAGATTCTTTTCTGGGTAATTAAATTTGTGATTTATAAAGACTAGAAAAGAGGGGGAACTTGCTGAGGAATGTGTACCTCCCAGGTCAAAATCCTATTCAGATTTTAGCCTGTGCTTCAGTGCTGCCCCTGGTAACTGCTTGAGCCTGACTCTGGAGAAGTCTAAATGAGGGACTGGCTGTGCCCCAGGAACCAAAAAAACTTTTTGCTAGAGGGTTGAGAGTGCAGAGTGCCTGATTTCTGTCCTGAGATCATGATGAGGGGTCTTGAAGACCCTACACCTTGTGTGTCAGCTTTGATCAGACCTATTTCAGGTGAGAGTGCTGAGCCTCACAGAAAAGATGCAGGACAGCCAAGGGCACCCAGCTGCTGGGAAGTGGAGTCAAATATACATCCCATGACTTTGACCTACATTCTCATGACTGAGCTTTTCCTATGCAATGCCTTCTGATCTTGGAATCCAATTAAATGAATAATCTGTCACTTGTTCTCTTGCCTAGTTGCTCACCCATACATTCACTTATCCTAAGGGCTGACATTGACTGTGTAGCTTTAGCCTTCAATCCTTTGAATAGGAGGATCATAGGGTACACAGTTGACATAAGTGCCAGGAGCCAGGTGTCATGCAAGGCACCTGTGTGGTAGCTCAATGTAGGAACATCCTTCCCTTTTCCTCCCCTGCATACTTGCCTGTTGCTGGATTCTAATGACTCCCTCTGGGAAGGGGATGAGAAAGTGCAGCATCAACAGCACAGACACTGGGAGTCAGTTAAAGGCAAACAATAAACTCCTTTATTTAATAACAGGGAAGGCCTTATATACCCTCTTCCCAGCACCCAGTCTGTGTCACAATCTGGTGGCATTTTGTGGTCATCCCTCATTGGCTGGGCTTGATCAGGAACTCTGACAGCACTTGTTGCTAGGCCCTCAGGCAGACTCCAGGTTGGCTCATAAGGAAGTACATTATATGTATGCCTTGGTAACTGGTCTGATCCAATTTTCTTGACCCTATAGGCCTGTCCTACTACACTTGCCTTCCCTTCTCCTAATTGCTGTGCCCCTGTTGAGCTGTATGCTGGTCTCTTGGCATCTCTCTACAACCCTGCTCAGGCATGCTCATCCTGAAATGTCATCATGTTCCTTCTGGCCCTTATCTTCACCCTGTTTGTTGTTTGACCCTCTTCCTTTACTGGGAAAAATTTCTAGCTTATCGTAGGCCTGAGTTCACCACCTGAAAGCTCAGGCCACACTCTGATGGCATGTACAGTCAGGTTAGGGCAAAATGTCCTAGCCTCTCACTAGTTATATCTGAAGAGGTTGTGAGTAAACCCAGGGATCATAGATCATTCTAGTTCACAAACCTTGGTGACTGTCTCAACTCTGGGGCATATATTTGGCACCACAGAAACAACCTAGAATGGCAGCTTGGATATCTATTATAAGTGGGGAAAGACATGATTTTGGGATCAGGAATGGGCACACATCTCATTATGAAACACTTCTGCTTTCACTCTCTCCCTTGAAGCAATCTCCTGATCCACTTGCAGCAGATGGAGACACCCAGCTTGAAAATCTGTTCATCTACTGTCACATGGACTGTTTATATTTCTCATCATTTGTTGTTCAATGGAAAGTTGTATTGTCATCTTGAGACTCTGGGATAGTATGTCATAACTATGCTCCCACAAGATTTCATGCAGTCACTCCAACATTCTAGGATCTGTGCAGGCTCCCCTTCCTCTTCATTCCTTTTGATGACACTAAAACTTACACTTCAAGTTGGGACTTGCTCATGTGCACTTTCTTGGGGCTAGAGTTAAATTCTTAAAGTATTCAAGGGCAAGGAATAGCAGTATCTCAGTTCCTCTACTCTTAGGTTGTGTTGATGCTATTTTTTAGGGGGGAAAGTTAAAGACAGGGTTCTCTGTGTCACAGCCCAAGCTGTCCTGTAACTCACTTTGTAGACCACGAGATCCACCTGCCTCTGCCTCCCAAGGGCTGGGATTAAAGGCCAGTGACACCCTGCCTGGCTGTTGTTTCTATTTAAAAAATGCGTATAGCCTGGTAGATGGAACCAGGTCACTTGGATTTTATCACCTGGTGGTATAACCTTGGAAATTCACCTTAAAATGGGAGTAACAAAGTTTTTCTACCAGTAATGGGGGAGATCCAAAAAGTGTCTTCACTTAGAAACCTTCAGCCACCATGCAGGCACATAACATTTTCCTGGTGTGGTAGTATGGGAGTAGCACAACTCTGCTTGGCCTACCTTAGTTATTCTAGAGTCTGGGAGATAGAGGATAGTGCACCTTAGAGGATGGAGCCTTTTTCTGTGTCTCTCAAGCTAGCACTCCTAGTATTATTTGCAAGTTTATTTTTAATATGTAGGGTAAATGGGAAGAAATTCAATAATTCCAGAAGACTTCATTTGTTTTGGGGATGTTGGTAAACATTCTTATGGGTAAAGTGAAGACATAGTTTGTGATGGGCATGGGAGATAGTCCACTGAGCAATGCTATGATCTGATGATGATGGAAGGTATAGCCTATGTCCTGGAATGATCCTGGTTCTGACTGTGCCTAGACACAGGGTCCCTACCTGGTCAGAGCAATGAAACAAAGCTGGTGATCTCTGAAAGGCAAGATGAAGCTGGGTGTGTGTCTGTGTATTTGGCTGATAGTCTGTGGCATCAAGGGAAGATCTCATAGCCAGTCCTATCTGCTGTATCCACCTGTTTTGTATGATCTAGTGAGCCTTCCAAGAGTTGATGTTCCATCAGGCTCATGGCCTTGACTTTGATGTAGATTAACTTTGTTGCTTGTATTCTATCCTGAAACCAAAGCCAGGATGGTGGGATAGCAGCCAGTGAGCGAACTTCTCAGTGATACAATCTCAACATCACTTCCCTCCTGCAGCTTAGTTCTTCCTCTGTACTGGGAAATGGAGTTACTAAACCTGACTTTCCCCATAAGTGATTGTGAGTAGTTCATGGGCCACCATGCAGTTCTTGGTGCCTATCCTGTGTACATGGTACCAGTTGATTGCCTCTGGTTCTTATCTGCCTTATTCCTGTTCCTGTTTTGTTTTCCCCAAATCTACTGAGGCAGCCCCATCTGTCAGAAATCACCAGGGTTCACAACTCCCTATCTCCATGCCAGCCTTAACATTACCAGGTGAGTAGTGAGAGGGACTAGATCAGAGCCTGTTGTGAGGGAGTATGGAGTCATCTGTAGGGACTGTTGTCATAGCTCTTGGTATCTGACAGGTGGGAGTGACCCCAAGGATGAAGGTATACTTTTTGAAGTTATGGAGAAAGAATAACTTTACATGGAACCCTTAAATACCAGCTCTAGACATTCTGAATCTACAGGGAGTGTCAGCTGAGAACTTCTGGTAGGGAGATCATGGAGGGGTCCTCAGCAAGTGAGTATAGGAAGATAAAAAGCAAAGGAGACCAGGGAGGCAGGCAAAGCAAGAGCATTTCATTCTTTGGGAAGAATTCTCCTAGATGAAGACCTGCCTGACTCGAGTAAACCCTCTTTAGCCTCACCTTCTTAGTGACCTGGAAGCTGCACCTGTATGTATCTTGTGAATTAAGTCATGACACATTGTTGATTGTGAGACACACTCTGATTGCAGAAATGTTCAAAGGTGTGTCTTTGAATTGATGAAGTAGGGCATGAGGTCTATTTTAGTTGGGCAGATGAAACCTCAGGCAGGCTTAGCGCATGTACAGGAAAACTAGGAGATGAAGTAGGATCTGAGCATCAACCTGCCTGCTAGGATTCAAGTTTCCATTCTTCCTGCCTCAACACACAGCATTTTCTTATGTTATTTATTTATTTATTTAGCATTTTTGAGATGTTAGTTGTTTTTATTTTATGTATATGAGTGTTTGCCTGAATGTATGTCTCTGCAGTACCATGTTGGTGCAGTACCTTGGAGCTCAGAAGAGGTATCAGATCCTTTGAGATTGGAGTCACAGCTGGTTGTGAGCTGCCTTGTGGGAACTGAACCCAGGTGCAGCCAGTGCTCTTAATTGATGAAGTATCTCTCCAGCCCCTAAAAAGGCTTATTAAGGACAATTAAAAACCACCGTACAAAAAAAGCAAAAGTGTAACAAAATTACTAGAGGAATAAAAGAAAATGCAAAATAGACATTTAAAATATAGAACAAGGAAAATGAAGAACAATCATTAGATGAAAAGTCTTCTTAATAAATATTTTTGAAAAGGAGAAAGGCCATCAAGATGGTTCCTGTGTAAGCCTGATGACCCGAATTTAACCCCAAGGATCCACATTAAAAAGCCAGGTGCAGTTGCTTGCACGTGTAGTCTGTTACTCCAACCTCCAGATGGGAAGCCAAAAAGTTCATGGCCAGCTGACCTGGAGTATGCAACATGGCAGAAATAGGAGAGATCATCCCTCAAAACACAGCAAGAGAGAATCAACTCCCGGAAGTTGTCCTTTCTCCTCCACACTCACGCTATAGCACACACACACCTGCTCTCACACACAAAGCATGCGTATATGGAAGTATATGCACACACATTAATAAATTTTTAGAGAACAAAATAAAAGATAAATGAGAGGAACACACAACTATTAATGTGAGACCAAAATGAGCCATCTTAGAAATAAGACCAAAATGCTTTCACCCTAAAATTAAGGCCTAGGAGTTCTCCTTTTGGGAATAGGCTATTAGTTACTGAAACCAGTCAGTTCAGATTCCAGAAACCAGGAAGTGTAAAAGTACAGAGTCACAAGATAGTCACAAGGTAATGCCTGCCGGACTATGGAACGTCCTCTTCCTGGTTTCCAGGGTAACTGACCACAGAAATGCCCCCACCTGAGGGCGGCCAATGAGAAATGTTGGCAGGCAACCACTCCCTTAGAAGTAATTTTTAGAAGTCCCTAGAAGCGAGCCAATCAGAATTGTATCCATACTAACACCCCTAGATGATGTAACCTTGTGATTTTTCCCTTTAAAAGCTGAGCTTGCACATAGGTGGGCACTTCCTCCAGCCTCCACTGCGTTGGGTGTATTGGATGAAGACCCTGCCTAGGCTTGTATATCCAGAATTAAACCTTGCTTTTGCATTCCGGCATGTTCGTCTTTGGTGGTTTCTCTGGGGGTCACGATCTGGGTACAACATTAATATTCAGCCAATATAAACAAGTTTTTCAAATCAATTAGGAAAAGATAATTAAGAGAAAAATTGAGAAAATGTCTGAACAAGCAGTTTACAAGAGGGCTACTTTTTCATTTTTTTACATTCCAGTCATAGTTTCCCCTTCCTCCTATCTTCCCTGTTCCTCCTCCTCACCCCTTGTCGGTTCAGTCTCTGTGAGCCCCTGTGAGCCCAGGTTAGTTGTTTCTGTGGGTTTTCTTGTGGTGTCCTTGACCCCTGGGCTCCTACAATCCTTCCTCCCCCTCTTCTGCAGGATTCCCTGAGCTCTGCCTAATGTTTGGCTGTGGGTCTGCATCTGTTTGCATCAGTTGCTGGATGAAGCCTCTCTGATGATAATTGAACTAGGCACCAATCTATGAGTATAGCAGAATATCATTAGGAATCCTTACATTGACATTATTTTTTTCCCTCAAGTCGTGTTTGGTTCGATCCTAGGTCTCTGGGTCAGTGTCAGGGGTGTGCTCACTCTCCTGGCATGGGTTTTAGGCTAGACCAGTCATTGGTTGGCCACTCCCTCAATTTCTAGGCCACCCCTAACCCAGCACATCCCATAGACAGGACAGACTGTAGGTTATATGGCTGGGTTGGTGTCCCAGTCCCTCCACTTAAAATCTTGCCTGGGTCATAGGAGATGTCCAGTTCAGATTACATATCTGCTATTGCTAGGACTGTTAGCTGAGGTCATTCTTGTAGATTCCTGGGAGATTCCCTTGCACCAGGTTTTTACCTGGCCCTGCAGCATACTCCTTTCCAGTAATCTCTTTCAGTACTCCCCTCCTCCACCCCTACAACACCTGCTGGCTCTGCTCCTACCCCTACCCACCCACAGTCCCCTCAAGAAAATTTAAATAACAATGAAGATGTAAAGAGGCACTCAAGCTCACTGATTGTGATGGTTAATCTTGAGTCAGTTTGACAGGATTTATATTCATTTAAGAGACAAACCTCTGGGTATTTCTGTGAGGCTGACCTTACAGGTTTTTTTTGAGGTGGGAATACCACCCTGAATGTGGAGAGCACCAGTCAGTGGCGTGGAATCGCAGACTAAAGGAAAAAGAAAGCATGGGTCTGGAGAGATGGCTCAGAGGTCAAGAGTATACTGCAGAGCGCTTGAGTTGGGTTCCCTTCATGGAGGCAGGTGCCTTTCCTGACAGGCACAGAGCCCCAGTGGAGGATGCTGGACTGAATTGCCCAGATTTAATTTCTCTTTCATTGTGTCAGAGACTCTTGTGTCTGTCACCTCCTGCTTCACTCTCCAGCCTGGAGGTCAGCGGGGACAGTCTCTGAGAAAGCAACTAGCTGGTTATATCACCTTGTAATCTGATCGCAGGTCTCAGCTCCCCTGAAGTAACAGCTTGCAGATGGCTTCATTGCTTCTCGGTCTCCCAGAGTTGTGAATACTATTGCTTTCTAGTTTTTTTCTCACCTAAGAATTAGCAATGCTTCTTAGGGTTTTCCATATGGAAATAGAGACATTAGACTTTGTGGTCGAAATTCTTTGTGTTTGTTTTCATATCAGTCTTCCCCAAGTCACTTCAAAATTACCTTAAGTCTCAGGGATCATTTATCTTTATCTTGTTTAATGGGTGTGTGTAGATTTTTTTTTTTTTTTACTCTTTTGGCTCTTTGTTCTTTGGGGGGTCCTGCCACCCAGCTCCCAAATAAATCATATAGAGGCTTATTCTTTCTTATGAATGTCCAGCTTGGTTTCTTTCTAGCCAGCTTTTAACAAATTTTCTTAACTTAAATTATCCCATTTTGCCTATTCTTTCTCTATTCTATATACCTTTCTTTCTTTTCTCTCTTTGTCTTCCTTCCTTTCTTCCTCCCTCCCTCCCTTCCTCCCTCCCTCCCTCCCCTCCTCTTTTTTTCTTTCTTTCTTTCTCCATTGCTGCTTGTGTAGCTGGGTGACTAGCTGTGGCTGGAAATTTCTCCGGTCCCACCTTGCTCCGCAGTCCCTTCCGCAGATGCTTATAAATTAATCACTCTGAGGCTTATATTAATTACAAACTGTATGGCCTATGGCTTCAGCTTCTTGCTAGCTAGCTCTTTCATCTTAAATTAACCCATTCCCATTAATCTGTATGTTGCCATGTGTCCGTGGCATTACCAGTCTGCTGGCATCTCGTTGCTCCTTCAGTGGCAGCTTATGTCTTCCTCTCACTCTCCCTTCTCCCATCTCTTCAGTTAGAATGCCCCGCCTAACCTTATTCTACCTCACCATTGGCCAACAGCTTTATTTATCAATTATTCAGAGCAACACATATTCACAGTATACAGATAGTTATCCCATAGCACTTCCCCTATTCTGTATAGGCAAAAAGGAAGGTTTTAATTTTAACATAGTAAAATTACATATAATAGAACAGTTATCAAGCAAGAATTATAGTTACAATATCTAGTCTATTTGTATTTTGGTAAAATAGTCTATTTGTATTTTGGTAAAATTAAAGAAGATATTCTATCATCTATCCTATATTTGTGAGTCTAGAGTTTCATATCTAATTTATCTTTTATCATAACCAAGGAAAATTATAACTATCTAGTCTTCGACTACATCAAAGACCCCAGAAGGATATAATATTACCTAAGTAAACAGGAAATGAATTGCAAGCAACTTCCATAATTCTAGAAATGACAGAGACATCTGGCTGCCTGGACAGTCATCCAAAGTTCCTCTGTAATGTTGGGGCATCCATCTTCAGCCTACAGGCTTAGAGTCTCTGGCAGACTTTTTAGTGAAGCAGGGAATTTGAAGGATTGTCTTGCCTATTGGCAAAGTTCATCAGTCTCTTCTCCCTATGTCCTGCAGAATGTCTGGCAGTCTCCTCTGTGAAGCAGGAACCTTAAGGACCATCTCACCCTGTTTTGGCAAAGATCAGTGGTCATTTTCCCATGGGTCCTGCATGTCCATTTTATACAACATACTATCAAGCAGTCCAGGCAAGAGCAGATTCTTGCCCAAATGGTTAATTTTTGCCATAAAGAAAGCAAACTCGATATGGAGTTTCTTTGATGCCCATTATCTTCTCTGAAGTAGACTAGTGCTGCCAGGAGCAGACATGTCTCAATATCCAGAAAATTCAAAGTTCTTAAAACATTTTAAATGCCATATTCTGTAGATCTTAGAAGTGTTTGAAGATTACCCACCTAATTGAAATATAGCTATATATACCTAGAAACTTAACTAACATGACCATAAGTTTGATTATCATAGATGACTATTAATCTGTATTTCTTAATTATGTTTTACAAATTTAAATGAATTATATAAACATAATACCTTAAACAAGAGTAGAAATACACATACAGTATAACAAAATTAACTTTAAATTTGTATCAATGAACTAAAATCTATAGCAATGTAAAATATTTTGAATGAGTTGTTGCTTTTTAAAAATAGATTCAGTAATCTACTCTTTTATCCTATCATATTTATATCCTACATTTTATATTAGCTAGCCCCTGATAGCCTCCTCTCCTTTTCCTTTTCTTGCTCCCCAGTCTTTTCTTCTCTCCTTTTCTCTTTCTATTTATTCTCTCTGCCTGCCAGCCCTGCCTGTCCTTTCCTCTGCCTTGCTAATTGGCCATCCATAGACCATTCATAGACCAATCAGAAGTTATTTTTATTAAAAAATTTTTAATTCATTTTACATAGCAACCACAGACCCCTCTCTCATCCCTTCTTCTGCTTTCCCCTAGCCTCTTCCTTCCCAACCCACCCCCACCCCTTCCTCCAAAAGGGTAAGGCCTCCCATGGGGAGTCAGCAAAGCCTGGTTCATTCAGTTGATGCAGGGCCAAGTCCTTCCCCACTGCATTAAGGGTGAGCAAGGCATCTAACCATACGTAATAGGCTCCAAAAAGCCAGCTCATGCACCAGAGATAGGGACCCCTCAAACAAACCAAGCTACCCAACTGTCTCCCATATGCAGAGGGCCTAGTCTCGTCCCATGCAGGTTCCACAGCTGTTGGTCTAAAGTTCCTGAGTTCCTACGAGTTGTCTCTACAGATTTCCCCATCATGATCTTAACACTCCTTACTCATATAATCCCTCTTTGTTCTCTTGAACTGGACTCTCAGAGCTCAGCCTGGTACTTGGTTATGGATCTCTGCATCTGCTTCCACCATTCAGGTGTTTTAGGCAGGCAGAGTAACACAGCTTCACAGAGTTAAACAAGTGTAACATAAAAGAATGCAACACATCTTTGCATCATCAAACAAATGTTCCACAGCATAAACAAATGTAATACATCTTTAACTAATCTACAACAAGTGTGCTTATTTTCTGGTCACCAAGGTTGAGTTCTGGCATTTAGACTCTGTGAGATGCTGAAGACTTAGGATGTCTGGTCCCTTAATATATATGCAGCCCCCACCTATGACAAATTAAGCTATTAGTGCCTTAGACATTGTCCTAGGTAGCCTAATAAAGAACAGGACAAAGTCCTGAGTTTACTGGTATATTGATTCTTTTGTTTCAGTCCTAAAGGAATTCAACATAAGGCATTGGGGTTGGAGGTTGTACTGTGCAAGTTTCTCAGTGATAACTACATCAAATCTTAAGATATTCTCCTTCAGCAGGTGATATGGTCTTGAGTTGGAGTTGAGGGATGATTATTATCACCACATCTTAGAGAAAGTATTGGATGACCAACTACAAAGTCTATATGGAACCAATGTAAAATAAGCTATACTGTCAACCTGATTTTCACACTGCCCTGGGACTTTGTATCATTTATGTCAGAGAAGTTTGATTGATATTCAGTGTCTGGTTTTAATTTTGGCTCTGTATACTCACTAACTGTGGCTGTTTCCATTTACTAATTTGGCCTTGGCAAGACGCTCAAGTGTCTGTGTCAACAGAAGGGTTATATAATAATATTTATATATTTATATATTTATTATATATATATATAATATATATATATTATATTTATATATTTATATAATATATAATATATATAATATATAATATAATATATAATAATAGGGTATATGCCCTGGATTCATGGGAAAGATGAAATGAGATGGTCTCAGTGAAACCCAATATGCTCTAAGTTATTGATCTGCACTAGCTTAATAGTACCCCTCTATACCTCAACAAGTTATTTTTGTTTTTCTAGAAGATTAAATTTATAGTTTAGAAAAAATGACACTGGCATTAAGGGAACACACGTGTTGTTGGGGCCACCTACCAGGATGCTCTGAGAGATGTCATAAAGCCACACATGGTTTTACCTTTAGGAGTGATGCATGGACATGGTGGATAAGCTGTGTACTGTTTGTTATGGTTTCCAGTGTCTCCTGGTTCCTCACTGCCTAGAAGTCCTGAATCAGTCATTTCATGTTCAGCTAGTTAGCATATTTCTAAGTCTGGGTTTTTAGGATTAGAATGTATTTACAACTTTTAAGAAACTGGTTCATGCAGAATAGTAAGTCTAAAATCTATGACCTTGAAACTCAGGTCTTGGTTTTCTTTTTCTTTCTTTCTTAAGGCTTATAACTGATTGGATAAGGCCTGCTATATGATGGAGGCTCATGTACTCTACTAAAAGGCAACTGATTGAAAATATTAATAAATCCTTTGAGTAATACTCAAACTATAATTACTAGAGTAATGCTACAACCAACTTAGCACCATAACTAGCCATGTAGTCTTATAAAATTAGCCATGCTAGGGTAGGGGAGATGGCTCAGCAGATAAAGTTATCCACCACCAAGCCTGACAACTTGAGTTTGATCTCCAAGATCCATATGATAGAAGGAGGAAGAGACTCTTGCAAGTTAGCCTCTGACCTCCACATGTGTTCTGTCGCATGTACACCCACACAAAGAAATGAATGCAATAAAAGGTTCACCAGCACAGTATGCAATTAATCATATGCACACGTAGTAAGTATGTACTATATGCAGTGTGCCTCTGCTATAAGAGATGCCAGTGGTCTGCTCACCAGACTCTGATATCAGGCTATGTGCTCAGGCATATTGGTGAGGATATTTTATAGAAAAGAAGATTCTTTCAAGTAATGCATGAGAATCTAAAGATATCAAGGGCAATAGATCTGGAACCAGAAAGTGGACTACAGGCAGGCCTATTTTCTCTGTCATCTGGTTATGCTTCTCTCGGCACATTGTTCCAGTTGAAAAACTCCCCATGCTGTTTATTTGCAAGCGATTTCTCCCTCATGCTGTCCAGTATCTCCCCGATGTTATCTAGTGTCTTTTCCATGCTATCCAATGTTCCTCCCATGTTTCAGCCATGCTAGCCAATTGTCAGAACAGAGTTCAAGAATGGGGAGTATCCTGAGTGTTTTTGAGAATACTCCAAGAAAACAGACAAAAGTTTTGTGACCTGTTTGTTTTTTTTGTTTTTGTTTTTGTTTTTTTGTTTTTTTCGAGACAGGGTTTCTCTGTGTAGCTTTGCGCCTTTTCCTGGAACTCACTTGGTAGCCCAGGCTGGCCTCGAACTTGCCTTCCAAGTGCTGGGATTAAAGGCGTGAGCCACCACCGCCCGGCAGTGACCTGTTTTTTAAAACATGGAATTGTTCTTGGAATTTTTTTTTGTCCTTCCCAGGTGTAGCGGATAGGAGTTAGTTTACTTCAGATTATTCATTACAACTGACCATTGTCACTTGTTTATATGGCTCTATGGAAAGACATGTTTTTTTTGCCACATGTGGCTTGTCCTTGTGATTGTACACTTTACTCAGATGACTCTTAACTTTCAGAGGATAAATTTGCTGATACTCTGAATAAAGTTGGCTATTGCATGAGTGTTGCTGGAGAGCTTCTCTCCAGGTTCCACCAAGCCCCGCAGTCCCACAATACACGTATAAAATAATCACTCAGACACTTATATTACTTATAAACTGTATGGCCATGACAGGCTTCTTGCTAACTGTTCTTATATCTTAAATTAACCCATTTCTATAAATCTATACCTTGCCACGTCGCTTGTGGCTTACTGGCGTCTTTACATGCTGCTTGTCCTGGTGGTGGCTGCAGTGTCTCTCCCTCCTTCTTCCTGTTTCCCCAATTCTCCTCTCTCCTTGTCCTGCCTATACTTCCTGTCTGGTCACTGGCCATCACTGTTTTATTTATATAGAGCGATATCCACAGCACTTCCCCTTTTCTTCTTTTTTTTTTTTTAAAAAGGAAGGTTTTAACTTTAATGTGGTAAAATTACATATAACAAAACAATTCTCGAGCAAGAATTAGTTACAATATTAAAGAAGATGTCCTATCTATCTTATATTTGTGAGTTGAAGGTTTTATATATAACTTATCTTTTATCATAACTGAGGAAATTACAACTATCTAGTCTTTAACAACATCAAAGACCTGAGAAGGAACATAATGGTACCTGAGAAATGGTAGATGGATGTAAGCAACTTTTGGGAATCTTGCAAGAGTAGACCAAGACAGCTGGCAGCCTGGACAGTCACCTAATGTTTCTCAGCATTGTTGGTGCATTCAAATTGGCTACAAGCCTAGAGTATCTGACAGACCATTTCAGAAGCAGGAATTCTGAAAGACCATCTTACCCTGTCTTGGCAGAGTACAGTGGTCACTTTCCTTGTGTCCCGCTTGTCCAGAAAGGACAGCATTGCATTCATACTGTCAGCCGTCAAGGCAAGGGCAGTTCTTTGCCCAGTAGGCCATTTTGTGCCAAGAAGACAAACTTCCAAATGGAAATGTCTTAGAAGCCCAACATTCTCTCGGGATCAAATTGGTGCAGCCAGGAGCAATTGTGTCTCATGTCAACAGAATTCTAAGTTATTTAAATGCCATATTCTCTAGGTCTATGAAGTGTTTAAAGATTACCTATCCATCTGAAATATATCTATGTATACTTAGAAGACTTAACTAACATGGCTACAAATATGATTATCATAGACGACTAATTATTAATCTATTTTTAATTATCCATTACAATTTTAAATGAGTTACATAAACATAATACCTCAAACAAGAATATATATATATATATATATATATATATATATATACAGTATAACAAAATTAACTTCAAGTTTGTATCAATAAACTAAAATTTATAACAATGTAAAACATTTTAAACATAAACTAAAATCTATTCCAATGTAAAACATTTTAAACAAGTTGTTCTTTAAAAGTAGGTTCATTAATCTACCCTTTTATCTTATCATCTCTATATCCTATGTATCTATATCATATTCCCTTTTCTTTTTTAGAAAGAGATCACATTTATAATCAACCTGTTTTAAATAAAAACATTGGTTTTTTTTCTGTCCCACACCAGAGGGCTCTTCTGATTTGGGACGCAAGAATCTCTTAACCATTTTTTTTTAAAGCAATATGTCTGGGTTTAGAGGGGGAGTGAGTCAATTCCACCTCTAAAGCCAGCTTGGTATATTTGGGAATTTGGGTGTAGCATCTCTTACTACTTCCTGCTGGAGGGAGGCGCTGTATCTTATGGGGACGCAAAGAAAATTTTAGGCCTATGGGGTAGTCCTTGAGGCTGTATTGTGGGAGCCAGTTGTCTTGAAACCGTTCTGGATGTTGGATCATCTGGGCCATGGTGTCATCGGAGATCTTTTAGGGGGTCTTGGCTGGTCAAACATGATGTATCTTAATCTGGAACAAATCCATAGCCTCTGGCTTTCTGTGGAAACAAAAGCAGAACCTCTTTTCCAAAGCAACATATCCTCACATCCAAATTTTGAAGTCAAGGTACCTTTAAAATATACATATTGGTTTAATTTAACATCGTTTTTCGATCAAATGGTTTTTTTTTTTGTAGTTAAAAATCCCAAAGACAACACAATCCAGATTCTTTGTGTAATATTCATCTTTACGTGGCTTTTTTATATTAATTTATCTTTTTTTGACTTTTTCAAGCCTATGTATATTTTACACACATTGTAAGCGATTTTATCTGAATCAGTCTTTTTGTGAGCCTATTGCTTTTTTTTTTTTTTTTTTTTTTTTGTTTTTCGAGACAGGGTTTCTCTGTGTAGCTTTGTGCCTTTCCTGGAACTCACTTGGTAGCCCAGGCTGGTTCAAACTCACAGAAATCCGCCTGCCTCTGCCTCCCGAGTGCTGGGATTAAAGGCGTGCGCCACCACTGCCCGGCTGTGAGCCTATTGCTTTAAACTGCAGTATTCTAAGACTGAAATGGAGCTGTGGCTGCTGGCTCTGCCCACTTCAGCTTCTCAACATGGCGTTTTCCGCCAGTTCTGTGAGCCATCAAGTCTCAGAAGTAGTGGGTCTACGCTTTTATCAAAGCAGTGTGTAGCCCAGAAACCTTTTTTTTTTTTAAACTAGTAAAGACTAAATCTACCACACAGTGTAATGTGCCACTGGCAGATGCCTCATTCCCGCCATACTGCCAGTCAAACGTACACGTCAGGAACCCACCAGTAGTTCAACCCCACGTTTTGCAGTGTCTAGCTGCCCGTATGAGGCATGAAGCAGGAACCTGTTTTTGGCTCTGTTTAGAATTGGTTATTAAATATTCTCAGGTTTAAGGTGGAAACTTGAGCCATTGGGTGCCATTTGTTGCTGGAGGGCTTCTCTCCAGGTTCCACCAAGCCCCGCAGTCCCACAATACATGTATAAAATAATCACTCAGACGCTTATATTACTTATAAACTGTATGGCTGTGACAGGCTTCTTGCTAACTGTTCTTATATCTTAAATTAACCCATTTCTATAAATCTATACCTTGCCACGTCGCTTGTGGCTTACTGGCGTCTTTACATGCTGCTTGTCCTGGTGGTGGCTGCAGTGTCTCTCCCTCCTTCTTCCTGTTTCCCCAATTCTCCTCTCTCCTTGTCCCACCTATACTTCCTGTCTGGTCACTGGCCATCACTGTTTTATTTATATAGAGCGATATCCACAGCACATAAGACTTTACCTAATTTTTAGGCTCCATTCTTTCAGGTCCCACCACCACCTAGAGTGATAAACATCCATTGTCTCCCTCATGCTATCCAATGTCTCTTTCATACTATTCAAATCTGAATCCATGTGGCCATCCCCCTTTTTTTTTTTTGCATCCTAGTTTAGATTCCACCCTTCCAGATTCTGGTCTACATTTGTGAGAAAAGAAGGCCACGGTGAAGATGGGCTGCTTTTTTCAAAGAGTCCAAGCTTTGAAACGTAGCACTAGGAAGAAATTCAGAGTTAGTAGGCAAAATGATAGATAATTTCTCAGTTAAGGGTGAACTATCTTGTCCTGCTAAGGGTGACCCTTCTTGTTTTGGTTGGCCAAGACTTTCCTAGTTTGAAAGACCTACATCTTGAGGACCTTCTACCATTCAGGGTGACTAGGACTGCTGACCACCCATTCATGCATCAGTAAACACACGTTGGTGAAAACATCAGAAGAGAAAGTTGGTACCTTGTAAATGAAGGGAAGAATCATCAAAGAGATGAGAAATCTTTCAGGACCTCTCCTGGAGACACTGATCAGGCAGCTAGGTTTTAGACGAAGGCATGGCAAATCAGTTGTGATCTGTCTTGGGTTTCCCAGCATTTTCAAGTACATAGTACCTTCCTTTTTGGAGGAGAACTGTACTAGTGTTCGAATTCCTTAACAGCTTAAATATGGACGCATGTGTGATGTATCGTGGGAGTAAAAAAATTCTTTTGCATGTGAATGTTAGTTTCTCAGTATTGTTTGTTGAAAACAAATCCCTTTTCAATTTCATTATCTTGCACTATTGTTGAAAAGCAATTGACCAAATAAGTACACGTGGCTCTATTTCTGGACTCCATCTACCAGTTAACCAATACATGTGTCTTCCCTTACATAAATATTAGAGTGGTTGTGGCTTTCTAGTGAATCTCAATAATGTAGCTTTGTAGTAAATTTCAAACTGGAACTATGTAAATTATTCAATTTTGCTCTTTTTTTCAAGATTTATTTTGTTTATTATGGCTCTTTTATTGTGCCAAATATTAGAACCAGCTTTCATACCGAGAATTTAAGGTGGCATTGAATGTTTGGATCAATTTGGACTTTAGAAGTTTGTTCTTATTAAGAAGAGGTCTGGATATGTAGTTCAGGCTGGCATCTCATGACCCTTCTGCCTCAACATCCCAGGTACTGGGAGTCTAGCTATGTGACCCCCACCCCATGGCCAGCTTTGTTTACTCATTGTTTTCTTAGTAAACCCATGGCTTATTTTCTTTTTTTAGATTATTGTGAACAATATATCTATGAACATTCATACATAAGGTTTTTGTTTTTGATTTTTAGCTCGTTGGTTGTTCTTTTTGAGCATAGGCTGGCCTCAGACTCACGGGGATCCTCCTGCCTCATCCTTCCAAGTACTGGCATTACATGTGTATGGTATTGTACCTGGCTTCACATGTACACTTCTATGTGGGAACATGTTTTCCTTTCTCTTCCCAAGAATCACTGTGTCATCTTGTAACCCTACATTCCAAGCAGCAGTTACAAGGCTACTCATTTTTCCATATTTCTGCCAACTCTTGTTATTGTCTGTCTTGTTAATACCTAGTGACTATGGCAAGTTGTATTATTATGGTATTATTCATTTGTGTGTATGTGTACATGTGTCATCACATATGTGTGGAGAACAGAGGACAGCTTGTGGGAGTCAGTTCTTTCATTCCAATATGTGAGTCTCCAGGATTGAACTCAGGTTGTCAGGTTGGGCAGCAAGCACTTTTACCTACTAAGCCATTTTGGCAGCTCACTTATCACATATTACATCTTTAAAAATAATATTTAGAAGTTTATTACTAAAATTATTTGAGTCTATGGGAACAATAAAAATAATAAAAATTTCCATGGTCTTTAATACCTTTGTTCAAAGTCTATGTTTTTTTCCTTAAACAATTATGATGCAATTCAGAGCCATTTTGATGGCATTCTAGAGTGTATAATCTTATTCTTTGATTCTTGAAGTATATTCAACTGCTATTCAAATTCAATGTGTATCATGCTTATGTCTGTTCTTTATTTTAATATGTGCTTTGGGTCCATAAACAACATGATGCATAATCTGTATATAAATGGCACAATTCTATCGTACTACAGTAACCTGAACTTAATTTTATAGGTCTTCATTTTTTTTAGAGATGCAATGTATGTTGCCATACATTATGGTATTATAAAATATACTGTCATTTTCCTTTATTATTTATGTCATTTTTTTTACATTTTGAGCAACATCTCCAGGAATCATCTTGTTCAGATCTTTCTGAACACACATGCAAAACTACTATCAGATTATTTACTGGGAAGCATTTCTTTCTAGTCACATTAAATATTGCTAATTATCTTCCGAATGGTTGGGTCTGTGCCTTTTCCTTTGAGAAGATTTTAAGAACTTTTGGTGTTCTATTATTCCTTCCACTCTTGGCACCATTGCACCTTTTCATACTTTCCAGTGCTGTAGGAACAAAATGACAGTTCGCTGCTGTTTGCATGCCTTATCTTTAATTGGTGGTGAAGTTAAGTATTTGTGATATGTTTATTAGCCATTTACAGGAATTCTTTGTGTATTTCAGGTATTAGTCCTCTACCATCAGTCAGTATAGCATAATAAGAAAATTAAGTTATCGTATTATGGGAATGATTCTCAAAGTGTGGTTCCTGGGGTGGAATCCTTCTGGGGTGGTGAGTTTATAAGGCTAAAACTACGCTCCTTTTATCATACTTGTACTGAGAATGTAAAATCAACAGTGGATGCCGCAGTTAGTGTTTGGAATGTCTCCCAAAGCCCCACATATTGAAGGCTTGGTCCTCAGTTTGATGCTATTGGGAGGTGCTGGTACTGTTGGTCTAGTAGAAAGCCCCCTGGTCATTGGGGATATGTTCTCAGAAGGGATTATGGGACTTCATTCTCTTCTTCTCTTGGCTATGATGTGACTCACCTGCTCTGATGTGTAATTGCACCATTGTGTGATATTCCTCACTAGGGCTGCTTGATAATGTTCTGAAACCCACAAACTGTAAGTCCTTTTTAAAGCCCTTAATAAAGGTTTTCTTTATTGGTTGACTAGCTCAGGTATTTGTCATAGTGATGGAAAGCCAACTAATACATCAAGGAAATCTTCTGGCACCATAGTGGTAGTGGTCAATGTATTTTTCACCATTCCATACAAGTGACTGATGGCTTCACTCCACAATGAAGCAGTAAACATTTTATCGTGTGACAAATGAGAGGGCCACATAAAGTATTGCTGCTGCAGTATGCAGGAGTATCTTGAGAAAAAAGTTATGTGCTTGTTTCAGTAATTTGATAAACTAGTCTCTTTCATGGTTCACTGTTTAAGATTGCCAGTCAATGATGTATGTATTTTTCATAGGTAAGTACTTAAAAATGAATAAAGAGAATCTGTTACTTCAAGAAAAGGAACTGACAAAATTTACACCAATGATAAAATTCCTGCTTTCAAGCAAAAAGGCGAGAATTTTTGGGAAATGTCTATCTGTCACAAGGAGCTTACAAATTGCCCAATGTATAATGCTTATTCTCCTAAGATTATGATTGCATTTACAAATGTGTTTTTTTCTGGTACTGTAAGATAAAATCCATATTTGGAGTATCTGTTTGATGCATTGTTGATTCAGTGACCAAAGTAGTAAAGTCATGCATGAGTACAAGGTCTGTTCAAAGTACAATATGAAACAGTAGAGTTTTATTTTTAAATTAAAAAAAAATGTATATTGAGACAAGGTCTTGTTCTGTGGCCAGTCTGGCCTCAAGTGCTGATTCTTCCATCTCTGCATGCTGAGTAGCTGGGATCATGGGCACCTACAGAAGCATGCTTTCTATCCCAGTAGATGGAGGCAGATCTCTGTGAGTTTGAGGCTAGCTTGATCTATACAGTGAGTTCCAATATAGCCATAGCTACCTACATAGAGAGATCCTGTCTCAAAAAAATAAAAACAAAAGCAACAAACAAAAGACTGTTTGGGGCTGGAGAGATGGCTAAGTGCTCCTCTTCCTGAGGACCAGAGTTTGGTTCCCAGCACCCACATTATGCTGTTCTCAACCACCTGTAACTCTAGTTCCAGGAGATCCAGTGCCCTTGTTCAACACACACACACACACACACACACACACACACACACACACATACACACAAAGAAACAAAAAAAATCTTGTAAAAATCTTTAGACCTTTTATTTTGAAGTAATTCAGTCTTATTTCAGAAGAATTTCAAGAGTTTGGAGAATTCCTATAGTATTCCCACCCAACTTCTCCTAATGGTAACATCCTTGTGTCATCACAATGGATGACTTTTAATGTAAAAAGCTCAATGACCTTATTGATCCAGTTTAGATTTCATGTTGTAACTAACCTTTAACAATCTACTACTAACTGGACATGGTGGCACATGCCTATAATTCAGCACTGGGGAGGCTGAGGTGGGAGAAGACCATTGGGGCTATAAATGAGTTTAGGGCAAGCCTAGACTGCATAGCAAGAACCCATCTCTAAATAAATAAGTAAGTAAGTAAGTAAGTAAGTAAACCAAAAGGGTATCCATTGCTTATTTGAATCTTAGTCCAGTATCTAAGACTACCTGGGGGAAAGTTGTGATGTCTTCTCTACTCTTCTTTTTTTTCCAAGTGTGTAGTCAGAAGGTTTCTTTGGTCTCTCCTGGCCCCAAGGTCCCATAGCCATTTATAAAATAATCATTCAAAGGCACTGGGCGGTGGTGGCGCATGCCTTTAATCCCAGCACTCGGGAGGCAGAGCCAGGAGGATCTCTGTGAGTTCGAGGCCAGCCTGGGCTACCAAGTGAGTTCCAGGAAAGGCACAAAGCTACACAGAGAAATCCTGTCTCGAAAAACAAAAACAAAAAATCATTCAGAGGCTTAATATTAATTACCAATTGTGTGGCCTATGGCAAGCTTCTTGCTAGCTAGCTCTTATAACATGGTCCATTTCTGTTAATCTGTAAGTTACCATGTGTTCCATGGCATTACCTGTGTGCCACTACATGCTGCTCCCTGGGCAGTGGGACAGCATCTGCACTGCCTCTCCTTTCTCCTTTCACCGTCTCCCTTGGATTTTCCCACATGGCTCCATTCTGCCCTGCCATAAGCCAAAGGACTTTATTTATCAAACAATCAGAGCAACACATATTCACAGCATACAGAAAGACATCCCACAGCACAAGTACATGTGGATAATTTTTTAATAAACATCAACCAAAATTATCTATCATAAAAGGGTGAAGTCAGAAGATACAAGAACCCCTTTTCCTTTCTCAAATAATAGAGAAATGTGTTTTAAAACAAGTCTTTGATATACATGAAGCTTTTTGCCATTTTTAAAGATAAGATAAAATTTGTACACTAATGAGAAAGATGTGCTTTAAATATTTTTATTTTCGAGATTTCATACGTGTATACAATGAAATATTGTCATCTATCCCTCTTTTCTTCTCCAGCTCCTTCTTTCATCTAAACACATCCCTTTCTAACTTCATGTTTGGTTTTTAAAATAAACATTTAAGTCCAGTTAGTGCTGCCCATATATGGAACTAGAGACCCATGTGTTTATCCCCCCATCTTTCCAATCCCTCCCCCCATTCTCTGATAACCGTGTTACACCCCACACATGGGTGAGTTTATATGATATTTGTGTTTCTGTGTCTGGCTTCTTTCACTTAACACAGTTCCCCCCACGTTCACCTATATGGTTAAGAATGATATGATTTCCTACTTTTCCAGGGCCAAATAGTGTTCAACGGTACATATGGTATCACATTTGCTTTATTCATTCCTTAAATTTTTAATTGTTTGCATGTGTTCATTTCTCTTGGTGGACACAGGTTGACTCAATGTCAGTTGTTCATAATGCATAATGAACAGGAGTGTGCAGACATCTTTGACATAATGATTTAATTTCCTTTGGATATATACATATATGCATGTATTGTACAAGTTGACACCTTTAGCCTGGTTTTCAGAGAAATTTCTGTACTGTTTTCTATAATGGCCGCATTTATTCACATTCTTACACAAGAGTACAAATGTCCCTTGATTTCTATGCTCCCCCAAGCTTTTATTTTAAAAAAAAATAATGTGCCAGGTGGTGGTGGTGCACATCTTTATCCCAGCACTTGGGAGGCAGAGGAAAGTGGATCTCTGTGAGTTCAAGGCCAGCCTGGTCTATAGAGCAAGTTCCAGGACAGCCAGAACTACATAGAGAAACCATGTCTTGAAAGATGATAGATAGATAGATAGATAGATAGATAGATAGATAGGTAGATTGATTGATAGATAGATAGATAGATAGATAGATAGATAGATAGATAGATAGATAAATGCTTTATGTGTATGGGTGTTTCACCTACGGACCTGTATCTGTGCCTACATGTGTGCTGTGCACACTAGGGAAGAATAGGGTGTTAGGTACCCTGGAACTGGAGTTCCAGATGGTTATGAGCTGTCATCTGGGTGCTGGGAATGAAATCCAGGTCTTCTGCAAGAGCAGCACATAACCACTGAGCATCTCTCCGGTCTCAACCTTCCTAATGCTGTAACACTTTAGTACATTTTCTCAAATTGTGGTGACCAACAACCATAAAATTATTTTCTTTGTTATTTCATAACTGTAAATTTGCTACTGTTATGAATTGTAATGTAAATATCTGATATGAAACCCCTGTGAAAAATTCGTTCAACCTCGCCACCCCAAAGGGGTCATAACCCACAGGTTGAGAACCACTGCTCTAGATCCTACTCCCAAGATTTATAGTTCTATATATTTGCTGCTTACCCTTTTAACAAGTGTGGAGTGATATCCCACAGTGTTTTGACTTGAGCTACTCTGATGATGAATGAGGTTGAATGTTTTCTCTCACAACTGGCCATTTGTATGTATTCTTTTGAGAGTTGTCTATTCAAGCCCTTTACCCATTTTGAAACAGAATTATTTATTTTATTGATACTGTGTTGCTTGAGTTCCTTATGTATTTGGTTGCTAACCCTTAATGGGGTGTATAGGTTGCAAGAATTTTATCTCTCCCTGTAGGTTGCCTCTTCACTCTGATCATTGTTGTATCAACTATGCATCTAGAAGAAAGGCAGACAACTGAGCCTTTAGGGCAGTGGCTCAGTGACTGTAGCCCTAAAGATAATTCTGTTGTTTTACCATATATAGTCATTTTTATCATGAAAAAAATTGTACTATTATGTCATTACATATGCATTTAAAAATTTCTCACTTAACCTTGGGTAAAAGAGAGAGGGTGGCTGGGGGCCTTATTGTAGAGAGCTGTGTAATGCCAGGAAGTTTTGGCAAGGAGTCAAACGCCTCAGGCATGAGCCTGGCATGCTCAGTCAGAGACTGGGGAAACCTCTGGGAAACAGCCGTAATCAAACACAGGGTCCTGGAGGCTGGGGTTTTATTCAGTGGCATCTGCTGTAGTGGAGTGTAGAGAGCGCATGCTCACAGCCACTGTGCTTTGTGTTCTGGGGCATCTCATTCATGAAGACAGCTGACTGAGCTCTGTTATGCAAAACTCTTCAGAATTTCACCTTTTGTGTGTGTGTGTGTGTGTGTGTGTGTGTGTGTGTGTGTGTGTGTGTGAGAGAGAGAGAGAGAGAGAGAGAGAGAGAGAGAGAGAGAGAGAGAGAGAGAGAATCTCACCACATTGCCCAGTTACCCTGGAGTTCATGATCCTCCTGTCTCAACCTAGAGTACTGGGATCACAGACATCTCTTATTATTTGGAACCTAGTTTTTTTTTTTTTCCACCCCCAAATTTCTATATTCTCTCCACTCTCTTTCACTTCTCCCTGCAAAACACTTGATTCCTTCTTGAATTTTAGTTTTTTTCCCTTAACACCTTGTCAAATGCATCCAATACACATTGCTAATATTTCATTTTCCCAATTCAGAAAACACAGGGTCTGCCTTTTAAGCTCTAATGAGTCTGTGACATTTTTTAACAGCTGTTTTGTTCCTGCATGCATGGATCTCCAGGTGTTTGGCCTGCTAGATATCACTCACCACTCAGATGCTAAAGCCAGATGCAGGGTTTCTATTGCTGTGGCAACCCTGTCACTGAAGAACATCACTGATCTAGTCAGTCATCAGTAGAGCCTGCTGTTATTGGCAAACTAAGGGCTCTCGGTGGCGGCATCTAGCAAAGGTTTATTTCTTGTTCAAATTACAGCATGATGTATATCACAGAAACACCAGGCTCCAGGCTGCTTCATCTTGCAACTCTATCATTTCTGATTCCTTCTTTCTAGTCAGTGGATAGAAAAATGAGAGAGCAGAGAAGACTTGCAGACACCTGACTGCCTCAGCCTGGGAGAAGCACAAGTCAGTGCATACAGAGTATCACACTAACTCTTGATATTTTTGCTGATGTCAACCTCATGAGAGATCATCTCTGACACTAGCCTCTGAAGCTGGCTCGGCTGTTAAGTTGCTCCCTAGAGGGGATGGTGTAAGGGAATGTCTTGAATCTGCACCGAAGCCGCTGTTGCTCTCTTGAGTTGTGTGATAACTATAGAACATGTGCTGTGTACCAGTTCATCTTGTTCTTTAACTAGAAACCAAATGTTTCTTCTTTTCTCTCTGTTTCTCCGTTCATTGTGAGGCAGCAAGCAACAAGCACATCCAGTGGCTGCTGGGAGCCGATGGCGAGGTCTGGGTGTGGGTCATGGGTGAAGGCCCTGGTGACAAGCCCTATGAAGAGATCTCTGAGGAGCTGATTGCAGAGAGAGCACGGCTGCAAGCACAGAGAGAGGCTGAGGAGCTCTGGTGAGAGGTGCTGGCAGGGAGGGTGCTGGGTGGGGCCTGAGCATGGAGCCCTGGGTAGATAGACCTAAGCTATGGGTGGAAAATGAGGTGCTGGTCAGTGGCTGGCTGGGTTGAGTTCTGTAAAGATCAAATAACCAAGGCGTCAAGATCTCCCATCAGTAAACCTTGTGGGTTCAAGTGTTAGACCCACCAATCAGCTAGTCTGGGACCTCAGTTTTCTCCTATTGGTGATATGCCTAACAACCTATCACCCCTTTCTGTATGCCTGAAGTTTAGATTTACCTGGACAGCATGGATAGCATGTTGTGTGAGTGTGGTGCATGTTCTTGTGCTCATGTGCCTGTGTTTGTGTGTGTAAAACCCAGAGGTCAATGTCAGATGTCTTCTTCTCTCACTCTCCACATGATTTTTTGAGGCAGGGTCTCTCAGGGAACCTGTAGCTCACCGATGCAGCTACACTTGGTAGCCAGTGAACTTTAGGGATCCTCCTGTTTCTGTTATCCCAGTGCTAGGATTATAAGCATGTGCTACTGCATCCAGATTTATATGAGGGCTCTAGGGATCTGAATTCTTTTTCTGTGCTCACATGGCAAGTGTTTTACCAACTGAACCATTTCCACGGCCCTAGCCACTCTGGGAAGTTCTCACAGGGATGGTCTAGCGGTAATGTTTCACCATGGCTTCTGTTGTTCCTCTGAATATGATTCATGCATTCACATAAGGACAGCTGAGCCCTCAGGAAAGTTTAGAGTCAGACTCTTCTCATCAACAACTTTTAACATTTTTTTAAACCTTGCCAAACTTGGAAATCCATGTGACAGTGTCTTTAGCGTCCTCCACCATCAAGTCTGAATGATGGTGTTTTAGTTGTAAAATTGTAAAAATGCAAACAAAACCAAAGATTATAATGAATTCAAGAACACCCACTAACCAAGCTAACTATGAAGAGTATTTAAAAGACAAAAAGTTTTATTTATACCTTGATAGATCCCATCAGTTCAAATCCTAAGGCTGTTGAAGATTCTCAGTAGTGTTCTATTACACAGGAATGCAACTTATTTGTGTTTTTGATAGATATCTGAATTGCTCATAATTTCTTTTTCTTTCTTTCTCTCTTTCTCTCTTTCTCTCTCTCTCTCTCTCCCTCTTTCTTTCTTTCTTTCTTTCTTTCTTTCTTTCTTTCTTTCTTTCTTTCTTTCTTTCTTTCTTTCTCTCTTCCCCTCTCTCTTTTTCTTTCTTTCTTTCTTCCTTCCTTTCTTTTTTTTTTCAAGACAGGGTTTCTCTGTGTAGTTTTGGTGCCTGTCCTGGATCTCACTCTATAAACCAGACTGGCCTCGAACTCACAGAGATCCACCTGGCTCTGCTTCCCGGGTGCTGGGTTTAAAGGCGTGTGTCACGACTGCGTGGCTCATCATTTCTTTTCATAAAACTCTGCTGAACATCTACTATATTCACCTTCAGCTACTTGAATGAGAAATGGGATTTTCACTTCTTGTTTCTGAGCTTCCAGAATGATCTTGCTGATTTACCCTTCCTTCTCTACATGAGTGTCACCTCCTGCTTCCTTTGCCATTGTGAGCTCTGGTAATCTTAGCAAAATGTGTTTGCTGTTCTGTGTACCAAGGGAAGGTTGCTCATTGCTTTTACTTGAAGTTGCATTGTGTCATGCTCTTCTAGTTTTTCACTTAAGCTCACCCCTGCTGCTGCTTTCTTGGAAGGAGACAGAAGGAAGCAGAGATCACCAAGAAGTTCCGGGATGCCTTGGCCAATGAGAAAGCCCGGATCCTAGCAGAGAGGTGGAAAGTGGAGATGGAGGACCGCAAAGCTGCCAAAATCCTGGAGGAACGTATACATGAGGAATTCAAGGTGAGATAGTGCACGGGCACCTGTGAGGGGCACCTGCTCTAGCCTCCAAGTTTGATGTAGCCACTATCTGATTGGAATCTGTTCTTGGCCATTGGTTGGCCTGGGGTGTGTGATAAGACAGAAATATGGCATACCTGAGCAGGAAGGAAGTTGACACCCCCTAGGCCCATCTCCTTCTTATTGTATAGATGAGGAAGTAAGGGCCAGACAAGGAAAAGGAATTGCCAAGGCCACACATAATAGTGGTTGTGTAGAGAGTTAGGAACAGAATATTGGCCTTCTTCATCCCAAACTGAGCATGTTATGAAATAAGGCGCCAGGAACTTATGACCAGATCAGCTGGAATTCACTTCCAGTTCTACTACTGACTGCTTTATGACCTTGAGATACTTTTTGTCGTAGTTAGGGTTTCTACTGCTGCAACAAAACACCATGACCAAAAAGAGGTTGGTTAGAATCCAGTTTATGCTGCTGGATTCTAACAGTTCCCTCGGGGGAAGCGGTGAGATGATGTGGCATCAATGGCACAGATACTGGAAGTCAGTTGAAGGCAAACAATAAACTCCTTTATTTAATAATGGGGAAGGCCTTATACATCCTCCTCTCAGCACCCAGTTGGTGTCACAATCTGGTGGCATTGCATGGTCATCTCTCATTGGCTGGGCATGATCAGGAACTCTGACAGCACCTGTTGCTAGGCCCTCAGGTAGACTGCATGATTAGGAACTCTGACAGCACCTGTTGTTAGGCCTTCAGGCCGACTCCAGGTTGGTTGGCTCATAAGGAAGTACCTTATATGCATGCCTTGGCAACTGGTTTGAGCCAATTTCCTTGACCCTATGGGCCTGTCTATAAGCCTTATTATAAGCTTACACTTCCACATTGCTGTTTATCATCGAAGGAATTAAGAACAGGAACTCAAGCAAGGCAGGAACCTGGAGACAGAAGCTGATGCAGTAGCCATGGAGGGATGCTGCTTACTGGCTTTCTTCCCATGGTTTGCTCAGCCTGCTTTCTTCCAGAACCCAGGCCTACCAGCCTAGGGATGGCACTACCCTCATTGATCACTAATTGAGAAAATGCATTATTTCATGGGGGCTTTTCCTTAACTGAGGCTCCTTCCTCTCTGATGACTAGCTTGTATCAAGTTGACACACAAAATCAGCTAGTACAACTGACCACTTGTCAACAGGACACACAAACACATCACACAAACATCACACTCCTTCCTTTCTTACTTTTCCACAAAATCTCACATTAAAAACATAAATAACTTTAAAAGTTCCACAGTCTTTACAAATTCAAACACCTTAAAAATTCAACCCCTTCAAAACAGCCAAAGTCTTTTTAAATTCAAAGTCTCTCAACTGTGGGCTCCAGTAAAATACTTTCTTACTTCAAGAGGGAGAAATCAGAGCACAGTCACATCAAAGCAAGACCAAATTCTTACCATCTGGGATCCAATCACAATCTTCTGGATTACTCCAGAGGGCTTGGGTCACTTCTCTGGCTCTGCCCTCTGCAGCCCACATAGCTTGTCTCCTAGGCTCCTTCCTCTGTGATGATTCTGGCTTGTGGGAAGATGACACACAAAGCCAGCCTGTACATTTGCTAAATTTCTCTGAGTTATTGACTTGCTTTTGGTAAAATGGTAGGAAGAATAGTCTACTTTGGATTTGTTTGCTTTGTCAGGGTCTCACTAGGTAGCCCTGGCTGACCTTGAACTCCCAAAGATTCACTTACCTCTGCCCTTTGAGTCTTAGGATTGCAAATTTTTGCCAGCAGGCTTGGAAAGCCTTTTATTTTTTATGAAGATTTAGGGAGAGGACATAAGTACATTTTTGACCTAGGAATGTCTGGACATGTGGTGTTATTAACTAGATCTATAGGGTTTTGGAATTGGTAAATGAATTTCCCTGTTCTCTGGTAGTGTGATGGTTGGTTTTACTTGTCAGCTTGACAGTCTAGAATCACCTGGGAAGGGAGTGTTCATGAGGAACTGTCTAAATTAATTGGCTCATCCACCTATATCTTGATTACATTAATTGATGTGTGAAGACTTAGCCTAAAAACTGGAGCACTGTGCCCTGGGCTTGGACCCAGGACTTGGACCCTGGACTGTAGGAAAGAGAAGGTGAGCTGAGTGTAGGCATGTAGGCATTCATTCTCTCTGCTCGTGACCAGCTGCTTTGAGTTCCCACCGTGATGAACTGCAACCTACAGTTGTGAGCTAGAATCACCCCTTTCCTCCTGAGTTGTTTTTGTCAGGGTATTTTTATCATAGCAACAGAAAGGAAACTACAGCAGGTAGGAAGCTTAAATCACCTGAAAACATTCTTTTTCATTATAGGTGCAATACATTTATTTATTAGAAAACACACACATACAAATACAGATAAGCAGAAAACAAAACAAAAAAATCACATTCAATTCCTACATTGTATTGTTTTGTACATTGTA
Organism: Peromyscus leucopus; assembly: GCF_004664715.2. NCBI lineage: Eukaryota > Metazoa > Chordata > Mammalia > Rodentia > Cricetidae > Peromyscus > Peromyscus leucopus. The sequence goes on from NC_051070.1 coordinate 99,423,940, forward strand.
TTGTTGAAATCAAACACAGCTGGGCATTAGTCAAGGCAGGAAAACAGAGATGAGGCTGCAAATACAGTATGCACAAGGCCCTGGGTTTCATATTCAACATTTGCCAAAAACACAAAACACAAAAGATTTTTCTTTTTGGTGACTACTGACAGTGGGGAAGAGAGCTGTGATCCCTCAACATTTGTGGTGATTTGTGGGAATACGCACTGGAGGGCAGGGCAGGGGAGAGCAGGGTTAGAGGAGGAAAGAACCTAGAAGCAGGTCAGTGTCTAATGAGATGCTGAGTTCCCTAGGCCAGGCAGTTGGTGAAGTTGGGCATCTGTCCTCCTTCAGAAGCTGGGGGAAGGAGCCCTTCCTGCTGGTGATTACAGTGCCAAAGAAGCTCTCTGGGCATCCAGACGCATGCTTCTGAGTCGAAAGAGATGTCACAGCTGCAAGTTCCCTGTAAGGAGTGCTGTAAGCATACACAGCCGTCAGGTGCAGGCTAGACCACAGTGCACATTTTTCTGGCATCACCAAGCTTTCTCAAGCAGGCCCCTTGAGTGGGTCCGGATTCATCCTGGGGACATGATCTTAGGAGCTGGAAGCTAAGCTGGAGTTTGGTCCGGTCTCTCCATGCTCAGCTTTGGAAGGAGTTATACTTTGAGTTTCACTTGTCAGTGTCTTTACAGCATCTGCCCATTTTAAAACCTGTTCCTTCCTCCCTAGCAATAGCGTAGTGAGGAAGTTGAGATCCGTTCCTCAGCAGCTATTGCTTTTCTTAGTTTTTTTTTTTTTTTTTTTTTGGTTTTTGGAGACAGGGTTTCTCTGTGTAGCTTTGCACCTTTCCTGGAACTCACTTGGTAGCCCAGGCTGGCCTCGAACTCACAGAGATCCTCCTGCCTCTGCCTCCCAAGTGCTGGGATTAAAGGCGTGCGCCACCACCGCCCGGCGCTTTTCTTAGTTTTGGTTATCATATTTTTGGATGTATAGAAGCTCAAAATGTTTGTGAGCCAAGCTCATTAATCTTTTTCTTTATCATTTGTTTTAGGCCCAGAAAGCTTCCCTACATTTGTTTTTTATACCTTTCATGCTCTTGTTTCTCTGTATTTAATTTTCCTCCTTCTTGGGAGAGTGTATAGTATCGGGCTCTGACTATATTTTTTCCCAGCTACTCTGGCGTTACCGCAGTGGTTGCGCCTCCCCCTCTCCCTTTGTCTGCTATCTTGGCTGGGGTTTACTCTTTACTCGCCCCAGATCTCTTCAGTTTTCCGCTATGATTTATTATTCCCAGACCAGAATAATTGTTTGATTATCATAGCATTAAAATAATTTTTAGCATCTATTTAGGTAAGAACCCCATCATTTTGCTTTATTTTCAAAATGTTTTTGGCAAATAACCTCACTTATATTTTTCTTCTACCAACAGAACTTCTAAACTATTTTCTTACTGTTTTCCCCCTCAAATAACAGTTCATGGAGATTTGTACTGGGATTGCATCACGCTGTAGCTGTGTTTGTGGAAAATGGACATTTTAAAAAATATTCAGGCTTGGGATATTTTTCGGGAATATGTTGTTTCTCTTGTGATCCAAAGCCACTTTTGTCTTTGTTAATTTTTTCTTATTTATACACTTGTAAGATCAATGGTTTCCTAGTTCCAAACAGTCTCAGGAACTTCCATAAACCTATAAGTTTTTCTGAACCCTAGTAAAAACTGATTACACATATACCTGTACACATCTCTATACATAAGTATACACATATATAAACACGTATATACATAGACACACATGTGTATGTGCATATATATATACATATGCAGATACAGATATTTATATGTAGTTTTGGGCATCTTTTTGTCATTGTTTTGCTGAACAACTTAAAAGAAGGTTGCATAGGTAATGACACTCTAACCCAAGTGTCTGCTAAGTACTTTCTGAACATTGCCACGTAGTATTCTAGGCTACCAGGGTCATGCCATCTATGTGGCACAACTCAGTTTGCATTGTAGTACAACAGTCACTTCATACCTTATGCATGTGGCTGTGTTCCAAGAAGACCTCCATTTTTAGAGATAGATGGAGGTTAGCTTTTCCTCATGCCCTGATAACACTCTAAGCCCTTCTGCGTACATCTCCTCTGAGTAAGGACCGGTCAGAACCACAACCATTGCTATTATACCTATTGTAGTCAAGAGTAAAACTATGAGACATGTCCTATTTGTCAGGTCCAAAAGAAATTTGGGACAAATGACTAACTGTGGTGACTATCAGCATACAGAGTGTCTGCTGCTGGCTCCACGCTCACTCGGTACCTCTGGCTGTTCTCAGCTCTTCTCATCCTGGCACGCCCCCCAAAAACCTCCTCTAGCTCCTGGGCTTCTCTTCCCCCAGCTCCTCATTCCTATACAACTCTGCCCATTTTGACCTTGTGTTCTCTTGGCTCTCTCCTAGTTCTCTCTCTTGCCCCCCTCTCTTGGTTCTCTTCTCCCCCAAATCTCCTCATGGCCCAGTACATCCTGCTGGCCATGCTCAGTCTACTACTTTTCCCTCTGTTCTAGACTCTTCCAGATGCCTCTGGCTGTACTCTCCCCCATATCTTAATAAAAACCTTCCCCTTAATTATACGTTGGAGTGGTCTTGTCCTCACTTTATACATCAGGTGCCAACATCCCCTCCCCTCACTTTATATACTATTTGATCCAAGTGTGGAGAGAGGTTTATACTTGATTTATATATGATCTATATATAATTTATATATACATTACATATATAATTTACAATATATAAATCAGGTTATATATGATTTAGCTTTAAGTTGGTTGGGAAAGAAAAGTAGTTCATTTTTTGCATCTCTAAGAGTTATCATTGTTGGCTACATTTTGGTCTCCTTTTTCCACACACTGAGCTGAGTCTAGACACTTGGAGTGAGGTGAGATAGAGCTGGGTCTTGGGTTCACTGCACAGGGAGATTACAGAGGGGTCATGTTACTGGTAGAGATTCTCTGGCTGATGGTCTCCTCGAAAGCCTCAGTGATGGAAGGGTGATATATTGTGGGGTATTCTGCCAGGGCTCAGAGTGGTATCAGTGAGGCCACCTGGCCAGACCTTCAGGCCACCAAAGGACTTAAATATATGTATCTGGTGTTATTTCCAAAGAAGCCTCTAGTTTTGATGTATGTGTCTGTTTTAAAATTCAAGTTGTTAAATATGCATGTTTGAACTTTAATAGAGGTAGGCACCTTGATTTAGCATGGCTTCCTTTTGAGAAGCCTCAGAAATGTGAGACTGCAGGAGAGGTGCTGTTTCAGGAAGTGCTCCAGGTGGCTTGGTCTAGTCTGGAGAGAGAAAGAGAGAGAGAGAGAGAGAGAGAGAGAGAGAGAGAGAGAGAGAGAGAGAGAGAGAGAGAGATGTGTGTGTGTGTGTGTGTGTTGTATGTGGTATATGTAGTGTGTGTGTGGTGTGTGTGTGTGGTGTGTGTGTGTGGTGTGTATGTATGGTGTGTGTGTGATGTGTGTGGTGTGTGTTTGTATGTGTGTGTATGTGGTGTGTGTTTGTATGTGTGTGTGTGGTGTGTATGTGTGTGTGTGTGTGGTGTGTATGTGTGTGTGTGTGTGTGTGTGTGGTGTATGTGGTATGTGTGGTGTGTGTATGGTGTGTGTGTGATGTGTGTGTGTTGTGTGTGTGTGGTGTGTATATGTAGTGTGTGTGTGGTGGTGTGTGTGTAGTATGTGGTGTGTGTGCATGTGTGGTATGTGTATATGTGTGGTGTGTGTGATGTGTGTGGTGTGTGTGTATGGTGTGTATGTGGTGGTGGTGGTGGTGGTGTGTGTGTGTGTGTGTGTGTGTGTGTGTGTATGTGTGTGTGTATGTGTGGTCTTTCTTTCACACACCACTCTTCATTGTGAAACTCTCAGAAAGTAGTTAAGATGTGCTGAAATTTCTTAGAAGGATTTTCTGCTGGGATAAATATGGCTGGCAGCAAATCCTTTGCCAATTTTCCTTTTAGAGGTGGGGTATTCCTCTCCCTTTAAGTCTGTATTGGCCTCGAGAAAAGCTTTGATGTGTGGAGTGTACTAGAAACAATTCTTTATAACTTCTATTTAAAACCCTTTTTGCAGATAGTTGATTTAACTGATTATTTATTCTGTGACATAGTCCCACTATATAGTCCAGGCTAACCTAAAACTTACTGCGTAGCCCAGCTAGCCTCAAACTCACAATCCTTCTACCTTAGTCTCTTGCATGAGCACTGAGATCACGATGACTGTATAAAAATCAAGTATTTTTTTTTAACAAAGCATTTAAATATACAAACAAATTTAACTCAGAAATGCAACAAACAATATTTTCCATTTTTGCTTTGTATTTAAAGCATACCAATGTTTATAAAACTACTAAGGTTTCACATGCCCGTATTTTTCCCTTTTCTTAAAAAAAATTTACTTATCTGTTTATGTGCATGGTGTGTGCAGGTGCCTGCAGAGGCCAATGGGCATCTGGTCCCCTGTAACTGGATTTACAGGTGGTTGTGAACCACCATGTGAGTGAACCCAGGTCCTCTGCAAGAACAGTAAATCCTTTAACCAGCTGGGCATAGTGGCATATATCTTTAATCCCAGCACTCAGGAAGCAGAGGCAGGCAGGCTTCTGTGTGTTCGAGGCCAGCCTGGTCTATGTAGTGAGTTCTAGGATAGCCAGAATTGTGTAGAGAGACCCAGTCTACAAACAAACAAACAAACAGACAGACAGACAGACAGACAGACAAACAAACAAACAAATTGCACCCCTTTAGCCCCTGGGCCATCTCTGTAGCCCCCTGTCTTACTTTTTACAGACTGTCATTATCTATATAAATTTAGTGCTCAAATGGCTTAAAAATTTATTCACATTAATGGATTTATAAGTTCGAATAAGCAAATTGTGTTTTAGTATTTCCTAATTTTTTCCTGGTTGAATCAAGGGTATTTTCAGTTTGGGTTAGGATAAAATGAAAAGTGAGCATCTTTGGCTAGCTTTCCTGTATGTACAAGGTACTTGGGTGTATTCTGTCCATGCCCCTTTTTAGGATAGCCTGCAGGAGACCCAAGCTTCTACTTACACCTTTTGTAGAGCTCACTTGTGGAGCTGCTCTCAAATAATCCTATGCCCTAGGCTACCCTGTTGAAAGGAAGCCTGTGCAACTATGTGGAGGGTATTAAAGCAGGCAGCACACGGTGAATCCCTCCTGGTTCTGCCAGCCAATCCCAGGGAATGAGTTCAGCTAAGGATCCAACCTCAGCTGATACTGTGTGGTACAAAGGAGCCATCTAACCAGGCTCTACCTGAATTATTAACCTACAGAATCCCAAGTGAATGAAGTTTTAAGTTATTGGGTTGAGCAGTTTGTTTTCTTGTAGTTTATTTACAGCAGTAAAGAATCCAAATGAGGGATTTATGTATCAGGTTAGAGAATGACTTGGATTGTTTTTATTTCATCTTTTGATGTTATAATTCCAACATTCACAATGTAGGAATGCAATAACCGCATATATATATATATATATATATATATATATATATATATATATATATATATTTCTTTTCCTGGGAACCCAAGTATGGGTTGGATTTTGGGAAGTGAGGGAGCAGGGATAAACTACTTTCTCTTAAGAAACTTACAGCAAGGAAGAGACTGAGTAACTCTTGCCTCAACCACACCCAGAGGACTAGAATATGGCACAGCAGTGCCTTCAGGAGTCTGATATGAACAAGTAGAGAGCAGAGGAGGTAAGTGGGAGAAAGGAAGGTCTACTGGTAGATGAGAAAAAAGCCCGTGGTGGATGGAATCAGACATAAGTCCAGAAGGATAGGTTGTGGAGCCTTTGAACATTACTTTTAAAAGTGTGGGCAAAAAACAATGTTTTGTTATGTAGGGGCATGACTGGGCTAATTTTAGGATGCTGGAGAGAGTATAATTCTAGTTATACCTTCAGGAAAAGAGGTCAGTTTGGAGATTTTTGCAATGGTTAAGTATGAAGTTGAGATGGACTCCGTGACTATAGGCAGAAGAGAAAGTGTGGACACAGAGAAACATTGGTGGTGGCTCAATTAGTAGGGTGTGGTGGGGTTGGAGTGAAATGTGAAGACTTATTTGTACAGGCTGAGGGATGGGTAGATGGTAGCAGTGGAAGCTGGACACAGGTGTGGACTTGAAGGGGAATGGACATGCTTGGGTCAGCCATGCAGAGGTTTCAGTTCAGAAGAGAGTTTGGGTGGGTGGAAGCTAGAGAGGAGAGAATCTGAGAAACTTGTGGTTGAGAGAGGATGAGGCTTATTTGGGATGGTGTGCCTTGAGGGTGCAGACAGCTTCTTCTAACGTTCTAGGTTGTTGAAAAGATAATGTTGACAATTTACTTTAAAAAATGGAAAAAGAAAAGTAAATCACATTATCTTTGTGTGGGCTTGTAATGGAAGGCCCACATGGAACATTGTGCAAATTGGTCACCTGTGTTTAAAAAGCATCTCTGATTCAGCTGTGGCTCAGTAGTAGAACATTTGCCCAGCATGCCCGTAGCTCTGCTTCCAAACTGTAGTACCCGGCAACAAACAAACAAATAATGAAACAAACAAACAAACAAAACCAAAAACATACAACAGAAAGCCACTCCCTTGTGGGCTGGAGAAAGGGTTGAGTTTAAGAGCCCCAACTGCTCTTGCAGAGACCCCAGGTTTGATTCTCAGTACCCACATCTCTATGTGGGTGCTAACAACAGTTTGTAACTCCAGTTCTAGGTGGTTTTCTGACCTCTGTGGATGCTGCCATGCATGTGATACACAAACATACACACCAGCAAAACAAATATACACATACAATAAAGATGTGGGGGGGGGGAGGCACACAAAAAACCCAAAACAAAACAAACCCCATACCAATCCATACCAATCTGTTGTCTTGTGACTGGTGCCATTAGAATGCAATATACATGCATATAAAAGTTCTTCTTTAGTAAAAAGGAGATACTGGGGCCAGATACTTATTGTACCCTGCTACTCTTTTCTCAATTATAAGGCCACTTCTAGATGTTTCGCCTGCTCAAGATCACAGAACAAGGCACACTGAGAATAGTGCTCTTCCTCTGTTCCTTTCACTTTCCTTCTTGACTTCCAAGTACCCTGCCAATCGCCAACCTTATCCCATTTTCCTTATTTGAGGCCACTCTGGTTTTACTCCCCCTGCCCTTTACTTTTATGTTAGTTCATTTTAATGACTGAATGACATCCTCACCAAATGTCAATGTCTTGGTTCCAATAAGATCATAAATGGTGGTCAAACTTTCCATTTCTCATTTCACTTTCCTCTTGAAAATTGAGAACTCAGGGCTGGAGACGTGGTGAGTGATTAAGAACACTGGCTCATCTGGGCAGTGATGGTGCATGCCTCTGATCCCAGCACTCGGGAGGCAGAGGCAGGTGGATCTCTGAGTTTAGGGCTAGCGTGGTCTACAGAATGAGTTCCAAGACAGCCGGAGATACACAGAGATCTCTTGTATTATGTCTTGAACCCCACTCCCAGCAAAAAAAGAAAACAAGAGAGAGGAAGAAAGTAAGTAAGTAAGTAAGTAAGTAAGGAAGGAAGGAAGGAAGGAAGGAAAGAAGGAAAGAGCACTGCTCTTCCAGAGAACTGGAGTTTGATTTCTAGCACACACATAGTAGCTAACAACCATCTGTAACTCTAGTTCCCAGGGATACAACACCCTCTTCTGGCTTCCTCAGGCACCGAACACAGTGATGCAAAGACATACAGGAAGACAAAACACCCATATACATAAAATAAAAAGAAACAAAAACTTCAAAAACATTGTAGTACCTTTACAAGGCTGTGAGGAATACGACAACATGACCTGGCTCACCTTCTCCCTCTCATGGGTTAGCATAAACCCTGTTGTCTTTACTATTCATTAATCCATGTGGCATTTAAGGACTACCTACTGCCAGACCCTGCCCTGTGACTTGGAGAGGGAGGAATGAATAGCATGGTTCCAGCCCTGTTGTTCTGGAATGTACATCTCACAGGGTACAGTGGCACATAGGGACAAGAATACAGCAAAAATGTTGATGTCTTCCAGAAAAAGCATTTATTTCTATGACTTTTCCTGCTGGGGTTAGGTAGAACCAAGTCTCAGCAGTATGCTGTTACTGACAGGTTATCAGGAGAAGGGGGATTGTCATCCTTCCTGGGTGAAATGTATTTGTGTGCCTGCCTCTTGGTTGAGTTGGCCTTTGACTGCTCAACTTAGTAAGATGGACTTTTCTTCAGTGATTTCAGACTGGCCCAACAGGTCCGATGGTTTCCACAACAATGAGGATGTTTAGGTAATTTTAGCTGTGAGAGTTGAGCCATTTTAGTGAGTCCTTGAGGAGAAAGATGCAATTCTGTGGATTTGTAGTTGCAAACTGTTTTCTTTATTGTCTCCATCTTTGTGAAGAGGTTTGCCTTTGTCACAGTGAATGGCCAGTCATTTTCCTTTGAGAGGGGAGGTTGCCGTAGACCGCTGGCTCCCGGGTAGTGTCCCACTCTCAAGAGGAGAAAAGGCTGAACAATGACACCGTTGTTTAACGTTCTGCCTCCTGTCACCCACAGCTGGCTTGTGTAGGAACTTCACATTGTAATTTGATGTGGGAAAAGCAGCACACCAGTTCTGACCCTTTGGCCCTTCTCTAGAGTGCAGTCTTCTCAATATGAGCTCAATTGCCCCTGCCCCCTTCTTCTACAATGAAGTCTGAAACTCCCAGTGCTTCACAACATAACTGCATTTGAAGGCAAGGTCCTTGCAGAAGTAATTTTAGCTAAAACGTAATCTTTAGTGTTGGGTAGGCCTGAATACAGTATGACTGGTGTCCTTCTAAGAAGAATAAATAGGACACAGTGTGAAGCAGCAGGAAGGTGACCACCTGCAGGCCAAGAGGAATCTTTAGAATGAACCAACCCTGCTGACATGTGTTAGGACTTGACACTTCTAGATCCATGAGGAAACACTTTCATGTGTAAGTCATATAGGCAGTGATACTTTGTAACAGCAAATTAACACAGTTTGAATCTGGGGCTCCTGGCTCTGACAGGAGGAGCCAACTGTCTGTCTGGAAGATCCCTTTAGGTGGGTGAAGGATCTGAAGTGTCTGTGGGCATGTTGCTTTGGCTGTTGTCTTGTGGACTGAGAGACGCAGGGACCGTTGTCAGAGATTAGGGAGCCCGGTGATCACCATGGTGATAATGGATTGAACCTCTAAAACTGTAAGTGAGCCACCCCAATTAAATGTTTTCTTTATAAGAGTTGCTGTGTTTATGGTGTCTCTTCACAGCAATAGTAACCCTAACTAGAACAGTCATGTTATCTTACCCCTTAGGCTTAGAGTATTAGAGTATAGTAACTCAGGTCGAAACTGTTCCTTTGGGAATGGTCATAGGGCTTAGCAAGTAAATGTTTTGGCTATTAAGTCTGATGGCCTGAATCCCATCTCTGGGATCCACCTTGTAGAAGGAGAGAACCAAGTCCCAAAAACTGTTCTCTGATCTCTACCTAAGTGCCATATCATGCATGTGTGTCCCCCCTCCTGCACATACAAGCATGCACACAAAGTAAACTTTAAAGATGTAATAAGAAACTCTTGTGTTGTGGAATATTAAGATATGTTACATTCATTTATGCTGTGGAATATTTGTTTAGTGATACAAAGATGGGTTACATTCTTTTATGTTCATTTGTTTAGCTCTGTGAGAAAAGCTGGCTAAAAACAAGCCAGGTGAGGGCTGGGCATTCATAAGTAAGAATAAGCCTCCCTGTGATTTACTTGAGAGCTCAGTGGCGGGCCCACTTAAAGAGTTAAAAAGAACAAAGAGCAAAGATTAAAAAACAACCAACAACACTCTTGCTTTATAAAGTGCAATATTTCAAGGCTAGCACAGCCTGAAAGCTGTTATTCTATATAGTTTAAGACACAGTCTGGTGTCCACACTCATATACTGGGGAGAGGGACAGAGAACATGTGGAATGAATAAACAGGGACCAGAGCTCATGTAGGACCTTGTCTGGCCTTGGAAAACACGGTTACCCCTCTCAGTCCTGTTGGGGAGAGAGCTGGAGGAAGAAATTGACAAATAGACATTTCAAATCATGACTTTGCATAAAGCATGAGGCCCAGCTTGGGAAATTTAAGCATAATTCTGCCTGCAGTGTGCTCACGGTTGACTCCTGTTCAGATACCACACAGAAAGAATAGAAGACTGGATAATCTCACAGAAAGTAGCTCCAAAACCTTCCACTTGATGGTTCATCAAAGAAATGGCTGGTTCCTCCTGAAATTGCCAGAGTGAAGCTCTTCTCTCAGGGAGGCTGGCTGTATACTTATCTTCCCCTTCAAATCTGACTTACCTCTTCACTGTGAACAGACAGAGAGGGCATATCTGAAGAAAGACTTCTTTTTCCAGGAATGACAGGCACCAAGTCAAATAAATGCAACAAAACAAAAAGGAAGTAGATCTCAACCAGAGCAGAGGGAAAGACAAAGGTCTCAATCTTCAGAGAGGTAGGCTGTAATTCTTCTGAAACATATACAGGATGCAACCACATGAAAGAGACAGAATGAGGGCTTAAACATCACACATGCCGCAACAGAAAGAAAACAGCTCACGACTGCTGAAACAGTTGGAAGATAAAGTCAGCGACTTCAACCAGGAAGTAGAACAAGAAAAGACAAGACGTAGAAAACAAGAGAGAAAAGATGGAGACTATGGGAGATTGACTCAAGCTGACCAGAGCTTGGCAAACAGGAGCCCTATAAGAAGAGAAGCGAGAGAACTCATTCAGGCAAAGAAGAAGTATTGTACTGGACAGACATGAGGCTCTAGTCTGAAGAAAACCCTCAGTAAGGCACACCACTGAAAATGCTTTAGAACCAACAACCAAACATGACAAAACAAGATGCAATAAGACAAGGTTGTAGCAGGAATCTTAAAAGTTCTTATTGATAAAATCAAACCCGGAGCCAGGTATTGGGGTGAACACTGGAAGATCAGAGAGACAGAACAAGCCACAGCTATCTCACCTTGCCAATTCCTCAGCTGGTCCTGTTTCCTCAGGTTGGAAGCCTCTGAGTCCTCATCCAGAATGAATCTCAGCTGAACTGTGTTGCTCCAGTCAAATGCTTAACCAGGCCAAAATGCTTAACCAGCCAAAATGCTTCTAGTTTCTGGTCCTCACGCCTTGTATATTTTTCTGCTTTCTACCACCACTCTCTGGGATTAAAGGCTGGCTTTCTGGGATTAAAGGTGTGAGTCACCATGCTTGGCTGTTTCCAATGTGGCCTTGAACTCATAGAGATCCCAGATGGATTTCTGCCTCTGGAATGCTAGGATTAAAGGCGTGTGCTATCACTGCCTAACTAGTGGCTTTTCTGTTTTCTGATCCCAGATAAGTTTATTAAGGTACACAATATTTTGGGGAATACAATACCACCACATTTCCTCTCTTTTTGTCTAAAATTAAAGAAAGCTTATAACTAATACAAGAAAAACTATCCAATAAGTATATACAATATATACAGCCAAAAATTACATTAATGATGTCTAGTCCATTAACATTTGACAGATTCAGATAAAAACTCCATTATATATATTAACAATGTCCAGTCCAGTAACATCTGATAAACTCAGACCAAAAATTTTTCATTACTTATCTTATTTAAAATAAGTAATTCCTTTTTAAAAGTAGATTCCATAATCTCCCTTTTTATCTTATCATATCCTTATTCTCTCCTTTTTCTTTTCATAATACATTCAGTAGTCTACCATTTGTCATTTTTATATCTTCCCCTTTTTCTTCAGTGTAGATTCAATGATCTACCTATTTATCTTATTATTTCTTTATCTTTTTTTCTCAGAGTAGATTCAGTGACCTATCACATATCTTATTCTCTGTTTCTTTTTGCTTTCTAGGGGTGAAGATATCTTTAGGGAATCTTGAAAAGAAAATTTTTGGGTTAATTGTCAAGTCCTGTATCATTTGTCCAGTCTCTGCATAAAAGGAAAGTTCAGGGCTTGTTTCAAGTCTTTGTTCAAGTAGTCTGTCAGGCTGGATCATCTCAGCTAGCCATCTCAAAATTGTCCTAAGCAGTTTGTAGTCCAAAGCAGATCTTTCCGTGGTGTTAATCAGCTTAATGGCTTTACCATAGTCCTTTTGAAGATTGCAAAGTTGCTGTTAGGTGTGGTCATGGTTCCATGCAGACTTTTTTTTTTTGTGCCTCCTCTGTGGTTTGGAGCAATCACAGTCTGATAAATGTCTGTCTCATGGAACCATGAACATTCTTCCCTAGAACAGAAAATCTTCACAGCAATTTCTCCCCACCATTTGTCTTGCCAAACTTTTCCAAACTGACCTTTGCTGATGCTTTCTTGTAACACGATGGTCCTGGCAATTCTTCTCTGAACCAGCAGCAGTAAACCCTTCATCCCTGGTAGCAGCATCACCGCAGTCACCAACATGATGAGAAGGAGCTGGCAATGTGGAGCAATATCCACTGTTTCCATGTGGCTCAGTCCGGGCCGAAGCTTCTCCCAAGCCTCCTAGGCCGGCCTCAAACTCGGGATCCTACTGCCTCTGTCTCCTTCAGCAAATCCTACCGGTTTGTGCCACCACAAATGACTGAGTGTAGCTTGGGCCTGAGCTGGGGCTCACAAAGCCATAGGCAAACAGGTTTTTCATGAATTCGTAAGACGAATGTTGGGCGCCAGATGTAGATGTAACCAACCATCTTATTAAATAAGAAACACAGAACCAATGTAAAAGAGAAAGCTGAGAGGTCAGAGCTCAGAGCTAAAATCTTACCCTTCCTCTTGCGAGCTCCTAGCTTCCCGAAAGGGAGCTATTTCCTGTGTGTAAGTCTTTTCATAGTCTTTTGTTCTGCCTTCTCATTGGTTGTAAACCCAAACACGTGACTGCCTCATCACTGTCTGTATGTACAGCCCCCATGTCTTAAAGGGATATGTCTCCAATGCTGGCTATATACCTGAACACACAGAGATCTACCTAGCTCTTCTACCAAGTGCTAGGATTAAAGGCGTGTGCCACCACCGCCATACTCTTGCTATGGCTCTAATAGCTCTGACCCCCGGGCAACCTTATTTATTAACATACAATCAAAATCACATTTCAGTACAATTAGAATACCACCACAACAAGGCATCATCAAGGCCAGCCTGGTCTACAAAATCGAGTTTCAGAACAGCCAGGAGGACTGTTACACAGAGAAACTCTGTCTAAAAAAAAAAAAAAAAAAAAAAAAAAAAAAAAGGAAAGAAAAAGAAAAGGCAAAAGCCCTCATATAGAGGCTGGACAAGGAGACTCAATAAGAGGAAAAGAATCCCAAGATCATGCAAAAGAGTCAGAGACACACCTGCTCCCACTGTTATGAGTGTCACAAAAACACCACGCTAACAGCCATATACATCATATACACAGAGGACCTGGGCCAGACAGACCCATGCTGGCCCCACACTTGCCACTGCAGTCTCTATGAGCCCATATGAGCCCTGCTTAGTTGATTCAGTGGGCCATGTTCTGCCCTTTTCTGAAGGGAAATGAAGGGGGAGTGGAGGGAAAGGAAACTGTGGTTGGGATATACTATATGAGAGAAGAATCTATTTTCAATTTAAAATAAAAAAAGGAAAAGAAAAGAAAATGCCTTACAATACCCATCGTAACGAGACTCTGCAGATTTCCAGGGAGAAAACAAGTACCCTATGCAGCAGATGAAAAGATGACAGTAAAGCTGAAAGACAAGGTAGCAATGTTTTTAATTAATCAGGTTCTGTGCTCCACTAAATCCGTAGTTGACTGTGAGGCTGGCATAGCAATGTTTTCAGGCAAACACTCAGAAAGTGGCTCTGTGTATTCTGTGATAAGTGGCTGCAGAAGGAAGGCAGTGATACAGGGCTGCATCTCAGAGAAGGTTCAGAGGTGGGCCCTGAAGTGTAGATGGAGAGGTATGTAGGAAGTTCCCAGCACAGCCCACAGGAGAATGGAAAATGGCTCCCAGGGGAAGGGTGTCCCTCTGAAATCCCTCTGAAAAAGAGAGCGATACCATGTTTGTAAGAACTCATATGTGGTTTAATTCAGACAAAGCTTACTATACTTGATAGGAATTTGGGAAAATTCCATGTTCTGCTTTAAGATGAAGCCATTATTAAGCCAGGAAAAAACAACTATGGCAAAGATACATGAAAGAAAAGCCCGTTCCCTGCCACGTTTTACATAATTTAAGATGCCATTAATCATAGAAACATATCATTGTGAGAAGGAAAAACCCTGTTCTTAGTAGAAAGGAAAGTTGTGAGTTATACAGTACATGCAAGAAGCAAGTATGTTAAAAGGTTTAAAAACATACTCTTTATAATTGATGAAATGAGCAACACATTTGGCTTGCAAATATGGCCATTCACTGCTGTTTAAGACTCATGTAACAAAAATCAGAGGAAGAATTTAATCTCTAGAATTGGTAAATCAAGAATGAACAATGTTAGGGGACAGATGTATAGGCTGACTCAGACAGTAAAGTGCTTGCCACACAAGCATGGGGACCTGAGTTCCGTTTCCAGCACCTGTGTGAAATGTAAGGCTGAATGGTGCATTGGGGTGGGGGAAGAGATTTGGTGAACTATTTTTCATTAGCCACCTATATAAGTTCTGAGTGGATAAATGCTCTTTTCATGTAAACAAGGGTAGGAAAACACACACACACACACACACACACACACACACACACACACACACACACACACACACACACCCTTTTCTTAACTTATAAGTGGGACTTGCAAAAAACAAGAGATTTAAGACCAGTAGACCTATGGTCTTATCAATTCTATATCCAGACTGGTCAAGGCATCCCTCTATGTCCAGGACAGCCTCTAGAAAGATCAGACACTGCTCTCTGAACCTGCACGCCTTCTTGACTTCCAGTGGAAGCAAGCCTGAGGATGGCTCAGTCTTCTTATCTTTGCAGAAAGCTTTAGAGTTTACACATTGCTGGGCTGGGATGTCACAGTGGTGGGAACTTGTTTAGCACGCATGAGGCTCTAGGTTCAATCCCATGCACTGCAAAACAGCAAATACAATTTGCATCAGTATACCAATCCATTTGGTCCTTGCCAAGTGTGACTATCACATTTCAGTTGTGTAAGGACCAAGAGTGGAAGAGTAACTGCTGGCCACTCTACTCCAGACAGCTCAGCTTGACTAGCTGCAGAATCCCACAGGCAGTTAATTCCCCATTCTAATGCCATTCCGTCTCAATAATTTTTCAGAGGAAAGAGGAAGAAGAGAGGAGGCGAGGAGAAGAACAGATTCGCCTCCAGGAGGAGCAGAGAGCCAAGGAACTCTATTGGACCCTGAAGCAGGCCCAGATGCACTGCCAAGCCAGCGAGAGGGAGGAGCGCGAGTGGGAGGAACACTGTGAGTTGAGCTGTGTCTTTGGCCTGGAGGCCTGCCCCACTTTCCCCACCCAGCTCCGCCCACTGTGCATGTGCTCTGCTATCATTTCAGCCTCCTTCCCTGATTGGATGGTTGGCTTATGAAAGGCAGGCCCTTTACTACCTCTAGTAGCTGGCTGGCCTTGGGAGGGAGGGACAGCCCTCTGGGATCAACAAGGGCTCAAATGTCAAAGCACCAGTCAAAACAAACTAGTAAACATGCTTGACCAGTGCAGGTGGGCAGGGCCCTTCTACAGTCGAGTGTGTGAATCTGTTAGGTCGGGGAGAGAATGAACGGGGTGGCGTGGGGTGGGTGGGTGTTTGCAATCTGCATTACAGATTCTGCAACTAGAAACCACAGTAGGAGCAGAGAGGTGCGAGCCCTCTGCTGGACAGCCCCCTGCCTCTCTGTATGCCTTGCCTATGTGAATATATGCCAGGTTCATTAAACTGACCTTTTGGAAAAATTGACATGTAATTTACATATCACAAAATTCTTCATTTTAGAGTGTAGAATTAAGCTTTTTTTTTTTTTTTTTTTTTTTTTTTTTTTTTTTTTTTTTTTTTTTAGTATACTCACAAAACTGTGTAACCCTCCCACCATTTAATCATAGAAAATTTTATCACCTCAGAAAGAAATGTCACCATAGGCAGTGGTTCCCCCGCCCTTGCCTCCAAACCACTAATCTAATTAGTCTCTCTGGATTTACCTATTATAGACATTCCATAGAAATAGAAATATAAAGAGGCTGGAGCCATGGCTCAGTAGTTAAGAGCACTGGCTGCTCTTGTAGAGGACCTGAGTTTAGTTCCTAGCACCTTCATGATGGCCTACAACTGTCTGTAACTCTAGGTCCAGAGATCTGATTCCCTTTTCTAGCACCTCAGGGCACTAAGCCTGCAATTACTACATAGAGATGTATGTGGACAAAATGCCTAGACACCTAAAATAAAATTTGAAAAAGAAAAACATATTATGTGGCCTTTTGTGTCTAACTTATTTAGCTTATCAAGTGTGAAGCTCCCTTCATGTGATAACATCTGTCATAACCTCACCTATTTTCATGGCTGTATAATAATCTAGTGCATGTATATATCAGTTTTATTTCTCCATTTAGAGGACAATAAATATTGGGTTGTTTCTCTGTTGGAGCTATTATGACTACTGTTGCAAAATGTGAGTATTTACATACTCACATTTTTGAAGATGTACTTTTAATTCTCTGGAATTACACCTAGGAATAAAATTTCTGGGTCATATGGAGATCAAGTTTGACTTTTTGCTGAGCTGCCACACTGTTTTCCAAGGTGATTGTATTGTTCATGTTCCTACCAGAGTTGTCTGAGGGCTTCGCTTTCAGCACAGCCCCCACTGCCACCTCAGCACTGGATGAGGGTGCTGGGAACTGATTGTGGGTCCTCTGAAATAACACCCATTGCTTTTAATGTCTGGTACATCTCTCCAGCCCCCCTTCCACTTTCCTGGTGGTATCCTTTGAAACAAACGTTTTGGATTCTGAGGAAGTCCCATTTTCTTATTTTCTTTTGTCATGTGTGACTTTTGTAACATCGAAGAAACCAGTTGTTTACTCCCAGGCAGAAGTGACTCACCCATTTCTCTTGTAAGAGATTTATAGTTTGGGCTTTTATGTTTAAGCCTCTGCTGTGTTTTGAGTTAATCTTTGTGTGAAAGGACATTCCTGATTGACTCAGTTGTCAAAGTAGCATTGGTTGGAAGGGCTATTTTTTTTCTTTAAATCTCTTGGCACTCTTGTAGAAATATTTACTGAAACCATGACTGCCTCACCCTCTGGGGTCTCAGCTCTGTTCTGCTGGCCTGTCTTCTGTTCTCATGCCAGCAGCAGTCTTGGTGATGGGAGCCTGGCTGTCAGCTTTTTCCCATAGCTGTTCTTCTTGGGATTATTTTGGTTATTCTGGGACCCTTTTATTTCCATACATACTTTAGGATCAGTAGGTCTAGTTCTGAAATGATGGCAGCTGGGATTTAATAGAGGTGGTATTGCTTTTGTATGTCAATTTGGGGACTATTGTCCTCTTCACAATACTTAGTGTCAGGCTTAATGGGATAGTACCTGAAGTACTAGTGGAAGTTCAAGGCCAGCCTGCCCTCATAGCAAGTTCAAAGACATGCTCAGCTTGTGTACTGAACCCCTGTTTCAAAATAAATAAATAAATGAATGAATAAATAAATAAAGAGCGGGTGAAGGCGATGGCCTGAAAAGATGGTTCAGTGAATAAGAACATTTACTGTTCTTCCATAGGACTTCAGTTTGATTTCTAGCATCTGTGTCAGGTGGTAATATGCACACACAGGCACATACACACACATAATTAAAATAATGAAAATAAATCATATAGAAACTCTAAGTGGTAGGGATGTAACTCAATGGTAAAATACTTGCCTAGCAAGTGTGAGGCTGTGGGTTAAATCTTCAAGATTAAAAAAAAATAACTTTCCAATCCTTGAAAACAAAACAGAATTTCATTTAAATCTTATTTAATCTCCTTTAATAAAATTTCATAGTTATGCCCTTGTTTTGATAAATTTATTCCTGAAGTATAAATGGAATGTATCTAGATTATGCATTGGGCTTTTGTATATTGATTTTATATGCTGACCTCTCACTACACTTATTGGATCATATAGATTAATTATAGATTCCTGATAATTTTTTACATGCAAGGTAAGAGGAGACAGGAAAATGGCTGTCTATAAAGATATGGCATACATGGGCAAATGGCAGTTTATAAAGTACAAGGTGAAATCCTGTGTTAGGATGAGGTGTTTAATTTTAACTGGACATGTTAATTAGGGGAGCCAAAGGGGCTTCTGATTGTTGGACTTGAGTACTTCAATAGCTGGATTTTGGGGTAGTCAGCCTCAGGAGGAGGAAGTGGCTGAATAAGGGAATAGACCTTGGGGGCTATCTTTAGGAATGTAATCTAATCGTTTTTATTAAGGCAGAGGGAATGGGGAGAAGGGCAAGGCCTGCCAGAGCCACACGCTCAAGTGGGCTAGTGTGTTCCTTCATATACAGGTGTTTGTACATACATATGTAGGTGTACACGCATATACGTGTGTGTTTGTGTGTGTGTGTGTGTGTGTGTGTGTGCGTGTGTGCACGTGTACACGTAGAAGTTGAATATTGATGTCTGACAGTAGGCATCTTCCTCTATTTCTCTTCTCTTTTGAGACAGGGTCTTCACAAACCTGGAGCTCACTGATTGGCTGGTCTGATGAATCAGTGAACTCTAAGAAACTGCTTGTCTGTACCCCCTACCTGGGGTTGCAGGTGCATGCCACTATGCCTAGCTTTTGCATAGATACCAGGAATCCAGACTCATGTCCTCACGCTTGTACAGCAGGCATTTTACCAACTTGGCCAACTCCACAGCCCTGGTGTGCAAAAATTTTGTTGAGGATTTTTGTATCAATATTCATGATGGATCTTAGTCTGCGCTTGTAAGAGTTGTTGACAGTCTAGTTTGGGTTTTAAGATAATTGGAGTGTCAGTGAATGAGTTGGAGAATGTTTACTTTTCTTCCGTCTTTTAGAAAGGGCTTGTGAAGAATTGGAATTCCTGCTTAAATGTTTGGCAGAATTTACCAGTGAGGCCATCTAGTTCTGGGAGTTCTTTGTGGAAATTTAATATCTTCACTTGGGTTGAACCCTTGTTTTTTGAATAAATGCTTCCTGGATTTTTTTCAAGCTTTTGATTACCTTTTAATATTGTGAGAAAGTCCATTCTGACCATTTGCCAGTGTTACCATTGCCTGCAGAAGAGAGGATGTTCAGAAGTTCTTTTCAAAATATTTCTTTTTCAGCATTGTCTGTGTGTGTGTGCATGTGTGTGTGCATGTGTGTGTATGTGTGCATACATGCAAGCATGCATGCGTGCGTGCGTGCATGTATGCCTGTACAACTTGTTGGAGCCCCTTCATCAGGTGGTTGTGAGTCACCTGACATGTGCTGGGAACCAAATTCCAGTCCTATGCAGTAATAGTACATGCTGTTAACCTCTGAGCCAGGTCTTCAGCCCCATCTTCAGAGGTTCTTAATTCACCTTTGCTCTTGACACCCTTTATAGTTATCCTTTCTCTGTTTCTCTGTCTCCTTCCTTCCTTCCTTCCTTCCTTCCTTCCTTCCTTCCTTCCTTCCTATCATAAATTCATCCCCGAGACGCTTCGTTTCTCAGACATATCTGTAGTTATGACCGAAGCTGACAATGCATTCACAAGTCACAATGCAGCCACATCCTGGGGTTCATAATGGACCATGATGAAAAAATGAGGTTGGAAAGCTAAGCTAAAGAGGAGGCCATTATCGACATTCAGAATGGAGGAAGAGGCAAGTGGAAGCAGGAGAAAAGGCAACACTTAAGTTAGAAAGAATGGTAAGATGCACAAAGTGAAGCTGCTGATGTCAGTGCAGGGAGCATTGGCGGGATAGCTTGACCACTTAACAGAGTGACTTCACGCAAGATCTGTGGGGTTACTCCTGCCGTATGAAGAGAGAGGACCTAAGGCTGGAGCACTTCTGCAGGGCTCCTCGGTTGCTCTTTCAGTTGCGGTGGAGACTGGAAATCGTGTCCTCGGAGAGCTGCCCAATTTTAGCTCAGGGTGCTGTGTGGCAGCTGAAAATGGAAACACCTCTGAGAAACTGGAAATATGTGATAATTCAGGCTCTCTGATTGGAGGTTCTCATTTTATATTTTCTTAAAGAATGATGAGCTGAACTTAGAGCATGTCATTCAAATCTAGCAAATTCATTCTGCACTCAATTAGCTTAATCTGAAAGATATAGTGGGCCATTAATCTATCAGGAGCAGCAGTTTTGATAAAACAGTCAAATTAAATTCTCCAGCTGAGAAGAAAAAGAAAGGGGAACGATGGCTCTCAGTGTCACTCGAGTGGGGAGTTCGTTACTCAGCTCAAATCTTAGAGGCCTGGCCTCTGAAACCCTCTGGATAGGTCAGGCAGGGCAGTGTGTTTAATGATTTTTCAACTGTGAGCTTGTAGGGGTGTGGAGTTGGAGACTATTTAGTTGGTCAGAGACTTAGAGAGGATCCAGCAAATGATATTATTTATAGAACTCAGACATTCAGTGTTGTTGCTGTGTGGTTAAAATGTGATGAGGTTTGGCCCTCTTGAGTAGGAGTTGTGGTCACTCTGGGTCCTCCGACTGTGTGATTTGGGTTATGGCCCCAAATCAACCTCCTACATGCCATTGCCTCATGTCTTGCCTGGTGGCCGAGAGAGCTGCCTGAGAAAAATTGTTTATACAGCCTGGCACAGGGGTCCAATGATGTTGGTTCCATCTCCTTCCCTCTTACAAAGAAGTGGGTCTGAGTTCTCCGTTGAATGTTGGCGATTCTAAAGGCTAGAGGCCTGGGACAAGCTGAGCCAGGAGGGGCCTGTAAGAACGCTGCTGCACTGAAAGTACGCTGGAGCAGAGAAGGATGTGGACCGGAAGTTAAGAGCTAGAAGAAAGAAGGGCTTTTGATATCCTCTGCATGGAGTGTCTAAGTGTGATGGTTGGTTCCAGTGAGAAAGCTTGAATGGATTAACAAACCTGTGAGGTCTTTCCAGAGAAGATTAACTGTGGGTGAAGAACCATGGTGAATGTGGGTGGCACCCAAATGAGTAGCAGAGAAATGAGAAAGCCCGCAGAGCACCGGCCATTTCTCTGCTTTCTGACTGCAGGATGTAGTGTGAACAGCTGCTTCAGGCTCCCACTGTCGTCTTTTCCACTAGGATGAGCTGTATCCTCAAACTCAAAACTTAAGTTGCCCCTTACCAGGTAGTTGGTCTCAGCAACAAGAAAAATGACTGATGCCTTGTTATTCCTTGGATATATTCACAGTTGAAACACAACTTATAAGAAAGTTATGTCCCTGAAGCCTGAAGTTGAAATCATGTCCTTAATCCTAACTCTATACTACAGGACACCCTGGCTCATCAACACAGCCCACTAGGGGTGAGGGTTGTGATCTGCTCAGATCTTCTGGCTGAGTGGGACCTATGGTTCCCTGCCACTCACCAGCATCAATGCAGCACACACTGTGCAGGTGCATATGTGTGCATACACATGCATATACACACACATGCAGATATATGTGTATATAGCTAGCCTGGGAAGAAATTGAAAAAATCAAAATTTGAAGAACAGTTTTGACTAAATTTTTATTACTTTTGTAAAAACATCATAAATCGGACCATCATAAACCACCGGCCATTCCAACTCTGGGTGCCTTTTTCAGTATTAAAACTCTGAATAGTGCTCATCTAAACTTTTGAACACCTAATTTAGGCTCTATTAGGGGTTCCCGCTCCTGTGGAGTTGTCCACTGATCCCTGGGCCGTATTTAGCTTTCCCAAGGCAGTCATTGCTCTATCCACGTGGCCTGAGAGCTTGGATCATAAAAGAATCCAGCAGTCGGCCTTGGTCACCACAAGGGTCTCTGTTTCCAGGCATGAAGTTGTGCTAAAGGGAAGAGGCTGGTTGTTGCTGAGAAAGCCCCTTTCATTTGACCAGCTGAACTGTAGGGGAATCTCACTTGCATTCCCAGACTTGGAAGCTCACCGTTCAGCCTCCATCATATTTATTGCTAAAGACACTGATTTATGCAGGTGATCTGGCTCTAGCAGGCTGAGGCATAGGACATCTTTGAAAATGGATACCCTTGATATACTCTCTCCAGAGGTGAAGAAGCCTGTTCTTCTCACATGTAATTTTTTTTTTCAGTTCCTTAGTAGGAACTCTTGATTCTACTTAGACATCACCCTCCTCCCCACTACTCTTTCCCACCCCCACCAAGACATAGACTCTTTCCAAATGGTGTATTCAGTCCCCAGAATGTACAGTCAAAACAGTAAGAATCCTGGACACATTTAATGCACAGCTCTGTGCCAGGACCTGAGCAAACCCTCCCATTTGCTCCCACGTTGAGACCTCAAAGCAACCACATGAAGTCCTCATTTTCTAGGCAAAAAAAAAAAAAAAAAAAAAAAAAAAAAAGATAGTTAATCTCCGCTTAAAATCACAGAGAGATGCTGGGCATGGTGATGCTCACCTTTAATCTCAGCACGTTGGAGGAAGAGGTAGGCAGATATCTATGAGTTTGAGGCCAGCCTGGTCTACACTGCCAGTTCCAGGCCATCCAGAGCAACCTAGAAAGACCCTGTCTCAAAAAGAACAACAAAAAAAATCACAGAGGGCAAAAAATAAATGTGCCTATACATAAACACACACACACACACACACACACATTCACATGCACGCACATTGCACACATTCATACACACACACAAAGTAAATCAATCAATCAATTAATGTAAGTTTTTAAAAGACAAGAACCTGGCCATCAGGTCTCTCCTTTCTGCCCCCTCTCTGTATCAAAACTGACTGAAAGAGCTTATGATTGGCTCAGCGGGTACAGGCAATTGCTGTCAAAGCTGATGACCTGAGTTCAAGTCCTGGGATCCACAAGGTGAAAAGAGTGAACTTATTCCCATAAGTCCTGTGACTTCTACACACACTCCACTCCCCAGCGCCCCACCCCATAAATAAAGTACTCCTCCTCCTCCCCCTCCAACATGATTGTACAGCTCCTGCCTTTTTATTTCTCTGATTTTGTATGCTGTCACTTAAGTCATTCTCCGTGCTCAGTGCCTTCCTGTTTTCTGCATCTTTCCTCTTGTAAATTCACTCCCAGTGCTTTAGAGCTCAAGCAATCTCCTTTGAGTGTAGGCAGAACTCTGCCCTCTAGTGGCTTCCAGGTATCTTTCAGGACATTAATAGAGTGGTCTTCTAAGTGTTTTTTTCTGGTATTTCTGCCTTGCAGTGATGCTGTACTGTTCCAGAAGAGACACCTATTCCCTCTGGCCTCTGAGCCTACTCTATTAAGAATGCCCTTCTAGCTGGGCGATGGTGGCTCACATCTTTAATCCCAGCAATCCGGAGACAGAGGCAGGCAGATCTCTGTGAGTTCGAGGCCAGCCTGGTCTACAGAGTGAGTTCTAAGACAGGCTCTAAAGCTACACAGAGAAATCTTGTCTCAAAAAACCAAAAAAAGGAAAAAAAGAAGAACAAATGCCCTTCATTGGCCACTGTTATTTGAATCCACCAGGCATCAGCTTAGCCCTCTTCCTGCTTCCAAAGACCATCCATGCCTGGATGTGATGTCCCTCCTCTGGGGGCCCTGGGGGCCAATGCACACCCCATCACAGCTCTACTGTTTAGTGCTGCATTTTCCCCACTAGACTGTAAGCTCTCTGAAGGCCAGCACTACAACTGTGTCTCCTGGAGTTGTACGGCCTGTGGCATATAGTATTGACTGATAGCCCTGTGCAACACTGAGAGCTGACACAAGTAGATAACTAAATATACTGTTATACATATCTGACTATGCCATTCATTCATTCAATCATTCAATCATTCATTCATTCATGGTTTGGAAACAAGGTTTCGTTATATAGACAGGTTGTCCCAAAGCTTGCAATCGTCTGGGCTCAGCCTCCTGGGTCCTAGATGTATGGGAGTGTATCCCCAAATGCGGCCAACATGTTATTTGAAGTGGTGAAACCCCTCAACACTTGCCTCTTTGCACACTGGAGCTGTGTGACCACTTACATAAAGGGGAAGGAGACACTTTTGTGTTCTCTCAGTGTTAGGGAACAGAGTGGGAACCCTGAGTGTCATTGGGGAGGTGACTCTGGAATAGCCTGGCAGTGTGGCAGGCCTC
This sequence comes from Peromyscus leucopus, assembly GCF_004664715.2. Lineage (NCBI taxonomy): Eukaryota > Metazoa > Chordata > Mammalia > Rodentia > Cricetidae > Peromyscus > Peromyscus leucopus. The sequence goes on from NC_051070.1 coordinate 99,448,191, forward strand.
AGACTAAGGGCAGCACTGTTTGTTGTTCAGGGAAAGGAAACTAAAGAATAATATTGTTCCATACCAGACAGGGGTTCAGGAGCCAAACCTTTGTCTGTCTGCCTGTCTTTCTCTAGTGTCTGTCTCTTAGGGACGGTAAACTCTATGAAGTGATTTGTCTGTGTATTAATGACCCTGAAGTCGGTCCTGGGTTTCCCGACCCTGTCTGACCCTCTGCCCACAGTGTAAGCAGGCTTCACAGAGTTCTCGCTCCCTGAGCTTTACAGAGGAGTCTCTACGTCCCTGAGCCCCACCGTTGTTTCTTGGAATGAGCTCCTCTTCTAATTTCTCGGGAAAGTACTTGATCTTTCCATACTGTCTTGTTCATTTTCTTTCACTGTAATTCACATGATCGGTAATTCACAAGGAAAACAGATTTATTCTCTGCCTGAAAGCAAGAGGGGGCAGAGAGAGGACAGAGGGGATGATCTGTTTTACCCATTTGTTTCCCAAGAACTCATCCATCCCTGAGAAAATTGATCCAGTCTTACAAAGGGGACACCAGTCTCTCGTTAAGGCCCCACATCTCAACTTGAGTTTTGCTGGGAACAGACCACCTCCTCTACAGCACAGTCCCAGGCTGATTCTCTTTTGACAGCCCTGATCCCTGTACATTATGAATACTGTGGACCCTGAACTCTCACAGTAATTTATTTTTCCTCCTCCTCATTCCTCCTCCTCCTCCTCCTTTTCCTCTTACTCCTCCTCCTCTTCTTCCGAGGACACTCTTGACATTTTTTCATTAATGTTGGTGATATTTACCTGTCCTTTCTCCATCTTGGGTAGAGTGACTGAAAGGAGGGCCTACTTCTATGTCTTCTCTCTATCCAGCCCAGAGTCATATGCAGTCAAATCATTAAATGCTTTTTAAAATCATTAAAGTTTTTGTATGTGTATATGTGAACATACATACATGACCGTGTGTGTGTGTGTGTGTGTGTGTGTGTGTGTGTGTGTACACGCGCGCGCGCTCGTATTCATGAGAGAGGTTGACTTTGAATGTCTTCCTCTATTATTTTTTCACTTTTCTTTTTAAAACAGGGCCTCTCCTTGAACCTGGAGCTCACAGCTAGTCTGGCTGATCATCGAGCTTCAGGATCCTTCTGTCTCTGCATCCCCAGAGCTGGGTTTCTGGCATATGCTACCATATCATACCAACTTTTTATAGAGTGCTGAGGATGGAATTCACACCTTCATGCTTGTATGGCAAGTGCATTACCCATGTGCCATCTTCCCAGCATACTGGAATCCCTTATCATCTAGAACGATATCTTGTCTGCCAACCTTGTTCTAGACTAGGAGTTCAGCAACGAGCAGGCCAAAGAACCTGCCCCGTGGAGCTCAAAATGCAGGAGATCTTCTGTGCATGGCATCACTCTGCAAATACCTCTGTAGGCATAGACTGCATGCTGGGATCTGAAAGATGCCATGCTCTTCAAAAAGGCTCCTGATCACCTGTGAAGGCAAAACACTCTTTGAGGACTAGAACAACTGACCTGTGTTATCCAAATACTGGCAAAGTGCAGTTTCTAGAAAGCTGTAGGTGTCAGAAAAGCATGTTGAATGGATGGAGTAAGATTTTCCTACTTGGAGAGGGAAGTGGTCTGCCAGGGCCATTGCAATCACTAACATTTTACAATTTGGAGTTTATGGCCAGCTTCCAGAGCCCTCTGTTGAAAACTCTTGGGTTTTAGAGGCAGGTAGAGGTCTGGCGAGAAGCAGTCAGACTCTAGGATGACCAGTTCTGACAGAAGCCCTTGACTCCAGTAGACTGTATTTGCTCTTCATTTTCTTTTCTTTTTTAATGTGGATATAGTAATCTTTATTGATGATATTCTAGAGAGTAGGGCTCCCAAGCCTCTCCTGTTATTCTGGGGGTCTGGGATGGAAACTGTGAGGGAGATGCTCAGTGTTAGGGGCTGAGTTGGAACAGGGACTGCTCAGCAGCCGAGGGCCTCTTTCTTGCTCTCGTGTACTTGCTGGGCTAGGTGGTCCAGGGTTTGGTACTCCTTGGAGGCCATGGAGGCCATGAAGTCCATCACTCTGCTGCTGTAGCTGTATTCATTTCTATACCAGGAAATGAGCTTTACATGTTGTCATTGAGAGCAATGCTAGCCCCAGCATCAAAGGTAGGAGAGTGGCCTTCACTGTTGAAGTTGCAGAGACAACCTGGTCCTCAGATTAGCCCAGGATGCCCTTTAGTGAGCCCTCAGATGCCTGCTTTGCTACCTTCTTGATGTCATCATACTTGACAGCTTTCTCTAGGAGGCATGTCAGATCCAAAACTTACATATTGTGTATAGGAACATGGAAGGCCATCCCAGTGAGCTTCCCATTCAGCTCTAGGATGATCTTGCCACAGCCTTGGCAGCACTAAGGGATGTAGGGATGGTGTTCTGGGCAGGCCCATGGCCATCACACCATAGCTTCCCAGAAGGGCCATTCACAGTCTTCTGGGAGGCAGTGATGGCATGGACTGTGGTCATGAATTTCTCCACAATGACGAAGTTGTCATGGATGATCTTGGTCAGGCAGCCTAAGCAGTTGGTGGTATAGGAAATATTGCTGATAATCTTGAGCAAACTGTCATATTTCTTATGGTTCACACCTATCACAAACATAGGGGCATCAGCAGAAGGGGCAGAGATGATGACTCTTTTGGTTCCATCCTTCAAGTGGGCCCCAGCCTTCTCCATGGTAGTGAAGACACTAATACACACCATAACATACTCAGCACCAGCATCATGACATTTGATGTTGGTGGGATCTCACTCTTGGAAGAAGGTGATGGCCTTCCCACTGATGACAAGCTTCCTGTTCTCAGCCTTGGCTGTGCTGTTGAACTTGCCATGGGTAGAGTCATACTGGAACATGTAGACCATGTAGTTGAGGTCAATGAAGGTGTCATTGATGGCAACAATGTCCACTTTGCCAGATGTGAAGGCAGCCCTGGTAATCATGAGCCCAATATAGTCAAATCTGTTCACTCTGGTCTTCACCATCCTGTCTCAGGAACAAGACTGGCATTGCATGAGAAAATGCAGCTGTCTGTGGAACAGAGAGGATCAGAGAGCCAGTCTTTATTTTCTTAACCCCCAAACTTATGAGTATTAGGAGCTCTGCAAACCCACCCACACATAAACATACACAGAGACACACACACACTTGCATAAGCACATACACACAAATATACACATACATAAACAGATACACATACATGCACAGACAAATACACAGAGACATGCTCACACACATACACAGATAAGCACACACTCATGGACATGCACATTCACACACATAAAAAGATACACAGAAACAAAGTCAAACATAGATACACACACACACACACACACACACACACACACACACACACACATGCACAGTGATTTTCTCAAGGCTACTTGACTGTGTCAGAGCCCCATTGAAGGACATGGAAAGCAGAAAGGTGGAGAGAGGATAGTGTTTTTAGCCCATGGAATGTCAATTATGAAAAGATTCCTATAAACCTACCATCTTGGGGCTGGGCATGCCTTGTGATTCCTAGATGAGTCAAGTCTCCTGCAGTCTCTGGTGTTCTGGGTAGTCAGCTCCCAAGAAATGATGGAATTCCAAGTAAGTTGTGTACAGTGCTGTCTCTGTTTCCCCAGTATTCAACTTGAGCTGTCGGTCAAGGCCAGCCATACTGTTCCTTTTTTCAGTGCGCAGAATCAAGGCAGCTGATGAAGAGAGGAGCCGTCGTGCCCAGCGAGCCCGGGATGAGTACCGGCGCCACTCACTCCGTGCCATCCAGAAGGGCACTGTTGCTGGCCTAAGCACCATGTTTCAAGAACTTGGCCAGAACCATGAGCAGGAGGCAAGGCTCCATCAACTTCCATGCACGAGCCCACCATCATCCCTTACAGGACCTGACAGGTGTGTTAGGATGGGCTGGGGACACAGGAGACAAGCTCCATGGGTTCTCCCCAGGCTCTGTCTCTTACTTGTTGGTCATTTGCCCTCCTTGGGCCTTAGCATTCCAATCTATGTAATAGGCAGAACACAGAAATAGGGCTCTGGACCTTTCTAACAACTTTGGAGTTTTGGGGGTTAGCTAACCTTTCAGAGGTTAAAGATTTTTGTAATCTTTGACATCATCCTCTCCTCAAAATCTACATATACAAATGTTTCCATAGTTTTAGACTCCTTGGACTTGGCCAAAACTTTGCAATGAAAGCAGTCATCAACCAGGTCCTGTGTATATAAACTCGTGGAAATTAATTTTATATTAGGCAACCATGATCTGCAAAGATATTCTCCCAAGTAGGGTCTTTGTTCAAGGGCTGTGTGCTTTGGAAATTCACTGGCCCTGCACAGGGCTGCTACCAATGTTTATATCTTCACATCCTTTAGCCTGACCCATGATGTTGCCAATCTTGTTTTGTGTAAGGAAATATGTCTTGGAGTAAGTTGAAATACTCACATATGTCTATGGGCTAGACTAAACATTTCATATATGTTGAAGGGCCACAGTATTTCCTTCTCTTCTCTTGTCCAGTCACTCTTTCACTGTGTGGTCCATGTTCTCTTTATCCATCTCTAGGAACTCCCTAAGCTAGGGAAAAGTTGTGACACATCCTTTTTCTCAGTTTGTCAATTATTTTTTTTTTTTTTATTTTTGGAGGTAGAATTTTCTTGCATGCAGAAATGCTTGATTTTTTTTAAATGCTTGATTTTTATAAGATAAATTTCTTATGTCTTTTCTGAATCTGGAAGTATAGTCAGAAGTGTCTCTCCCCTTCTATGCTTTTAAAACTTTATTTATTTATTCATTTATTTAGTGTGTGTACATGTACACATACACATACTAGACCGTGCATATGGAGGTCAGAGAACAACCTGTGAGAGTCAGTTCTCTGCATGTGGGGCCCTGGGTTCAAACTCACATGGTCTGACTTGGCAGCAAGTGCCTTTACATGCTGAGCCATCTCTTTCCACTCACCTTCCTCCCTTTTTCCTCCCTATTCGTTTCTTTCTTCTCTTCCTCCTCTCTGATTTATTTCCCCCCACTTACTCTCTTTCTTCCCAGCAGGTCCTGGGAGCGTCCTCTGCGTCCACTCTCCAGAGAAGTCATCGTGCGCTGGTTCAAGGAGGAACAGCTGCCTCGCCGAGCTGGTTTCGAGAGGAACACCAAGTCCATTGCTCCCTGGTTCCACGGTAGTACACTTTCTCGGCCCTATGGCAGATGATGTTGACATGTCCAACTCTTTCTCAAATGGAAGAAGTTTTGGAGGTCTTAGAGGATAACTGTAGTCAGGAATGTGGAGGACTTTGGGGTCCATGCTGCCTCAATTCTGCCCCCAACACTTTTGACAAGAGTCCTAGAGCCCAGAGTCACTGGGATACTAGACATGCGTCCCCTCTGTCTTCTGGACAGTTGTGAACTTGAGTCCCACACACTGCTGACACCACTTAGCCTCTTTGGTTGTCAAGTCACTGACAAGGTTCTGTCCTTGTACTCATAAGACAGTGAGACTCAGGCTACTGGTCCCAGGCTACTGGTGATCAGGTCCAACATCTTGTGTGCTTGATTCTGCAACTCTGTTCTTAGCCATAGCCACATCACTGCAGGCTGTTGGCTCTGAAAAAAAAAATCCTTTTTGGTTAGATGACAGATGGATGAATGAAGAGTTCAGAGTCGCTCAAATGTATCAGACTAGGAGGCTGTTTAGAAATCTTTCAATTCCTTCATTACAGATAAGGAACCAAGGCTCAAAGACAGGAGGAAGTTTTCAAAAGATACTAGATAATGTGTAAAGTTAACTCCAAGAATGAATCACAAGGGCCATAGCCTCAGTCTAGTGATCTGAATATGCAATGGCTTCAAGTAGGGAAACAAATAGGGCTGTGGTTTCACCAGAGACTTGTTGAAGACTTGCTACTGGTTTTGAGTTCCCTCAGTATCGGTTAGCTATCACTGCATAACAAACACTTCAAGGCACTGTACCTTAAAGCAAGTAGGCCTTTATTATTTCTTCACGTGTGTCTGAATTGACTGGGCAGTTCTCGCTTAGGTTACATGATCTTGACTGAGCTCACAGATGGTCCTCTGGCCAGTTAGCAGGTTAACTGAGCCTGGATAGTCTAGCAGGGTCTCCTCTCTGCTTATGTGAACTCTTATAATCCAGCAGTCTACCCAGACCATCAAGTCTCTTCAACTTGGTCTTGCTCCCTGAGCCTTCCTTCTCTAAGCAGCAATTAGCTCAGGTGAGGAGAGCTTGGGGTTTCTTTGGTCAGAACCAACTTCCCCTGCCACAGTTATTACCTTTGCCTCCGCCTTCTCCCCTATTGTCAAATCTCCTGGTGGATGGAAGAGCCTTTGTCTTGGCCTGTATTTCCTGTGTTTGTCTTGGTGATAAACTGCCCTTCTATTCCAGACCAGCTTCTATGTACTCTCAATTCTATCTGCTTGGAGGGACAAGCCTGTGTCATGCAAGTGTAGAATCTAGTGCCTTGACAGTGGATTCACTGCTAGCAGAAGACGGCCCTCATGGGCATGTACCGGCCATGGCTCCAGCTCTGGGGAGGCAACAGAAATGCTTAGCAGGAAAACGTGCTAATTGAGCAAAGCTATCTACACCTTTACTTTAGCCTGCTGGAGTCCAAAGAGCACGTGATGCAGTATTGAAGGTCTCTGAAGGTCACACACGTGATGGCGTTCCAGTCCAGGCCCTGGGAGTGTCCTCACTGCTCTGTCGTCTTTGTGGCTCATCCTTCACAAAGCATTTTGGAACTCTTTAGTCAGATCCCATCATTTCTCTGCTGTGTTATCCCCCACTTCCCTTTATGTACTCAAAAAACCAAAAACTGAAACCAAAAACCAAACCAAAACAAAGGCCCCTCTAAACCCTGTTCTGAACCATGAGGCTCAGGTGACAGGTAGTTCCCCACACCAACCTTAAGTCAACCCTCTGTGCCCACTTTGCCCAGAGCTCTGCCTTTTCTTCTGTTCCTAAGTGAGCCACCCTCCTCTCCAGCTCAGGCCCTCGTCCTTGCGATTATGCTGCCTGCCTTTGCTGTCTCTCTCCAGCTCCTTGCTCGACAGATACAGTCTTACTTTTCATCTGCAATATCTGCTCCTCTGAGAGGCCTTTCCTGGATTTTTTTTCCCAAAGCCTATTTTATTCAAGCTCTGTCAATTTGTCTTGTGTCATTCTTAAATAGCTCCCTTATATCATTAGTATTTTTCTTAATGTTCATTGTCTGTCTCCTATATGAATATAAGTTTGGAAAGCTAAGGGCCTGGCCTATTTTCCCCAGTGCCTGCCCCGGTAGGCATCTGTGGAGAAATGGCCAAAGGTGGGCACAAGCTGTCAGAGTTAGGATGGGATCCCAGGCTTTCCAGTCCTAAATAAGATCTCTTGATACTCAGCACTGGGCCCTGGTAGCTGTATGATTCTCCCTCACTACAGTACCTAGTAATAATCTGACAACCCAGAGCAGCACAAAAGAGGGATGCCTTGATTTACTAATTGGTGATATGTTCAACAGGGGCAGGATCCATGTCTTGGGCACCTGTGTGTTCACATGTCACCTCTGCCTTCCAACTGCCCAGAGGTCAGGTGCTGAAACACAGCCAAGAAAAGTTTGCTGTCTTCCACTGCCACCACTCTTGTTGACTTCTAGAAGACCACTATGACATCCACACTGTGTTCATCACAATATGTATGTAGGCTTTGTTGCATTTCAGAACACAGGCACCCAAAACTCAGTGGCTACTACCAACTAAGGGTTATTTTATACTTCTGTCTTATGCTTGTTGGGAATTAATTATAGACATCTAGGCATCTGATTGAAGTTTTGTTTCTATTGGTTACTGGCTTCATAAAATCTGATGGTTTCACGGCAGAGGGAAAGGAAAGAATTAGTGGGTCATACAGTAGTTCCAAAGTTTCTGAATGGAACAGACACTTGCTGTGGTTGGGCATAGGTGTCATTGGCCAGAGGCAGCCTGGTGTCTGGTATATGTGGTGTGGTTGAGAGTTTCGAATAATAAATAGGCTCTTATAGCTATTTGCCACTTTTGGGAATCTTCTTTCTCTTAGGCCTCCACATATTCAGCAGAAGCGTGGAGTGGCTTTTCATAGCCCAGAGAAAGCAGTCAACACTCATGGGTGACCTGGCCATGTGTCCCTGTAGCTGGTCCCAGAGACTCAGTGCCTTCTCTCATATTGTATGGTCTGAAGACTTTGGTGGATCTCCTGATTTGGGCCACCACCTTTCCCCCTCATATGTACATTATTACCATCATGGAAGTAGCTTATGGTATCTCAGGTAGGTGCAAAGTACAGCTTAAATGTTCCATGAAGCAGGGGTTTGGTGGCTCTGCTGGTTGCTCAGATGTGATTCTGGTAGCCAGTGGAGAAGGTAAGTTCAAGTGATCAAATTTATCATTTTTTTGGGAAGGTCTTAGAGTATTTCAATTTTTATTTTTGTGTACAAAGACCTGCTTGGTCTCTTTCATTAGGTAAACTGTAGTGCAAATTCTAATTGGTCTTAACAATAAAAACCCAGAGTCAGAAATAGGGGTAAATGCTGAAAGATCAGAGAAGTAAAGGAGTCAGCCACTGGAGAGACTTTTTACTCATACTGAAGACCGAAAATGGTTGAGCTCCTGTTTCCTCCTGCCTTACATCACTATTTCTACCTCCCTAGTGCTGGGATTAAAGGCGTGTGCCACTGCCTGGTCTCTATGGTTAACTGGTAGTTAGCACTGTACTCTGATCTATAGGCAAACTTTGTTTGTTTAAGCCCAAATAAAATATCACTACATCTCCCCCTTTTTGTCTAAAATAAAAAGAAGGTTATAACTAATAAGAAAAACTGTATACAATAAGTACAATAACTATATGCAATATATACAGGCCATAAATACATTAACAATTTCTAGTCTATAAACATTTGACAAGTTCAGAGAAAATGCTCCATTATCTATCCCATTTTGGTGAGTCCAAAAGGTTGTACCTAATTTACTTTTTATTCTAGTTAGCACTACCAAAACTATCTTTTAATGTCTCTCAATCCTATATACTTTATACCCCTTTATTGAATTTCTGTTTTGAATATGGTAACAAGCAAGACTATAACTACAACTATAAAGTCTTCAACTCCATCAGACTTGAGAGAGAAATATTACCCAAGTAAGCAGGAAGTACAAGCAAGCAACTTCCAAAAAATGTAGGAAATGACAGAAACAGCTGGCTGCCTGAACAGTCACCCAAGGTTCCTCTGTGACATTGGAGCATCCATTTTCAGCCTACCAGCCTAGCATAGCTGACAGATTTATCTGTGAAGCAGGATTTTCTGAAGGACTGTCCTACTTTGTCTTGGCAAGGTTCTGCAGTCATTTTCTTTTGTGTCTTGCTTGTCCAATTTGGACAGCATACTGTCAGTAGTCAAGGCAAGAACACTTTCTTTCCCAATGGCTTACCTTTGCCACAAAGAAAGTAAACTCCATGTGGAGCTTCTTTGATGCCCATCATCTTCTCTGAAGTAGATTGGTGCTGCCAGGAGCAGACATGTCTCATTGTCATTAAAAAAAGAACTAATGTTATTAAAACATCTTAAATGCCATATTCTGTAGAACTCTGAAGTATTTGAAGACCACCTGTCTACCTAAGATATATCTCTGTTTGACCTTGAAAACATGCCTAACATGACTACAAGTTTAATTGTAATAGGTGGCTAACAACTAACCTGCATTTCTTTATTATCCTAAATAGTTTGTAATAATAACTTTTAAGGACTAGAAATTTACATTACATTGTTAAAGGAGCTGTTTAGGTACAATACCTTGAACAAGATTAGAAATGTATGTGCAGTATGTTCTAAAAAATAATCTCAAATTTGTATCAATATACAAAGATACATATCAATGTAAAATATTTAAAACAAGTAGATGCTTTTTAAAAGTAGATTCAATAATCTACTCTTTTATCCTATCATATTTATATCCCCTTTTTTTCTTTTCAGAGTAGATTCAATAATCTACTCTTTTATCCTATCATTTATACATCCCCCTTTTTCCTTTCAAAATAAGAACCCTGAATCTAATCTCTTTTTTCAGCTTTTTACTGACCATTACTTATAACTTGTAACCAACCACCCTACATGATGACAAATATCCATAACCCACTGAACAACCAAAAAACACCTACCCAATTTCTTGGGAGTATGGGTGTCATTTTCTTAAAATTACTTCCTGCTGTCTGGCAGTGATGGCGTATTTAGGGGATCCTGAAAAGAAAAATTTGGGTTAATTGTCAAGTCCTGGGAGAGGTAGCTGATCTTTTTTTTTTTGTCCAGTCTCTGCATAATGGAAAAGTATAGGGCTTGTCTCAAGTCTTGACTAGAGTAATCTGTGAGGCTGGGTCATCTCAGATAGCCACCTCAAAACTGTCCTGAGCAGTTTGTAGTCCAAAGCTGATTTTTAGTGGTGTTTTTCAGCTTAGTGGTGTTATCATAATCCTGGTGGAATTGTTGTTGTGGGTTCCCATCCTCCTTTTGGAAACTTCAAAGATTGCTGTTAGGTATGGTTTTGGTTCACTGCAGAAAACTTAAACATTTTAAATGTCATATGCAACAGATCTTGAAGAGGTTAAAGGATCAATATTTGTTATGTATACCCAGAGTACAAAAACTTAATTCCTAGTTACCTGATAGAGACTCAAACCTGAAATCATGTACAGGAAGCTAGATGAAGTCTTTTTCTAAAATTAGTTAGTATTCTATATGACAATTAATATCATGACAAAAAGTTAAAATATATATATTTTATTAGATATTTTGAGATATATTCATAGATTATGAAAAAGTTTTTTTATTAAGGACTTTTTTATTCATTTTACATACCAATCACAGATCCCCCCTCCTCCCTCCTCCATCCCCTCTAGCCTTAACTCCATGAAAAAAATTTAAAGAGTCAAAGTAAAACCAAAGGATTATAAAATTAGTGGCAATAAAATAATTTCTTAATTTTTGTTTTTCTTCTGTCCCATATCAGGTACCTCTTCTGATATGAGACAGAGATTTTGGATTTTACTTTAACAAGCATGCTTGGGCTTAGAGAAGGAGAAAGCCACACTCCAACTCCAAAGCCGGCTTTAATTTTTAATTGAACTGGGACTAAAAAAGACCATTTGCATTATGTGTCTATGGAGAAAAGCAGAAAAAAAAGTTGAGAAGATTTATGAATTTTTATCCTGTTGAAAATATGATGTATCAATAGGCCAATTTACTCTTTTTCTTGGGACATTTGTGTGTGTGTGTGTGTGTGTGTGTGTGTGTGTGTGTGTGTGTGTGTGTGATTTATCCTTTTTCTTCACATGTCACATTTGTCCAGTGACCTTCAGATTCCTTAGCTAGATGCTTTCATTCTCCTGAAAAGACAAAAACAAAACCCTTCCCCAAACCTAATTATAGCAAGTTATATCTGATCAGATGAAAAGCATTTGTTAGTTTTATAGGTTAGTTTAGATTGAACAGCCATGCTGGTTGATGAACTACCTACCACCTCTTCTAATCAAGAAGTCTCTCTTGTTCAAATCTAATCTTTATCAATTTTGATTTATGGTTTTTCCTGAAATTTTTTGTTTTATTTGCTAAAGCTGTTCTATCTTCCAGAGAAGTATAGGTTTGTTTGTTTGTTTGTTTGTTTGTTTGTTTACAATAGGCATTCGGTTCTTTAATTGCTCCTGGAAAGAGTTTCCTCCATGATGACGGGAAATTACTGAACCGAATTTGATGTGGGGGCCTGTGAGGCAAAGGGTTACCTTGACTGTCCCTTGTTGATCTACATTCATTAGTCCAATGTCTGCCTTTGCCACATCTTCTGCATACTACAGAAAGGAGGGGCATTCTGTTGTGATTATTCTTAGAAAAAACATTGTTTCTAGGAATACCCTGTTTATAGTCCCTTTTTAGGTGACCTTGTTTACTGCAATTGAAACATGACATTTCAATTTTTCTTCAAGCCTCTGAATTACCTCTCCTATCCAAGTATCATTATGGTTATAAAATTCAATATTGACTGTATCTCGGATCCATTCTTCTAAGGGTGCTGATCTTGCCTTTAACAGCCCAATTATCCTTTTGTGTTGTGCATTAGCATTTCCAAAAGCCAAAGATTCAATTATTATTTGTCTAGCTTCTGAATTTGCTATCATTCTATTTACAGCTGAAGTCAATCTTTGTAAGAAATCAGTGAAGTTTTCTTTTGGGTCCTGTATAACTATGGTGAATGACTCAATTTTCTTTCCTATTTCTTGAATTCTGTCCCAAGCATTCAAGGCTGCTGTGTGGCAGAGCAAAGGTGTGCTCACCATATAGAGATTGCCTTTATACATTATCATAATCTCCCTCTCCAAGAAGTTGGTCTTGGGAGATTTTGATACCTCTAGCACTGCTTCATTGTTCAATGGTCTTAGTCATCTTTCTACCAGGTCCTCCACTATAACTGAGGACAAGTCTCCAAGACTGCTGTAACCAATTCTCTTTAGTCTTGTGGGATAATTCTATTACAAGTTGACCACAAGTTTAACATCTGCTTGACAAAAGGTGAATGCATGCCATATGAGACTATCACTTCCTTAAATCTCCTTAAATCTAACATTCCAACAGGAGTCTAATCAGTCCGAACCCATTCTTGGGGATATCTATCATTTGGCAATTCCTATAAGGTTACTGCATAAATTAAAGTTGTTTGTTGGAAAACTTTAGGCTGTTCCTCTCTAATCTTATAATACAACATTGAGATTGGTTCTCCTTTAAATTCTTCTGTCTGGGCATGAATATCTCTATGATCTATTTTAATAAGTTTAATAAAACTTGTATCTTAGCACTCATATTAACCATTTTTTTAGTGATAAAACAAAAAATGAAAGAATCAATAATGTTTATAATTGACATTACTTAAATCCCATCTAAATTAATTATCTTCTCATTTAATTGTTCATTTTCAAACTGTCCAGTGTATTATCTTACAAAGACATAATTTCCTCCATTGTAATAGTGTTTCTCATTTTTTAACATGGGAAAACTCTCTCTCATCTTTTTTTTTTTTTTTAACTAATTCACCCCTTTAAGAAATCCCAATTGTCTCACCAAATCTGCTGATGATGTGATGATGATGGTAAAGATGTGAGGTTGACTGCTGCTTTGTAGAACAGTAGAAGCCTGAGGGGGTTGTCAAGGCAGATACCAAATTTGGCAGCAGCCCAAGGAAAGGGTCCAGGGAAAGCCCACAACCCACTGGGAGAGAAGAAGCCAAAGAGCCATCTGTCTGCATGGGGGAATGTGCAAAAGCAGCTAATTCCTGCAGCATTTGGAGCCCAAATGCCTGTGTGTTGAGTTTGCTGCAGAGAAGCTGTAATAGGAAAATCCCAAACTTGCTCAGAGGCTTAGGGAAAAAAGAGAGGAGAACCTAGTGGTGGGGCAGTGACTCCAGGCACATGCAGCTCCAGCCTGCGCAAAGCCACAGGCAAGCGGCTTTTTTCATGAATTCATGTCCCACATTGGGTGCCAGATGTAGCGTGGATTTTAATTGGTCTTAATAATAAAAACCCAGAGTCAGATATAGGGGTAAATGCTGAAAGATCAGAGAGGTAAAGGAGCCAGCCACTATAGAGGCTTCTTACCTCTACCAAATCCTCAGACCTAAAAGGGCCGAGCTCCTGTCTCCTCCTGCCTTATATTACTGTCTCCACATTCCTAGTGCTGGGATTAAAGGCATGTGCCCCCACTGCCTGACCTCTATGGTTAACTAGTGGGTAGCTCTGCACTCTGATCTCCAGGCAAACTTTATTTGTTAGAGCCCAAATATTACTACAGTAGACTGTCTTGAATAATCCATTCAAGAAAGGTCACTTGGTACAAGTTAATGAAACCTGTGCTCTTTGCATATCAATGGAACACTACCTGCATATACTCAGCAGTGACTAAAAACCATAGAGCTGTTGGTCATCCATATTGCCTTCAGACATCCAGCTAGGGAAAAGGAATTTATCTTTAGTTTTACTTTCTATTTCAACGGAGAAAAAGGTAAGTTTTATGTTGTCACAGAACAAACGGAACCTAGATTTAAGTTTTAAAATTTATGTAACTGACTTCATGTTCTGCTGACATTTTCTACCATAAAATGTGTAGGGAAATTGTTAACACACAGAACAGAACTATTTAGTGACCAAGTTTTCTTTGATCTGTGACAGAATAAAAGAAAATAGCTCATATGTGGAGGACAGCAAACTGCCTTCATTTAGAAAGGAGTGGGCCATATTTATATTTTAGGATTATATTCCTTTTCAGTTTTGGTGTTAAAATGCCCCATCTTTTATGAATTGATGGTGATAGTTAACAGTGGTTACTTTAATATATTGTACTTTTGAGGAAAAGCAGAACATTAGCAGCCCAATTTTGGCTCCTGAGACTTTTGTGTGTGTGTATACCTTGTTTATCTCTAAAATGCTAAAGTTGAGAATAACTGGAAGGTCCAAATTTCTTTCCCAATGTGGGGGTTTCCTGACAGGTATGTGGGACTCTTTCTGCACCAATCCCTACAGAGACAGAGAGCTTATCCCGTGGGTAGCTTGTACCAATCTGTTAACCCCCTTGGCAGGGACTCTGCTCATACCTTTGGTGGAGGTACTATTTCACGTAGCTCTCATCTTCTGGGAGTACTGGGTTCATTTAGTTTTGTTCTTGTCACAGTGATGGTGTAGGTGAAAGAGAATGGTGGACAGCATCTGAGTTTCTTAGAGTCTAAGCTTAGGACCAGTACACTGTCAGTTCTACTTCATACTGCTGGCCACAATTTGTCACCTTCTCCTTTTCCTCCTCCTCCTCCTCCTCCTCCTCCTCCTCCTTTTCTTCTCCTTCTCCTCTTTCTTCTTCTCCCCTCCTTCTTCTGCTTCTTTCTCGTCCTCCTTCTTCCTCTTCCTTCTTGTTCTTCTTGTTCTTGTTCTTCTTTCTTGTAAAAAACTTCAAAGTCATGTATCAAAGGGTGTGGACTCAGTGAGTTAAGAAGAATTTGAGGCAATGATAAAATATATCACAATTGAAGTGATGTGTTTCTATTCTTTTCCTAGGAGAGACATTCCTAGTCAGTTCAGCTGGATTTTGCTACAGGTTAAGAATGACTAGTGTGATTTGTAGTTCTTCTGTATTTTTCACACATTTAGATGTGTTGTGGTGAAATATAAACAGCAGGACACACAGGGATCTCAAGATACAGGGTCCTTCTCTGATCTTAGGTATGTCATTTAACTCTATTTGGAAATTCACATTATAACATGCACTTCACAGGATACCTATGCAAATCAAACCAACAAAGATGCCTTGTCCCCCAAAGGAGCCATATGGAAGTGCCAGTACTAGTGTGTCTTGGAGTGTGGGATCAACTACCAGAGAGACTTTACCTCTTCAAGGAAATATGGTGTAGAGAAAAGAGCCCAGAGTACAGATGGGAGGACAAGTGCAATGGAGATTGTCCTCCCTCTGGGACCAACCTGGGAGGCTAATCAGCTCTCTGTTAAAAAGAGTAGCAGAAAAGCAATCCCTTTCTCTTTTGCTCATTGCCCGAGTCCCAAGAATTATGAGAGTCTTTGAAGTTTTTCCTGAGATGTGCCAGCACATAAGCTTGGCTCTGAGAAAAAGCTATTTTTGGACTTCAGTGTGTGCCTGACATTATTGAGTGTTCTCTGTCTGAACATTGGCTCATTCAGAACACATTTCTCTTCCTTAGCTTTACTTCTAGAAAAGACTTAAAATATGTTCCATGGTTTGTTGTCTTGGCAATGATGCTTAGTGGCCTTGCTACTGCCTTTAGGGCTTAGCACAGAAAAAGGCTAATGTATGTATTGATGATGGGCATGACATTGGTATGTGAGTCCTGTTGAGTTCTGCTCAGATGCTGGCAGTGTGCCCCAAGTGTGGACACACCATAATTTACGTTGGGATGACTTCACTCAGGTGATATGTTACTGGCATGGTGCTTTTTCTTACAGCCACAAAGTATGGGGCTGGCCTTCCTCATCTGTGTTGGCAGTGCCGTCTCCAGGGAGCCTAGAAGTTAGGGTGGCTTTCCTTTGCCCACCCTTCCGATGTGCCACTTCCCCACAGTCTCTCGTGGTTTACTTATCCTGTGTCGTCTGATATACACCATCTCATACCGTTATGAATGGTTTCTTGAGCTGGACATGGATATCCCTTTACAGGTGACCACCATGAGACCCAGAAAGCTGGAGAAGCTGACTCAATCTTTCCCCACCAGTAAGCCCAAGGGGTCAAACAAGACACAGGATTTTATCTATTCTTTTCTGAGTATTTCATTTCCCCTTGAGTTCTCTGCTATCCAGAGATAGGTATTGGGATTTTTCTTCCCCAAAAGTCCTGTTTGGATTTATAAACTCTTACTGAGATTTACTTTTGGTACAAGCTGCCTCTCACTCTCCCTGACCCATGACTTTGCAGAGCAGGGCTGATGTGGATCCCCTAACATAGCTTGAGGAGCTCTCTGGGAATGACCAGTTTGTTCTGAAACCAAAATGAAAGAGAGAGCCCATGAGGTGCTTGCCTTTAGCTTCCAAGATCCGTGGGAAAGAAGAACCTGGAGTGAGGCTTTGGGGGGATATTTTTGATTATGGATAGATCCAGGAAGAGTTGCTGAGGTTTATGAGGTCTGAATGAGAGGATGAAATGAAAAGGAAAGGAAAGATGATTGGTACTGGTTTCAGCATCAGATGAATGAAAAAAAAGTGATTAAAAAGGAAGGACATGCCTACTCCTAGGTCTGATGGAGGGTAAGGTTTATTATAGATATGTAGGAGAAGATAGCCAGAGGCAGAGACATCTGGGAAACTCCAGAGTGGATATGACCAGACTGAGCTGGACCATGTGGCAGAGGGGGAAGGAAAGGGAGAGGGGAGAGAGTGGAGAGAGGGGAGCCAGTGCAGTAGCCAGGAGGCCCAGAAGAGGAGATGAAAAGACCAGGTAACCAAAAATGGATTATACAGAGAAGGGCAGCCCAGACCCTGGGCTGGAGAAGTTTAGGGTTGGGGTGAGGTATGCTAGCCACAGGTCCTTGTAACAGGTGGGGACTGAGGGATGCTAGGAGAACCTGGTGGCCAGGTCAGCTTTGATATGTTAAATAGGCACCTCAGCCATTTGTCCCAGGTTTGAAACTTAATAAACTCTTTTTTTAAAAATTTCTTTTGTATATGTTTTCTGTTTGTTTGTTTGTTTTTAATTATGTATACAGCATATATGACAGCAGGCCAGAAGAGGGCGCCAGATCTCACTATAGATGGTTGCGAACCACCATGTGGTTGCTGGGAATTGAACTCAGGACCTCTGGAAGAGCAGTCAGTTCTCTTAACCTCTGAGCTCAAGCACTAAAATTTTATGTGAAGCATCAACCAGGGCTGGAGACAGTAACAACATATGGTCTGTTTCTAAGGGTTACAAGTACTAAGTTTTACAAATTAATGCTACTGCTTGTTAGATGTGATAATCAACATGGTGGCTAATAGCTTTCATTAGTGGCCTTGGGAGGTGAACTAGGGGACTTGTAGTGCCGGTGGCTTTGAACCTCCAGGGCACCCTGTAAATCAGTCTTGTTACTCAGATAAGAAGTAAAGATGACATCATGCTGTGGATATCACTCTATGTAAATAAAACACTGATGGCCAATGACCAGGCAGGAGGTAGGTGGGACAAGGAGAGAGGAGAATGCTGGGAAGCGGAAGGCTGGGAGAGAGAGACTGCAGCAACAACATCATGTGACTATACCAATGGGTGATACTAATTTAACCTCCCCTCTCAAAAATAATGCACAAATCAAAAATTTCTTTCATTATGATCATCGTTTTGAAGTCATTTCTAAAAGCCATAGGTATAACGCCGGCCATTTGGAGGGCTGACATGCATGTTAAGTTAAAGAGCTCCCCTCTCTTGTGCAGAATTTGAAAAGAAAAATCTTCCACCAGTTCTTGTCTCAAATGCAAAACTTTTTAAAGGTGGGAAGAGCAGGTCATTTGACCCATTTTCTTTGTTTTTGTAGTGCTGGAGATGGAATCTGAGGCCTCACACAGGCTAGGCAAACATTCTTCCACTGAGCTGTGATCTTGGCTTCTTCTAACATTCTTGCTTAAGGTATTCCCACTAAGAAATAAAAGAATTGCTTTCATTCTTTCCCTGAAAGTGTGCATTGGTTAGATAGCCCCAAAAGGGATTACAAAGAGCAATATTACTTTTGCTTAAGGAAAGCAGATTGCACTGAGGTCCCTAAGGCTTTGACTTTCCTTTTAGCTGTCTATAATTCTAGTGCCAGCTCTGCTCCCAAGCCCTGCATATGAAATGGGGCTTTGTACCTGAAAGGCACAGCGGTGTTATTTAACTCAGTGGCTTCCAAGGTCAGCAGACATGTGACTCCTTGTTCTTAAGCATGCACTGGGCTGTATCTTTGGGGCTGTGTTTGGCCACACCTGTGGGAGTATGATGGCTTTTTATATTTCAATAGCTTTCTGAACATTGTTTTGGCCCTATGTCAAATACACATTGGCTATTCATTTACTCCTCACATAACTGTATGGAGTAGGTAATAATACTAAGCTTTTTGTACATGGAACTCACAGTACACCATTCTTTATGCTCCATATACGTTCACTTAGTCATGTCTGTAAGATCACCATGCACCGGCCATGCTTTTGCTTAGAAGAAGAAATGGAGGCCCAAAGAATTGAAGCCACTTGCCTCAGGCTACACTAATCGTAAATGGGCACAGAGAGATTCACACTCAGGTAATCTGGCTTCAGAGTTTGAGGAGTTTTCATCATGTTGCGGTTCAGTCATGTTACCATCTCACCAGTCTGAGGAAATAGACTCTGAAATCACCTCAAGAAACAAAGTGGTTGGAATTGGTCCTGGACATCTTGAGGTAGAAAAGATGATTGTGTCTTTAGGTGGCACTTAGTTGTACTGTGTGGGAGTCTGTCAGAGTCCAGCTCCAACCTGCCAAAGGGTTCTTGGGGTGGTGGAGGAGAGAGGAATGAGGAAGTATTAGATAGAAAGATGGAGAGAGACAATAAGAAAGATAGAGGCACAGGATAGCTTCAGAAGGGCCCTGGGTATATACCCAGTTGCCTTGAGGTTTATTCCAAAGGGCTTTTTATACAATGCCAAGGGGTGAGGCAAAAGACCTCCCCATTTTAAGATCAAAGCACAACATACAGCCAAGTGTAGACCCTTCAAAACACCTGGCAACCATGCTCATGGTCAAATCATCCCATTATGCAGCCCTGCTGGATAAAGCAAGCTCAGATTCTCTGACCTTGAGTAAGGTTTTATTAGGGAGCTTCTGTGGGCTTCCAGAACACTATACTGTGGGGTTGCCTTAGTTGTCATGTGTAGTTGGTTGTTTTTACTCTTTGGCTCTTTGGGGGGCCTGCTACCTACCTCTCAAATAAAGACATGGAGACTTATTCTTTCTTATGAATGCCCAGCCTTAGCTTGGTTTGTAGCTAGCCTTTCTTAACTTAAATTATCTCATTTACCTTTTGCCTCTGGGCTTTTACCTTTCTCTATTTCTGCATATCTTTTCTTTCCTTCTTATAACATGTATGGCTGTGTAGCTGGGTGGCTGGCCCCTGATGTCCTCTTCTTCTTTTCCTTTACTTTGCTCTTCCTCAATCTCATCTTCCCAGATTTCTTCTATTTATTCTCTCTGCCTACCACCTCCACCTATCTTTTCTTCATCCTAACTATTGGCTGTTCAGCTCTTTATTAGACCAGTCAGGTGTTTTAGACAGGCAAAGTAACACAGCTTCACAGAATAAGACAAATGCAACATAAAAGAATGTAACATATCTTTGCATTATTAAACAAATGTCCACAGCATAAACAACATTATTATTGTTTATTATTATTGTAATATAACAACAAATTAGTATTCTACAACAGCATTTATGCCTGGGGCAGGTGGCTTCTTTTGTGGTTGATGCCATTTCCCCCCCTAGAGAACTCCTGAAGTATGCTGAGTCTTATGTAGTCAGCAAAGTTCTTAGGCAATAATCACAGTAAAACAGGTACTTACTAGTATTTGAGGTTTTTGAGTAACCTGAACAGAAGAAACACTGAGAAGCAATGTTAAGACATTTACAAAAGCAATCAAAAAACAAAACAAAAAACAAAGTTGGAAGGGGAAAGTGCGGGTGTAATTGGAGAGTTTCTCTTCGGGTCCGCCAAGTCCCCACAGTCTCACAGCCCACTTATAAAATAATCACTCACATGCTTATATTACTTATAAACTGTATGGCCGTGGCAGGCTTCTTGTTATCTAGTTCTTCTATCTTAAATTAACCCATTTCTATTAATCTATACCTTGCCATGTGGCTTGTGGCTTACAAGTATCTTACATGTTGCTTGTCATGACAGCAGCTGCCACTCAGCCTTCTTCCACCCAGCATTCTCCTCTCTCCTTGTCCCGCCTACGCTATCCTTCCTGCCTGGCTATTGGCCAATCAGCATTTTATTTATCAATCAATGACAGCAACATATATTCACAGCATATAGGACATTCCACAACAGCTGGGGATATGAAAGGAATTGGAGAAGGGGAGCTGGGACTGGATTTGATTAACCCACACCATCAAACAATAAATTAAGAAATAGCAGGCTTATAGCAATAAGTGGTTATAAAGGTCAGAAACATAGAGCTTTGGCCAGGGTTATATCAAAATGTAGTAGAGACTTCCCAGTACTGTGCTGGGGCTCTGCCCTCTACTGTGTCAGTATGTGTCAGGGAAAGAGCCCTGAAAAGGGGAGGTTTGGTGCATAGCCCTCAGGAAGGAGCTGTATAGTACTCAGAGGACTCCAGTCAGTTCCCAGAGAGTGCTTTGCTGTGGAATAGAGCAAGACTCTTTCCCACCTTTGGCTTTCTGCCTTGTCATGTGATCTCTTTTACATGTACAAATTTGATTTCTGTTCTTCTACTGTGTTGTTTCCTAGCCAGGGGCATTCACAAGAAGTACAGTTGATGAAATCTTAGACTTTTGGTCTCTCAAGTTCTGTGCCAAATAAGTCTGTCTCAGAGCAAACAAACAAACAAACAAACAAACGAATGAAGAACTACTTGCTACACCTAAGTAATAAACAAAAGGGCACACCCCCTCATCCTCATGGAACTTATGATCAGTTGCAGGTGATAGAAAAATGCACAGCATAACCAAAAAGAAATTCAGCTCACATGACTGAAAAGTTCACACACAGCTGGGTCGTTTCAGGCTTTACCTGACCTAAGGAGTGTTTCAGCCACCGGCCCCTCTCTACCTCTGAGCCCCATGAGTGGGTCACCATTGCTTTCATTCTGAAGCAGCCCTTGTTTAAGGTGCCATGCCTAGGTTCTCCTAAATTCAAGTACAGCAACGGAGAGGGTGGGCTTTCATTCACCAGCCCCAGTATTGTTCCCAAATGGCTGCTTTGTTGGTTCTGATTATTTTTGTTTGTGTGTATTGGCTCTGATTTTGTTATATGATCACACCTAAGCCAATCACTGTGGCCTAGTAAATGAGCTGCCTGACTGGGCTGTCTTAAGACTTTCCAGAGCAGGGACAGGCAGAGTTTACACTGTTGAAATTGTATAGACAGAAAGCAAAGGAAGGTCCCAGTTTCTTTGCTGGAAGATGGTAGACAGGACTGAGCGGGTGAGGTTAGTCTCTGCTGTTCTGAAGCAGTTAGGTGGGTTACAAGACTGACAGGACCCAAGTAATTATGGCATCGATGGATATATCCAGTTGAGGTAAGTGCTACACAGAATCCATAGCCAGCTTCAGAAATCATTCTGCTAAGTGGTGTCTGTCACTCGTCCCCATTTACAAAAATTTGTATGTGCATTGTCTCCAAGATTCATGTGATAAAGGCTGTTCACTGGATGGTGTGCTTAGGAGGTAGATGAACCTTGAGAGGTTATTGGGAGTATGACCTTAAATGGGATGATGGGGGCGCCCATCACTCCTCTTTGCATTCCTCTCCAGGAGATGTGCATCTTCCTCCATCCCTATGCCGTTCTTAACACTGCCACCCGGCTCTTCATCCAGAGGCCCAAAGCTGCTCTGCTTGACCATAAGCAAACCCTGTCCCTTTATATGTTGACTGTCTCAGGTGCTCTTTTCCAGAGATAGAACACTGACCTGCACAAGTGGCTTCAGCGATTCGAACCTGGCATGTCAGCTGTGAACAGACAGTCATGGACGATATTCCTTCCCTCCTGCGCATAAATATACCTGGAGCTAGGAAACCTGTCCGCTGAAACCCTTGTCTCAGCAGTTAGCCATGGTTCAATTTCATTTGGAGGTATAAAAAAATGAAGGCGTTAGAACACATTCATCACAATCTCTGTGGCTTTCAGATGCTTTGAGAAACCGTTGAGAATGAAGAGCTTAATAACTCCAGCCTCCTTAATGATATTGTCTGCAAAGTGTGGCAATAAGAAAGGAAAGTCACAAAAATGAATGAGAAATAGCTAAGCGGTAATGGGGGAGTTGTCAGCCGGTGAGGCGAAGCCGCAGCAAAAGCTTTAAGAAATATGCACGTCAGATAAATTGAGACTCATAAAAAGGGAACCAGGGCAGCCGGCCTGCCTGCGCGTCTTTCTTTCTCAGAGAGTGGCACTGACAGAAATAAAAAGAGCTCATTTGGTTACTTGGGTGGCTTCAGTTCCCAGCTAATGATTTCCAAGGATGGAATTGGGGTTGAGGAGGAAATGGAGACCTGGGTCGGGTTTGAGGCTGTGTTAACTGGCAGATTTATGGGTATATCTGAGCATTGCAACTTTTGGAACTATGAAGTACTCTCCTTCTGTTGAGCAAATATTTTGATAGTGAACAATTTGCTCATGGTGCTAGAGAATATCCAGGAGGGATATGGCGCAAGGGTTAGGCGGTGTCAGGATGTGTCTATTTAAGGTCTGTACTTAGACGCAGCAATGGAGGAAGCTGGATGCTGCTGGCCCCCTTCACTGGGTTGCTGACGGTGGGAGAGCAGAGTTAGCTTGGCTTGTTTTCTAACTTAGCAAACATCCCTGCTTTTGCACTGTCATTCTGCAGCAGCCAGTAACCCTGGGCAGAGAGGCAACTCCAAGGAAGGGCTTGTCTCCTGATAATTTCCCTATCATTTTCTGCTGATGCCCAGTAGAGGGCGCTGTAGTTGTTGGGCTGCTTTGAACTGCAAACCTGCAGGGAGATTCAGGTGAATCCTTCCTCCTTCATTCCTATTAAGGATCCAGGTAGGTATGGAGATGTTTGCTTCAGTTTATTACTGTAGCTGTGACATTTGTGTTTGTGTCCCAAAGGTGGCAAGAGCACCCCACTTCCCACTGTGGTCACAGCCTTCATGAGATCCTGGTGTTGTTTCACTTAATATGTCCTTTATGACCTCCATGTCTGTGGGCTCTGTATCCAGGGATTCAACCAACCGAGGAAGGAAAATGTAGTTAGATCTACAAAGATTTCATCTATACAAAACATGCACAGATTTATTTTTGTCATTGTTGCTTAATATGTCGCTGCATTAGATAGTATGAGCCACCTAGAGATGACTTAAAGCACCCAATACAGAAGGATTTCACAGCTTATGTGCAAATACTGAGCCATATTGTATAAAAGGACGTGGGTCCTGGAATCACCTTCTTCGGATACACAGGCAGTACTGAACTTAATCTCCGAGTCCCTGGTGATGAGTCTATCTGCACTGGAAAAACTTCAAAACATGGATACAATTTCTTGTTTGTAGATTCTAGTTGCTCTCTCCTCTCCACATCACACCCTTGGGCATTGTGTCTTCAAGGGTGGTTAGCCTTCCTATTAGTCTATGCCTAGAGACCTGGTCCTGGCTCATGTAGAACTCAGCCAACTGAGAGGCCTCTGTGCACTTCTTGGTTGAGTCTTCATGGGGTAGGAACTGGTCATGCTAATCCACACATTGCTCACACAGTCTTCCAGTTTCCTGCATAGGAGGTTGTGGGCTGTGCCTGGGGAGAATAGACTGACAGACTGTTCCTCTATCCCACCTCTGCCATTCACTAGCTGTGAGACCTTGGGAAGGAACTCAAGTCTCTTTCTGCCTCATTTTCATCTCTACAAAATGGGGGTGGGGGATAAAAATACCCTCCTCAAAAGACTATTCTGAGGCTTCAGGGAACTAATGCTGATTGACTTCTTAGCCCGGTGCTTGTCATAATGACAGCATTTCATAAATGCCAGTCATATGATTGCAGTTCCAGCTAGTCATTTATTCTGTGCTCCTTACTGATAGGCTCTTGCCTCTTTACCTGATGGTCCCTTAGAAGGCTGGACCTTGAAAATTAGGAAAAATCCTAAATGCTAAAAGTTGAGGATATTAGCCACCACTTTCTTCCCTCACCCCCACAACTAATTATTATCAGAAGAAACAAGGCCACCCCTATGTATCAACATATTCAACTCTCTTTGTTCTTCAATCACATTCTTTCCTTCTCTGCAAATAGCCATTCTGCCAGGCAAGTTTAACATAGTCTGTTGAAAGAGTTTTTGTATATACATTTGCCTCTCGGTATCCACGTGTTCTTGGCTTCAGATGTCCCAATGACATCAACTTTTATTTAAATTCATTTTATAACTATGTAGTATTTGCATACCATCTATGTATATCTCCCTGTATATGTTATCTCTAGATGACTTCCAGTCTTCAATACAGTAATATGCTATGTACACAGTTGCTATGCTGTATTGTTTAGGAAATAATGAGAAGAAAAAAGTCTGTGCATGTTCAGTACAGAGTAGATCCCTGTCTCACATCTTGTCTTTTGATGTTGCAGAACCCGCAGATATAGAAAGGGCTGACATGTGTCACCCACAGGGAAGAACTTCTGGTCATTCCTTTCCAATCACGATAGTGTTCTCTGTGATATGACCTTGTTGCTTCTCTGTAACTAACTTTATGTAAAATTCATTTTCTTGAGCTTTTCCAGGGGAAGTATTTCTAGCTCCACAGAGTTTCTTCTTCTGTACATAGTGTTTACAGGCAGAGCAGCTGGCTTTTGAGATGTTCAGTGTCTTAGCCAAGTTCTACACCATGACCATGATAACTCTAATAAAGGAAAACATTTAAATGGGGCTGGTTTACAGTTCAGAGGTTTAGTCCATTATCACTACAGCAGGAAGCATGGTGGCATGCAGGCAGACATGGTACTGGAGAGTAATTGAGAGTTCTATATCCAGATCTACAGGCAGCAGGAAAAGAGAGACACTGGGCCTGGCTTGAAGATGTGAAACCTCAAAGCCCACACCAGGGGACACACTTTCTCCAACAAGGCCACACCTCCTCCATGAAGGCCACACCTTCTTCAACAAGGCCACACCTCCTCCAACAAGGCCACACTTCCTAATAGAGCCACTCCCTAGTGACCAAGAATTCAAATCTATGAACCTATGGGGGATAGTCTTATTCAAACCACCACAGCTAGGCTCTGCCGCTTCCCTCTGGTGGGTACAGACCTATTTCTCCCCTTTACCTTTGTCTGTATCTTGCTGAGTTTTGAATCCATTTTTATTGGTTGAAGGTGGCCCTGGGTGGTTTCACTTTGGCTTCTTGCATTCACATTTAGTTAACTAGTTTCATTTAGTCAGCCTCCTGCTTTCTATCCAACTCTGATCCATCTGTCTCTTCCTTCCTTCCTTCCTTCCTTCCTTCCTTCCTTCCTTCCTTCCTTCCTTCCTTCCTTCCTTCCTTCCTCCCTCCCTCCCTCCCTCCTCCCTCCCTCCCTCCCTCCTTCCTTCCTTCCTTTCTTCCTTTCTACCTCCCCTGCTCTCTCTTTCTTTTCTTTTTGTCCTCTGTAGGTGCTGATGCCATGAAAATCTTGTGCTAGTGTCTTGTTCCCATCGTCTTCTGTAATTGCAAATTGTCATAGTTTGTTTGGATGGCTATCGCAAACTGTCTGGGTAATTAATAAAGAACAGAGATTTGTTTCCTTACTACACTGAAGCTTGGAAAGTACAAGGTTGAGTTGAGGTGCCCACTGAGGGCATTGAAGGCATAAAGAAAATGTTAGGAGTGGACACAACAGCAATCTTGAGGGGCCTCTGTGTCCAGTGTCAGCACAGAATCTGCTCTTATACCAGGTGGGATCATAGTCCCAAATGCTTTAGATATTTTTTTTTTCCTTCACTTGTTGCTTGTCTGTTAATCTCTAAGAATTTATTTAGTTCTATGATTTTAAAAGGAGTCATAAATGTGTTTACTTTCTAGGCGATCTTGTCTTTCATGCTTTGCTGAATTCTTTGCCACATTCATTTTCTGCTTCTATTATTTGGGACTATCTGTCTCTTATTGGTTGATTTAGGTAATTTATCATATGTATCTACAAATTATAAAGTTAGTATATAACTTAATATAAACAAACAGGATTTCAAAGCTCGAATCATCCTGCTTCCTGCTACTAAAATGTTTGCTAAAATAATTGGTCTCTTTTAAAATATAGTATTTTTATTAGTTCTTTGAGGCTCTCTGATAATGTATTTTGATCATATTCATCTCTGTGGTGGTTTAAATAAGAATGGCTCCCATAGGCTCATATATTTGAATGCTTAGTCATCAGCGAGTAGCATTATTTGGGAAGGATTAGGAGGTGTGGCCTTGTTGGAGGAAGTGTATCACTGAGGGTGGGCTTTGAGGTTTTAAAAGTACATGCCAGGTCCAGAGTCTTTCTTTTCCTGCTGCCTGTGGATCTGGATGTAAAAGTCTCAGGTACTTCTCTAGTACCATGTCTGCCTATGTGCACCCATGCTTCTTACCATGATGATAATGGACTAAACTTCTGAAACTGTAAGACTTGTCATGGTCATGGTGTCTCTTTACCACAACAGACAATACCAAGATAATAATCTCTTACTCATATTCACTCCAGCTCCTCCCAGACCCACCTTCCATCTTCTTACTCCCTCACAGCTCTGTGCCCGCCTCTCTCTGCCTCTCTATCTCTCTGTCTCTCTGTCCCTCCCTACAACTCCCCCCCCTCTCTCTCGCTCTCTCTCTCTCTCTCTCACACACACACACACACACACACACACACACAACTTACCAAGTCAGTTTGTTCTGTCCATATACTCCTGGATGTGGGGCTATAAACTGGAGTATGATCACCTCATTAGGGGCCACACCCTTAAAGAAAATGGACTCTCCCTTAACCAGAAGCCAGTGGCTGTCAATAACTCCTCAGTTATGGGTAGGAGCCTATGAGCTCCCCTTTCTACTCCATGCTAGAAGCCTGACTAGCTTGATCTTTGTAGGCAACCACAGGTGCTTGAGTTCTTGATGCAGTGGTCCTGTCCAGTCCTGGAGACTGTGTTTTTTCTCTGGCCCTTCCCAACCTCTTGCTCTTACAGTCTCTGTCTCCTCTTCCAAGAACCTGAACCGGGGTGGGGGGTGGGGGGGTGGGGTGGGGTGGGAGGGTGGGGAGTGATAAAGATGTCCCATTTGTGGCTGAATGCTCCACTGACACTTTGCTCTTGTACTTTGAATATTTGTGAGTTTCTGAAATAGCTGCCATCCACCATGCAAATAAACTTCTCTGATGTGATCTAAGTGCTGCACTAGTGTACAGTTATGAAGATACAAATTTAGAGGGTAGTTTGATACTGTGTTTATTTAGGAGAATAATAGCTTTTGTCTGGGGCCTGTAAGCTTCTCAACCATGGGTACTTGGCCAGGTATAGTACCAGGCCTTTGATTCCCCCCATGGCCTTAAATCCAAATGAGAAAGACTGGTTATTCTCCTAACATTTGTGCTACTATTGCACCCATGGGCATATCTAGTCATACTGGTCATTATTGTAGTTTACAGGGTTAACAAATGGGCGAGACTGTTGATGACTTTCTCCCCACAGCAGCCTACATAGGACCTCCTGATACCATGAAAGCTAGCTAGCAGGAAGGAAGCTTCATGGTCAGTACCAACTTGATTTCTCCATGTCTTATGACCTAAGTGTGTACCATCTTCAGCAATAGGGTTTTGTGACCAAGTTCTGGTGGGCAACCAAGAGCAGTGGTCATGGCCTGCTTTATGTTGGGGCCTTCCTGGATAGCTCTGCCTGGCCTTTCTATTTGGCAACTTGTGGCTTCTTAGAGGAGCATTAACTCTTGTGTAGGGTAATAGCAATTAAATTCATTTGTGTGTGTGTGTGTGTGTGTGTGTGTGTGTGTGTGTGTGTAGTAAGAAATACAAAATAGGTTTTCCTGTGTCCTTTTCAAATATCTTAGTGTTAGTTAGCCCTCCACAACTTCCTCCTTTGTTCTGTCCTACCATCTCTCTACCCACCTAAACTTACCTCCCCATTATTTCACTTCCCCCCTTGATAGTGCTTGTGCTCTGCTATCTCCCTGACCTAGTTAGTGTTTTTTTCTTTTCTTTATTTTTTTTTGCCAACTTGACACAAGATAAAGTTATCTGGGAAGAGGAATCTCAGTTGAGAACATGTAAGCAAGTGTTTAGAACAGGGTGAGCCCTCTGGGGACATTGCCACCCATGGTTAAGTGATTCTTCCTGGTATAAGAAAGCAGGCTGAGCAAATGACAGGGACCAAGTCAGTGAGGAGCACTTTCCTCCATGACTCCTTGTTCACTTTCTGTCTCCAGGTTCCTGCCTTGAGTTCCTGCCCTGACTTCCTTCAGTGATGGACTGTAACTGTGAACCAAAAGAGACACCTTCCTTCTCAAGTTGCTCTTGGTTACAATGTTTAAGAAAGCAGGACACCTCCTCCCTTAAGATCTCTCTTCCTCCTCCCCACCAATACCCCTTTCTAGTTTCCTGGATTCTAGGGATATTACAAATTAAACACATAAATCTAAAGATTTGATTCTAGGATACACATTTGAGTGGGACAAACACATATGTTTGTCTTTTTGGAACTGGGTTATTTCACTCAATATAACATTTTCTAAGCATCCATTTTCCTGCAAATTCCATCATTTCATTTTTTCTCTACAGCTGAATAAGATTCCATTGTGTACAGCTACCACATTTTCATTATCCATTGTAATTGAGCTTTTTAAACTTCTCTGTCTGTTTTCATCATGCTGTAAGGTTAGTTTGTTGTTTGTGTTTAGACTGAACCATAGCATGTACTCACCATTTTTTCCTGATCCTCATTTTCTGCCTAGGATCCATTGTCTGTTTTCCTAAAGTAGATTGTAACTAACTCCCTCAAGTTCACTTTTCTGAGATACCAATATTATGGCTTACAAATGTAGTAATGATGTAGTTCCTAGAATAGGAAGGCCCTAACTGATGCACAATCTTATTTTAGCAACATTTCTGTTGCTGTAGCAGAATGTCTGGACAAGAAGCAATTTAGGGGATAAAGAGTTATTTGGTTTACAATTCTAGGTTACAGTCTATCACTATGGTAAATCAGGGCCAGGAGCTTGAAGCTGCTGGTTATATCACATCTACAGTTAAGAGCAGAAAATAAGTGAAAGTGTGTATGCTTAGTGCTGAGTTAGGTTTCTCTATTTTTATACAGTTCAGTATTTTATACTCTATTTTTATGTGGCCCACTTTCCTTCTGGGTCTCCCTGTTGCAGAATATATGTTTATGCAAAATTGTGTTGCATTTTTTTAACAATGTAAAAATGTATTGCATTTGTTTCTGTTATGGAATATTTGTTTAACTATGAAAAGGTGTGATATATTTGTTTAATGATGTAAAGATGTATTGCTATTTTACCTTACCTGCCTAAGGCACCTGATTGGTCTAATAAAAAGCTAAATGGCCAATAGTGATGGAGGAGGTATAGGTTGACTTTTGGGCAAGAAGAGTAAGTAGAAGGAGGAAGACTCTAGGGGCCAGACAGGCAGACATAGAGGAAGCAGGAAAGTTGAAAACATAGAATGAAAGAAAGATAAAAAGCCCTGAGACAAAATGTTGATGAATTGAAACAGGTTAAATTAAATTAAAAGAGCTAGTGGGACAAGCCTAAGGTAAGGCCAAGCATCCATAATTAATAATAAGTCTCCATGTCTTTATTTGGGAGCTGGTTGGCAGCCCAAAGAAAATACCAACTACGTCTTCCCACATCAGTTAAGGAATTCAAGACAATTCTGCATAGACATGCACACCACCAGTCTGATCTAGATTGTCTAGGGTGATTTTACATTGTGTCAAGTTGAAAATTAAAACTAACTATCACAAAACAATTCTTCTGTGCTTCTTATTTGGGATCTCTCTATGGTGTAGCTCTGGCATGGGACAATGTACTTTCTTTAAGTGTTCTGTGGCTAGGAGGCCTTCCTTCTCCTCCTCTATCTCCTAGACTATCCACTTTGCCTGATTTGGGAGAGCTAGCCAGCTTGGTTGCCATTTGTTATGAGTCCTGTAGAAGATGTAGACAGTAGCCCTCCAGCATGTTGACTGTCTTTAAAAGGGGTATTGGCAATGAGGGTACCGGTGTCCCCTACCTCAGGCACAAGGAACATAAAGGGTGTGACTCTTGTTAAGGAGGCAAGTAGGTGTGCAGAGGGGGCTGTGTTTCAATTTATTACTCTTCCAAAACAGCAGAAGACCCACCAAACCCACGACTATTACCAGGATCAAAAACAACTAACCAACCAGATACATCTGGAACTTTTTATTGGATTTGGAAGCCATAATGTACCTGTGGAATAGATCTGGGTTATAATCACATGAATATCAAAGAGCATCAGAGAAATTAATGGTTTATCAGAGGATCTTTTGGTGTGGGGAGGTGCTGAAGGACAAATCTACCTCTTCTGGTTCCCTCTCCCCTTTCTATCTTCCTAGTCTCCAGAATTTGACCCACCAAATACTTGGCTTTTCCAAGTCACTTGGTTGAAGGCATCTTTATGAAAGCATTTCTAGGGAGTGCTGCCAATGCATAAGTAATTCCAAGGCCAGACTTGACCTCCATACTCTGCTGGTGACACATAGCATAGGTTGAAGCACCTTAGAAAGTTCTTGTCCTTGTGTGAGATGGAGTTTCATTATTTGTCCCACTAAGGAACTTTGTGCTGAGTGTGCATAGGCATCCAGAGGGAGCTTCCTTCATGCACAGGGGCTTCGTGTGCCCCAGGACAGCTATGAAGAAAGTTGTAAACATACTCAAAGCATTATGATTATGCATTATTTTTGGGTGAACTTCTTTTGAGGACAATGTTGTGTTTCAATGTCACAAGGTTGGACCCTCCTGTCTTAAGAGAAAACACTATTTAGGTTTCATCTACTGTACCAGGTCATTGTAGCATGGTTCTCCATCATTCTGGCTAGTCATTAACTCTGGGCTTTAAGACTCTCTAGTATTTGTAATCAATAGGTGCTATAATTCCAGCTCATTAGTAATTCCTTGTTTAGCTAATTAATCCAAATTAGTGTGGTTTAATTTGGAGGAAAGCATGCTCCACTCTGGTTCTTGTAGGAATGCTATCCTCAGGCTCACAGCTGATTGTTCTGGGTTAGTAAACTGCCATAGCAGGCAGCAACCAGCCAACCCCTAAGGCCCTTCTCCTCCCTTCCCATACCCCAGATAGCATGGTTGGCCTGTAACTGAGCCAGAGAGAAGGGGGTGGGAGATGACTTGGCAGTGGAGTAGAAGGAAGCACAGAACCTATAAAGCCCTTTTAATTTTTCCACTTTCCTTTTTTATTTTTTTTTTTTAAAAATTAGGAATTATTAGCCGAGAGAATGCAGAAGACCTGTTGGAGAGTATGACCGAGGGAGCATTTCTGGTCCGGGTCAGTGAGAAGATCTGGGGTTACACCCTGTCCTACCGCCTACAGAGGGGCTTCAAGCACTTCCTTGTGGATGCCTCTGGGGACTTCTACAGTTTTCTGGGAGTGGACCCTAATCGCCATGCCACCCTCACGGATCTCATTGATTTCCACAAGGTACCCTTCTTTGCAGTGTTAGTAGGGTATGGATTGGCAGAAACTTGGGCTGAAGAGAGCCTGGTGCAAGTGCAGCAGGTGCAGGCTACAAGCCTAAGGCTGCAGAATCTCCGAACTATGGCACATCCAGGTAGAAGAGACCAGAGGTTGTTCAGGGCAGGCTCTGGGGCCCATGCTTTCCCCTCTGCCTCATGCCTCATGGTTTGACCCCTGTGCATCTGTAACCCCACTTTCAGGCCTCTCTCCTTTGAGTGCCTATTGTCAGCACAGGGGCTGACAGTTGGCTCTCTGTCCAAGTCCTTGTCTTTGTCTCACCTCTCTGAACAACTGCTGCCCAGAATTCTGGCAGCTTTGAAACTAGCTAGAGTACAGCAAGCATCCATGTGGCTGTGGAAACTTATCTCCACCATAGAGTCACCACCACTTTTCTTGTCTGAACTTGTTTTTCCACTTGGGACATGTGTGACCTTGGCCAGGTCACTTAGTCTTGCTGAGATACTGTGTCCTCTGCTTTTGTTGCAATTACAACAGAGCAAAATATATTGAAAAATTTATAAGGAAAAGAAACCCATTTTTTCCACAGTTTCAGAATCTGAGAAGTCCAAGACAAAGGGACTGTCACTCACAGAGGGTTTTCTTGCTACATTCATCTCCTGGTAGAATGTAGAAGAGCAAATGAGAGAGAGGAGAGAGACAAGAGAATAGGTAAGAGCAAGAGAGGGCCAAATATGGGCCTATGGAGATGGCTCAGTAGGGAGGGGCTTGCTGTGTGAGCATGAGGCCTGAGCTCAAATCCCCGACACCCATGTGGAAGCCAGTCATGGCAGCATACACTTTTACCCCAGTGCTAGGTTGAGAGAGAGGTGGTAGAGACAGTTACATCCTGAGGGCTCCTTGTCAAGCCAGTATAGCCAAAATGGCAAGTTTCAGGCTCAGAGGAGGGGCTTTGTCTCAAAATTTAAGTTGGAGAGTGACCCCTGGCTTCCACACTTTCCTATGTGCACAGGCAAGATCACTCGCATATATACATGTAGACATATGCATCCCACCCCCATACACACATGCACAAGAGCACACTCATTTCATAACAAGGAGTCCATTCCTTAGATAATGGCTTTGATTTATTTGTGGAGGCAGAACCCTTTGACCTGATTGCCTCTTCTGGGTCCTATCCCTTAAAACCATTAAATTGCAATTATGTTTGGAACACATGTTTTTGAAGAGCCTATTCAAAGCATAAAATCAAGCATATGAATACACACACAGTGCTTATTTGAAATCTTGTGGACTTTAAACAAGATTATATCTATAACTGCATCCTGTGACTGTCCACTGAGTATGGAGATCCTGTGTCTAGAACTCTGTCATTTCTCCTATCTCATTGACCCACATCAGGAAAGATGCTGCCTTGCAAATGTCTCACATATAGCATAGTGAGAAGCAGTTTTTGTGTTAATGCAGTTGTTGGTAGTTGTCATAACTGCAAAATAGTTGTACCTCCTCAACAAGAATGGAATGTCTGAGGGATTCTGAGATAGTTATGAGACCTCCAGGTCTAACATATAATGAGTTTCACAGGTGTAGAAGGTGTCACAGAATTGCTTGTACTTAGATTTTTCTGTAATAGCATCTCTTGGATTGTATATTGCTTGTAAAAAATTTTATCTATCCTCAGAAGACCCCAGGCCTTGAGAGATACCTCCTCACCTGGCCTTATGAA
Source organism: Peromyscus leucopus (assembly GCF_004664715.2). Lineage (NCBI taxonomy): Eukaryota > Metazoa > Chordata > Mammalia > Rodentia > Cricetidae > Peromyscus > Peromyscus leucopus. The sequence goes on from NC_051070.1 coordinate 99,481,907, forward strand.
TAAAAAAAAACATATAAAATCACCTATCTATCTAGGCATGTTGGGAAACACCTGTAATCCCAACACCGTGGATGCTGAGGCAGGAGAATCACCAGTTCAAGGGAAGCTTGGGTTAAATAGCTCTAAATAACAACAAATGCCCTAACCAACCAACCAACCAAAGCAGCAGCAGCAACACTACACCAAATGCAGAGAGAGAGAGAGAGAGAGAGAGAGAGAGAGAGAGAGAGAGAGAGAGAGAGAGAGAGAAGAGAGACAAGAGGACAGAAGAGAAAATTGTTCATTCATAGATACCTGGGCTCAGAGTACTACTGTGGAACTAGACTTGGTCAGGGTGGATTTCTACTTGTGTTAGGAAGGATCTTCTAACAGCCACTGGAAGGAGGAAAGAAGGTAGTGTGTGGATTCTGGTAGCACTGTTCTGGATCAAGCATATATGCCCTAATAATCACTATGACCCCTATGTTATGGAGGCATCTTGGCCCTTTTCACAGACCAGTATCCGTGCCCAGCTCTCAGGGCAGGTTCTGTCTCAGAAAGGCTTTCTTCATTCTAAATTTAAATTCTGGAGATCCACGATTTTACTTCTAGCCCTACACAGAGATATCATCTATGCCCACATAGAGGTCTTGTGGTCAGTTTTGATAAATTAAGTTTACACCATTAGTTCATGATTACATTAATATGTGAGCCTCATTCATTTCAAGCATCCAATTCCATCTTTTACCTTGAATTACTAATGTGCCATGTGTTATTTGCTGGACAGTAATAGCAAAACTCATGCACACATGAAAATACATAGCTTTGTGATTTTTTTTTTGAGACAGGGTTTCTTTGTATAATTGGCTGTCCTGGAACTTACTTTGTATACCAGATTAGCCTCGAACTCACACATCTGCTTCTACCAGTGCCACCATGCCTGCATAGTAGTTTTGTGACTTTCACAGCATATAACCCAACAATTTAACCTCCAACCCTACGGCACCAATTCATGGTCCCCAGAATCTGAATGTCAAGTTTAAATCCCAACTTCATTATCATGCATGGTTTTGGGTTAGTACTCAGGCTTTTGTGGCTCAGTTTCCTCTTCAGTAGGGTGGATTCAGTGGCATCCCCATGAGATGTCAATGAGGTATCACTGTGCAGAGTGATAAAAAAAAAATATTATCACATCATCAGTAGGTGCTGTCTGTTAGCAACGTACAGTTAGGAGGGGTTGGAAATGAAGGTAAGTTTTTAGAGTGCTTGGTAGCACAAAGCCCTGGGTTTCATCCTCAGCATTGCATAAACTGTGTGTATAAGTGAGTTTATGATCCCAGCACTCAAGAGGGAGAGAAAGGAGGATAAAATATTCGAGGTGATCTTCAGCTACATAGTGAGTTTAAGGCTAGCCTGTGACTCATAAGAACCTGTCTCAAAATTATGTCTGGCAGATTTTTCCACATTAGTATATGTACTAGACCTTGTAAATGCTCCATGGATTCTCTAGTATGGGTATAGAGTACAGCATAATTACTCATACTCCTCTTGTGATCATTTCTTCACCTTCCAGTTTCATGATCATGAACAGTGTTTCAGAGACGTCTGTACTATGTATATGTCACTTTGTCACTATGGATACATATGCAGCATTTTCCAGGATCAATTCCTTGAACTGAAATTGCTGGAAAGAAAAGTATGCACATTTTAATTAAAGAAGACCTGCCAGCTTGCCATCCAAAAACATGGCACCAATTCATGTTCCTGCTAGAACTATACGAGGCTGTTTCTTCCATCACATGGGCAGATACTGTAGCTCACTTTTGTCTAGTCTGCATTTCTTTCATGGCCACTGATGCTGAGGTGTCTTTTCATATACTTAATGGCTACTTCCAGTTAGTCACTTGTAAATTCTCCTTTCTTATTCACAGTCCATTTTCTATTTTAGGTATCTTTTTCTTGATATTACAATTCCTGTACCTACCAAATTGCTCTTTAGTTACATCTATTCTGCTGAAAATATTTTTAATTTAAACAGCCATGTTTTTCAATTGCATGCTCATTTTTTTCTTATAACAGCCCACTCTTGTTTCATGGATGACTTATTCTGTTGAGAAAGATAATGTAGATCTCTTAAAGCTTCCTTCTGTTTCTTTCATAAGCTTGGTATTTTCTTAGAAATCTTTTGAACTATTGAGTTTGGCATTTTTCTGTTATCGTTGAGGTGGTCCTTGAATGCTTCAAGAATGAGATAGTCTTCCAACTTTCAATATCAAGTTTATTGGTGAATAGACAATTTCTGCTTTCCAAATCCAGTGTCTTCTGCTATAGACTTGGGGCCAACAGTGAGTAGCTCTCGAAGAGTATGGAAATGTCTGTACTTTGGGTCTCCCCAGTTTCACCAAGAATGGGGGCAAACATTTATTGGAGTTTACTTGTTGGTGGCCTTCCTTCTTATTTTCTTTCATAGCACTGATGCATTTCTTCTTAAAAGATTTCTCCTTTTATTTCTGGAAAGTTGAGTGAGGGAAGGTAGATGCATGGCCTTAGTCTTTCTGTCTCTAGTTCTCTACCTGATTCCCCATGAATATTTATATCTCTTCTTGCTCCTAATTGGATTTCCTTTCTTCTTTTTTCCCTTTAGGAGGAAATAATCACTGTTTCAGGGGGAGAGTTGCTGCAGGAACCTTGCGGACAGAGGGATAGCCCACCAGACTATCACCTGTTGTTTGAATGATGTTTTTCCTCTTCCTCTTTGGAAGAAAGAGGAACTATCCCGAACTTGAACTGAGCTTAAGAATATCCCCACTGAAAGCCTCATGGCCTTCTAGAAGATCCATCATTCTTCAGATGAACAATGGTATTAGTGAGTCTCCAGAATGTTACACAATATGACTGGTCCCATTTATGAGACTGGTCCCATTCCAAAGCTCAAGACAGAAACCTGAAATAACTGATGCTCCTGGAAGCCTGTCTGTCATGGCTATTCTAAGCCAAACTTCTCGAGTGAATGGATTATGTTTTACTAACCCAAAACAATTCCAGTGCCGAACTTTACATTTAATATAGGTTTATTTGTTGAGTGAATGCTCTTCAGAAAAAACACCCAACATCAATGTGCAATGGTTTCTAGCAAATTATTTTCTATACCGCATCATAAAGCCACAGAGATCACACACACGCTTGTGACTAACTTACATGGAAGAAACAGATTTTGTGTCTGTCCTAGTGTTCATGAGCTTGTTGATACTATCATGAGAATTACCTGAGGTTTCTAAGCTCGGAACAGGAGACTGACTCTGTGCTGCCTTCCTTGTTAAATCATGTCTACCTTATCTCATATCTTGGCTCCAGTTTTGTAATTTTGAGGTAGTGATTTCATGTGAATATTCATGAGATCTGGTATAGATTATAAATCCAAGGATGGGTTTTCCAAACTTGGTGAGGCATTGGCTGTCTAGGATGCTCTCATTTAAAGGGTCAGCTCTGTTTTCACTCTAATTCTTCTGTCTCCTTAATCCGAACGTGTTCTTCATATGATGAGAGTAAGCTCCCAATCACTCAGTAACTCTCAAGAATGGCATATAATTTAAGCATAATCCCTCATGCATGCTCCCTTATGGCCACAGACAAGCAGAGAGCAGACGTGACAGCAGAACTACAGGTTCAGAAATCTGGAAGGTTTGGGTTTTAATCCACACTCCCAAATTTACTGAAATTATAACCTTGTAGCCCTGGGTTTGGATTGCACCAAAAGGACAGAGAGACTCTGAAAACATCAAGGAGTGTTTCACCTGCTTGGAGAGTTGTGTCAGGTGTCTCTCGTTCTCCACTCAGTCTCTCAGCTCTTCTTTTTCTCTCATCTTTGGCCGCCCGTGCCATCACCTACCCCCTTGCCTATCACTGCAGCCAGTGCGTGACTGACTCTTCTTTTGTTCATTCACTGTGTTCTTTGGCCTCACTTGTACATAGGCCAATGACACTTGGCCACACATGGTTTTTATGGGGCATTTATGTATTTATCCTTTAAACAGGTCTTCTTTATTCTTGAGAATTTCATACATCTGTACAATGAAAACTTGATAAGTTGATAATATTTACTGTCCCCCTTCCCCCATCCCCCCTGTATCCACCCCAGTATGCTCCCAAAATCATGTATTTATAAAAAAAAAACTCACTAAGTGCAATTATTGCTGACCACATGTACATAGGTGTAGCCTTTCATTGCACAATGGAAATCTTACTAGGGGCCACATCTTCAAAGAAGAGTGACAATCTTTCCTAGGAACTGTCAACTCCCTGTACTTCTTCAAGTAAGGGCTAGGACCAGAAGGGCTCTTTCATAGTTTCTTCTCTTACAGTCTGAGCAAGACTTACATGTAGCATCTGGTATTCTCTTAAGTCTCAGATAACACCCCCTTTCCTTTTACTGGGCCCATGATTCAGTGTATAAATTGGGCAGTTCTGCAAAATAACATGTGTTCCAGATTTGTCTTATTGTTTCCTGCTGTTATTTTTATATTGACTCTGTTTCATTTTTCTTGGCTTGATGAGATTGAGATTGAATTTTTGGGTAAGGGAACATTTTTAGTACATCATAGCATCTTTATGACACATTGGCCCAAATTTTCTAGACTTCTTCATCAGTGGACTCAGAATATCTGTCTAATTACTCCAGTTGTCCTTCATCACCATTGTGTTTTGTTTTGTTTTGTTTTTTTGAGATAGGATCTCATGGAATGCATCATGACCCTAAACTCACTATGTTGAACTCCCCATCTATCTGTCTCCATTCTCATCTCCTGGGATTGTAAGTGTGTACCACTATGGTTGTGTCCTTTTTTTTTTTTTTACCACCCCCCCTTTATTTTTCAAGACAGGGTATCTCTGTGTAGTTTTGCACCTTTCCTGGATCTCGCTCTGTAGACCAGGCTGGCCGCGAACTCACAAAGATCCGCCTGCCTTTGCCTCCCAAGGGCTGAGATTAAAGGCATGCGCCACCACCGCCCGGCTTCACCTTCCCCTTTTTGTGAAAACAAACAAACAAAAAAGGTTACCATTTATTTACCCCCTGTTGCTGCAGTGAACCTTGGGTTAATGCTCAGCTTGGTCAATCACGTCTTCTTCATCCTCCTGGAGGGACTGTTCTGAAAGTCAGCTCTTGATGTGGTCTCTGAGAAGACAGTCATGCAAGACAGAGTAGCTAGGTCCACTGACACCCTTGCTGTCACTCATTCTCTGCCTGTCACCTCTCTGGGATGTTCTTCTGGGATGCTACCCCTGATCCCAGTAGTTACTTTACTTAGTTTTTACCTTTTGAGAACCAAAAGTAAGTACCTACCACACAAATATGTATTTTACTTTTTGTGCCTTGAGTCAGGGTCTTACCAGGTAGCTCAAGTGGCTTGGAAATTATTATGTAGCTCAGGTCTGGTCCTGAATTCACGATCTTCCTATGTTAGCCTCTTGTGTGATGGGATGGCATGTGTGTGACACCATAACCAGCCCCAATCTGTTCAGTAATATTATTTTATGTATCAGTTCCATAGCTTCCCTGCAGTCAGCCTGCACCATGGCATGAATGAATGAAGTGATGGTGGAGAGACCCTGCTTTCTGAACTCTATGGTACTCTCAGACTATAGCCAAGTGCTATCCCAATTACGTTATTTCTACTCAGAAGACCCACTTTTGTTCTGACTGACTTGGCTATGTATCAGCTGTGTGAAGTTGTTCAGGTCACCAAATCTCACTAAACCTCTGTGTAACTGGGAAGAGGATTTTTTGTGTGGTCATCATTAGTTTCTTCTGGCTGATCAATTAAGTGACAAATAGGGTACCTCTGTCCAAATGAAAGACCTTGCTATCCACAACCACACAGTGGCAGCGTCCTGCCAAGTAGTGCTGTGTCAGGGGATTCCACGAGATGATTTCCCCACACTGGAAGAAAGTTCCAACAGCAGCTTTGAAAGGAGTCCAGGATGGGTTGAAAACCTGACATCCTGGCTGTGGTTCCTGTCAACTCCTAATTAATATGCGAGAGATAACAGCTGAATTTTCCATCTCTAACGCATTTATTTCATTTTATTTGGGGCCTGCACTTTCTGCACGTCTCATATATTTTAGATTTTACCTGGCTTTCAAATAAATTCCTTGTAAGTTGTCCTGCAAATGAAATTACTGTCTGGAAAACTGCAATTTCATCTTGAGAGTTTTATTATGCTAATAAATGTCAGAATTCTCAAATAAAGGAATGGTCTCCCCCTTTTTTCCCTGAGCCTTACAAATACAATGAAAAATAGTCAGTCAGCTCCCAGACTCAGCAGAAGGAAAATTTACAATCTATAACTAGAAAGAGAAGCTGTAAAAAACAATATGCATCTTAATGGAAGATAAATTTCATGGAATTAAAGAACAAATTGGGGTACAGATTCTTAGAAATTCCTGTGTGACAGGTATTCTTAGGAGACATGGAAGGGTTTATGAACTAAAAGGGGGCTAGGGAGAGAGAGCTGGTCTTTAGAAGGATATCTTGTGGTGATTACCTGGGGCCTGGGGGACTTTACCCACTTGAACCTTTCCTTTCTTTCAAGACTCTCATCCTGGATGAATTTCTCCTTTTTCTCTACTATTTTAGTAAATATGTTGCTTGTTTCAGAGGATGGGTATGAAAACCACCTAAGTTTTGTAATGATAACAACTCTTGTTTTCAGTGATGTATGTGTGCTTGAATGAGTGTGGATTTTCACAAGATGCTTGAGGGAGATAATGCATATGGGGAAATTGAGGCACAGAGAAGCTCAGATTTTCCCAGGTCACCTCTCTGTCTAGGTACAGTACCAAGGTTGATCACAGTCTGACTGCTGAGTCTATAGACTTTATACCAGTGTTTCTTAAAGTAAAACATGTGGGCGGCACCCCACTGATTCTTCCTTCTGTATTTCTTACAGATGCTGCATGGTTGGTGGACTGTGGACTGAACTTTGAGAAATTAGTTTTCTAAGGCAGGAATTGGGGTTAGGCATGTAGCTCAGTTTATAGAGTGTTTGTTGAGCATGCATGAAGTCCTGGTATTAATTCTCAGTACCACATAAATTAAACACAGTGATGCACACCTATAATCTCATAACTTGAGGGAATTAGAAGTTCAAGGCCAGCCACAGTTGTATAGAAAATTCAAAGTCAGCCTTGGCTGCATAGGAAGTTCAAGGCCAGTCTATGATACATGAGACTCTGTCTCCAAAAATAAAATTAAAAAATATAAAGCAAGAGGCAGATAATTAGAGCAGCAAACCACATTTGGCCATTTGTAGGGGTTTCCTCAGGCTGTGAGATAAGAATGGCTTTTGTATTTTGAAATAGTTGGAAAGAATTAAAGTGAATAATATCTTATGGCCTGTGAAAATTACATTAAACTCAAATTTCAATGTTCATCTATAAGGTTTTATTGTCATATAGCCACACTCATCTCTTTGTATATTATTTTTGGCTGCTTATGACCAACAAGGCTAAGTTGTTTATTACCTGGCCTTTTTAAGAAGAAGCATGCTGACTTCTGCTTTAAATTATGGTGCATATATTACAGATCATTTTGCTTCCTTTCTCTGCTTCATTGAGATCTCCTCTTAGTATTCAGGTCAGCTTTCCATAACTGTAACAAATATCCCAGAGAGACAATGTAAGAGGAAGAATGTGCTTTGGCTTGTGCCTTCAGATCGTGGTCACTGAGACCCCTTGCTTTGGGCTTGGGTGGCACAGAGTAGCAGGGAGGATGTGACAGAGGAGGCTGGTTCAACTCATGGCAGCCAGAAAGCAAAGAGAGACACAAGAGTGGCCAGGATCCCAGTAAACCTCCTCACCCCAAGGCATACCTGCAATTACCTAACTTCCTTTCACTAGGCTCTGTCTCTTAAAGGGTCTGCCTCCTTCTCATAGTGCTGCAGAATAGGGGCCAAGTCTTTAATAGGTAGGCCTCTGGGGGAGTCTTCCAAACCACAGGACTTAGGAAAGATTCTAACACCACAGTTTATGCTTCAGAGAAACCTAAGTAAATGCACTTAATTTTGTTACAATCTTTCCATCTTAATTTTGAATTGTAGATAATTTCTAGTATTTTACAAAGTGGATTATAGTTTTTGTTCTGGGATTCTAATCAAATGTAAGCAAGGAGTATCACAATTGTATAGACATTTTGCTTAGTCATATGATCACTTAGGACATAGGCAATGGCTTTATGTGTTTTGTCTTCTAATCTCTGAGGCCCTGGGAAATCAGGAAGCATCATGTGTGACTGGGTATTTGGAAAAGTCAATGTAGAATTATATTTTTTAATGGACTAAAGACAACAGGTTATATAGATTTCAGAGACCTACTTTAAGCTTTAGGGGACTTCTATGATGAAAAGCCTTAGGTTGTGAATGCTTACTGCCCTGAGTTAGAATCCCAATCACTGCTTTATACCAGCAGGACAAACAACAAGCAAGTGAACAGATGAGATGAGAGTCAAAAGCAGCATTGTTAACAAGCTGAGATGGGGAAACAGCATTGAGACAGAAATCATATCTTGGGAGTAAGGCTAGTGTGAAGCCTAGCATGCACTAGGAAGTGGAGCCCATGCTAACCAGCTCATTCACACCAGTGTTTTCCACAGGCCTTCAGACTAGCCAATACTAACACCACATGCCTTTATAAACAATTGAGGTAAAATGTATTTAGTATTTACCCATGTGTATGCAGAGGTCCAAGCAGGACATTGGGTGTCTTCCTCTATGGCTGTCTGCCTTATTGCCTTGAATCAAAGTCACTCACTGAACTAGTAGCTCACCATTTTGGCTAGGTTGGCTGGCCATTGAGCTCTCAGGACTTATCTCCAACCCCCAATGTTGGGGTTACAGGCACATGGAGCCATGCCTGACTTTTTAGGTGGGTGCTAGGGTTTGAAAGCAAGATCCTTATTCTTGCAAGCAAGTGCTTTCTCTCACTGAACCATGTCCCAGGTCCTGTTATTTACACTATTTCAATGCATTAAATGCATTCACATTGTGACTGTTGACACCATCTATTCTAGAACTGTATTCACTTTGCAAAATTGAAACTCTGTACTTATTAAACAATGACCTTCCCTTTCACTCTCTTCCAGTCCTTGGCACCTTCCATTTTACTTCTTGTCTTTTCAAGTTTACTTGTGCTTGTAAGTGGAATCATGCAGTGTTTGTATTTTCCTGAGTGCCACATTTCACTTAGTATCATGCCTTCAAGGCTCGTTCATGTTGTAGACATGTCAGAATGTCCTCTTTAGCTATACAACATTCCATCTGATGCATTCAGCTTATTTTATTTACCCATTCATTTGTTGATGGTCATTTGGGCTGCTTACATATTTTGGTTACTGTATATAATGCTAATTTGAACATGAGTATGGACATTTTGACACTTGTCACAATGATTCTTTAATTTTTTTTCATACAGTGTATTTGGATCATATTATCTCCCCTTCCCCAACTTCTCCTAGATCCTCACCACTGCCCTGCCAATCCCATCCAACTTCATGTTCTTTGTCCCTCTCTTTCTTTCTTTCTTTCTTTCTTTCTTTCTTTCTTTCTTTCTTTCTTTCTTTCTCTCTCTCTCTCTTTCTTTCACTCTTTCTTTCTTTCAAAAACCAACAAAAACATAAAAAATAAATATGAAAAGACACACACACACACACCCATGAAAATCAATAAGACACAACATAACAAAAACACACAAAAAACATGGAGTCTGATTTTATTGGCCAACTATTCCTGGGCATGTACCTACCCTAGAGTCTGGTTGATATGCACAGTGATACTTCATAGGAGAAAACTGATTTCCATTTGCCAGTCCACACCAGTTGGGAATAGCTTCTTGGCTAGAGGTGGGACTTTTTGTCCACTTCACCTTCTCAGTGCTGGGATTTTTGTCTTGACATGATTGTTCTAACATCTCCACAGTGTACAGATTCTGGCCACTTTATACCGTGTACGTTTTAACTCCAGCTCCCCATTCTTAGTGAGTTCACTTTCTTCTATTTTTCCCTTTCATTGGCCTCATGACCCCTCTGTTAAGTTCCCCTTCTTGCTGCAGGGTCAGTCAACTTGACCTTGGGTATATATGTGTTCCTGATAGCTTTGAGTGGATGGGGCATAGAAATGACTTCATGAAGTCATCTATGGCAGACACTAAGTAAGGCACAGTGCCCTGGTTTGCTGCTGATATGTCAGAGGAGCAGCAGGTAGCAATTGAAGTTCAAGGTGTCATCCCACCAAGAGGAAAATCTCTGATGGGTGAATCTTGGATAGGTAATGCCCTGAGACCCCAGACCCCAGAATGTTTTCTGCTTCTGCTGTGCCTTTACATGTTTGCCACTGCCATCTTCCTCTGGTATCTGGCATGGTGTGAATGTGTGTGGATAGATCCCCACTGCCTGTAATGTAGTGTATTTATCTCATGGAAACATCATATTCTACTGGGCATTTTTACCTGTGGATTATTATGAAGATGATTCTTTCCTAGTTGATAATAATATTGTTAGTTTATACAGAGATTTGATGAATAAAAATAAATACAAGGAAATGTCACACAGCTAGAGCCTATGAGTTTCACCTAAGAAGCTGCATAGATCTAAGTTCAGGTTAATGGTTAAGGAGCCAGGCTGGTTCTAATTCTCTTAATGCTGAATGATGCAGTCACAGGTTTTGGTGTGTATTATTAGCTGAAAAAAAGACTTAAGATAACTTTAGATTAGATCAGATACTTTGATAATAGCTTTGAGATGAAAAATCCCAGAAAACAATCTAAAGTTCATAAAGATACATTAAGTTATAGATTCATTAGGTTAGGGTCAAAAATTGTTGTTGGCTGATGTACTTTCCTTGTTAGGTTTGGTAGGTGATCAAAGGTGATGATTAATTCCTTGTGCCCATTTTGCCCTCAATCTCCTGATATAAGAAACTGTTGACGAGTGGGTATGTACCCCAAAGATTTAAAGTAGAGCTGGCTGATTCTTTTTCATATATAAAAGTTTAGGTTTGTGATTTCTTTAAGATTCCTTATAAGATTACCTTTCAAGATAAGTAATAAAGTAATTGGCCCTTTTGTTGTAACTGCAAACTGAAGCCTGCCAGTAAAAGACCTGACTGAGAAGAATACCTTGCTTGCCCACACAGTTAATTTATAGCAAGTTGCTTGGGTATGAATGTACATGGGTTCTTGGGATACTTTGTTTTTCACCTGTAATAGATAAAATGTTTAACCATCTAAGGGAGATGAAAAACATGTTTTTACCTGTATTCATTGTAATCATTCACTTGAAAAATCAGAAGTAACCACACTGTAATTCATGCTATATTGCCTAAAAAACTTTGTTTGGGTATATAAGCTGTAGAAAAAAAGTGTACAGTAGAAAGAACACAGAAAGAATACAGAGGAACAGGAAAAAAAATAAAGAACTAAGAAGGAAGCCATTGAGAGTGTGTGAGCGTCTTTTTCCCTAACCCCCTCAGATAGAAAAGTCTAGTATGTGCTGACACTGTGGATCTCTCTTTGAACCCTGTGCTGCTGAAGGCTGGTCCCCCAGACAGTGATAGTTTGCAGTTCTCTGGTGATTGATGACACTGATTGTATTACTTTCCTATTGCTATGATAAAACACCCTGAACAAGGCAACTTATAGAGGGGAAGGATTTATTCGACTTATGGTTCCAGAGGGATAAGAGTCCATCACTATCATGGCAGGGAAGCATTTGCCACAAGCATAAGGCATGGTGGCAGGAACAGCTGATAGTTTACACTTTGAACCACCAACAGGAAATAGAGTAGAGAGACCTGGAAATGGTCTTTAAGATCTCAAAATCTACCCCCAATGACATACTTCCTCCAGCAAGGCCACACATCCTAAGCCTCTTCAAATAGTGCTAGGAACCAGGGGTCAAATGTTCAGATGCCTGAGAGTATGGGGGATATCTCAATCAAGCTACCACACTTGCCATTTTTAATTATTTGTTAGGCCCTCATAAGTATTTTCTTTTGAGAAACACCTGCTCAGATCATTTATTCACTCAACAAATCAGATTATTTACTTTTTTTTCTGTTGTGTGCTTTTTTCTGTTCTAGATATTTACATCATTGATGACTTGGTTGCTATTCTCATTTTTCATTCTGAATGTTGTTTCTTCATTATCATGGTGGTTTTCTTTGCTTAAGAAGCTTTTTAGTTTAACACAATCCTGTTTTTTGGCTTTGCTTTTGTTGTCTAGTCTATTCATACTGAAAATCATCGCTTATATTGACATCCTGAAATGGTTTCCTTATCTAATCACCATGGAAATTTAATTCAAAATCATGATGAAATATGAACCCACCCCAGTCAGAATGGTTACTGTCCCCATGTGAAAAATCAGAGATGCAGAGGAAGGGGCTCCCTTACAGCTGGTGGAAGAACACCTACTCATCTCTTTCCTCTTATGGTGCTGGGAACTTTACTTAGGGTCTAGCAAGCTATGAAAGCCCTATACTACTACGCTGTCTTCCTAACTCTTAGCATTACAAAACAGAGCAGATATTCTTCAAAAAAGTAAAAATGGAACAGCTGTGTGATCTAGACATCCCACTTCTGGGTATACAACCAAAGGAATGATCAATATACCAAAGATACCTTCATACCATTTCCAATAGGTAAGAGATGGAATCAACTGAGTTATCCGCCAGAGATTTATTAAGTGAACTGAGCAAGGCACAGACAAACAGATGATGCGTGTTTTCACTTTTATGCACAGATAATGCCACCCAGGAAACAGAAAGGTGATTACTAGGAGCTAGGAAGGGTAACGGAGAGAGAATTAAGATTTGGATTATGGGCACCAAAATATAGTCTGGACATGTAGTCTTCTACAGCATAGCAGGGTGATCACAATTTATAAAAATTACATATTTAATGAATGATTAGAAGAGAGGCTATTTGAGGCTGCAAATATAAAGAGATGCCAAATATCTAAGGCAGTGGTTCTCAACTTTCCTAATACTGCAACCATTTAGTACAGTTCCTCATGTTGTGGTGGCCCTGAACCATAAAATTATTTTTATTGCAACTTTATAGCTGTAATTTTTATACTTTTAAGAATCGTGATGTAAATATCTGTTATTCAGGATATTTGATATGCAACCCCTGTGAAAGGGCTGGTCAACCCTCAAAGGGGTCATGACCCACAGATAGATAGAACCACTGGACTAAGGAGACAGAAATTCTAACTATCTTAATTTGCATATGCCCCACATATACTGAATTATCATACTGTATCCAATAAATATGTTCAACATGTTAATTAACAGAAAATTTCAAAAAGACTCAATGTCTCCTCTGTTTGTGCTGAGCAACACTGTGGCTCTTTGCTGTGTTTATATCTATGTCTATACTCATCTCCAAGTATGAACTCAGACTGCTGAGCTGTAAGTTCTTCTGCCAGAAGACCATCAAATGAGGATTGGGAGAAGACAGAGCCAGAAGCAGACTCAAAAGTACCTCTGTCAGGTGCTCCTCTGAAGGATACTTCCTCAGCATGGGTGGAATCCAGCATCAGAGGCAAGAGGTCACAAGGGCCTTCCAGAAGGAAGGTGAAGGAGAAGAGACCAATGGATGACCATCCTACAATGGGCCCTTACTCCTCAGAGACACCTGTCCATCCTTGAACATCTCCTTTCTTATTCTTTGCCCAAAGGCCCGAAGAGACAGGACAGAATAGAAGGGAGGGTGATTCTTAGGTGCTACCCATAAAATCTGAGTTTAATAGAAGGATAAGAATGGCTAAAATGGAAATAATTGGCATAAACAAAGATCTGGTGGCAGGAGTGTGTTTGTGTGTGTGTGTGTGTGTGTGTGTGTGTGTGTGTGTGTGTGTGTGTAGGTCTGAAATGGGCTTGTTAGTCTTCTTGTTTATTATTCCACTCTTATCATATAAACTAAACATTTGCATAGTCAACTTCTTTTAAAAGGAATATTTTGTTCAGATTCTGAGCCATGCACAAGCCAGGGGCCTTAGGTAATTCTGCAAGCTTTAGAGTTAATAGCAATTTGTACCAGTGACCTGAGTATTGGCAAAACACTTAACCCAATCTTGCCATGACTTGGTTAGCTCCTCACCAGTACCTCCTTTCACCACTTCTGTAGAAGGTAGCTACCTTCTACGTCCACATACTGGCATGACTCTCATTATAACATTTTAACGAGTTTTTACATTTGGTTTATTCTGCTTGGTTGCAGTTCTTGCTTCTTACCTGGACATTCTGATTCTGGGCAATATGGTAAGCAGGAAAATCTGATGTACCCACTGTGTGTATTGTTTTAAAAACCCTTATTTCTACTGGCAGCTGGCAATTCCACAGGACTAGAGGAGTTCTGTGGGATAATTAAGCTTCCTTGTCTATTTTCACATTTTGAAGATATATGGTAAGTAAGGCACTTATGTCAAGCACAACAAAAAGAAGTATCAAATAATTCACAAGAATAAAAACAATAGTGTTCTAATAAATAACCAAATTCCTTAAACTATCTGGAAGCTGGTAGTCCAGAGTCTGGTTCTAGCATATTATTTTCTGAATCAGAGCCCTTCCTGAGTCTTCCTAACAAAATACTACTTTCTGTTAACAATTTAGCAATTTAAGAGGCAGGGAGTCCCGGAGTGAGCTCTTTTAACTCTAAAGAACAGCTACAGACTCTGTTGGGGCAGACATGTAAAATCCTCTTAGGAACACCTTAACTTTTATTGCATAGTACATACAAGGGGAGGAAAATTGCCTGTTAACATCACTCACCTGACACACATATAAGAACAATAAGGCCCAGGTCTGAGCTGTAGCACACCTCGTCCTTAAAGACAAAGCGTCAATATTCACGATGGAGATTTATGTCTCCCATTAGATAATTCTATTATTGGTTTACGGGAGGCACCATCTATCCCAACAATTTCAGAAGTCCCTGAACACTAGTTTAACCAATTATACTTAAAAGAAGAATGATAACTCAAAGAGGGGAAAAGGAGATGCATTCAGACTCATCAGCATTTTCTCAAGTCTCAGTTACTTCTTCAGGTGGGAATCATTCTTCTGTCCTGCTAAATATGCAATTTGTTTTCTTCTACAGACACCTGAGAGTGGCTGGGGAGAAGCAGATCCAGGCGCTGCCTGTGTTAACATTTATTAGGGAACTTGTAGGAAGGAAGAAGAAAGAAACAAACAAACAAAGTAAGTAAGGAAAAAGAGGGACTTTTGAGCTGGACTTGGTTGTGGAGGCCTGGAAGCCCACCTATTTAGGAGGTTAAGGCAGGAGTATCGCCTGTTCAAGCTCAGTCTGGCAACACAGAGAGAGCAAATCAAGCCTGGTCAACTTGGCAAGGTACTATTTCAAAAAACAGAAAAAGACCTGGGTTTGTAGTACAGTGATAGAGTGTTTGCCTAGCATGTGTGAAGGCCTGGGTTCAATATCCAGTCCCACAACATTTAAAAAAGGGAGTCAATTGAAGAGGTCTCACTTATAAAGATGGGATTCAGGGAGCCACAGTAGAAAATGCAGTGTTCTTGCTTAGTAGGTTCTCAGTCTTACTCACCTAGGCCAGAAAGACAAGATGGGAGCAGAGATGTACTTATAAATGGATAATTTTGAAGAGAGGAGTGGTTTCCAGGGACAGAGCTAGTATAAGGCAACTGTGGTGGTTTGGACAATAATGGCCCAATAGGTGCATATGTTGAATGCTTGGTCCAAGAAAGTGGAACTATTTGGGAAGGATTAGGAAGTGTGGTCTTGTTGGAGAAGGTATGTCAATGGGGATGGACTTTGAGGTTTTAAAAGCCTACACCAGGCCCAGTCTCTCTCTCATTTTTTCTCTGTTTCTCTTTCTCTCATTCTCTCTCTCTCTCTCTCTCTCTCTCTCTCTCTCTCTCTTTGTGTGTGTGTGTGTGTGTGTGTGTGTGTGTGTGTGTGTGTACCTGTTGCCATTGGATCAGGTTATAAGCTCTTAACTACTGCTTCAGCACCATGCTTGCCTGCTTACCTGTCTGCCACTAGGCTCCTCATCATGATGGTCATTGACAAACCCTATGAAACTATAAACAAGTCCCCAAATAAATGTTCTCTTCTATAAATTGTCTTGGTCCTGGTTTCTCTTCACAGCAACAGAACAGGAACTAAGACTACAACCTTGCAGGAATATAACTGGGGTACTAAACATATTTGGATTCACCATTTCCCATTGCTAATCTTTGATGGGCTTCTTATTGGATGAACTATAACTAAGTTAAAGCCAGCAAATTTGGGCCTCGGTATTATCTACATAGGTTTGCCTTCCAAGGAGGGTAGAGATTTCATATAGAAGGTTTAAGTTAGTTCTGTGGTATATCTTTCTGTAAAGGAAAAACCCTGTCCAGTATCACACCAATTGTACTTATCTTTTGTTACCAAAATGCATGGAGATTTCTCCCCACCAACTTAGACCAGATTGATTTAACTCAATTCTGACAGCATCTACCTAGATTTAGAGTAGATCCTACTGGCTGGGGATTCAGCCCCACAAGGTGTCACCTGCTGTGGGATTGTCTGTATGTCAAATTGCTCTGATTGGTCAATAAATAAAACACTGATTGGCCAGTGGCTAGGCAGGAAGTATAGGTGGGACTAACAGAGAGGAGAACTGAGAGAACAGGAAGGCGGAAGGAGTCACTGCCAGACGCCGCCATGACAAGCAGCATGTGAAGATGCCGGTAAGCCACAAGCCGCATGACAAGGTATAGATTTATAGAAATGGATTAATTTAAGATGTAAGAACTAGATAGCTAGAAGCCTGAGCCATTAGGCCAAACAGTTTAAATAATATAAGTGTCTGTGTGTTTATTTTGTAAGTGGGCTGTCGGACGGCTGGGCTTTGGCGGGACCTGGAGAGAAAACTCTCCAGCTACAGTCACCTCCTTTCCAATACCAGTCATCAGCTGCAGGCATGTTTCTGACTGCGTGTGCATCAGTACTCCCACAGCTCCTCCTCATGTTTGACTGGTTTTCTGGGACACCTCACAACACTCACAAATGCATCCGCATACTCACTATCAAGGATACAGATGAATAGCCCCTAGAAAGAGGAGTGTTGTAGATCAAGATCCAAGGAAGGACCACTCAGCTTCTAGATACCCTCTTTGGATGTGTGACTTTCCAGACATTCCTACATGTTTAGCAATCCAGAACTCCTCTCAAGCCTGTCCTTTTTTTTTTTTGTGGAAGTTTGAGTGGTGTGTGTGTGTGTGTGTGTGTGTGTGTGTGTGTGTGTGTGTTTATATTATCTGACATTGAAGGTTAGCTCAACTTTCACCATTGTCCCTTCCCTTCCCCAGAGGTTGAAGACAAGGCTGCACATTCAAGCTCTCTAGTCTAATCCTTTCCTGATTGTCATTCTAGAGGAACCTATAGAACAATCACAATGTTCTAATCACCCTGGAACTTATAAAAGTCTGTGTCAAGGTCCCATATAAAAGACCAAATTAAAGCAAAAGATTCACATACTATCACCAGAGGAACCAAGAGCAGAAACCATATACACATATATATATATGTATACATGTATATTTTTCATATATATATATTGTTTTCATTGTATCACAACTCTTTAACTCCTCCCAGGTATTTGGAGAGTGCTTCTCATCTACTTCTCAAGGTGTCCATTCTGGCTTTCCAGTCCTATGTATCTTTCATGCTCTTCTCTGTCTCTCCTTAAAGCCAGAAGCCATAGTTGAGTAACCAGGCTCAGACTTTCCACCTTTGCTGTGCTGTTTCAGTGCCCTCACCGCAGTGCAGACCTCACCTTTTCCTCTGGGTGAGAACGACAACACAGCAGCGGTCACTGAAGCCCAAGGCAGGTTGCTCATGTTTATCCACCCATGTTCCTTGGATGTGCTACTTTTAACAAATTTCCCAGAGCCTAGTTGGTTACGTTTTTAGGACAGTTTCTAATTAAGGGTTGACGCCAACTTCTCCATTCTCCCATGGACTAGAGTCTCCCCTTTTTTGGAGTTCCCTAGTATCATGCAACAACAAGAGACTGAATTCACCAGAAAAAGTTACGGTTGGAGACAGTACACTGTGAATTCTTGCTTCACGGCCTCCTTGAGTCTCTTTATCCGAATCTGTGCTTTGGGTTCAGGACTGATAATTGGGGCTCTGCTGTGGAGACATATGTAGACTTTGGATCCCTCCTCTGTCCTATAACCAGACAGCTCCATTCAGTTGTTTTATGGTTTCTGTAGAACTAGGGCCGTTCAGAATGGTGACTATCATTTCCTCACTGATCTACACATGAGACAAAATTACAAGGGTGATTCCTGCAATAGGAAGGGAGAGGATGGGTGAGGAGAGAGGGATAGGTGGTGGGGATGTAAAATGAATAAAAACATTTTTAAATAAAATACCAGAAAAATATAGCCTCAAATTGAAACTGAAACTGATGTGTGATAGGAATAGGGCATCCCTTGACTGAACACATCGTCATGATAGACCCATCTTAAACCACCACCACCACCAACAACAACAAAAAGTAAGAAGTGGGAGGTAACTTTTAACAATAGTTGAGACTTTGGGATAAGTTTGACAAGACTGCAGGTCAAAGCAAGAGGGGAGAAAACAATCTGGAGTAGTAAAGGATCTACCTGCTTATGTCTGTCTACTTGAGAGTTATTGACATAATTTCAGTTGTGCTTCTATTAGATTAGAATAACTCAGGAGTCCTTAGACACACCACACTGATGTCATTGGCTGGGCACAGAGCTTCCCTTCGAGCATAGGGTGATGGTTAATCTTAGTCACCGTGATTGGGTTTGGATCTAGAATCAGCATTTTTTGAGTGTGATGTGGGAGTGTTTCAGAAGGGTTTAACTGAGGAGAGAATGTGCACCATCCCTTGGCTGTTCTCCCCACCTCCCGCTGAGCACCAGCATTCATTCATCTCTCTCTCTGCATCCTAACTTAGATGCAGTGTGGCCAGTGGCGGCACACCCCTGCCACCGTGCCTTCCCCTCCACGGTGGAATGCACCCTCAGACTCTGAGCCCAAATAAGCCCTTCATTCCTTAGCTTGCTTCTGGCAGGCATTTAGTTACAGCGCTGGGAACGTAACTAATGCATATACCTTAAGGACATGATTTTCCAGTTCTGTGCCCCCTGGTATGGGTGCACAGGACAGGATGGGCATGTTTCTGTGGGGGTGATGGTATTTAATCTTCATCACGCTGAAGCAGTGCAGTTAACAACTCTGCCTCCTATAATTGGTTTAGTTTACAACAGTTTTCATCCTGCTGAGACTAAAACTCGAATACTTCAAGGCAAAACCAACCTAGAATTCTCTCTTCCTTCCGGGCTGGATTTGCGGGTATGTTATGAACCCCGGTATATGACAAGGATGGCTGGTTGCTGTTGTCTCAAAAGGCGCTTCTTTGTTTTCAATGCTCACTCATCTTTGGCATTTGTCTTGCCTCTGTGGTAGGTTCTGGGTCTCAGCTAAGGAGTCGCATGACCCCAGCTGGGAGTCCTGCCACAGCTTCGAAGCTTTTCAGCTCTGCTCTCACAGCCGCGTGGGAAACATGCTGCCTTGTGTTCTGTGTTCTCTCTGTCCAGGTACCGGGACTCTATGGCACTGGTCTGAGAAGTGCCATAGAGTCCTGGGAAGCTCCTTTCAACCCTGTTTTTCTGAGTCTGGTGATGTGGTGGGCTATGGGAAGTCTGTGGACTTTCAGACTCCAGCCATGGCCGGCATGCCGTGCTTGGCTCTGGTCCCTACCTTTAGGGCTCCAAGGATGGGAATCCTTTAGGGATGGCTTGTCTGGCATAATTTACTTGCTCTCTTCAATTCCTTTTTCCTTCACAATTTGGAGAGGTCCTCTCTAGTCCAAGGGCTTCACGGAGCAAGGCTGAACCATGATGTTCCAACTTATGTCTTCCAATTTGTTCATTTAAGCTTGGACTGCAGTCTTTGGACTTAAGTTTGAACTGTGTTGGTAACTGTGGGATTCGCTGATAGGCACCTGGGGAGTGATTATTCTATAATTTCCATCTGAGGACGTGGTTGAAGTTTTTATGGTAAAAACATGGTAGAGTTTTTATTTTCCAAAATGCAAATAACTGACACCAATTCTCAGGTTCCTGTGTGAAAACAACCCCAAAGGGTCATTTGTGTCTAGAATTCTGAAAGGGCAAAGGTCCCAGGGGCAACAAATAATTTGTGTGTGTATGTGTCAGTGTGTGCCTCTCTCTCTCTCTCTCTCTCTCTCTCTGTATGTGTGTTTCAATGTGTTCCTCTGTCTGTCTGTCTGTCTCTTTCTCTCTCTGCGTCAATGTGTTCCTCTGTTTCTGTCTGCCTATCTCTCTGTGTGGGTGGGTGGTGCCTGTGTTTATGTGTGCTTATGAGGTGCCATGCTGCTTCTTCACTCTAACATGGGAGAGGCAATTGTCCTCAGCTTTACTCTTTCTCCAAAGCATAGGATTAAAAATTGCCTGGTTGCTGGGATGAGTCCTTCAGAGCTCTCCTGGGAAAGCTCATCTGTCAGGGGCTTACAAGCTTGTTCAGTCCTATCTTCCACTTGCTAGCTGCTGAAGAGATGTGAGCTGCCACGGCCAATTGCCTGTGTCCTTTGGATGTTTCATGTGAATTCTAGATGCTGAGGCTTTTTTCTCTTCCCTGGGGGATGGGAAGCCGCATTCCTGCAGCAATTCAGAGCTTCCCTTTTCTAGAGACTGTCCACCAAACAGAGACTCCATTGCATCCTTTGTCTTTAGGAATGACATGAATTTTTTTTTCCTTTGATGGCCAGGTCTAGTAAGACCAGAAAGACTATAAATTCGGCTCAGAAGTCCCTGACCTCTACCTATGTTCTTTGTGTTTGGGTCTGCATACTCCTTGTTGCTTCATTCTTACATTCTCTTGATCTTGTGTACTGTCTGGTCAATGTCTAGTCACTCCCTTGCTGGATATTTCCTGCGGTTTTGTAAACCTCCTACCCTGTGCTGGATGCTGGGAACATAGGGACAAGTCAGCCACAGGCAGCATTGGTGGGTCTGCAGGGGCCACATGGAGCCATGATGTCAAGCCCAGCCCCTCCAAACCCCATTTACCATCACTGCTGTCAACTCCCTGCTCTCAGTAGTCCCCACCTGATGCTCTTTCTCTAGGGACTGTTCTGGGGCAGCTGGACTTGATGTTTCCACGGTCCATCCCCAACTATTGGAGAAATTATTTTGGCCACTCCACGTAGTTAAAAGGATATTTATTTAATGGCGAAACTCACAAATTAAGTAATGGGTAGGTCGCAGGGTCTGGGGAAGGTGTAATGCAGTCCAACGGTGTTCTCCGGAGCTCTACACAGTCAATCTGCACTGGTCAGCGTCCCGGCACGAGAGAGCGCCCAGAGCGAGCGCTGGCCCATCCAGCTCTCGGGTCCCCAGGCGCCTCCCCTCGCCCCGCCTCGTAGGCGTGACAGTTGCCAGAGTCTCAATGGGGGTTGGAACTTCCAGAACCAAGTTGGAATGGCTACCCACTACATCTCCCCCTTTTTGTCTAAATAAGAAGGTTCTAAACTAATACAAGACTATATACAAAGGAATGGTTATCAAATATTGTCCAGAAATAATGAGAGATAATGACCTAGATAAGATGTAACTACAACCAATGCAAACAATATCAAGCAAGAAACACATACTAAAATCCAGAGAAGTATAGAGCATAGGTAAACAGCATATTATAAAGATCATTCAAAGGTGTCCTATCCTAAAGAACCTGAACCTAATACTTAATAAGTTCTATCTAAGATATTATATATACTAAGTTGTAACTATAACTGCTAGTCTTCAATCCCATCAAAGACCTGAGAAGGAATATAACGGTACCTGAGAAATGGAAGACGGATGCAAGCAACTTTCGGGAATCTTGCAAGAGTAGACCAAGACAGCTAGCAGCCTGGACAGTCACCTAATGTTTCTCAGCATTGTTGGTGCATTCAAATTGGCTACAGGCCTAGAGTATCTGACAGACCATTTTCAGAAGCAGGATTTCTGAAAGACCATCTTACCCTGTCTTGGCAGAGTACAGTGGTCGCTTTCCTTGTGTCCCGCTTGTCCAGAAAGGAGAGCATTGCATTTGTACTGTCAGCCATCAAGGCAAGGGCAGTTCTTTGCCCAGTAGGCCATTTTTTTGGTAGCATAGAGGGCAAGGGCATCCCAGTCTGTAAGGAGCCCATTGGCTGAATTACTTTATTAATAGCTCTCAGATCTGTCAGCATTCTCCAATTACCAGATTTTTTTTTTATAACAAATACAGGAGAATTCCAAGGACTGGTAGATTCTTCAATGTGTTGAGCATTTAACTGCTCTTGAACCAGCTGTTCTAAAGCTTGTAGCTTCTCTTTTGTCAAAGGCCATTGTCCAACCCAGACAGGTTTATTAGTTAGCCATTTTAAAGGTAAGGCAGTTGGTACTTCTGAGAGTTCAACAACAGTCGTGCTCTGTTTGTGAACAGCCTGAATGGTTGGTGACTGATTTTTATAGCATGTTATGATATTATTCCTAGAAACATGCATTGGTCTGTATTCCTTTTCTGAAAGTGTAGGAATTTTAATCTGGGTATTCCACTGTTGTAACAGATCTCGGCCCCAAAGATTTACTGCTACATTTGTTACATAAGGCTTCAGCCTTCCTCTCTGTCCTTCTGGCCCTATGCATTCAACCCATCTCGAACTCTGTTTTATCTGAGATAGGGTGCCAATCCCTAACAGTTGGACATCTACCTCTTGAAGAGGCCAATTTGGATGCCATGATTTTGGTGTAATTATAGTCACATCTGCACCTGTGTCCACCAGGCCCTCCAGAACCAGGCCATTAATTCGAATTCTAAGCTTTGGTCTTTGTTCATTTATGGAAGTCTGCCAAAATATTTGTTTTATAGTGTTCTTTGTAAACTGTGATCCAGCTATCAAAGCTGTTTTATCATCCATTGCAGTATCAGTTTTTACATTAGGCATTGGTTTATTCAGTTGTCCTGGAGAGGAATTTCTTCCACAGTGGCAGGGAATGTTCGTACTACATTTGGTTTGGGGCCTGCAAGAGGCCCCCTGAGGAGTTTCCCGCCAGTAAAGGGTTGCCTTGTATATCTATTTTTGATCTGCACTCACTGGTCCAATGTCGGCCTTTGCCACATCTTCTACATAATCCAGGAGGTGGTTGGGGTCTCCTGTTTAGGCTATTCCTAGAAGGAGTATTGCTTCTAGGAGTACCCCATGTACAGTTTTTACTTATATGACCTGGTGTACCACACTTAAAACATTTGGTAACACGGGGCCTTCTTTCACCTCTGGGATTTGTCTCTCCTATCCAAGCCTCATTACTGTAGTTAAGAGACTGAACACCATTAGTATATTGAATCCATTCTTCCAAAGGAGCTGATCTGATCTTTAATGGTGTAAGTATTCTTCTGCATTCTGCATTAGCATTGTCGAATGCCAAGGACTCAGTTAATACTTTTCTTAATTCTTTGTCTGACACAGCTCTTGTTATAGCTCTGTTCAGTCTTTGTAAAAAATCAGTGAAGGGTTCCTGCGGTCCCTGAAATATCTTTGTGTATACCTCAGTTGGTTTTCCAGGTTCTGGAATTTTTTCCCAAGCATTTAGAGCTGCTGTACGGCATAGGGATATTGTATGCTCATCATAAGTGGCTTGTACATTCCTGTCAGCGAAACATCCCTCACCAAGTATTTGATCTTGGGAGATCACAAAACCTCTGATTTTACCTTGTTGTTCTAAATTTTTTGCCTCTTCTCTCAACCAGCTTTTCCACTGTAACTGCTGACTATATTCTAGAACAGCTGAAATTAACTGATGCCAGTCATCTGGAATGATTCTATGTGAGGTAGACCACGAATTTAACATCTGTTTTACATATGTGGATTGTATCCCATACGTAACTACTGCTTCCTTTATATTTTTAAAGTCCCTTGTTGAAATTGGTTGTAATGTATATGTCATATATGGCTCGGGGTGTGTGTCATCTGCTGGCTTCTCATGGACAATAACAGGATAAGCCATTGTATGAGAGCCATTTGGAGATGTTACAACCTCTATGGTCTTGACCTTCTGCTTATTAGTTCCCTTGTCATGTTTACTGAGAGTTTCTTCTAGGGCTTGCAAACGAGCACCTAGGGTCTGTTCTAGGGAGTGAACCTCCTCTCTTGTAAGGGACTCCATATTTCTCATGGAATCATAGAAGTTTTTATGTTCCTCAGAAACACATGATTCCATGGACCTTATCCTATCAATTAACGATAATCTTTCTTCCTTATATACTGTCTGAGTAGCCACAACTTCACTCTGGAGAGTTAGTGTTCTATCCATTAAATATTCATATTTATTATCAATAAAATCAATTTTGGGTACAAGCCTGTTTTGTACATCCTGATTAGCAGATTCTAGAGAAAGAATCTTTTTCTCTAAGCCTTCATTGCTATCTTTGAAAGCAGATTCCAGAGAGAGAATCTTTTTCTCTAAGCCTTCATTGCTATCTTTGAAAGCAGATTCCAGAGAGAGAATCTTTTTCTCTAAGCCTTCATTGCTATCTTTGAAAGCAGATTCCAGAGAGAGAATCTTTTTCTCTAAGCCTTCATTGCTATCTTTGAAAGCAGATTCCAGAGAGAGAATCTTTTTCTCTAAGCCTTCATTGCTATCTTTGAAAGCAGATTCCAGAGAGAGAATCTTTTTCTCTAAGCCTTCATTGCTATCTTTTAAAGCCTGTATCAGTCCCAATAATGACTCATCTTTGTTCTTAAACCAGTGTTTGAACACTGTGTGAATTATTATGATGAATGCCAAAATGGTATAGCCCAGATATGCCTTAGGAATGTCGTATATTTCCAGGAAGATGTCATTCATCATACAGGCAAAAAGGTTTTTAAATTCTTGTGAGGTAATGTTGTTGGCCATATTACACGAATTACTCAAAATTTGTTAGTCAATTTTAAGGTGTAAAATTATCAAGTACCTTTACTTGAAACAATATGCTTACCTTTCGTGTAGTAGCCCTTTTCAGCCAGCAGGTGGCGTTGGTACAGCTCCAAAACAGGGCCTGCTGGCGATCTTGGCTGGGGTCAGAGGGAGATGGCGGAATGGCGGAGATGGCGGAAATCGGAGCTAGCACTCTCCTGCCTCTTTCGCTGGTCTGGGGCTAAGCTAGGGAATTGAGATAGGACTAGCTGCTCCCTTTTTCGGGAATGGAACCGTGTAGGTGTTCCCTGGTTATATGGAACTTTGCAGGCGGGTTTAGGTACCCGCCAGCTAGGGAGGAGACGGAGGGAGCCGCCCAGGCCTTTGGAGTTTGCCCCACGTGAGCGCCAGATATTGGAGAAATTATTTTGGCCACTCCACGTAGTTAAAAGGATATTTATTTAATGGCGAAACTCACAAATTAAGTAATGGGTAGGTCGCAGGGTCTGGGGAAGGTGTAATGCAGTCCAACGGTGTTCTCCGGAGCTCTACACAGTCAATCTGCACTGGTCAGTGTCCCGGCACGAGAGAGCGCCCAGAGCGAGCGCTGGCCCATCCAGCTCTTGGGTCCCCAGGCGCCTCCCCTCGCCCCGCCTCGTAGGCGTGACAGTTGCCAGAGTCTCAATGGGGGTTGGAACTTCCAGAACCAAGTTGGAATGGCTACCCACTACACCCAACCCTGGCTGCTACTCTTAAGACCTGCTGACTATGAGGTGTGGAATCCCAGTTGTTTTGGGTTGGGACAATTCTGAGTTGCAGAATTGTCTACAGTTGCTCTCTAGAGGTTCCTTGGAGTGGTATGCGACAGTCTGAAGCTGTCCTCTGCTTTTGTTTTACCTGGGATCTGTCCCTTGCTGCCTTTGTGTTCTTCTGTTCCCCTTTCCTTCTTGCTCACAAGTTTGCTCTGGGAATACTTCATAAATCGCCCATGAATCATTCTTCTCTGAAGGTCAGATTTTTGCAAAGTTTTTAATAAGGTAGTCATAGGATTCTAGTCAAAACAATACAAGACGAGGTTATTAAGTTTAAGAGTCCTGGGGGTACAGTTCTAGGGCTGTGTGTCAGTTTGTGTGTGTGTGTGTGTATGTGACTTGGAGAAGAAGTCTACCAGGGAAGGTCTTGTGCTACCATGTGTATAGCCACATGTGGTGGCAGAGGTGTGGTCTCTGTACTGTGTTGTCCTGGAATCTTGGCTGTAGTTTTTTTTTTTTTTTTTTCATGATTTTTATCTGTGGTGGTTAATCTTGTCAACTTGATGGAATTAAGAATCATCATTGAAACATGAACATGGTTGTAAAGAGGCTTCTAGATTAGGTTAATTGAGGTGGGATCATCTACACTGAATAAATAGGTGAAAGTGAGCTGATCATCATCTCTCTGCTGCCCCTGGATACAATGTGACCAGTTGTGCAAGCTCCTGCTGCTGTGTCTTGCCTATCTTCAAACTGTGGGGTTTCCTTAAGTTGTTCTATGTAGGAGTGAGTTTTCCTTAAGTTGCTTTTTGTAGGAGCTATGGATGTTTCTGTGCTCACAGATAAGTACTAGGGAACCTGGAATGTTAGGGCACAGGGCATTCCTTCAAGGAAAGGAATGCAATACCTGTTACCTGCCTGGAAGGCTGGGAATGCACGAAGTTTAGTCTGGTGACCTTTGCACTATCAGTGTGGCCAGGAAGCACACTGGACCCTCCCCCAGGCTTTTATCATAAGCTAGTTTTTCTCAGTTAGTCTGTAGAACCTATCTTTATAGAAGGTGTCACATGTAGTCAATCTATAGAATCCATCTTTATGAGTGGTGTCACATGTACTTTACAAAGAGTTTGGGTGTAGTCATATCTGATCTTTTTTTGAGTTTAATTTGTTCCTCAAAGAGATTTATGTATGCTGTATTGTGCACACAGGGTTGAATTAATTATCACCAGAAAAATTTTCACCAAATTGTTCTGCACTTAAAATGCCTAAAGCACTTGGAGCCTACTCCAGCAAGTTGAACCACACTGGCTACTGAGTCTTGTTGAATCAAACTGCCTTCTTGCCTCCCACAGATCATCACTCTGCTGGTTGTGGAGATCACAGAGTCCCCGCAGCTTTTCTCACATATTTTGTTGTGGCAACAAGACAAATAACTAATACACTGCACATCTGTCTAGATGTTTTTGCAGTCTTCCTGGTGGTCCTTGGAGTCCCTGATATTCTCATCTCTTGCAACCTGAGCTCTAGTCTTTGGATCAGAAGCTTGTAGAACATTGAAAAAATAGAAAAAGAGAGACGATGTGATCAGGTCTAGAGATGTGTAAGAGGGAATGCTTGTAAAGCTGAAGGAGTTTGGGTTTAGTGAAGATGGTACCAGGGATAAGCTAGAGAGGGGCAAGAAGCCAGAGCAGAGTGGTGTAGAGGGAATTTCAGTCACTCTGCCTCAAGGTACAAGCTAGGGGAGACTAGCTGTGCACCCTTCCTTACCTAAAGTCTTTAATGATAAAATAAATTGCCATCTGCATGATTTTCAAATGCGCACTTTTGTATCAGCTTTTGCTTTTAACATTCTGCACTCAGAGGTCCAGAGCTGGCAGCAGAGAGGAGCTTCAGTGTCATTTAAGAGACACCAAGACAAAGAGGGACAGCCATTTTTGAAGTTCTACATTGAAGGGACACTAGCCCATTTGAACATGTGGCTCTGCCTTGCTAAAAACCATTAGATTACAATATCCTAAAGCTAGTCACCAAGGTCTATTCCCTTATTTGGCCACTTCTTCCTCCTGAGGCCGACTAACAAAGTCCAGCAATCAGAAGCCCCTTTGGTTCATCTAATTAACTTGCCCAGTTAAAATTAAACACCTTATCCTAACTCGGAGTTTCCCCCTTTACCTTATAAACTACCATTTACTTATGTGCCACACCTGTCTCATCTCTATCCAGAGGCAGTCCTTTGTCCCTCTGGGACAAATACCCCTGCCCCCTTTCCCTTGCCCTCTTCCCCTTCTCCCTCTTCCTCTATCTCCTTTACAACTGCACCCTCGCCTATTCTAACCCAGACCTCCCCTTTTTCTTATAAGAATGACACCTGCAAGGTTATTTGATGCTTTTTTTTTTTTTGGCCTGAGTCAGAAAGCAGCTACTTTTAACTCTTCTTCCCCACTTAATAAAGGCTCTCTATGTGACAACAGGTGTTTGGCTGTGGTTTGTGCCTAATATGGGGTCTGGGAGGGAGCCCCTGCTGTGTGGGAGTCTCCTTCATATATATTCCATGCAGAGATTGTACACACTATTATCATGACATCATGTTCCCGGTGAGGAAACTGAGGCTGCAATGGCTTGTAAGATTTCCTGGGGCCACTTGGTTGCTGAGAGATGATTCTAGTGTGTGAACACAGACCCTCTAGTTGCA
The DNA here is from genome assembly GCF_004664715.2 of Peromyscus leucopus. Lineage (NCBI taxonomy): Eukaryota > Metazoa > Chordata > Mammalia > Rodentia > Cricetidae > Peromyscus > Peromyscus leucopus. Next base: position 99,510,332 of record NC_051070.1, read on the forward strand.
CAGCATCATATGTTGCCACATGACTGCACACACTGTGCAGTAGCCAAGCAAGAGGCTTAGTCATTGATGGAGGCAGATAAAGAGATCTACGGCCAGGCACCAGGCTGAGCTCTAGGAATCCAATTGATGAGAGAGAGGAGAGATACTGCAGGCGAGGGACATTGAGATCATGATGGGAGGACGTGCATAGATGACCAGCCACACTAGTGGAACCCCATGAACTGTGGACTGGTGGCTGTGGAGCCCCCATGGGACTGGACTAGGCCCTCTGGATATAGAAGACTGTTGTTTGGCTTGAACTGTTTCGGGGGTACCCAGGCAGGGGATCGGGATCTGTCCCTGGTCTATGGGCAGGCTTCTGGAACCTGGTGCCTGTGGTGTGACACCTTGCACAGCCTTGGTGAGTGGGAAGGGGCTTGGACCTGCCTTGGCTCAGTGTGCTGGGCTCTGCTGACTCCTCCTGGGAGACCTCGATTTGGGGGATGTGGGGATGCGAGGTGGCTTGGGAAAGAGGGCTGGAGGGTGGGAGAAGGGAGGAGGGGAGATCTGTGGATAGTATGTGGAGCGAATAGAAAATTTCTTAATAAAGAAAAATGAAAGAAAAAAAAGAGGCTTAGTCATCCCAGGTCCTTGCATCCTACCTAATTTGTGTGCTGCTTAATCACATAATTTGCATGCAGCGTGATCAAGTAATTTATGCACATGCGTGGTGTAGCTACATAAGCCCATATGCGCATGTGTGGGGGAATCCATAAAAAGCATGTCACAGACTCCTTCCTCCTCTTCTTCTTCCTCTCTCTCCCTGCACCATTTCCATAGGCCTAAGCACATCTTTCCTTAGTAAACTGTTATAGTGGGTTTTGTGGTGCTTTGTGGCTTCTCTTGCATGTTAAATATCGCCGCTTAATGAATAACATTGCACCACATAAAACTAACACCATGCTTCTCCTTCTGGTCACAGGACATTTTACCCACAGGTCACGTTCTGGTGTCTGCTCAGAGCACATGTGAAATACAGCTCACCTCCAGTGTGTCTTTCTAGTTTGGATGTGAGAGAGGATGCACATTTATCAGGGTCGACTGAGACCACAGTTAAGTGAACTGGCTGTAAGCTTTGGGTTTATAGATGTAGGTGGCCCTAACCTTGGGAATAAGGGGACTCATAAATGAAACCATGGCAGCCATAACTTTGAGATACTGTGATTTACATACCTGTGTAAATTAGGGCCCTTTACCTACACTGTGCATAGGCAGCAAATTGTTGAGGACATGAACCTACTGGGTGGAAACCAATGTGATGATAAGGGTGACCTGTCTACTTACTATGTGCCGCACATCACTCAGATGTTTACATGTTACCTTTACGTGACACAGAAGAGCATAGTGAATTACATCTTGGTATGCTTAGTTTAAATACATAGAGTTAAAGGTTGGAGATTCTTTTGGTGAGATCTCATAGCTAGTAAGTGGAAATATTGACACTTAAGCTTTTGGATTTCATCCCTAAGTCTGTGTACTTCCACCTAGAATTTTGCTACTCCTAATATTCTCTTTTATGGGCAGCATCATCTCAGAACTTGTGAGAAATGCAGGATCCCAGGTTGTATCCTAGACCTAGTTGACGGGCATCTGCATCTTAAGGTCTCCAGGTGATGCTTGGGCACATGGAATTTCAAGGGATTGGTCTGAGTTACATTATCTCAATTTCTTTTGTTCAAGGTCTTGATTAATCCTGATTGCCATTGAGCATGACCAGAGCAGTCTTAGAGAACACTTCTATTCCCCAGATGGAGAATTCTTTCATCTTTTTAAACTCTTTTTAGATTGCAGACTTCAGGCACTGCCAGACCTGTGATGCTCTATTTGGCCAGCAGGCGGCACTCGTAGCATCTCTCCCAGCATCTTCTGTAGAGACCTCTTTACAAGCAGTGAAAGCAGGGAACTTAGACCTTGGCCATAAGGATGCAGTGTATGGATGAAAAAGTCACCGTGGGGGCAATTTTGCTTTGTAGAAGTGTGGCACAGAGGAAATGGGGCTTTTGTCAATGTGTGTGTTTCCAAGAGAGCTGTGTAAATAATACCAGGAAAAAAAATTGGATGTGCTGCTGGGCTGCAGTCATGTGACCAGGCTCAGGAGGACCAGCATCAGGGAACCTGGCTGCTAATTTTGAATTTGCACTAATTCCCATTGGGACTTTGGCCTTGGTTCCGTGTCTTGGCATTGAGGAATTGAGAATATAAGCTCACCTTAAAGTTCTTGAAGTTGCAACATTCCAATAAGCCATAATTAAGAGAATCTCTTTGTTAGCCTGTGTAGAGATGCTTATCACACCCAAACTCATCTAGTTTATAACTTGCATTTTCTTTCTAAGTTTATAAAATGTATAAAAGTAAATATGGGGGGCCATGGAGATGGCCCAGTCAGTGAAATGCTTGCTGTATAACATGAGCACCTGAGCTTGATGTCCTTTACTCACGTTAAAAACAAAACCGAACAAAACAAAACTGTATGAAACAGCACATGCTTGCTTTAGCATAATTTTAACAATAACATAATTTTAGCAGTGGAGAAGTGGAGATAAGTGGATCACTGGCTCTCACTGGCCAGACAGCCTAGTGGAATTGGAGGGCTCCAGGCCAATGACAGACCATGACTCAGAAATAACATGGAGAGGAATTGAGGAAGACACCCAATGCCAACCCTCACACACACACCCTCCTACACGTGTGCACATGCAGAAACATTCATACAAAGTGTGGTGATATTTTGTTTGTGCTCTAGCAAATAAAGCTTGTGTAAAGATCAGAGTGTGGAGCTAAGCCACTAGTTAGCCACAGAGGCCAGGCAGTGGTGGCATATACCTTTAATCCCAGCACTCGGGAGGCATAGGCGGATGGATATCTGTGAGTTCCAGGCCACCTTGGGCTACATAAGATTGATCCAGTCTAAAAGAGAAACAGAGCCAGGAAGTGGTGGCACACACCTTTAATCCCAGCCCTTGGGATCTCATGCCTTTAATCCCAGCACTAGGTAGGTGGAGCCAGGAAGTGATATGACTGGGCAGAGAGGAATATAAGGTCCGGGGGAGACAAGAGCTCAGCTCCCTTTCAGGCAGAGGATTTGGTAGAGGTAAGAAGTCTTTCTAGTGGCTTAGCTGTTCTGTTTCTCTGATCTTTCAGCTTTTACTCTGATATATGACTCTGGATTTTTATTACTAAGACCAATTAAGATTTGTGCTACAACAAAGAATAAAAAAAATAAGAATATAAAAAAGGAAAATAAATCACAAAATAAAACACCTCAAAATCTCCCAAGTCCCCAAATTCTGGTAGCATACATAATATTTTTAGTAAATAACTGTACAGCACATTCCTGGGAGAATTGCCATCTTTCTTTTCTTTTCCTTTTCTTTGAGAGATGGTCTATATAGCTTTGGCTGTCCTAGATTCCACTGTATAGACCAGGCTATCCTCCAACTCACAGAGATCTGCTTGCCTCTGCTTCCCAAGTGCTGTAGTTAAAGGTGTGTGTCACCACTTTGGGCTTGGATTCCATCTTTCTACAGTTCTCTTTTGGACTTCATATGCTTTGGTGACCTCTGTATATAATTGCCATTGAGTGATAATTTTTCATACAAAGGATTAAAAAGTTTAGCTTGTTTCTCCTCTTAATTTTGATCCCTATTTCTGTATGTCTTATTTTGATAGTTGGGATTTGTAAACTATAGAATTTGAGATATATTCTCACTGTTGCTAGCATTACAAAAGATTGTTTTTCAAAATGAAACCTGAAACACCGTATTTCAAGCTGTTCCCACCAACAAGTACAACCACAGTGTGTTTGTAACTTTATGGTCTGTATTATTGAGTGTATTCTTGAGAGAACTCCCATTGCAGCTAAACGTCAGTGAGAATTCTGGTTCCTGCCATTAATTGTATATATTTTATGATTTGAAGACTTTCCCCCAGGTGAAACACTTCATGTATTTCAAACCTTCTATTTTCTCCACTCCTCACTGAGTTCTGGGGACAGCTTCACAGGAGCGTGTGCTCAAGGAGACGGAGCTGGTGGCCCTACACAGCCACAACAGATTGTCACCGGAGTCAGAGCCTAGTGTGCTCCTGGGTGTTGTCCCAATTGCTGCTCACCTGTCTTCTAGCTGTGTCTGAAGTCAGGACTGTCCTTTCTGCAGAAGGATTCTCAGCTGCAGGGGGCAGGGCAGAGCACTAGCAAAGACTCATCAAGGTTTTCCAAGTCCCTGGTAAGTTTTCCTGAGAAGGATGAGGGGTAATCAGAAAGCTGCATTCACAGTTTACATTTTTCTCCACCTCTCCTGATCTGCTTCCAAACAGCAGCCAGTGCTTCTTGTCTCCTTTGTTCTCGTCACTGCTTTCCCCACCATAATCCTGAAGCCTGGAACATTCTCAAAGTGGGTTTGGAATGGGAACAGGTAAACAGTACATTTTCCTCTCACTTCTAAGCAAAGATTGAGACTTTGTGAAGAAACAAACAAACAAACAAACAAACAAAAGAAGTGAAGGTTTTATTCACCCAGAGAAATATTTCTTAGCTAGGTCTGGCCTATTGCTGGTGCTGGTGATTTTCTGATCCTGTCCTTCTCACGACTGTGGAACTAGTCATAGCTCATATGAGGATGTATCAAATCAGATGAAGAATGAGATCAACTGAGCCAATATAATTTTGAGGAGTCTATTTGTGCAAATAATTCATGAATGAGGCAGCTACAACCAGAAAGAGTTCAGGAGCGCCACAGTGAAAACCCAAGGGGCATCTCTGTAGGATGAACATGGGTATGAAGTAAAAGAAGTAGCTGATTGGTTATATTACACAGCCAGCGTATTTGTCTAGCTCACTGGAACATTCCTAGTTAGATAATTATACATCTGTCAACTGCTTCTGATTGATTGAGCTGAAGATCTGTTTCTCTCTAATAGGGATTTACAAGACATAGTTCAAAAGCTTTGCTTATGTTTGTGAACCAGGCAGTTAAAGTTGCTTTGGGGAGTGCGTTAGTCATCTCTTCAGCATGGTAACAAATAACTGAGGTAATTAACTGCACAAGGAAAAGGCTTCCAGTGACTGGGTTTGGGAGGTTTTAGGTGTCTCTGATGGTGGTGCTGGAGATGGGAAAGCATGTCGTAGCTAGAGGGCATGACAAAACAATCACTGTCCCCTAGGATGGGATGTGAAAGGGAAACAAGAAGAGATTGGATCTCACCATGCCTTTTCAGGACACACCCCAGTAACTGTAAGGTTCCCAACTAGTTCCCATCTCATAAAGGTTCAACCATTTTCCAATGCTTCCACTCTGGGGGTCCAATATTTAACCAGGAGCCTTTGGGGGGAAATTTTAAAGTCAGATTCTAGCAGGACTGATGGGCTTTGGCTGGTTAGAGACTCTCTGGTTTGGTCTCATTTTAATTTACTTTAATAACTTCATAGGGCCAATGACCCAAGTTCCTTAGGAAACAAATGACATACAAACAAGTGTGTGTGGGTTGGTATGGTGTACATATGAGTACGTGTGTTTGTGTGTGTACATGCATATGTTTGGTATTGTGTGCATGTGTATTTTTGTATGTGTGTGTATATGTCTTATAGCAGTAACTTTTAGATAAAAAGAAATGTAAAAGACAAGATTACCAGGTACAATATGTAGAAGTTTTCTGGAAAGCTAAGGGTTGTTGTCAGTTGTTTTTGCTCTTTTGGGGGGGCTGCCATCTAGCTCCCAGATAAACCACACATAGAGGCTTATTCTTAATTAAGAATGCCCAGCCTTAGTTTGGCTTGTTTCTTGCCAGCTTTTCTTAAAAGTATTCCATCTACCTATTGCCTCTGGGCTTTTTACTTTTCTTACTTCTGTAATCTTACTTTCACTCTTACTCCATGGCTGGCGGTATAGCTGAGTGGCTGGTTCCTGATGTCCTCCTCCTTCTCTGGCTACTTCCTTCTCCCTCCCAGATTTCTCCTATTAATTCATTCTGCCTGCATCACCATTGACCATTCAGCTCTTTGTTAGACCATCAGTCACACAGGCAAAGTCACACAGTTTCACAGAGTCAAACAAATGCAACATAAACAAAAATAATATTCTACAACAAAGGGTTGTTGCATATCTAGCTCAACTTCCCCCCCCCCCTCCAGTACAACAGAGTTCTAGTCAAGTGCTCTACCTGAACCCTGATTTGAATTGGCTGCAGAAAAGGACACTTGTGACACACATAAAGAGTTGTTAAATGTGGTCTGGGAATTAGCTGATACTAAGAAATTTTTTGTCACTATGGTCAAAATGGTTGGATGTGATGTGGTGATAGGATTAAGAGTCAATAAATGGCTATTACTCTAAATTCCCCCACCCCCAGCTATAGGGGATATAGAGACAAAGACGGGTAATATGCACAAGAGGAGATGACAGGCATCCTAGTAACTAGGGAAACCACATGCCAGATTTCTCTTTCCATCTTCCTGTCCCCCTTTCCCACAGTTGCCCTCTTTCTTGCCCATGGCCTTCACTTAAGTCCTTCCTTAGGAAATTTCCTGGATTCTTTCCTGTTCATTATGTTTCAGCTTTCCTTCATCTGGGCTGGACTCAGATCTCATTGTCTGTCCTTTCCATGAGCACCCACTGGACTCCGCCTGAGTTTGCAGGCTATTATTGCCTAGTGGTCAGCACTTGGGCCCATATTTGTCTCTCCAGCTGGACAAGGTAAGCTGGGTTTGTTGCCCACTTCATACTTTACCCTCAGGAGAAGCTTACAAACTGAAAAACCCACCTGACTCCTCTGTCCCCTCTTCCCCAAAAAACTTATTCAGAAAATTCTATTTGCAAAGACAGGGCTAGTCCCAACAGAGCCTGTATCACTGGAGGAACCAGTAGACAAAGTGAGTACAGGCAGGGATCCTGGAGGATTTGTAGGCAGAGAGTAAGACAGGGATCCCAGAGGATCTGTAGGTAGAGAGAGTACAGGCAGGAATCCTGGAGGATCTGTAGGCAGAGAGAGTACAGGCAGGGATCCTGGAGGATCTGTTGGCAGAGAGAGTACAGGCAGGGATCCTGGAGGATCTGTAGGTAGAGAGAGTACAGGCAGAGATCCTGGAGGATCTGTAGGCAGACAGTAAGGCAGGGGTTCTGGAGGATCTGTAGGCAGAGAGTAAGGCAGGGGTCCTGGAGGATCTGTAGGCAGAGTATCTATAGGGAGAGAGAGAGAGAGAGAGAGAGAGAGAGAGAGAGAGAGAGAGAGAGAGAGAGAGAGAGAGAGAGAACAGGCAGGGATCCTGGAGGATGATGAGTGGCAAGATTTTGTCATATCATGACTTCTCTCTTCTGAGATGCTTGGATGATGGATTGGGACTCTGACCGAAAGCTGTCAAAAGAGAAACGAGGCAGGGGGGGAGGGAAGGAGAGTTAAGAAGAGGGGAAAGGAGGGGGAAGAAAGGAGAAGGGTAGGAAAAGGGACAGGAGAGGAGGAGAAAGGATAGGGTTGTCCCTTTTTGCCTCACATTAGAATTTCCTGGGATGGGAGTAGAGAGGACTAAATTCCAACTCAGTTGCCTCCTAAAAACTAATTAAAACATACCCTCTGTGGAATGGGTGATGAATCTTTTTTTTTCTAATTTTTCTCCAGGATCCATCCAGATGATAACAACCACAGCCAAAGCCAGGAAGCACTGGGCTGTGACTCTCTTTGCCTGTCTCCAGAACTGGGATTCCATGGAGCCATTTACAAAGCTGCCAGCTGTTTCCTGTTGGCTGTGCCAACCAAGAGAACACACTCGCGGGTTTTTACTTCTGTAAAGTACAGTCAGTAGTTCCAACAGTGATCAAAGACAGAGTCTTTAAGCTTTATTCTTTGGGAGAAAAATTAAGATCTGGTATCATTTTCCAGGGGGAAATTCAGAGGCATAGATAGAGGCTCTCTGCAGAAAAAAGGAGCTAGACAGTCAAGTCAAATTGCTCGGAAAGGGACGAGATTGTGGAAGAGATGGAGCTCAGGGTGGGTGGGAAGGGCAGCAGGCAAGAGAGAGGGGCGGAGCCCCAGGTTGTGCAACTACCCTTGGGATTCGTAGTTGAAGGAAGCCTGAGAAGAGTGGCTGCCCAAGGTCCCTACCTACCCCTCCCTTCGCCTCGGGACCAAGTGCCCTCTCCTTGGCAGCATGAATGAAGCTGTCTTTATTACAGCTGCTCTCACTCAGAGGGCGTTTCTTGGTGGGTGTGGCTGGGAGTGAAGAGGGCAGATGTGGATAGCTTAGGGCGCCCATGAGAAGAAAGGTGCACTAGCCAGAGTAGCGACCCCTCTCATGTTCCTGCATCAAGGGTCTTCCTCCAAGCCTCATGTGAATACTTTCTGTTCTAAGTAACCAGAAGCTGGGAAAAATTGCTTACACGATATTTATGGTATATAAAACGACATGTTTGTTTTTCTTCCTAATAGCCATTCTGCTGTGAGGCTCAGCTCACAAAGCTGAATCTATTTCCGGCTTTCCATAGAAAAGAGTCCTGAGACTCGTATGCTCCACGATCTTCTTTGACTGCCTCTGCTCTCCTTGGCTCTGCCTGCTAGCAATGGCCCGGCCCACTTAGCAGGGCACTGGGATGCCTGGTTCAGGGCTTTTCTCTCTGTCTGCAGCCTGTGTATTCCTTTAGGTATTCCTTCCCATCCATGGCCTTGCTCTTTTTGGAGAGCTGGGCTGGACACAGGATGTGGTGCCTACTAGAAACCTAAACCAACCCATATCCGATTCTTTAGCTTACTTGGAGGGACCAGGGTAAAGCTTTCTTCTCTCGTTGGAGCGGAAGCTTCAACCCCCTCATTCTTGGCCTCGCGCTTGTATCAGATTCCCCCGTGAGCTGTTAAGAAGCACCATGATTGGCTCTGAGCTCAGGATGCTAGTTTAATTGGGCTGGATAAAGGCTAGGTAGCCAGACTTAAAAGTTCCAGGTGATTCCATCTGTAGCCAAGGTTGAGAGCCACTGCCAACACAATTCCTCTTCATTACACACAGAGAAGTTTCACAGCCCAGCTGCCTGTGGAGAGTGAGCAGTTAGTTAGCATCAAGACAGGGTGCCAAACTCCCCACCTGGCCAGATCCAGGTCTTCAAAACTTTATGCATAATGAAAGGAGTAGATAAGTGTGCCCTTGGGGCAACAGGGGACCACTCATGTAGGCTTTTGAAAACAAAAATGTACTTAGTCACTTCACAGCAAAGAAAGCCCAAGTCTTCAAGGTCACAAACCCCTTTCATCTTTTAGGAGTACAAATCAAGGTTATTTCTAAATCGAGTTGTGAATAAAGAACCATTCTGCTATGTTTGTTGATTTGTTTGCATCTGCCTTGAATGCCTACCCCATAAGGACAGGTGTTATGCCTGTGAGTTTCCTGCTATACTCCCTATTTATATAGGATAGAGCATAGGATACAGTGAATTGTAAGAACTGTGAATGGAGGGATGTAAGTAAATGCATAAGTGGATGCATGTGTGGGTGGATAGATGATGTGTTTGGGAGAATTGATGGTGGATGGGTAGGTGAGTAGATGTTGGGTTGATAGGTGGGTAGATGGGTCGGTGAATGGACATGTAGTGGGTGGGTGGATGAGTATATGGTAGGTTACGTTAGTATGTTGGTAGGTGGGTAGATGGGTAGGTGGATGGGTAAGTGACTAGGTAGGTGGGCAGATAAGTGGATGGAGGATGAATCAGAACCACTGCCTCCTGAGCCATTCTGGAAGACCAGCCTCATTTGTTCTTTTCAAAAGCCAGCTTCAGTAAGGGACATATGAAAGCAGAGAAGCTCATAAGTTCAACCTGTACAAGGACTAGAATCAGGTGCCTCGTTAGTGAAGTAGGTAGTGTGTCAGTTTCATGAAAAGGGTAGAATCTTAGGGCACGGGTAAGTATTACTTTACCTATTCATGTGGTCACAATTTAAGATTTTATGAGTATCTGCCATATCAGCCTCTTCATCTTGTGACACTCAGACTCCATAAGTAAAGAGCAGGAAGGAAGCACATTCTTCAGAAAGCCATCAGCCTCAAAGAATGACCTTTTAGACACAATGATTTGTAAGAACAGAAATAAATGCTGCAATGAAAAGGATAAGGTTTTCTTTCATTCCTTTTCAGCTGTCTTTATTCCTAGAGGGAACACCTTGAGCTGCCTTTTATCTCTCCATTGTACAGGCCTTCCATCTATAAGCTGTACAGAAGGGTCCTTTAGGAGAGAGAGACTTCTGAGTAGGTGGGGGTCAGGGAGAGTAGGATGGGAGGCCTTGAGAATGCTGTCATCAACTGTCCTGACTTGGTTCCATTTCTGTTGCTTCTAATCAGCAGGCAAGGACTGTTGGATTCTAATCTGTCTTCCTTGGGGGTGAGCAGAAGGTGGTTCATGTCCGAAAAAGTGCCTGGGACCAGCCTCAGCGGTTTCCAGGGTCTTGAAGGGCAGGGATGTCTGGCAGGTGCAAGAAAAGACCGGGACACAGGATTTGGTGAAAGCTGATGAGTCTTGTCAGATTTGGAGATGTGCGTTTTCTCCTCCTTCTTCTCCCGATCTGACTCAACCCCAGTCTTTTATTGTAATGATACAAGGAAATAGGGGATGAGAAAATTCAACAGGTGATTGGGTTCTTCACAATAGTTTCAAAAGTTCTTTTTGTAAATCAGCAAAGTGTACCCCATGCCCCTTGATTGCACATAGAAGTTCCCAGGAAGAAAGCCAAAGCATACCAGCTTATTCTTTGGCAGGTTAATAATTATCAGAACATCTGAGGTAGTCACCCCAGAGGCCATCTACTGTGGTTTCTCAGAAAGCACAGAAATATAAGCAATGGTTTAAAGTGCCAGACTGCCAGCTTCCTCTCAGCCTAAGTCCTTCTTCATCTCTCTGTAATTTGTCAAGTTGTCTTCTAACTAGTTCTGGACAACTCTTGTCTTCTATCCTATCTGTATGTCACTCCATCTGCAGTTTTCTGCCACCAGCCTTCTGGGTTTTTCCCATGACCTGCAGAGCAGCTCTAACTCCTGCCACTGTCACAATCTCAATATCATTTCTAATGTCATGGAAACCACCGCAGGAGAGAGAAAGAAAATCATAAAGAGCAAATAGAGTAGGAGGATTATAAGAACCAGTAACAGTTGGGTGGGTGAGAACATGACATACATACGTCATGAAGTCTGCCCTGGAACACAAGGATTGTTTTCTCCCTGGCTCTCAGAAGGCAGGCTTAGTAGAATATTCAGTGGGGCAGGCCTGGAGGGATTGATGGTCTCATTCTCGGGTACCTCCAGCACAGATTCCACTGGCAACACGTCAGGCTTTTCATACGCTGTCTCTGGCAGAAAAAGCACTGCCCTCTACTCTCCAGTAAGGCTGGTGGGTCCACATATGTCTGCAGGGACCATGTCTTGGGGGGTGTCAGGTTCTTTTTGTTGTTCTGTGGAAGAGAGGGTTTCACATCCTAGCGTGGGGAGACCTTTAGGATAGAGGGATGAAGAGCTCAGAACTCTCATGGCAACAGTCTATTTGACAAGCCTGGACTGCTCTAACTCTAGCCATACCACTTACTACGGAGGGGCCAACCCCATGCAAATATGCTCTTAGACTTGATCATGAATTGTAAGCCTATCTGTGATTCCTTTATTGCAATAGAATATTTGTGAAAAATTAACTTATAAAGAGAAAAGGCTCACTTTAACTCACAGTTTAAAGATTCTGGTCGGTAAATGACTAGACCCATTGCTTTTAGGCCCGTGTGTGGAGGGTGGAGCAGCACCTCATGGTGGAGAGTCTATAGAACAGTAAATTTGTACATCTCATGGCCACAATATAAAAGAGAAGGAAGAAAGGACTGGGTTACTGTAATCATCTTCCAGGGCACATTCTCAGTGACGTTAACTCTCCTAGGAGTCTCCCCCCATTAAAGGTTCTACCACGTCCCAACAGTACCAAGCTGGGAACTCAGCTTTTAATGTATAGGCCTTTGGGGGGATATTTAAGATCCAAGCTATAGCACCACCCTCTCGAGGAAATAGTCCCTTCTCTGATTGAGACAGTGGGCATGACAGATGTGTGTGCCCTCCTGCCTTCTCACAGGGGTAAGTGATAACCATAGAGGACTTGGTGACTGGACAGAGTGTCTTGTCTGAGGGATAAACATTCCTTGTTGGAGGCCTACTCATATCAGCGTGATTTTCCAAATGTTAGTGAAGTTATCCTGGAAGCCAAGGGCAAAGCCAGACCTTTTGTAGGACAAAGTTAAATTCATTACTAAGTAACACCCACATGGATGCCATGCTAGATGAGTTTGGGGATCAATGGAAATATCCAAAGTGGAGCTAATGTGGCTGGAAGGCCTTGGTGGAGGGCTGTAGCAAAAGGCAGGGTAAGGTATAGAAGGTTTTCAGAACTTAGAACAAAAACAGTCTGAATGGGTATGTAGAGGTCCCAGTCTGCAAAGGGCACTGAGCAGCATGAGCCGGTGTGGCAGGAGGGAACTAGACAGTTTGGGAGTCTAGTGAATGTATCATCATGATATACACATGAGATTGGTTAAAGCTGTTAGAATGTTAACAGAAGAGCTTGCATGGAAAAAGAGTGCACAGTGTGCATTACGTTTGTGTTGCTCCCAGAGCATTAGGAGTTATGCTCTTCTTTCTCAATGTCAAATTGCAACACTAGTGAACATTTAATATAATGTAGGGTTGGTGGTCAGATTATGCAAAATACTGCATGGAGCATTTTTTTAAATTAAATTTTTCATATTACAGAAAGGACGCTGAGTCTTTAGTCTATGAGTGTGTGTGTGTGTGTGTGTGTGTGTGTGTGTGTGTGTATAGTATACATGGATGTGTGCTCACATGTGAGTTGATGCACATGGGTGCAAGGGTACATGTGCATGTGTGCTCTATGTATGTGGACAGCAGAGCTTGATTTGTTGTCTTCCTGATTGCTCCCACTTTATTTCACAGAGGCAAAGTCTCTACTTCAATCTGTGGCTTCCTGAATTACTTAGTTCAGCCAGCCAGCTTGTTTCCAGAACCCCCTGACTTTGTCTCCCAAGTGCTGTGATTATAAGCATGTAGTCATGGCACCCAATGTTTATGTGAGTGCTGAAGATCTGAACTCCAGTCTTATGCTTCTGTGGCAAGTGCTTTATCCATGGAGCCATTCCCAAACCCCGGCTATTGAGTGTTAAGAGGGTAATGCAACTGGGTCAGGTTGACCTAGATTCATTCCACATTTATCCAGCTCCAGTGTTGAGTATACATTCTAGGCAACACCGTGTCTCTGGGAGCTGAACACTTTGAAAGGAACAAGGAGTCCTTCGTGGAGACCAGAGGTACCATTTCAAGGCTGGTACAGATCTCTTATGTGGAGCAGCAGAGAGCAGACTGAGGATCATGATGTGGTTTACTGCAAGGTCATTTCATTTGACACAGGGATTTCTTTGTGTTGGCTCCTGGTGGTATAGATTTATTACAGGGCTGTCAAGGTATAGATTGTACCCTCTTTCCAGTTCCTTCTGTTACTCCTTGTGTAGGACCAGCTGCTGCTGTGATGGGGTTCTTTTTCCTTTGTGCTTTCTGGGCCATCAGGTATGATCAAAACATTGAAATCCCCAACCCCTCTCCTATCTAGTAAGATCTTTCCATGTTTTCAGTTTTCTTAAATGCAAATTGGAAAGTCAATAAGCTGCATTGTAGTGTATGCATCATGGCTGTGGCCCCATAGAGTTCTGTTGAGTGTAGCTGGAGTTTTTCTCTCTAGCTCCAGCCAAGCCTCCACAGTCCCACAGCCCATTTATAAAATAATCACTCAGATGCTTATATTACTTATAAACTGTATGGCCATGGCAAGCTTCTAGCTAGCTGTTCTTATATCTTAAACTAACCCATTTCTAATAATCTATAAGTTGTTACATGGCTTGTGGCTTACCAGTATCTAACATCTCACTTTTTATGGTGGCAGCTGGCAGCATCTCTCTGCCTCAGCCTTCCACTTCCCAGAATTCTCTCTCCTCGTCCCGCCTATACTTCCTGCCTGGTTATTGGCCAATCAGTGTTTTATTTATACAGAGCAATATCCACAGCATTTCCCCTTTTCTTTATTTTCAAAAAGGAAGGTTTCAATTTTCACATAGTAAAATTACATATAACAAAACAATTATCAAGCAAGAATTACAGTTATAATATCTAGTCTATTTATAATATCTAATCTATTTGTATTTGACAAAATTAAAGAAGATATTCTATCTTTTTTATATGTGTAAGTCTAAGGATTTATATCTAAATTATCTCTTATCATAACTAAGGAAATTATAACTATTTAGTCTTCAGCTACATCAAAGACCCCAGAAGGATATACTATTACCTGAGAAATGGGAGAAGGATGTGAGCAACTTTCGGGAGTCTTGCAGGGTAGATAGAGACAGCTGGCAGCCTGGACAGTCACCTAATGTTCCTTTGTAAAGTTGGGGCATCTGTCTTCAGCCATTTATATTCCTTCTCAGGTCTTTGATGGGATTGAAGACTAGCAGTTATAGTTACAACTTAGTATATATAATATCTTAGATAAAACATATTAAGTATTAGATTCAGGTCCTTTAGGATAGGACACCTTTTGGAATGATATTTGTAACATGCCATTTACCTACACTCTAGACTTCTCTGGATTTTAGTATGTGTTTCTTGCTTGATATTGTTTGCATTGGTTGTAGTTCCATCTTATCTAGGTCATTATCCCTTATTACTCCTGGACAATATTTGATAACCATTCCTTTGTGTATAGTCTTGTATTAGGTTAGAACCTTCTTATTTAGACAAAAGGGGGAGATGTAGTGGGTAGCCATTCTAGCTTTGATCTGAAGTTCCAACCTCCATTGAGGCTTTGGTAACTGTCACACCTACAAGACAGGGCCAAAAGAGGACCCTGAAGACCCAAGAACCGGATGGCCGGCTCTCTTGGTTCCTGGACCCTGGATGCTGGAGGTAGACCAAGCAGAGTTCTCCAAAGAACACCACTGGACTGTGCTACACCTTTCTCAGACCCTGTAACTTATCCCTTCACTTGTGAGTTACCCCACAAAAAAACCTCCCTTTTAACTATGGGGAGTGGCCTTAATAATTTCACCAATAGTTGAGCAATGATTATGTACTAGGTATGTGAAGGTAGACACACCTCAACAGCACAGTGAGACAGGTAGGTATCCTCCTTCCCTTTTAGAGGCAAGGAAACCAAGAATTTGAGGCTGTAGAGACAGGCTTCATTCAACATGGTGATGGAGTTGACTACTTAACTCCCGTGTATGGCTGGGATCACACCCCAATGTCAGTTTATTTTCTTTCTTTCTTCTTTTTTTTTTTTTTGGTTTTTTGAGACAGGGTTTTTCTGTGTAGCTTTGCGCCTTTCCTGGAACTCGCTTTGGAGACCAGACTGGCCTCGAACTCACAGAGATCCGCCTGCCTCTGCCTCCCGAGTGCTGGGATTAAAGGT
Organism: Peromyscus leucopus; assembly: GCF_004664715.2. NCBI lineage: Eukaryota > Metazoa > Chordata > Mammalia > Rodentia > Cricetidae > Peromyscus > Peromyscus leucopus. Next base: position 99,525,841 of record NC_051070.1, read on the forward strand.
GTGTGCCACCACCGCCCGGCCAGTTTATTTTCTTAACTGCTTAGTTTCATGTGAAAAAGTGTCTTGTCACCCTTATAGCGCAATCATAGGATTGTAGGTTTCTTGACAATCCATTACAAATAAATGACTCTGCATTGATGTTTTGGTGAAGACCCAACAACAGACATGAGGAATGACATGTTTTTTTCCCAAACAGCAGCAGTGGGCAGTAGAGATGGACATCCCACCCATGTCTGTAGCTTCTAGTATTTATGCAGAACCCGACACAGCCAGGGCTCAGCCTGCAAGGCCCACACCAGGTATGGAGTGTAAGAGCCCATAATACCTTGAGCATTCATCTTCATGCTATTTAATTAGTTTTGGCTAATGAGACATTGTCTGGGACCAACTTGCTGTTAGGTTTGCAGACTGTTTTTCACAGTCCTATATGATGCCATGCTTGGGGCCTTCTGAGGCAGATGCTACTAGTCCTGTTGAGTAGACGAGGAAACAAAGAACCAGAAAGTTAAGCCAAATGTCCAGAATTAATTAGTATCACATCAGAGGCCCCTTTGTGCATTCTGCAGCTTTTCCAAAGGCCTGGCTCTGCTAAGCAGTACACTGACTGTGGGCCCAGAGAGGGGACTCCAGCACTCCCCCTCCTCCCTGGAGCGAGGAAGATGAGAGTTAGAGGAGGAAAAAATGGGACCAGAAGCTATTGAGATTCTTAATGTGCAATCCTGTACAAAAGTGATTATCCTAAGATTCTAAGCCAAGCATGGCACCTTCTGCTTGTCCATGTATAGAGGAAAATGCAGTATTGAAAGCGTATACGGTGTTACTGCTGTACAAAGGCAGGAACTTGGAGTGATTGTGCTGTGAAATTTACCTGGCAGCTCTGCGGTGAAATTGCAGCTAATTAATTTTGCCTGACTGTATGGAACCCTCTTCCTTTCTAATCCTCTCCCTGCTCTTTGCCAGATGAGTGAGGGGGCTGTGGATGGAAATGACATCTGTTACTTTTGAAGTAGCTTCTATGTGTGGCTGCTTGGCATTTACCTCTCAGCCCACCCTAGGTTTCCAAGCATAGGCATTTGCTTCATATGCGGCCTGGGTGGAAAGCAAGCTGGAGGCTCATGAGGGGGTTTCATTCACTTCTAGCAAAACTGCAGAGAACTGAAAATAAAGTGTCTGCAGGAGGAAGGATATGGGGCTGTTAAGAGTCTGGCTGTGCAGCTTTGATGGAGAAATTTAGGGACTTTCCTTACAACTGGAAAGGTTTTTAGAAGCTGTCTATTCTGTTTTATTTTCATGCTTTCTTATGAAATGAGGCAATATTTTTTGAACTTTAACTTTTTATTAATTCTTCGTGAATTTTATATCAGGCACATCAATCCCACTAATCTCCCCGTCCCCTAGTTTCTGCCCTCTACCCTTGCAGCCCCCTTCCCAAAACAAAACATAATTTAAAAGTAAAACAAAAACAAAAGCAAACAAACAAAACAAAATGAATGGAAACTGTAGTGTGGCCCAGTGAATCACACAGTATTCCATGCATTTTGTCCATGTATCTTTACTTGTAAGTATTCATTGTAATGAGTCATTGTGTAAGGGTCTGAGAATGGCCAAAAAAAGATCCCAAACTCAAATAGTATGTAAAAACCAAGAACATGTATTCTGCAGAAACAACCAGCATGCAGGGTTGACCACTTTTACAAAATGGAGCACGTAGGCTCCTTTTAAGCACAGTTAGAGGAAACTCCAGGATCTTAGGTCATCCCAAACATGATTGGCTAAGTAAGCAGTGGCTACACTAGTATACTTTTGATTGACTGAAGTTAGTTTTACCATATTTGGATATAATGGGGCAAGTCTGGGCAAGTTTGGACAAATCCGGACATATTTTGAGCAGGGGGTGGGGTGGGGGTGGGGGTGGCTGCAGGAAGTGTCCTTATTTGGCCATTGCCTTGAAATACTGTAGGGGGTTGGCTCAGGCCTCATATGTGCTCTCTCCCTCATCTCTGCTGTCAGGGGTGTTGTTTGCTGTGGGATGTTCTGTATGCTCTGAATGTGTTGCTCTAATTGGTTAATAAATAAAGTGATGATTGGCCAGTAACCAGGCAGGAAGTACAGGCAGGACAAAGAGAGAGGAGAACTCTGGGAAGTAGAAAGCTGAATCAGGAGGTGCTGCCAGCTGCCACTATGAGAAGATGTAAAGTACCAGTAAGCCACAAGCCATGTGGCAACTTATAGATTAATAGAAATGGGCTAATTTAAGATATAAGAATAGGTAGTAAGAAGCCTAAGCCATTAGGCCATACAGTTTGCAAATAATATAAGTCTCTGTGTGTTTACTTGGGTCCAAGTGGCCAGCCACAGGGCTGCAGGAGCTGAACAGAACCAGGAAAACTTTAGCTACAGTTGTTGATTAATAGCCCTTTGTTTAAAAAACTGGAACTTAGACCTAGTTTGAAAAATGGAGGAAATTTTAGATCTCTCAATTGGTTTGGTCAAGGCCTCTGACTTCTGCTATACCCTCAATAATGGACCCTCACTGGGATTCCTCTTGGGTATCTTGTTGCCTTGTGTCATGGAGAGCCTGTGGCTTTGGATCTGCAGGACTGGCTCCTTCACATGCGCCAGCAGATCACAGATGATGTGGGTGTTGGGGTGGGCTACCTCATAGTCTGGGTTCTATGAACTGAACTCATGACCTTTGGAAGAGCAGCCAGTACTCTTAACCACTGAGTCTCCAACCTAGCAATATTTTATTCAGTTTAGACAGAGCCTGGCAGCCTAACCTAGAAGAGGGAGCTTAGGCAAGGACCCAATGGGCCCAGTTCTTGTTAAGAACTCAGAAGCTGACTACTAAGAATGACCTGTGTTTATAGGGAGGCAGCATAGCATCCAGTCCATGCTGTCTAGATTCAAAAGATCCACACCAGATGCTCTGACTCATGGAGGAGTTCCTTTTAGCCAAATGCTGGGATCTAAACTTTAATTGTTGCTTGAACTTGGGTTGTAAGGCTTTCAAGGCAAACACCTATATCCATTGAGTCATCTCTTTGGTCCTAAACCTATGATATTGGTACAACAGGGAATACATCTTCAATATTTGATTTGGGCACCTGGTACAGGCTTTTAGAACCATTTGCATTCCATAAATAACTTGGGTGAAAGAAATATTTAATATAAGCCCCAATCAAACACCCCTAATGCTAATGTGATAACAAACAAGACCAAAGATTTATTCAATTGTGCCTGACAGGCTAAGAATTCCAACAAACCCTTAGACAATGGTGTTGGGAGAGCTTTCAGGTTGGTGAACACATGCAGAAGCTGGGGGAGTAGTAGAAGCATCTGGAGAAGGTATGTGAGCTCTGCAACCATTCTCTTTTACCCTGCCCATGTGTCTCTCCTATTCAGTTGCTCCTTAATATTGTCCTTTTTGATTAAAAAAAACTGTGTGTGTATGTGTGTGTGTACATATGTAGGTGTGCAATGTGCATATACGTGTGTATGACTAGGGGCACAAACATGTCAGACTACACATGTGGAAATCAAAGCAAACTCAAGTTTCAGTCCTTGCCTTCCACTTCATTTGAGACAGTCTTTTGTTGTTCCTGCCTACACATTCTAAGTTATCTGGTCAGTGAGCTTATGCTAGGTTAGCTGGCCCATGAGTTTCCAGGGATTTTCCTGTCACCACTTCTCATCTGGCCATAGGAATGCTGGGGTCATATGTCTGTGCTGACATATTTGGCTTTATGGGGTTCTGGAGATCTGAACATGCTTATATGGCAAGTGCTTTACCCACAGAGCCATATGCTCATGCCAATAAGTTGTATCCTTTATAATAAACTGGTAATATTGAACACATAGTTATTCTGAGTTCTGTGAACCATTCCAAGAAATTATGGAGCCTAAAGAGGAGGTAATGGGAACCCCAACCCAAACTTTATAGATCACCTGTCAGATTACAAGTGGCCTAAGATTCTGAAAAGTATCAGAAGCTAGGATGGTCTTGTGGGGCTGGACCCCTGTCTCAATCTGTAAAAAATGTGCTAATTTAGGAATTAAATTGTAGTATAATCAGTTACTATACAGAGAATTATAGAATTGAATGATATAAGAAAAACCACAACAAAATCTCTCACCTATAATCAATCATTCCAATCAATCAATCAATCAATAAATAAATCACCAATCAACCAATGAACCAATCAACACACCAAACAATGAACCCTAGACAATAACTATTCATCTGCTTGCTGTTAGAAGTGTTTTTCAGATAGGAAGTATTCATAGAAGTTTTACCTATTTTCCTCATCTTAAAGTGTTATAGGTATGGATACATATTTAACACAATTGATGACCCAGTATCTTTGTGTTAGCTGATGTCCACAGTACATTCCATCTTCCTTAGTCTTACTGAAAAGAACCCTTTGACTTCCAGAATTTCACCTGGGATGCTGATCATATTAGTCACTCTGTATCTTAGGCTGCTCTTTCCCACCTGTAACAGTCCCTCAGATCCATGGAGGAATGCAATGTGGTCAGATGCAAGGTTTGGACCATTCTAGGACCTGAGTGCTATAGGATGGGTGTCTTCACAGAGATGAGATGGACCTGAGGGTGGAAGGATGACAGGTGAGCTTGCCTGTGTCTGAGCTGAGATCCTTTATCAGAGGAGCTGGAGTCTGAGTGAAACAGATGCTCACTGTTTCAAAGCTGTTTTCTTCCTGACAAGAATTGTCCTTTTATTTAGATTTTCAAATTTATTTACATATGGTGGCTGTATTTAGTATCTTTTCTCCTGTATTATGTCTACAGATATTTTCTAGTCCATTCAGTAGTTAGCTTATTTTATATTTTTGTCCTTATCAGCCCATTCAGAAAGAAACAACTTTCTTGTTAAGTTTTTCAAGCAGCTGGTTTTTATTTTTATAGAATGTCAAATCTTAAAACATTGATTTTTATTTATTTTTGCCACTGACAATAGTATTTCTTTTTTCTTTGTCCTATTATAATTCTCAAAACTTCTTTTGTTTATAATATTTTCTAATATATGGCTTTATAATTTCACACATGAATACAATGTATTTTGATCATAAGCACTCCAAGCTGTCCCCTGTCCCCTCCCCTTTGACCTCCCCAAGCATATCCCTTTCCCACCTTAATGTCCTCTTCTTTAAAAATATACCAAATCCTATTTAATCCAGTTCATGTTGTTCACATGTATATGGGTATAGGGTCATTTACCATAGTCTGAGCAACCTATCAGTGGCCATATCCCCAAAGAAAAATGATTTCCTGCCACCACAGTGACTATCAACTGCCCATACATCCTCAGTTAGCAGTGAGTCTTCATGAATGCCTTCCCAATCCATACTGAAATTATTGACTGGTTGCATCTTGTGCAGGTAACCACAGCGGCTGCATCAGCCATATCGTGTTTTGAAGTCAGCATTTTACACCACTCTTCCTGATCCTCTTGCTCTTAAGGTCTCACTGTCACCACTCTGAGATGCTCCCTGGGCCTTAAGAGGCACAGAGTTTAATATAGATGTCTCATTTAGGGCTGATCACTCAACAGTTGCTTATTCTCAGCCGTGAATCTCTATATTAGCCACTGCTCACTGTAAAAAGAAGCCACTGTAAAAAAAGTTGAAAGCAGCACTAATTTATGAGTGTAAACACAGATATTTAAAGATAGTTTGACAACATGTTCATTTAGCTAGACAGCAGTAGTAGAGTACCCTTGGAGTCCAAGGCCTCCTGAGCCATTGAATTTTGACCAAGTTCATAGTATAGGCTTAAATTCCCTATTGTGGACAGGTCCTTAGATCCAAGCATAAAATAAAGTGGTTGGTGATCTCCATCACTGTCATGCCAGTATTGTACCAGTGAGCGCATCTTACCTAGCAGGTTGATATTGTAGTATGCTGGGTCAACCCCTGGCATAGTGAAGACCATTGATGGATTTTAACTTTCCACTGGACTGCATGGCATCTTGTAGTAGGGTGCCATTCTACCATTTAAGCAGTAGGGAAGAAGTTTACAGGTTGGTTCAACTTGATTTCTCTAGGTTCTGTAACGAAAGTGTTATTATAACTTCTTGAATCGAATGTTTGTGTGTAATACTATATTTTAATAAATGTACAGAGGACTGAACTGTCTGTTTTAACTTTTTCCATAAAAATCTTGAAATGAGGTATTTTGATTGTTGAATTTTAAGTACAAATTTTATCTCTGGTTTTGTTAGACCAAATTTTAGTAGTGGATGACTTTGTTTCACAATTCACTTGATTTCAAAACTAACTTTTTGCTGTTAAGTTCTAATGTCATATGTTATGGGAAGACAATATATACTCTGTGATCATGAGTGCTTAGAATTTATTGACATTTTAAGGTGGCCTATCTTCTGATTTATGTTTAATATTTAATTAAAATATATACTCTATAATTGCTGGACACAGAATCCTCTGTATTCAATAACTCAGTCACTTAGATATCTTATGATTTATTGCTTAGTACCTGAGAGACTATTAAGGCTTCAAATATAAGAGTTGATTCAATATTTTTCTGAAGTTAGTCATTGCTTTATACATTTTGAAATTAAAATGTAATATCATAAATATTCATGATTATGTTTTCCTACTCTGCTATTTGTTTTGATCAATATGTTATCTTTCTGTTTGTGTTTTGGATTTCATTTTGTCAAATATTGTTCTTGTAGCTTTCTTTTGCTTCCTATTCAGCTGGATATCTTTTAAACAGATTTTCTTTCTGTTCTTTGGTTTCAAATTTGCATGTATCAGATAACTGCTAGTGGATATGCATTTGTTTAATATAGAGTGAGAGCTTCATTTTTAACTGTAAGTTTAACACACTTGGATTCTTTTTGTTGTTGTCATTAAATTAGAACTTATTTCTGTCACTGTAATGTTTTCCATTTGTTGTATTATTTCTTATTTTTACCATTTCCTCCTTATGTGCTGTTGTGACCTTGTGGTTTCCTTCTCTCTTCTGACAGCATTGGCTTTTATTTCTAGAGTGTGAAGTAAGGGTTGTGGTAGTGTGCATACTTGTATTTGACTGCATTGAGAATGCATCCAGTGCTTCTACATTACATAGGATATGTGCTATAAATTGTACACTATCATAGCTAAGTGGAATTCACTTGTGACCTCCACACTGGACCTCAGTGCATGAGGAATTTAGTAGTCATTTTCTTTCATGCTTTCTAGGCTTCTTAGTGTAGCTGGAATCCCTTTGATTGAGCACACCATCAGCATATGCATGCATGCATGCATGCATTTTCTTTTAAAAAATATTTATTTTTATTGGCACATTGTGTGTGTGTGTGTATGTGTGTGTGTGCGTGTGTGTGCATACATACATGCATTTCTCTGTGTGTTTGCATTAACAGTTCGGTGGCTGTTTAGGACAGAAGAGGGTGTTGGATACTGTGGAGCTGGAGTTACAGGTGGTTGTGAGACACCTAATGTAGCTGCTGAGAACAGAACTGGGGTCCAGTAAGTGCTCTTAATTGTTGAACCGTCTCTCCAGCCCCACATTTTCTTTTATAAAGAAGAGTAATTTATTTATATCACCACTTTGAAATAACATTGTTATAATACTGACAATGTACTTAATATTAAGCACTATGTCAGATACAGACAGTTTACTGGGACACATTGCTACCTGGGATGAAGACTCCATTTCCTGTTTTATTTTGCAGATGGGTAAGTCATATGCAGTGATTTGAAAGGTAATGTCCCCTTAGAGTCTCAGCCATTTGAACGAATGGTGGCACTGTTTGGGATTTGAAGGTGTGGCCTTGCTGGAATAAGTATGTCACTAGAATGGGCTTTATGAGTTTAAAAACTCACGTACATTTCGGGTGTGCTCTTTCTTTCTCCTGCTTGCAGTTGGAGATGTACACTCCGAGCTTGGTGTCCCCGCTGCCATCATGGACTCTGACTCCATAAGCCCAAATAGACTCGTTCTTCTGTAAGTTGCCTTGGTCACGGAGTTTTATTAGAGCAACAAGAAAGTAACTAATACACTGTGTGACTATATTCCAGGTGACAGGATCCAGTGGTTTTGATACATAGTATCTACAGGGATGCTTGCCTCTTGTAGCGCTCTAGTTCCTCATTGCTGTAATAGGGATGTGCTGGAGATTTTTTCCCCTAGGAATAGTGATGGGCTGTAATTCTGCAGATGCTAGCCCAGCCTGCTGACCAGCTGACCTTCGGATTTTGAAATAAGGAAAGTATAGGTCTTTACCTGGCCTGAGCTATTGTCGTTTTGTGTCACTGTTAGTTGTAGCTGAACCTAATTCCTCCTTCCCCACTTTCCTCCCTTCAAACCTCCTATATCACTATCCACCTTACTTGCTTTCATATTTATGGCATTTTTCTTTAATTGTTGGTATATGTTTGCATATGTTTATATATGTATATGTATTCCTAAATACAGATATATAAAACCTGCTCAGTCTGCATGATGCTATACAATGAAACAAAATCTTATAATATACTAAAAGGGAATTAATGAAGTTAATTTTCATGAAAGTTTCCTACAATCAATAAGTTTAGCAGAATTCTGCTTACTTCACAGAGTGGGCTGCACTTTTAGAAAGGAGGAAAAGCCTCTGTCTTGAGCAGCTTTGTGAGAGGCCAGCTGTTAAGTCTGAAAAATGTGACATCATCCAGAGAAAGGGCCAAGTGTTTTAACCCCAGGCTTCCCTGGAAGAGTTTGAGTGGAACAGAATGTTTCTGAGTACATGATTGGAACTCTTCTAGGTAGGGATGGAAGGAACATGTTGGGCATGGAAGAAGAACAGCATTCTGTGAGGAATATGGGCATTAACCCTGCATGGCTTACCCATGTGCCACACTGCAGCTCTGTGAGGGTCAACACAGCAGAAGATGCCCAAAGTCTGAGTGTAGTCCTGTGTAGGACAGACTGAAGGCAGCAGGCAGGAAGTAGGAAGTACTATCTATGTTTTCGGGGGTTAGAGTTTAAGTTTCCTAAAGGGAAATGAAGTTATCAACAGGGAAGGAAAAGTGGACTGTTCCAGGAAATTGTAGCCAGGCAGACTGGTTAGGAAGCAACTGCAATCACCATGTGAGAGAAGACAAGAGCTGGAATCAGCAGCCACAAGCTCAGGACAGAGAGAAAGGGGCGTGTCTGAGATAAGGAGACAAGATTGGCAGCACTTGGCTGCTGATTGGATATAGGATTTCAGGCTGACTTTCCTCTGGAGTGGGCCAAGGAATAAATGATGAAGCCTCAAACCAGTACAGAGCACCCGGGGAGGGGAGAAAAGTTCAATTTTAAAAGAGGACATTGGCTTTCCAAAGCCCTTCTCACCTTTCAGGTTTGCCTTGATTTTTTTTTTTTAAATAGGGTGCTGCTTGAAACTAGCCATTGCACACGCACTACCCTTGTGGGGCACAGGAGCAGCCTACCTCACATATGTGGTGGTGTTAAGGAAGAAGGCTTTTGGTAATATAAGAAGGCCCAGGTTAGAGCAGGAGGGAGGAGAGGCAGCTGAGCTGGAGAAGGCCTTGGAGCTGGGCCTCCTGCTTGTACCGGTTCTTTGCAGATTTCTTCCAGGATAAGTAGGGCTGTCTCAGTGGGCAGACTGGAAGAATCCCCGCTGTCTGCAAAGCCAGTGGACAGACTGAAAGAGCTCATGTAGGAGAGGACCTTTTGTGAGCCAGTTGGACTTGAGACTTGCCAATTAGGCTAGCCTGACAAGTGAGTCCCAGGGATTCACTTGCTGTTCCCTCCTCAGCACTGGGATTACAAATGTATACGCCCTGTTCAGCTTTATATGTGGGTACTGGAGATTTAATTCAGATCACCCTGAATGTACAGCAAATACTTTCCCTACTGAGCTATCTCCACAGCCCCAAGACCTGTTTTTCTGATGTCCACTCTGAGACACATCCAAGGTGTGTTGGAACAAATCAGGGGAAAAGGAAGCAGAACCTCAACTCATTCCAGAGTTTATAGCTTAGTGGTTGAGTGTGGAGACACATACACACCTAAGATGGGGTTGGGAGGAAATGAACAGGGTAAGGAGAGATGGTCAGCACAGGCAGCACATTCAAAGGAGCAGCACCTGACCAAAGGCATCAAAGCAGGCTGAGCTTTGATCTGAATATGGTGGGCTGGGCAGGATCTGAAGCTGAGAGTCATTTAGACACCAGCTCTGAATCCACAAAGAGGATAACCCAACTGTCCCCCGTCCCCGTCATATGTTTATGCTGGCCTCTCAACTGTGGCCATGTGGGGACATGAGGGACATTGCTGTAAGGGCCTTTACTTCTTATCCCTCCACTCAGGTATTAGAGATGCACCCTAGGACCCTCGCATTGGACTCTCATTACAGAATCTTTATGTCTAGCTGCTGGTGGTCTAGCTTCCCCAGAGGCACCAAATAATCTCCCAGAAGCATGACTGTATTTAGGTCACACCCTGCTCAAAAACATTCAGTTATCCTGAGTCACCTCTGCAAAGCTTTTCACACAGCCCAGTAATGAGAATCTCTGGTATATCTGCCCTGTCCTCCAAATTCCAAACCATCGCATCTAGGCTAGGTTCCAGCAATTGCTATCTTTAATAGGCACTCCAGGTAGTTGTCAAACTTAAGCAAATTAGAGAAAAAGTAATTTCTCAGAATAAATGCTAAAATTATAAACTTGAGATCCTGGAGAATTCAATGAAGTCATTTCTAGAGGAGGACAAGAGGAAAATGGATGTTCAGGGAGAGGCAGATTTGCAAGAAAGGGAGATGAAATCAGGTCACCCTATGGTTTGAATACGATTAGTACTCTCCAAAAACTCATGCTACATTTATTTGCTAATGTAATGATGTTGAGAAGTGTTGGGGTCATTAAGAGTTGGCTGTGTCAAGGGGGATCTATGTATCCTAGTGAATGAATTAATATTGATACTATTATTGTGGGAGTGGGTTGCTTCTTTTCTCATTCTTTTTCCTTGCTTTTGGCTCATTGAGACAGGGTCTGGTATAGGCCAGGCTAGACTGGAACTCTTGTATGGCTGAGGTTGGCATTGAACTCTTGATCCTCCTATCTCTACTTCCAAGATTACGGATATGGATATATGTCACTGTACTCATCTCTGGGGTGGGTTGTTCTGTAATGGAGCAGATTCTGGCTGACTTCATGATCCTGAGAATGGATTGTTATGTAGGGAGTTTGTCCCTGATACATTCTTTCTCCCATAGGCAGTAACTTCCCTTTTTACCCTTTTGTCATGTGTGAAACAGTACAAGGTCTTCACCAGAAATCAAGATGTCTGGGCAGGGTACATTAACTTCCCCATCTCTGTTCTGCAGCCATGAGCCAAAAGAATCCATTGATAAAGAACCCAGAAGGTAAACCAGGATGCCAATTTCTTAGTTTTCTTTTGAGATCAGGTTTCACTATGTAGCCCAGGTTGGCCTTGAACTCTCGATATTCCTGCCTCAGTATCCTGTGTGTAAGGATCATAGGTATGCTCAACTATATCTGGCCCCATGTTCTTATGAAAAACTAAACAAACACACCTTCTATATTTGTATGTTATGATTAAAAATATACAGTCAGCAACATGCTACTGAGGACTCATAATTAACATTGGATCACAAAAGGTGGTCACAGGCTCATAGGCTGGCAAGCATACTGCCATCTCCTCTGACCTTGACTCCTAGAGGTTAGCTCAGTTCCCACACCCTTCCCCATTTCCCTCTTCTTCCTTCACTCTGAATATTAGCAAAGGGAATTTACAGTCACCCAGACTGTAGAGTAACTTGCTCTTGTTCAATCATATCCCTGCTGTCTGAGTTTCATTTAGATCCAACTCAGCAAGACCTCTGCTGTCTCCTACCTCCACCTTGATATTGTGGAAAGATGAGCTTGGGGCTTAACAAAGCAGCCTTCCAATTTAAAGACTTTGGGTGTTTGAAATGTGCTTTTGCTCTTGCCTTTGAAGCCAGCTCTACCCTCTACAATGACCCATGAACTCTGTTCCCCTTTCCACATTATTGGTTTTTTTTAGCTAGCGAAGTTGTACGTATATACAGCTATAATGTATGTTTAGTCTCCTCTTCTATAAGCAAATTTTCTCTTGGGCTTCTAAAAACAATTTCTCATGCTATTTTGAGTCAGCTGCTGTGGTTTACTTTTCTTTGCATATGCTCTGGCTTGTCAATTTTCTTCTTAAAGTGAATGCAGCTCTCCACACGGGGCCTGATAAGGAGAGAGGTACATCTCTCTTACTTTGGCACAGAAAGTTTGTTAAGCTTAATGTGTGTGTCTTTGCACATGTGGAACAGATATCTATCATATTAATTAGCCAGTGACTCCCATCTTCATCCATTTTAGACTTCTATAACAGGATACCATGGACTGGATAATTTATAATTACAGAGTTTATTTGGCTCACAGTTCTGCAGGCCAGGGATTCCAAGATAGTATTAGTTGGAAAAGGTCTTTTTCTTACATCTGAATGTAGCAGAAGGCGTCATATTACTAGAGAGAGCAAACGAAGGGGCAAACTCATTGTTATAAGGACCCTACTTCTGCAATAGGGACACTAACCTATTTATGAAGAGTCTTCCTGACCCCTCTTCAAGGTGCATCCCTTAAGACTCTTTCAGTAATGTATGTTTCCAATATGTAAACTCTGGGGTACACAGTCAAAGCCTTTGACTTCATATTGGGAAATGTTGATTTTGTATTGATTTTGCATCACAGTGCCCTTGACTTAGCTAAAACCCTGGCCCTATCACAGGTAATGTTGATCACTCACGTCTGCCACCTAATAATCTCTGCTTCTATAGTCATGTGCAGCCCTTCAGGGGCTGCCAGGATGCTGAGCATTGTTTTGAGGTATGAATGTTTATTTAAGTGTGGAGTCAGGGAAGAAGCAGAAGTCTGTCTGCCAGATCCTGGTACCAGCCCAGTTGTTAACTCCTCCTGTGGCCTTGGGCTCTACTCTTGAATCATTGGACCATGGGTTTTTTTTTTCCCCTCTTTTTTCTTTTCTCTGTATAATTCAGGAGACAAGGACTATAAGGCACCCAAGCAACCTCTGTTTTTGACAAGGTCTCATAGCAAGGGCAGAAATGTGTTCAGAAAAATTTTATGTTTTTAACAGGGAGAGTGTAGGGATAGAGATGCTCAGAAGACAGGATGTTGAATCTGCTTCTCTTGGCAACATCTAGAAAATGCCACAACTCGTTCTACCAAAGTCGGTCCAGCATAAAAAAACCAACAGGTTCTTCTGCCTCTGGGACAGCCTTTGTTACCTCTATCTCATGCCTATACCTGAGGTTTGGTGGAGAGGTGCCAGTGGGCACAGGTGGGCTGGGCCCAGTGTTTCAAGAGCACTGTGTAATTTTTAACTGTGACAGTAAAATCATGGGTGAATTCTACTAACTTTTACAGAACAGTTGTGCTACTGAGGCATACCAAGATCCTGCAAGGTAGAGCAATGAGACAGAATGGAATGGTCTAGACTGTAGATACTGGGAGAATGCATGGGATTGGTTTTCTTGGTCAAGCTAGTAAGAAAATTTTCTATCACTTAACCCACAGCAGGGACATTATGTGGGAAAAGCAGCACCCTTGCTCAAACCAGAGAAAGACAAAGCTGGAAGATAGAAGTCCAGCAGATCACATTTTACTATAGAATTTTCTATCTTGAGTTCTAATAGTGCCAAAGAGTACACCAGATCATCTGATGTAAGTCCAGGGATAGGGCCTGACAGGATTGTCTTGGGGTCTAGGCCAGCATGCATGCCATATCCTGCACGGTGCTGGAAGTGTCAGGTGTATGACCCCGATCTGGTGAACCAGGGGTGGGGGCGAGCTGGATTGAAAACATAGGACTCTGGGAAGGGCCTACATGCTGAGTCTTGGGCAGATCCCTGACCTGTTCCAAGCTCCAGAGGAGTTCCTTTCAGTAGCACATGTGAGACCAGTTGGTTGAGCTCTGCAGTATCTGGATGGATAAACATGGCTGAGGCTGAAATCTTTATGGCTCCAGTTTGCAGGAGGATCAGGAAATCCTTTGGCCATTTAGAGAACAGATAGTCACTGTGCTGAGGATGTTAATGAACCATGAGGCAAAAGGAGAGAGTGCTGCAGGATGAGCTTCAGGAATGTAGGGAGCTCGCTGGACAGGACACTGTTCTTGTGTCTCTCCATTTATCCCATATCCCAGCTTCTGTACTTCATTCCCTGTGCAGATCCAGTATCCTGTGAGATTTGTAAAGATGCTGTCATTTTACAATAGGTGAAGGTGGAAGGCGAGTCAAGCAGCATTGCTGGCATTTTGGAAACAACAGAAGAGAAAACCTTTGCCATTGTAAAAAGAGGAACTCAAACTGTCAGGCTGTGAAGCAGGATGGTATCAGTGACTGAACCAGAGAAATGCTTTATAATATTTTGTTGATTCTACACTGTCAAAGCCAAACCAAATATAAAAAAGCCCAGCAATATAAACACCAAATATCCACAAAGGACCATGCCATTAAAATGCATTTAAAAGGCTGTATGCAGTGGTGCATGCATGCTTTCAATTCCAGTAATTAAGAGACAGAGGCAGGAGTATTGTGAATTCAAAGTCAGCCTGGGCTAGGTAATAAGACCCTGTCATAGAACAACAACAACAACAACAACAACAACAACAACAACAACAACAAAAAGAGCTGGTAGTGTAGCCCAGTAGTAGAGCACATATTTTGGCCCTGCCCACCAGCTAGTTCTAGTGAGTGATTGTAGAGTGGAATCAGGAAAATGGAGTGGGTGGTCCTGGAAGCACCAGCAGGCAGAAGGGACAATGCCTCCTGTTGGAAGGGCTGTCAGTCTCTGCCTTGAAGAGATGCTTGCTCAGCATGTTCAGTGCCTCCAGCTGCAGCGATATGAATTCCCAGGTGCCTTCTTGTATCCAGGCCCTCAACCTGGGAACAGGTGAAATTAAAGCTTGCTTTGTAGGTAGGACAGCTGAACACTGGACAGTTAGAAGATGTCACTCAGTTGAGCCCACAATGACTCAAAAAGGGAAACCGAGTCTCAGAGCAGGAAGCTAGAGGTCTACTGGATGTCACTGAGAGGCTGAAGGTCCCCCTTTTCCATCCCATCCACTCCCTAGACACCCCAATTCCCTTAGTTTGTCAGCTACATCTCTACACTTCCTGTTCTTTTTCTGAATTTGAGAGCGGTTTCTCAGCTGGATGTAATTATCTGTGGACTTCTTGTAGGTGGTGGGTAGACTCAGTTCTCCTGTGCCCCTCATCTTTCTTTTAGTCTCCTCAACCACCCAGGTCCTTGCAATTTAATTAAAAATATTGTTCACTGCAGGTCAAGTAGGTTCAATGATTACATTTTCTTTCTTGAACATCTTTTCATTTTCCCAGGATTAAAATGTGCACACTGCCTGTTCATTTGCATGGCTTGGGCTGCACCTGCCATCAATTTCTCCTATCAGACCTGTCAGAACCTTGACTGGTGGGTCTTCCCAAATGGGGAGCTAAACTTTCATCTATGTTTCTTGCACCAGCTCAATTCCTGGGGGGCTTAGTTCGCAGCATTCTGTCTGTGGGGGCATAAATAGAATTACATTTATAGGAGGCATGTGCATCACTGTGCAGGGCCTGGGTTTTGCTCCTTACTGTGAGGCAGCCTAGAAGAACCAGGACATCTCTCACATGGGTTCATAAGCCATTCTACTTATGGACATTCTGTTTTGTGGCTGCCTCTATTTGCCCTCCTGCTTCTTTCTTTGCTCTGGCTTTTTCCAAGAACCAGCATTTCCTAAACTGGTGGTATAGACTTTGTGTGTATAGACTTCTGCTAGATAGCACATGAGATGCTCTGAAGGCCACAGGATGCTAGCCAGCAGGGTAAGTGCATGATGGCAAATGCTCTGAATTCTCCTCTATGTATTACAAGGCACTGTAACAACACTGGCTGGTCCCCCATCACTATGAATCATAGAGACATAAACATTACATGGTCAGAAACTAGGTTCTTTCTTCATATTCCTATTCATGCCAATGGTGTCCAAGTCCCCCAGAGAGCAATTGAAAAAGCTTCCCATAAGGGCAGCATGTGCCTTGGGCCTTTCCTTTGGTGCTTAGTCTTTTGCTGGCATACCCAAAACACTGAGCTGGCCCTGCACTCTCCACTACTACCTCTGGTCTCGACATCTCTCTTCCTTTTCACCATTCTTAGCTTCAAGTAATTTTGACTTTGGCTGTCTTTATGTGGCTGGTACCTGCTGTGGATATCACTCTATGTAAATAAAACACTGATGGCCAATGACCAGGCAGGAGGTAGGTGGGACAAGGAGAGAGGAGAATTCTGGGAAGCGGAAGGCTGGGAGAGAGAGAGACTGCAGCCACCGGGAGGAGAACAGCATGTGAAGACGCCGGGAAGCCACCAGCCACGTGGCAAGGTATAGATTTATAAAAATGGGTTAATTTAAGATAAAAGAACAGTTAGCAGGAAGCCTGCCATGGCCATACAGTTTATAAGTGATATAAGCGTCTGAGTGATTATTTTATAAGTGGATTGTGGGACTAAGGGGCTTGGGGAACCTGGAGAGAAGCCCTCCAGCTACAAATGGCGCCCAACGGCTCGAGTTTCCACCTTAAACCTGAGAATATTTAATAACCAATTCTAAACAGAGCCAAAACCAGGTTCCTGCTTCTTGTCTCATATGAGCAGCTAGACGCCGCAAAACGCAGGTTTGAACACTGGCGGGTTCCTGGCGGGTGCGTTTGACCGGCAGTATGGCGGAAATGAGGCATCTGCCAGCGGCAAATTAAGCTGTGTGGTAGATTTAGTCTTTACTAGTATTTAAAAAAAAAAAAAAAGAGGTTTCTGGGCTACATGCTGCTTTGATAAAAGCTTAGACCCACTATTTCTGACACTTGATGACTCCCAGAGCTGGCGGAAAACGTACCACTGCCATGTTGGGAACCTGAAATGGGCGGAGCCAGCAGCCACAGCGCCGTTTCAGGCTTACAATGGTACAGTTTAAAGCTAGGCTCAAGGCTCAAGGTAATATAAAAAATAAGCCATGTAACGATGGCTACCACACAGAGAATCTGGATTATGTTGTCTTTGATATTCGTAACTGAAGAAAAACATTTGATTACAAAAGCTGTTGAGTTATGCCAAAATGTATATTTTAAAAGTACCTTGACTTCAAAATTTGGATATAAGGATATGTTACTTTGGAAAAGAAGTTCTGCTTTTGTCTCCACAGAAAGCCAGAGGCTGTGGACTTGTTCCAGATTAAGATACATCAGGTTTCACCAGCCAAGATCCCCTGAAAGGTCTCCGATGACACCATGGCCCAGATGATCCAACATCCAGACCGGTTTCAAGGCAACTGGTTCACACAATACAGCCTCACGGACTACCCCATAGGTCTAAAATTTTCTTTGTATCCCCATAAGATACAGCGCCCCCTCCAGCAGGAAGTAGTAAGAGATGCTACGCCCAAATTCCCAAATATACCAAGCTGGCTTTAGAGGTGGAATTGGCTCACTCCCCCTCTAAACCCAGACATATTGCTTTAAAAAAAAAATGGTTAAAAGATTCTTGTGTCCCAAATCAGAAGAGCCCTCTGGTGTGGGACAGAGAAAAACCAATATTTTTACTTAAAACAGGTTGATTATAAATGTGATCTCTTTCTAAAAAAGAAAAGGGGATATAATATAGATATATAGGAGGATATGGAGATGATAAGATAAAAGGGTAGATTAATGAACCTACTTTTAAAGAACAACTTGTTTAAAATGTTTTACATTGGTATAGATTTTAGTTTATGTTTAAAATGTTTTACATTGGTAAAAATTTTGGTTTATTGATACAAACTTGAAGTTAATTTTGTTATACTGTATATATATATTTCTATTCTTGTTTGAGGTATTATGTTTAACTCATTTAAAATTGTAATGGATGATTAAAAATAGATTAATAATCAGTCATCTATGATAATCATATTTGTAGCCATGTTAGTTAAGTCTTCTAGGTATACATAGATATATTTCAGATAGATAGGTAATCTTCAAACACTTCATAGACCTAGAGAATATGGCATTTAAATAACTTAGAATTCTGTTGACGTGAGACACAATTGCTCCTGGCTGCACCAATTGATCCCGAGAGAATGTTGGGCTTCTAAGACATTTCCATTTGGAAGTTTGTCTTTTTGGCACAAAATGGCCTACTGGGCAAAGAACTGCCCTTGCCTTGACGGCTGACAGTACAAATGCAATGCTGTCCTTTCTGGACAAGCGGGACACAAGGAAAGCGACCACTGTACTCTGCCAAGACAGGGTAAGATGGTCTTTCAGAAATCCTGCTTCTGAAAATGGTCTGTCAGATACTCTAGGCCTGTAGCCAATTTGAATGCACCAACAATGCTGAGAAACATCAGGTGACTGTCCAGGCTGCCAGCTGTCTTGGTCTACTCTTGCATGATTCCCGAAGTTGCTTGCATCCGTCTACCATTTCTCAGGTACCATTATGTTCCTTCTCAGGTCTTTGATGTGGTTGAAGACTAGATAGTCGTAATTTCCTCAGTTATGATAAAAGATAAGTTAGCTATAAAACCTTAAACTCACAAATATAAGATAGATAGGACATCTTCTTTAATATTGTAACTATAATTCTTGCTCGGTAATTGTTTTGTTATATGTAATTTTACCATGTTAAAGTTAAAACCTTCCTTTTTAAAAAAAGAAGAAAGGGGAAGTGCTGTGGATATCACTCTATGTAAATAAAACACTGATGGCCAATGACCAGGCAGGAGGTAGGTGGGACAAGGAGAGAGGAGAATTCTGGGAAGCGGAAGGCTGGGAGAGAGAGAGACTGCAGCCACCGGGAGGAGAACAGCATGTGAAGACGCCGGGAAGCCACCAGCCACGTGGCAAGGTATAGATTTATAAAAATGGGTTAATTTAAGATAAAAGAACAGTTAGCAGGAAGCCTGCCATGGCCATACAGTTTATAAGTGATATAAGCGTCTGAGTGATTATTTTATAAGTGGATTGTGGGACTAAGGGGCTTGGGGAACCTGGAGAGAAGCCCTCCAGCTACAGGTACCTGCCTGGTGACGTATTGGTTTGAGCTGGGTGCTCTAGCATGGCTGAGATGAGGAGACAGAAGCATACAGAATGCAAACCCATTAATGCTTTGAGGTCAACCTGCCTTCCTGGGAGCAAAAGGGATGTTGCCCACACCTCAGTGCTTTTGAGTAAGACTCTGATGTTGGATTGTAGTTGTGTTCCCTTTGAGCATTTTGCAGTTTCATAGACTGGCCTGAGTCCACACACACCTGCCTGTATGATCATGCCTCCCAGTCCTGTTCCTGTGCTACAGTCTCTGCTCTTGAATTAAGCTTGCCTGCCCCATTGATCACAAACTCCCTGAGCATGAGCCTTGGCTTTCTGTTCCCCAGGGCTTTTCAGAACGTCCAACCCAGCTGCACCCGATCTAAATGGAACATAGCTTTTGACAAGTTTTGAAATGACACAAGTTTTAATGTTGAAATGCTTTTGGATCTGTGATAAATGTGATTCATATTTGTAAAACACTTTACACAAATAAAAATAACATATTGGGATCATTAGTTCTCCTTCCTTCCCTCCCCACTTCCTCCTTTTGGTTTCTTTTCCCTCTTACTCTGACTCCCTCCCTTCCTCCTGTCCGGCCCTCTCTTTCTCTCCCCTCTGTCTTGCTTCCTTCTCTCTGTCCCCCTCATTCTCTGTCTCTCCCCCTTCTCCATGCAGATTCACTATAACTTTTTCCCAGATACCTGTGACTATCTTGACTATAAATGTTTTTGCATTTTAGATTTATTTTAAATTTTTGGTTACACTACTAAGATATCTTGGGGAATTTATCTTTGTTTTATATACACTCTATCCATACAATCTGAGGGTCATTTTACACCTTTGTTGTTAGTGTGCCAGAATGTTGATCACACAGGTCAGGTGACATCAAAGGTAGACTTTTTCTGCTTGTGATATTCCATTTGTCAGGTCCAAAGGAAACTCCATTTCCCCAAATTCAGGTGGATGGCAAAAGCCGGCATTCTTCTAGAAAATATGAAGCTGGCTCCCCTCTACCAAAGGAGCCATTTCCCTTATCACTGGCAGAAGGGACAAATGACTGTCAGTGGCGCCTGTTAGCATAACAATGTGCATGCTGGCCTCTGGGCTCCCTCAGTATCACTTCCTCCCATACTGCTACCCTAAACTTCTCCAACTCCTGGCCTTCTACTCTCATTTCTCCTTATAACCCTGCTATTTTGGCTACATGCTCTCTTGCTCTACTCTTCGGCTCCTCCTCTCTCTCTGTTCTGCTGCTGCTTCTCTCATGGCCAGGTCCAGTCTGCTGGCCATGTCCAGTATACTAATTTCTCTCTCTGCTCCGGACTCTTCCAGATGCCTCTGGCTGTACTCTCACTCATATCTAAAGAAAAACCTTCCCCTCGACCATACCATGGAGAAGTATGCTGTCAGTTTATACACAGTTGATGTCCAATGTTTCAGATTTTGGAGTGTTTTGTATTTCATATTTTTAGATTATAGGTTAGTGAATATGTAACCTGTATTTTGGTTCAAATATATGGCCACATACAGGGACTGTCCCAACACACACCCTCACTGTGGCTTTCTTTTCTAGCCCTGAACACCATCAGCTTCCCAGGCCTCTGCTCTCCCTGCCTCCAGGGAAGTTGCCATCAAACAGATGGATGGGCACTTCTCAGCTTTAGAGGAAACTCACTCCAGCAGCCTAAGAGCAGTTTGAGAAACAAATGTCTCTGTTGTAAACATCTCACACAGCCATAAAGTGCAACCTCTCTTTAGAGCCACAGGGAGAGGTGACCTTGCCCTTCAGTGACCCCTGCAGTTGGACCCTGTGGTTTATGAATTGTTTTCTCCACAGGGGGAATTGGTGGTATTGGGTAGTGGGATTAGAGGTCATGTAGAGTCCCAGGCAGGCCATGCTAGGCTGTGCAGTGTGGGATTTCCTTCCACTGGATCTGATGCTACTGTGCCCCAGACAGAGCAAGAGAGCACATGTATTGGTTGAGGCTGGCCCTGCTCTTTGGGGGCTGGGTTTGTACTTAGGAAAATCTTCTCTGCCCCTAGGGGCTGAATCCATCTCTCATCAAGCTGCAGGGGGCTATTGAGCTAAGAGGGTACATTAACTTACTTTGGTTATCTAACCAAATTCCATAGACAAGGTTGCCCAAAAACAAGTTTATTGTTCCTGAGTTTTTGAGGCTGATAAGTCCAAGACCAAGGGATGCTTTCTCAGTCTGTGGTCTTTCCTTCTGTATCTCTTAAAATAATAAAAACGTAGTTACTCATTTGTTTCTTTGTTTTGTAGGGTAGAGGTGGTGGTGGGCATAGTAGTGGTGGTGGACATGGTGGTGGTGGTGGAGGTGGTGGTGGACATAGTAGTGGTGGTGGACATGGTGGTGGTGGTGGTGGTGGTGGTGGTGGACGTGGTGGTGGTGGTGGTGGTGGTGGTGGACATGGTGGTGGTGGTGGTGGTGGTGGTGGTGGACATAGTAGTGGTGGTGGACATGGTGGTGGTGGTGGTGGTAGTGATGGACATGGTGGTGGTGGTGGGGGTGGTGGTGGACATGGTGGTGGTGGTGGTGGTGGTGGTGGTGTGTGTGCACATGCATGCATGTGAACATGCATGTGTTCGTGGTTGTGAGGTTGGAGGACACTCTGCAGGAGACATATCTCCTTCTATGTGAATCCCAGGGACTGAACTTGTTGGATCGGGGTCTTGCAATAATGAGGGACAGACCATCAAAGTCTATTAAACCAGAAACAAATTTATATTTATACTAAAAATAAAAATATTATTCCAGAAAAATAAAAAATAAAATTATAAAACACTGCAGGGCATGAAAGCTAATCAGCTAGGTGAGACCACAGCCAGTGTTGGAATTCTGACACTGTGGCAGCTGGAGAGGGGTTATGAGCCTCTTTTTATAGTAAAGGGTGAGCATGAGACATAGACAAAGGAATTTTTACAATTTTGAAGTCAAACTTTTAGAGACAAATTGTTTTAGGTTTTTACAATTTTCCATTAACAAGGTTTTAGGGGGTTTTGGCTAAACAATATTTGTATATCCCTGCAGCCCTTCCTGACTCAGTTAGTTGATGTTTGTCCAAATCTGCAACTTCTCCTGACATAGATAGGTTCCCATAGGAGGGGAATAAGAAACAATGCAAGGCAGGATGCCACATAGAACTCATTAAAAGTTAACTTTGGTTTTGGTAGTGAGTGGTAGGGGGTTCTTGAAGAATAGCTAACTCCAGGACTGCAAAGGACAATCTTTAGTAAAAAACAAACAAACAAACAAACAAACAAAAAACAGCAACTAACATTTGGGTTGTTGACAGAGCTGCCCATAAAACATGGAGGAGCCCAGTTAAAGGTTAATCCTTTTTTTTTTCCTAGCCAAGCTGATGGCTGTCAGTTTCCATTCCCTAAGTTTATAATTTTATATTTCTATATTCCTGGACCCTTCAAACTCAGGTCATCAGGCTTGGCAGTAAGCTTGGTTATCCACTGAGCCATCTTGCTGGCCTCTCTGGTGTCTCTCAAAATCCATCTATTTTTTTCTTCTGACTGAGACTAGTCAGATTTGATTAGGCCCTTTCTAATAATGTCATATTAACTTATTTTCCCCTTTTAAAAGGCTTGTCTCTAGATATGGTTCTACTCAGACTTCAGGTGACTGAAGAGGTAAGCATGGGGCCTGCATGGGTCTACACCGATCCTCTGCTTATATGGCATAGCTGTTAGCTTGGTGTTTGTGTGCATGTCCAATGGTGGGAGCAGGAGTATCTCTGACTCTTTTGTCTGTTCTTGGGACTCTTTTCCTCCTATTGAGTTGCCTTGTCTAGCCTTGATATGAGGACTTTGACCTTGTCCTGTATCTTGTTTTGTCCTGTTTGGTTGTTGTCTCTTGGGGACCTGCTCTCTTCTGAAGAGGGGGAGTGAATTTAGGGCAGAGGGAAAGTAGGAGGTGGGGGAGAGCTAGGAGGAGTGGAGGGAGGGGAAACTATGGTTGGGATGTGTTGTATGAGAGAAGAATCTATTTTCAGTTAAAAAAAGAAGAAAAGATGGAAAGGAAAAGAGGGCCTATGGAACAAAAAGAAAAAAGGGAAAGAGTTCCATGTTTAGATGAAACGGAGTGGATTAGTGTGGTTCTGGGAAGGTTCTCAGAGTCAAGGTCCGGCCCTCGTTTATTATTCTGTAGGACATTGATGTTGCTTTTGCATCTGTGTCTCCACTCCCACAGGATGGACAGTAAAGGAACTGCCTAGAGTGCTTACCAAACGTTCTGCCCTTCTGAACACAGTTCACAGAGGAACTGTTTTGTTCTGATAATATTTGAGAACTGAGACAAATATTGTTCCCACTTGTTAGGGGTCTGTGTGACACAGACCCAGCACCTGGCTTATTTAGGCAGGTGTATAGTCACCTTATGCTGTACCAAACAGATGCTTTTTCGTGTTGGAAACATCCTGCCAGAGTCCTCATAGGATAGAAAACACATATTAGATGTCCCAAAGGCAGGGGTGACTGGGAGAGTACCTGGGAGGGTACCTGGGAGGGTACCTGGGAGGGTACCTGGGAGGAGGGTTGCAGGCCTCAGGGACTCAGAAAGTCAAATAGCACAGATTAGTACTAACTGGGAAGTTTTGTTATTGATCTAGCATGTGAATGATCCAAGACAGGGATACCTAGCCTTTTCTAAAATTTGGGCAGAGAAAGGGAAGAGGACCCAGGAAGTCCAGTCACTGGTGCAGCAGTCACAGAGGAGCCTGCAGTTCATCCAGCAGGTGGCACCATCCAGCTGGGTATAGGGAGAGCCCGCCCTAGCAATGTCTGCACCAGACTTTCCCACAGGGTGGGTCCTAGGCACCAACACCACACACAGAGGGCACTAGCCTGATGTGGCCTTATCTTTCCTGGAGAATGAGAAGGAAAATATTTATTTGCTATCCCCTGGGAAGTCTGGCCTTAGACACATGAAGTAAGCTGTGAGTCCTGGATGTGCTGGCCAGTGGCCAGTGGGCAAGGAAGACCAGGGTAAAAAGTGTCACAGTAATTAATAAAGGCACATTTCTCCCCAAGGCCTCCCCTTCCTAGGAGAGGAGATCTAGTTATAGACACTGTCTTAAAAGTTATCACTTGGACTTGAACTGATTTGAGTAAGTGGCTGGGATGATTTAAGCTCTTCTTGTACTAACACTGACCCCTTTGTGTGTCAATCTGAGTCTGGCAGGAGGATCCAGACCCTTCTCTGGACCTTTTGAGTTCCCTAACCTGTCTGTTCCTTAGTGTAGTCTGTAAAATGAAGACATTAACAATTCTTATTTTATGAAAGTCACCATGAGGGTTAAGTTAATATATACAAAGCACTCAGGGATAGCATCTGAAGCATGGTTATCACCTCTAAGATATTATTGCCATCAGCTCAGCCCAAGGTAATTTTCTTAACTAGGTCGTGTAACTCTAACGCCTTGTGTACAGAAGGTCCCCAGTAATGATGAATAAGATTTAAATGTGGAAAGAGGAACGTCCAGCAGGTTATGGGGAGTGGACAGCCCATGCTGTTACCTGGAGGCACCAGCCAAGGCTACAGGGATATCCTTGACTTTACATATGAAGGCACCTGATAGCTGAGCCATCCAGACATGAACTTGGGGCAACACTGAAGAGAAGAGGAGCCAGCTCTGAGGAAGGGAGGGCATGAGCCATGCCAGCTAGCCTGGGCTGGAACACCCAAGGAGATAGGCCAAGCTGAGAAAGAGCCAGGCCTACCTAACTAGGGCAAGAATAGAAAGATGACTGGGAATTAAGAGGCCACTGGGAGCTCTGATCTTTGTCACCCCACATCTGACTTGGAAGGTCATCAGGCTGGGCGTACACCCAGGAGAAAGGCTGCTGGGGGCTCAGGTGGGTGGCACAGGAGAGGGAGGGCATGGCTGTGGCTTAATACTGGGCCGTAAAGGAGACTTGGTGGGACACCTTAGGCAAGGAGCTGGACAGCAAGGCAAGGGGGAGGGGCTTGGGATAGAGGCTTTTGTCCTGTGTACCTGACTCGGCCTCCATCCTGGTTTCTTTTCTCTATTTCCAGCTTGTATGGCCTGAAGGATCAGAGGAGTGGGGAAGTGAACAGGGCTACACAGGCAGGACTGACCTCTGTATTATTATCTCATTCCAGACTATTCTGTCTGGTGGTGAAAACTGGTGGTGAAGATGCAGGAACCCTATATTCAAGAGTGATGAATTGGAGTTACAGATACCATTTTCAAGATGTGTGACCTTGGGTGAGTTAATTATCTTTTCTGTGTCTCAGGAATCTTTGGAACATTAAGTTCTTGTTAGGCCTGCATTGTTTCTGTAACAGCCTAGCTCCTGGCCTGAAGGATACCTTTGTATTTAGGTAGATGTGGGAACTCCATTAACAGTTATCTGCCCTGTGCTGGGCATGAACAGGCAAATCCCAGGACCATGTGCAGAATTTTCTGTAGGTCTAAAGCTCTGCTACAGAATGTGGTGGTTTAAATAAAAAAATACCCTTTATGGGCTCAGATATTTGAACAACTGATCCCTAGTTGGTGGCACTACTTGGGGAGGTTGTAGAATCATGGAGAGGTGGCGTCTTGGGGGAGCAAATTTGTTACTTGTAGTCTTGCCTCATTACCTGTTTACTCTCTGCTTTGTCCTTGCATTTGAAGGTGGGAGCACTCAGCTTCCTGCTCCCGTGACCATGCCTGTGGATTATTGCCATGCTTTGATGGAGTCTTAGGCCTCTGGAAGTGTAAGCTAAAATAAACTCTTTCTTCCACAATTTGCTCTTGGTTATGGTGTTTTATCACAGCAACAGAAAACTAGCTAAAACAGACTAACTAGATTCTCTTCTCTCCTTCTTCCATTCAGGACAATGCTTGGGCTCTGATCTCTAATGGTGCTGGAGAATGGAATCCAGACACTGTCAGCACAGAACCATATTCACAGTTCTGTTTCCAAAGGTCTCAGCTTTCAAGGAGAGGCAGCCCTGTGGAGGGCAGATGAGACAAGTGTGTGGAACAACACTGATGGGTCAGGATTAGTCTCCAGGTTGGCATTGGGGTTTGTTGGAAAGGCAGGCTGGCTAGACTTCAGCTCTGGCTGCTCTTGGAACTCCATTAGTGAGGTCTCAAGAACCTTGTTTCTATAGCCGCAGCTCCCTCTTTTGCTATTTGCTGCAGACCCAGGCCACAGAGGAGCCTTTGGGACAGATTGCATTCAGGGTTGAAAGGCTATGGCAGTGGCTTGCTGCTCATGCCCTGTCCTGTGCAAGCTGCTGGCCCGTGATACGTTTAAACACTACTCTGCATCAGATGGAAACAGCAACTCTGAAGAGGTTTGCTATTACCCAGAAGTCATTTCTCATAAATCCATTTTCTTTGCTACACTATTGGCTTCAAACACATGCAACAGTGAGGGCTGGCTGTGGAGGCACTGTGCATTCTCACAGGTAGGTTTTGACTACGTCTATGAGTCTCTTGGCTGGTACAGTGTGTACTGTAATCCATGTTGACAGTTCCTATTAGTACCACCAACGTGAAAGATGGGATCCTGGCTCAGTCACATCAGTATTGACCTGAATGAGACTTCAGGCCTCCTTCTCCCAAACTCATGCATGATTGTGAGTCACCTATCACTCAGCTGTGTTTTACCCTTATGTTTTGATTAGAAAAGAAGACAGCATGAGACTGAAGACAGCCTCCTGCTGGGAGGGCATGGGCAAGGTCTTTAAAGTCTCTGAGGAGCATAGAGAGAATGAAGAATCCACCCAAACATAGTTCTCTGATACTGATACACTGAGGAGTCTCCCAGGGCCTCAGAGGTAGATAGCAGAGACCCCGTTGAATAGTTTCCTTTTCCTTTTCCATCTCCTGTCTCGTCAATGCTAACAGTGCTCAGACTCCTCATGGCTTTCATGTGTCCTCATAGGACCAGGCCAGTCTGGGAGGCTGACCTGCCTGGGTGGGATCATGTAAACAGAGCTAGCTGCCTGGCCCTGGTCCCAGGCCCTAGGTGTGTCTGTTCTCCAATATTTTGAGTAGAAGCCTCACACCTGAGATGGTGCTGATAGCTAGAGTGGCCCTGGTCTTCAGCTATGGCAGTCAGGTGGAGGAGCATCTGGGAAAGAAGGAAGGAAGGATATTGACTGTCAAGTCCTCGTTAGTCACTGCAACAACGTTCCAAAATGACTGCAGATGAACAGTGGCAGTCTGAATTGTATTTGGTTTTATTTTCTCTTTGGGAACAGCATCAGGCCTGAAAATGAGAGTGGCAACAGCCTACCACAGGGCTGGTTACTGTGGCTGTGGCGCTTCAGGAGTCTGCAGAATAGGGAGACTTTGATACAGGGTC
Organism: Peromyscus leucopus; assembly: GCF_004664715.2. Lineage (NCBI taxonomy): Eukaryota > Metazoa > Chordata > Mammalia > Rodentia > Cricetidae > Peromyscus > Peromyscus leucopus. The sequence continues at coordinate 99,553,335 of NC_051070.1, forward strand.
TGCAGGCTATCTGGAGAAGGGGGTGGGGAGAGCCTTGCCAGGGACACTCCTGTCAAGCCGTTTAATCTGTTTTGCAAGCACACGATCTGGCATCCAGGTACTTCTGAGATGGGGAAAATCAGTGTTGGTGCCCCCACAGGTGCCACTATCAACATCTGACCACTGTAACTTTTGAAAAGATGCATCAGGAGCGTATTGGTTGTAGTATTAAGGCAACTCCACATAGTTAAAAGGGAGGTTTATTTTGTGGGGTAAATTATAAGTAAAGGTTTAGGTTACAGGGTCCAGGAAAGGTGTAGCACAGTCCAGTGGTGTTCTCTGGAAAACTGCTCAGTCTACCTCCAGCGTCCAGGATCCAGAAACCAAGAGAGCTGGCACATTCAGATCTCGGGTCTTAAGCGTTCCTGTCTCAGTCCCGTGTTGTAGGCGTAACAGTTACTGAAGCCTCAATGGGGGTAGTACTTCCAGGTCAAAGCTGGAACAGCTACCCACTACATCTCCCCCTTTTGTCTAAATAAGAAGGTTCTGATCTAATACAAGACTATATACAAAGGAATGGTTATCAAATATTGTCCAGGAGTAATAAGGCATAATGACTCAGAAAAGATGGAACTACAACCAACACGAACAATATCAAACAAGAAACATACTAAAATTCAGAGAAGTCTGGAGCATAGGTAAATGACACATTACAGAGATCATTCCAAAAGGTGTCCTATCCTAAAGAACCTAAATCTAATACTTAATATGTTCTCTCTAAGATATTGTATATATACTAAGTTGTAACTATAACTGCTAGTCTTCTATCCCATCAAAGACCTGAGAAGAAATATAATGATACCTAAGAAATGGAAGATGCATGCAAGCAACTTTTTGGGGTCTTGCAAGAGTAGACTGAGACAGCTGGCAGCCTGGACAGTCACCTAATGTTTCTCAGCATTGTTGGTGCATTCAAATTGGCTACAGGCCTAGAGTATCTGACAGACTATTTTCAGAAGCAGGAATTTTGAAAGACCATCTTACTCTGTCTTGGCAGAGGTCAGTAGTCACTTTTCCTTGTGTCTCGCTTGTCCAGAAGGTTAGCATTTGTACTGTCAGGAGTCGAGGCAAGGGCATGTCTTTGCCCAGTAGGCCATTTTGTGCCAAGAAGACCAATTTCCAAATGAAAATGTCTTAGAAGCCCAACATTCTCTCAGGATCAAATTGGTGCTGTCAGGAGCAATTGTGTCTCATGTCAACAGAATTCTAAGTTATTTAAATGCCATGTTCTCTAGGTCCATGAAATGTTTGAAGATTATCTGTCCATTTGACCTATGTATCTGTAAATCTAGATAACCTAACTAACATAACTATAGAGATGACAAGCATAGGTGACTATAAATCACCTTATCTACCTAAATAACTTAAGGATTGAGGCTTCATATAAACAAGGTAAACAGTCTATAAGCAAATGTATGGTAAAAGGACAATGACTTCAAAATTGTGACAATACACAAAATATCTTTAACAGAGGTAGGAATGTATAGTGCAATATACAATATGACAATAATCCTAAATATATATCAATATACAAAATATCCTAAACAGAGATAGAACATACATACAGTATGACAGATATAAATTTACATTTGTATGAATATACAAAATATTTGAAATAAGAGTAGAAATATATGTACATTACAACAATATAGTTCTGTATTTGTATCAATATACAAATTATCTTAAACAGGAATATAAAAATAGTTTACATTTGTATCAATGTACAAGAATACATAGCAGTACAAATTATCTAAGGCTGCTATTTTACTAAATTTGTTTACTAGTATGTACAATAATCTACCATAATATCTTAAACCTATCCATTCGGGCACCAGATACTGGTTGTAGTATTAAGGCAACTCCACATAGTTAAAAAGGAGGTTTATTTTGTGGAGTAACTTACAAGTAAAGGGATAAGTTACAGGGATAAGTAAAGGTGTAGCACAGTCCAGCATTGTTCTCTGGAAAACTCTGCTCAGTCTACCTCCAGCGTCCAGGATCCAGGAACCAAGAGAGCCAGCACATTTGGATCTCGGGTCTTAAGGGCTCCAGTCTCGGTCCCACCTTGTAGGCATGACAGTTACTGAAGCCTCAATGGGGGTAGTACTTCCAGGTCAAAGCTGGAACAGCTACCCACTACAGGAGTGGGGGCAGAGCTTAGGAGTGGGAATTGGCTTGCTGTTAGAGTACTTGTAGCAACAGATGTGGGATTGGAACCAGACCATGTGGTAGTGCTTGCCTGTAATGCCTGGAGGGTAGACACAATAGCAACAGTTCATCTAGGCTAGGTTACCTAAGACCCTGCCTCAAAACACAACAAAGACCAATGTTTACACATTCAGGGAAAAAAAAAAGTACCTTTCTGCATGAACCCAGTGGTTTCTGATCCTCTAAGACTGTTGGCTGAGGTCCCTGGTTGATACCAGAGCCATTACGCTAAACACCCAAGGTAGCCTTTGTCTTAGTCACTGTTCTATTTTATGAGGAGACACCATGACCAAGGCAACTCTTACGAAAGGAAACATTTAATTGAGGCTTGCTTGTAGTTTCAGAGGCTTAGTCCACTATTATCATGGGGGGGGGGCATGGTACTGGAGCAGTAGCTGAGAGCCATATCCTGATATGTAGGCAGAGAGGAAGAGAGAGAGAAAGAGAAACTCCCAGCCTAGTATGGGCTTTTGAAACTTCAAAGCCTACTCTCTTTGTGACACACTTTCTCCAACAAGGCCACACCTACTCCAATAAGGCCACACCTCATAATCCTTCTAATCCTTAAACAGTTCATCTCCTTGATGACTAAGCATTCAAATATATGAACCTATGGGGGGCATTCTTATTCAGCCTTAAAAACTACACAGGCCCTTCCTTTTGCAATGGGTGTGAGTAAACCTGTAGGGCATTATACTACATGAAAAAGGCCAGACTCTGGCTTGGGGTAGAGCGCTTGCCTAGCATGCAGAATGCTCTGGGTTCTATCGGAAGCACTTTGGAAAACTGACCACACACACCTATAATCCCAGCATCACTTAGCAGAAGGTATCAAGTTGAGTCCAGCCTGGGTAATATGATGAAAGCAAAAAAGGAAAGAAAAGTTAACTATGGGAAGTGAAGTCCTGTTAATGAGCATGATTGTAGTGATCAATGGTTATATGTATCAACCATATCAAGGTTAATACCTTATATAGATAGGATTCTTTAAATTTTTTTTTTTTTTGGTTTTTTATCTGAATACTGTTTTCCCTCCCTCTTTTCCTCCCAGATGCTCCCCACCTCCTCTCTCGTCTGGATGTACTCTTTTTCTCTCTATTAGAAAAGGACAGACTTCTAGGAGATAACAATAAAACACAACAAAATAAAATATAATGAGATAAATTGAAAACCATCATATCAAAGTTGGACAAGACAAGCTAACAGAAAATAAAGAGCCCTAAGAAAGGAAAAAGAATCAGAGGCCTGTTTATTTACACATTCAGAAGTCCAATAAAATTGCTAAACTGAAAACTGTAGTATAATTCAGAGGACCTTGTGCAGACCCATGTAGGCTTTGTACTTGCTGCTTCAGTTTCTGTGAGTTCACATGAGCTTTGCTTAGTTTTAAAGGGCCTTGTTCTCCTGGTGTCCTTCATCACCTTTGTCTCCCCTACTCCTTTTGCGTCCTCCTCTGTGGGGTTCCCTGAGCTCTGAGGGGATGTATTTGATTGAGGTATCCCATTGAGAGCTATGTGTTCCAAGGTCTCTTTCTGTGTAATGTCTTGCTGTGGGTCTCTGTGTTTGATGATGACTGAATAAGGTACTCATCTATCAGTATAGCAGAATATCATTAGAGTCATTTTATTGTTACTTTTTTTTCAAGACCAGTAGGATTTGGTTTTGCCCTAGGTCTCTAGGCTATCTAGTCTCTGGTGTCTCTGTTTCTTGGTCACCCAAGCACTGTTAGGTGTGGGTTGCATCTCATGGAGTGGGCCTTAAGTCAAATCAGACATTGGTTGGTCACTCCCACAAGGTTTGTGCTGCCATTGCCCTAGCATATCTTGCAGGCAGGACAGATTATAGGTCAAAGGTTTTGTGGTTGGGTTGGTGTTTATTTTTCTCTTTTGGTAACCTGAAGAGTACGTTTCCATGACATAGACACTAGACCATGGGGGTGAAGGTTTTATGAAGGTCCCAGCTCAACCTTTCCATGTTCAAGGAGTTGTGTGGGTGTTGTCTTCAGCAATGGAGTCTTGCTGTCAGTTTGTGGAGAGCAGCACATTGTCTTGGCAACAGCCTGGCTTGTGTAGGTATTTCATGGGAATCCCTTTATCCAAAACTCAATTGGATAAAACCTCATACTGGCACTAGAAGCTTCATTTAGTGACAAGAGAAGGCCAGTAGGGGCTCTACCTTCCTCATTATCATCTCATTATTTGGAGACTTCATTAGGATTGCCTACATATATTACAGGAAGTTTCCACAGTACTAGAATTCCATATTGCCACTAAAATTCTCTTCAAATGCTCTTCAATACTAGCTGTCCCCACCTCATTCTGTACCTCAATCCCATCTTTCCTCCCACTTCACACCTGATCTTCTGACTTTTGTAACCCCCCACCGTCACATCCCAGTCTACCCATAAAATCTATTTCCCCCATCTCAGGGAGAACCATGTATTCCCCATCTCCACTACCCCATCCCCTTTTCTATACCTAACCTCTCTGGGTCTATGGACTGTAGCTTGGCTATCATTTATTTAAGGGCTAATATCTGGATATAAGCAAATACATACTATATTTAATCTTGCTGGTTCTAAGTCACCTCACCTAGGATGATTTTTTTCTTTATCCATCCATTTGCCTACAGCTTTCATGATGTCATTTTTTTTTTTTAAAAGAGCTGAGTAATACTCCATTGTGAAAATATACCACATTTTCTTTATCCATTCTTCTGTTGGGGGGACATATATGTTGCTTCCAGTTTCTTGCTTTTATGAATAGAACAGCAATGAACATGGTTAAGCAAGTGTGCCTGTGGTAGAATGAAGTGCTCTTTGGGTGTATGTCCTAGTGGTATAGCTGGACCTTGAGGTGGATTGATTCCTATCTGTAGCTAGAGTTTTCCTGCCTTGCCCACAGTCAGGTCAAATCTTTGTCACCCACCAGTGCCACAGCCGCTCAGACCCAACCAAGTAAACACAGAGACTTATATTGCTTACAAACTGTATGGCCACGGCAGGCTTCTTGCTAACTGTTCTTATATTTTAAATTAATCCATTTCTACAAATCTATACCCTGCCATGCGGCTTGTGGCTTACTGGCATCTTTTCATGCTGCTTGTCAGGGTGGCGGCTGGCAGTGACTCCTTCTGTCTTTCTGTTCTTTTATTTCTCCTCTCTATTAGTCCTGCCTATGCTTCCTGCCTAGCCACGGCCAATCAGGTTTTATTTATTAACCAATCAGAGCAACTTGACATACAGACCATTCCCCAGCACAGCCATGTGCAGACCATCTCAGAAACCCGCACTCAGGCCCATGGTCCTAATCATCCTCTATGTGGACCTGCTGGGTAAAGAATGGGCTCCCACAGGACATACAGAACATCCCACAGTACCTATCTCTCTGAGAAACTGCCATACTAATTTTCAAAGTGGCTGTACAAATTTGTACTCCCACCAGCAATGGAGGAGTGTTCCCATTGTTCCACATCCTTGCTGCCATGAGACATCACTTGTATTATTGATCTTAGCCATTCTGACAGGTATAAGATGGAATCTCAAAGTAGCTTTGATTTGCATTTCCCTGATGGCTAAGGATGTTGAACATGTCTTGAAGTATTTCTCAGCCATTTGAGTTTTGTCTATTGAGATTATCCATTTTTAAAATTAGGTTATTTGCTTTTGTTGATATCAATTTTTAAGTTCTTTATATATTTTTGACATTAGTCCTCTATTGTATGTGGAGTTGGTAAAAGATGTTTTCCTATTTCATAGGCTGCTGCTTTGTATGAATGACAGTGTCCTTTGCCTTACAAAAGCTTTTCGGTATCATGAGATCTCATTTACTAATTGTTGATCTTAGTGCCTATACTTTTGGTGTTATTTTCAGAAAGTCTTCTCTTTGTCAGTGTGTTCAAGGCTATTTCCCACTTTCTCTTCTATCAGGTTCAACTGTATCTGGTTTTATGTTGAGGTATTTGATCCATTTGAAGTTGAGTTTTGTGCAGGGTGATGGGTATGGATCAATTTGCATTCTTTAACACGAAGACATCCTGTTTGACCAGCACCATTTGTTGAAGATGCTATCTTTCTTTCCAATGTGCATTTCTGGCTTTTTTTTTTTTTAATTAAAATCAGGTGTCAGTTGGTGTGTGGGTCTTTAATTCGATTCTATTGATCACATTTCTGATTTTAAGTCAATACCATGCTTTTTTTTTTTTTTTTTAAAAAAAAAATTACTATAGCTTTGTAGTGTAACCAAGATCAGGATGGTGAGACCTCCAGCAGTTCTTTTATTGTTCAGGATTGTTTTAGCTATCCCGAGGTTTTTTTTTTTTTTTTTTTTTTTTTTTTTTTTTTTTTTTTTTTTTTTTGGTGTGTGTGTGTGTTTCCATATGAAGTTGAGAATTGTCCTTTCAAGGTCTATAAAGAATTGCATTGGAATTTTGATGGGGATTGCTTTGAATCTGTGCATGGCTTTTGGTAGGATGGTGATTTTTACTATGCTAATCCTACTGATCCACGAACATGAGAGATCTCTCTCTCATCTGATATCTTCACCAATTTCTTTCTTCAAAGTCTTGAAGTTCTTGTCATACAGTCCTTTTACTTGCTTGGTTAGAATTATCCTGAGATATTTTATATTATTTGAGGCTATTGTGAAAGGCATTGTTTCTCTGATTTCTTTCTCATTTTATTTGTCATTTGTATATAAGAAGGATACTGAGTTAATTTTGTACCCACCTAATTTCCTAAGAGTGCTTATCAGCTGTGAGATTTCCCTGGTGGAATTTTTAGGGTTATTCATGTATACTATCATATCATCTGCAAATAAAGATACTTTCACTTCTTCCTTCTCAAGTTGTATCTCCTTGATCTCTTTCAGTCGCCTTATTATTCTAGCTAAGACTTTAGGTACTATATTGAATCAGTATGGAGATAGTGGACAATCTTGTCTTTTTCTGATATTATTGGAATTGCTTTGATTTTTCTCTCCATTTAATTTGATGTTGGCTATAGCTTGCTGTAAACTATTTTTTTTTATTATGTTGAGGCATGTCTGTTGTATTTCTAATTTCTCCAGGATTTTTTTTTTTTTTTTTTTTTTTTTTTTTTGGTTTTTCGAGACAGGGTTTCTCTGTGTAGCTTTGCGCCTTTCCTGGAGCTCACTTGGTAGCCCAGGCTGGCCTCGAACTCACAGAGATCCGCCTGGCTCTGCCTCCCGAGTGCTGGGATTAAAGGCGTGCGCCACCACCGCCCGGCTCTCCAGGATTTTTATCAAAGGCCTTTTCTGCATTTAATGAGATGATCATGTAGTTGTTTTTGTCTTTCAGTTTGTTTACATGTTGGATTATATTTATTGATTTATGTATACTGAACTATCTCTATATCTCTGGGATGAAGCCTACTTATTCATGATTCATCCTTTTTAAAGTGTACTTGGATTCAGTTTGCAATAATTTTATTGAGAATTTTTACATCCATGTTCATAAGGAAAATTAATCTATAATTATTTTTCTTTGTTAGGTCCTATAGTTTTGCTATCCTGGTAACTTGCCTCATAGAACAAATTAGTAAATGTCCCTTCTGTTTCTATTTTGTGGACCAATTTGAGGAGTACTGGTGTTACATCTTCTTTGAAAGTCTGGTAAAATTCTGCATTAATACTGTCTGGCCCTAGGCTTTTTTTTTGTTTGTTTGTTTGGAAAAGTTAATGATTGCTTCTATTTCACAGGGGTTATAGGTTTGTTTAAATTGCCTATCTGTAACAGGCCTGTCTGGTGATGCTGGGTCTGGGCAGGTGGAAGATACCCACAGGCCTGACCAGTGCTGGTAGACCCAGGCAGGTAGAGGACACCTGGGTGGGTAGAGGATACCTGAGATTCCCTCACCCACAGCCACATGGCACAGGTGGGGCAGAAGACATCCGAGATGCCCCTGACCTGCAGTCATGAAGCACAGGCAGGATTGGTGCCACTAAGTACATGGTGGAGAGGTGGGAGAGAAAGGGAAGCAGAATGGCTTGTGTACTCTGAAGACAGGCAGAACTGGAGATGCAAGGGTGGTGAGGAACAGCTTGATGTGCTGAGGCCACAGGGATGCACTGGCCTTTGCTGCTGCTGAGGGCCATGTCTGGGCCCATGACCCTGTGATGGTAGCAATCTGAATAGCTATCCATGGCCCGTGTTACCACCAAAGGCCATGGGGACATCCCTGGTCTGGGCTACTGCCTGGGGCCATGTTGATGTCTGAGAGCTGCCCAGAGCTGGCCCTGCCTCTTACTGGCTGTAGCACAGAGGAGAGCTGTCCCAATCTATCCCCTTCTTAGTGTGAGAAAGCTGGTCTTGAGCGCCTGAGAGCGGGAGAGCTGGCCCTGACCCTCATAGGCTCCACAACTCCAGAGGATTGCCCTCATCTTGCCTGGGTAGCACAGCAGAGTTGGTTTTGGTGGTGGGTGGAGGGGTGAGTAGGCCCCCAATGGTGTGTGCTTGGGAGAGCTGGCTCTGCCCCATGTCTTTGGTAGAAGGCCCGGAGAGCAGGAGAGATGGCCCTGCCTCTTGCCAGCAGCACTATGGAGAGCTAGCCTTGCACTTCGCCTGGGCAATTTGCATATCCTTGAGTTGGCCTGGCAGTGTAAGCACTGTAGCCCTGCTGGGCTGCAGCTGGGCTGTGGGCACTGTGATCTGTGAACACTGTTTTCTCTCCTTGGAGTACAGTTTTTAAAGCATGTCCTGATGATTCTTTGAGTTTACTTAGCATCTGTTGTTATGTCCCTTTTTCATTTCTAATTTTGTTAATCTGGATATTCTCTCTCTCTGTCATTTAGTTAGTTTGGATTGTCAATTTGATTGATTTTTCTCAAAGAACCAACTCTTTGTTTCATTGATTCTTTGTATTGTTCTCTTTATTTCTATTTTATTGATTTCAGCACCGAGTTTGATTATTTCTCGCCATTAATTCCCTTTGGGTGTGATTTCCTCTTTTTGTTCTAGAGCTTCCAGGTGTGCTATTAAGTTGCTAGTATAAGATCTCTCTAGATTTTTATGTAGGCACTTAGTTATATGAAATTGCCTCTTAAAACCGATTTTTACTATGTCCCATAAGTTTGGGTATCCTGTGTATTTATTTTCATTGAATTCTAAAAAGTCTTTATTTTTTTCTGTATTTCTGTATTGACCCAGTTTTCACTCAGTAGAGAGTTGCCCAGTTTCCATGAGTTTGTAAGCTTTCTGTTGTTTCTGTTGTCGTTATTATCCAGCTTTAATCTGCAGTGGTCTGATAGGATGCAGGTAGTTATTTCAGTTTTCTTGTATCTGTTGAGACTTTCTTTGTGACTGAGTATGTGGTAAATTTTGGATGTTCTGTGAGGTGCAGAGAAGAGTATGTATGTATGTATATATATTTGTGTTTGGGTGAAATGTTCTGTAAATATCTGTTATGTCATTTGGTTTATGACAATTGTTAGCTCTAATATTTCTATTTAGTTTTTGTCTGTATAACTTGTCAGTTGGAGAGGGTGGAGTACTGAAGTTTCCCACTATCAGTTTTTAAGGATCAATGTATGATTTAAACTGTAGTACTGTTTCTTTTAGAATGTGGGTGCTCTTGTGTTTGGGGAATAAATGTTAAGAACTGAAATGTCGGGACTGGAGAGATGGCTCAGAGGTTAAGAGCATGACTATCCTTCCAGAGATCCTGAGTTCAATTCCCAGCACCCGTATGGTAGCTCACAACCATCTGTAATGAGATCTGGTACCTTCTTCTGTGTGTACATAATAAATAAATAAATAAATAAATAAATAAATAAATAAATAATAAAAAAGAACTGAAATGTCATCTTGGTGGATTTTTTTCTTTGATGAGTATGTATTCCCTATCTCTTCTGATTAGTTTTGGTTTGATGTCTGTTTTGTTAGATATTAAGGAAGGCTATACCAATTGGTTTCTTAGGTGCATTTGCTTGGAATATCTTTTTCCCACCCTTTATCCTGAGGTAATGTCTATTTTTGATGTTGAGATGTGTTTCTTGTATGCAGCAAAAGGATGGGTCCTGTTTCTATATCCATTTTGTTAGTCTGTGTCTTTTATTGGGCAATAAAAACCACTGATATTGAGAGATACCAATGAACAATGACTGTTGATTTGTGTTATTTTGTTGTTGTTGCTGCTGGTGGTGGTGGTAATGGTGTGTGTGTGTGTGTGTGTGTTCCTCTTCCTTTGATTTTGGTGGTCTGGGATTATTTATTCCCTGTGTTTTCATGGTTGTAATTAACTTCATTAGGTTGCAGTTTTCCTTCTAACCTCTAAAAGGCTGGATTTGTAGATAAATATTGTTTAAATTTGTTTTTATCAGAGGATGTCTTATTTTTTCCATTTGGTGATTGAGAGTTTTGCTAGGTAGAGTAGTCTTGGCTGGCACCTGTGGTCTCTTAGTTTCTACAGCACATTTGTCCAGGCCCTTCTGGCTTTTAGAGTCACCATTGAAAAGTCAGGTACAATTCTAACAGCTCTGCCTTTATATGTTACTTGGTCTTTTCCCCTTGCATCTTTTAATATTCTTTCTTTGTCCTGTACACTTAGTGTTTTGAGTATTATGTGTTGAGGGGCCTTTCTCTTCTGGTCCAATCTATTTGATGCTCTGTATGTTTCTTGTATCTTTATAGGCATCTCTTTCTTTAGGTTAGGAACATTTCCTTCTACCATTTTGTTGAAAATACTTTCTGAGTCTTTGATCTGGGTTTCTTCTCCTTCCTCTATTCCTATTATTCTTAGATCTGGTCTTTTCATGTGACCCAGATTTTCTTGATGATTTATGTGAGGAAATTGTTAGATTTAATATTTTCTTTGACTGATGTGACTATTTTTTTCCTATCATATCTTTAACTCCTGAGATTCTTTCTCCTATCTCTTGTAATTTCTTAGTTACTGTTTGAATCCCCAAATTTTCATTTCCTGCATTCCCTCAGTTTGGGTTTTCTTCATTAATTCTACTTTCATCTTCAGATCTTTAACAGTTTTATTAATTTATTCACACATTTTATTTGTGTTCTATTAAATTTCTTTAAGGGTTTTATTCATTTCCTCATACTTTTTGTTTGTGTTTTCCTGGATTTCTTGAAGGGACTTATTAATTTCCTCCTTAAAGACCAGTATCATCTTTATACAGGCTGTTTCAAGGTCTTTTTCTTGTGTTTCAGCCATGTTGGAATATTTAGGGCCTGTTGTGGTAGGGTTGATGGGCCTCAGTAGAAACATATTGCCTTGGCTTTTACTGATTGTGTTGTTATGTTGCTATCTAGATATCTATGATTGAGATGATTATAGGTCTGGGTCATGATATCTAGTTTTGTCTCTGTTGGGTGTCTTGTTCCTTGGTTTCTGTTTCCTCCCTAGACTTTAGGAGGGTGTGATGGTTTTGTGCTGCCTGGTAGGAAATTTTCTGCGGACCGTTTACTCTGACCTGCTCATCTGGTGTGTTCACAGGGAATGCTGGCTGATGTGGGAGGCTGGGACAATGGGATGAGTTGGGAAAAGGAAGGTTTGAGGATCTTTCTTTTCTTTTGGAGGTGGGATCAGGGAGGAAAGGAAACTGCACCAGGTTTTCTGCTACAGGGCTGGGGATGAGACTAGGGGATTGGATCTGGAGGAGCAGAAGTAGAATCATGAATCCACTGTCGGACCACTTGTTGCCCTGGTAGGAGTGGCTCTAGGGTTAGCAGAGGGTGTCTGCCAGGGCTGGAGGATGGGAAAAAGGAATGAGTGGGGGAAGGGAGGCTGGAAGGAGAAGATTTGTGGGATCCACAAGAGGTGGGACCAGGTGCCAGGGAAGGCTACCACGGGTATTCTCCTGCAGAGTGGGAGATGAAGTTGGGAGACTGGATCTGGGGAAACAGGAAGAAGGAAAGTTCTACAGGTCACCTACTGTGTTTTCTGGCAGACATGACCTATGGGTTAGTAGGGAGTGCCTGCTGGAGTTGGGGGCTGTGATAAAGCAATGGGTTGGGGGAAGTAAGTTCAGGGGTAATGTTCTGTGCAATTCACAAGAGATGTGGCTAGGAGGGGAAGGAAGGATGCAGCTGGTATTCTGTTGCAAAGCTAGAGATAAAACTGGAGGATTGGATTTGGAGGGGAAGAAGGAGTGGTGAAGGTATTCAATAGGCTTACCTGTTTCTCTGGCCTGCTCAACACATGTGTTCCCAGTGAATGTCTGCTGGTGTTGGACGCTGGGATAATAGGATGACTTAGGGGAAGGAGGTTGGGGGAGAAAATCATGTGATCCACTGGGGATGGAGTCAGAGAGGAAAGGGAGGCTGTAGTAGATTTTCTGCTACAGAGCTGGGGATGAGACTGGGGGATTGTATCTGGGGAAACAGAGGGAGAAAAGATTTGCAAGTAGCCTACCACACTTTCTGACAGGTGTCTAGATATGATTTTATTGTTAATTCTATTTCAGTAGGTTTCTTTCCCCCTCTGTACAGTGATGAGCATTGAACCCAGGATCTCATATTAGCTGAGAATGCCAATACTCCTGCCTCAGCCTTTGACAGTTGAGCATACAGTTGAGATACACATATAAGTGTGTATCATGTACTTGATTATATCTTGAACTTTCAACTTGAGATGACTTAAGCTCAGAGAAATGGTAGTTTTCACAAGGCCATTCATCTCTTTTCCACCTCATTTTGATGGAAAATTATATTCGAGTCAGTGTTTTAATGTGGAACATGAGACTATGTTTGCATGCCATTATTTTCTCACCAGCCTCCCCACTAGACCATGCATTCTGCTTCACGGTATCGTGCATGGCCCTTTCCACCCTGGCTGTGGTGAGAGCATCCACCGCTGTTTTTAATCCTCCTTTGCCTGGTGCAGGGGAAGATGTAATGGTGAAAGAAGAGATACCCAGGTAGCAGGATGCAAGGGAAGTGGTGGTAGCTGAAACAATAGCAACCACATATTGGCCAGATGGTCAGTGTCAAGGTAAGCAGTGTCTTTTTGTTTGTGTATGCCCAGAAACTTCAATATTAAAAAAAACCCAAGGAATTGATATAAAAATAACAGCCAGCAAGCAGGAAAAATAGACTGCAGGAAGGATGCTCTGTACCAGCAGGAAGCCCTAGCAAAGAGAGGCTAGGAACCTTATTTTCAAATTAAGATGGAAATGCTGATGACTGCATACAGCTTGAGTCTTCTGATTTCCCAATCAAGACCCAGCTTTGTGATTTCAAATGACTTTAGGATTTTATAATAACCAGAAATGATCAGGAAAGTCCTGGGAATTTATCCCAGGAACAGATGAAAAAAAATAAAATCTCATCCTACTGAGCAAATTTAAAGGGCATTAGGCAATTTCAGTGAGGGGAAAGCAATAATGGTTTTCTGTAGTGTGGTTCTGATTGGGGCTCAGGCCTAGAGGAGATTCGACTGGTACTGCTCCTGGTCCCTGCAACTATGCACTCTGGACAGTTATCCACCTTTTTCTGGGATTCAGTTTCTCATCTGTGTAGTTCTCCCATGATGTCTATAGAAGGTAATTGTGTTAAGAGCTGACACAATGCTGAACTAACAGGCTGTAAGTGATGTTCACATAATTGTTATGTTAACACATTGTCAATGTATCAATGGAAACCTTGCCAAAGAATGTGTGTTTATTGAGTCAATCTATGTGGTAAGACCTGGGAGGAACTTGTGGGGCAGGGAGGAGAGTCTGTAGGAGGGAGAGAGGGAGAGAAGAAGGAAGAAGAAAGGGAGAGGACAATAAAGAGTAGATAATTCAAGATGCATTTTGTTTATTTATGCCATTTTATATATTAATGTCATTAATACAATTATACTAATGTCATGACTGTATTACTAGAAGTAAAGAGGCATTAGGACAAAGGTAAGGGATATTCTGACTTTGTCTCACAAGCTTTGTCTATCCAATACACAGGTCACACTTGGGGAACTAACAGCAAAGAAAATATGTAGCTGTCATGTCTTCAGGGACAGTGTTGTGTGTAGGTGGGTGTCTGCAGCTCATGGATAGCCGGGTTGCAAGGGGAAACAGCCTACATGGGCCTCAGAAGATCCAAATCCCCTCATTTGCTGGTTCCTCCAGGCAGCTGTGCTTCTGTGAGAGCTGGTCTTCAGAGAGTCATTTCTACATTCTTCCTCCTCATCTGCACATTGGAGAAGGGATGGAGAAGCCAGTAGAAGAGTGACAGAGGCAATTTTCAGAGTTAAACTCCAATTCCACCCTTGTTGCCTGTCACAGTGAAGCGAAACCAGAAACTAACTTTTTGAATTGTGTCTCTATGTTTATTTAGAGAGCCAGCAATTGGGAACCCAGAGGGAAGTCTGTCTCTTGTAGTCAACTCCATTATCAACTACAAGAGAGACAGTATATTCAACACTTTCCATAATCCCAGGTGGTAATCATTGTTAAATGTTATTTAATAATAATAAGTAGGATGATAGAATAATAGTAATAATACCTTTTATTCTTTTAAGAATATGTTAGTTATTCATCTACTATTTGTTTTTCCTTTTCAAATTGATGCTCCATTGTTAATCACAGAATAAAATCATTACCTCTTTGTTTTTTTTCTACAAATATATTTACAGAAGCATTTCTTGTCTCATCTGCCTTTTTATTTTGGTTTCTTTAGCTATGCAAAAAACTTTAATTGTATGTAATTAGATCTGATGATCTATTCTTTGTGATTTCTTCTATTACTTCCAAATTTACATACTTGATATTCCAATTTCATAGTCTTGTTTTTCTGTAATTGGAATTTAATGTCTTAATATGTAGCTCTGTAATTCATTTAGAAATTTATTCAATATATGATTTAAGGAGGAAATCAAAGTTAATATTTTCCCCAATTCATAACCAATGCAAATTTTCAATGAGTTCTCTTTCTATATTTGCTGAATTTTAAGTTCTAACTCCAAGAGAAATTTTCACACATACACAGGCACAAACACATGCAGACAGACAGACTCACATACACATACAGAGCTCTTTTGGTTACCTTTTCTTTTCTTAACTATCACGAAAGTAGGTGCCCACTCTCTTGCCCTGGTCTTACCTCAGGGGTCTTGTGAGACATGGCTTTACCCTATCCTGTAGACTGTTATCTTCAATTTACTAATTTTTTAAATAAACTTTTTTCAAACTTCATCTCTTGGTTTTAGTGAAGCTATTATACATAATGTGAAAAACTCATTTCTTCTCTTGTTCCTCCAACATAAACTTAAGACTGAGTCAAACATCGACTTGATCTGTATACCTTTGAATTTTCCAAGTATTTCTGTCTGAAATCCTGGGTGTTTGCCCTCTGCCTTACCTTTACTAGTTGGTGACCTCTCAATTATGGAAATTGATCTTCTTCTCAAAAGGGAAGCCTTAAGCACCTACAAATTGGATAGAGTCTCAAGAGAGTTTTATTATTATTATTTTAATTACACATTTGTCAAACTAAGAGGGCCAAAGCACAAACATACTGATTCTGTTTCTATTATACTGCCTAATAGTTTGTTTTGTTAATTCATCATTTTAAAATCAATCTTCCATTAATACACTGTGAGTTGTTGGAGGGCAGGCAGCATATGTCTTTTATTTTGAACTGCCAGTACCACACACAAAACCAATCACAAGGTTGAAGTTTAATCTCTGTTCATTAAGGAACAGTTAAATATTAAGCCATGTGCTCACCTTCAAACTAGTCTATTGAATGAACCAACCACATGGCAAATCATTACACACCCAAACAGGAGCAGTGATGTAATTGGTAGGAGGGGATTGTCTGTGTTTACTTAAATCAGTTTCATTGTTTGAAGACAGGCCAAGTCTATCATTGTATATAGGGTACATAGCAAATCCAGAGATAAATTAGACATGATTTCCCTCCTTAAGGAACCAAGATATTCTGAGGAGAAATGACAATTAGCTTAACCATAATTCAAAAGAAAAGCTGATTGGCTCCAAATAAACTGTGTGTCAGGAAAGAGAAGATTGGAAGAGAATTGCCTTGGCATTAACCTTCTGGGATAAGAAACTCTGTAATTTTGGTTATATTCAGGCAGCCCCCATGATGAATATTTCCATCCAAGAAGCAATTAAGGAATTATTATCCAAGGAGATTTTGACAAAAGGAATGAAACTATGTAGGTTCTGTTCAGGCAGACGAAAGATCAGTTTTGAGCATTTGAAATTAAGTCTATTTAGACTATAAGGCCTTACATTTTGCCCTTAACTTTTGCTCAGGTGCTGTATAAGAACCACCAAATGGATAAGCAATAATTTACCTCCAACTACTTAGCAAATACAGTCTCCATTGTTAAATGGAATGCATTAGAATCATGGTATGATTATTGCAATAGCAATAATTTGATGTGTAGTATACTCTAAGGGGCAACCACTGTTTCTGTCCATTAAAACACTTCATTTTGAGGTGTAAAACTCTGCTTTTCAGTGTTACAGGAAGTACTTCATCATTCCCAACCATTGTCAAAATAGTGGGGAAATCACCTTACCTCTGTTATAATCATACTCTGTTCACAAGTGTATCTAATTATAAACATTCTATCAGAAGTTTTTAAAAAATATGCCTGTATTTTAGAGGTGCTAAATGGGTAGATAATTATACCTGTAAAAACAACTAAAAATATACAAGACATCAACTGCAAATAGTATGTCTTCCATATCTAAAGGTTTACAGAAACAGAGGAAAAGGACACCTCCTTTATGAAGGAAAAGATGATGTCCTAGAGAGGTCAAATGTCTTTCACAAAGCTGGGAACTAATCCTATACTTTCTTATCTTCTTATTAGTACTAGGAGTCCTATGCCTTAGCTTCTTCAGTGAATCTCTTTTCTGGAAGGAAGAGAAGTTTTGCTTACCAATTTGAGAGATAGAAACACTGAGGCATCCTGTCATGAAGCCACACAGTTGAGCTATATAACTAGCAAGGAGTCGCTGACCAGAATCAACGTGCTTGCTGTGTTCTGCTTTCTGCATGACAGCCTGTTCAAAGTTTGGTTCTGCTGCTGTGATGGTTATTTTTGGTTGTCAATTTGACTACATCTGAAATAAAACAAAATAAAACAAAACCCAAGCACTGAGTACATCTGTAAGAGGTTTTCTTAATTAAATCATTTGAAGTGGGAAGATGCACTTTAAATCTGACCTTTTGAGGTGGGAAGATATACCTTTAATCTTGGACACATCTTCTGCTAGCAGCCTATATGAAGGCCATGGAAGAAGGAAGCTTGCTGTCTTTACCTGCTTGCTCTCCCTCTCACTGGCAAGTGAGATTCCTTCACTGGCATTAGAGCCTACTTCTTGGGGATTCCAGTGTGTACTTAAGACCAGCTGAGACATCCAGTCTCATGAACTGCATAACTTTTCCATTGGTAGATGGCCATTGTTGGAGTAGCTATAGAATTGCCTGTAAGTAATTCTAATGAATCTCTCTCTCTCTCTCTCTCTCTCTCTCTCTCTCTCTCTCTCTCTCTCTCTCTCTCTCTCCCCTTATGTATGTATGTATGTATGTATGTATGTATGTATGTATGTATCCATCTATCATCTAATCTATCTATTCTTGTCAGTTCTGTCCCTCTAGAGAACCCAGGCTAACACAGTTGTTGATATAGTCCCCTAAAGTAGGTTCAATGTTTCTGCTGTTTCTCTCTATGACTTTAAAGAAGTTGGGCTCTTTCCTGGAGCCACCAAGGGCTGCCAGGAAGAGGCATCCAGGTTCCCATGTGTCTAGTTGGGGTAGGTTAATCACTAGACTTGAATTCCAGTTAACAGATACTTATCAAGCTTTGTTATCTGTTAGAAACTGGTCTGGAAGCCACAAAGTATGATAAGATCTTCTGTCAAGAGTCCAGAAGAGAGACTGCCCAGAAAAGGAAAGAAGAAATAGTGAACAGGATGTTATGAAGCATGTCTACCATCCCACTACATGGAAGGTTAAGGCAGAAAGATCACCAATTCAAAGCTAGTTTGGGCTACATAATGAGTTCAGGGCTAGGTTGGGCTACAAAGTAAGGTGATTCCTTTAAATCAACCAATCAATCAGTCAATGTTTCTTGTAAGTCTTTGGCCCTGGGAACTACCTTGAAGAATGATAGAGGTCTTACTTATTTCATTTTGTATGTTCATTCTTGGGAGTGATTCAGGTCCCTGTACTTTACCAACTAAGCCATCTTCCCAGCCTAGCACTTTGAGTTTCAATACATCTTGACAAATGTAGCAGTCCATTATTTCATATGTGTGAGTGCCTGCTTGGATGTATGTATTTGCACCATGTATGTGTCTGGTGTCCATGGAGGTGAGGGTGTTAGAGGTCCTGGAACTGGAGTTGTAGTTGGTTTTAAGCTGCTATGTGCTGGGCATCAAAACTGGGTTCTTTACAATAGAAGAAAGTTCCATCTTTCCAGCCCTCTTGTGGCAGTCTATTATTTCTTTAATGTGAAATAATATTTCATTTTATAGATCTGTCATTGGTTATCAACTTTAACCTATTGTGAATAGTGCTTCTTTGTAAACATTTTAAAATTGTATTTATTTAATTGATTGATTATATATGCTGTGTGTATGCTGGGGGGTGCATGAAAGTGGACCCACAAGTAATTTGTGGCAGGTGGTTGTCTCCTTTTGTTATGTGAGTCCTAGAGCTTGAGACTCAGGTCATCAGGCTTGGTGTCAGGTGCCCTTATCCTCTGAGCCATCTCACTGGCCCTTACTTTACAGTTTAGAAAAGTTTCTCTGACTTTCTATAGGTCCCCACGCAGTGGCATTTTCTACATGCCTTCAGCCCATCAGCTTGAAGATACTTGCCTGTGTGTATCAGTCATTTCTTGCAGCCCCTTTGGGCTACTACTGTTACTTTAAAATCCCTCCACTTTGGGTATGTGTTGCTACAGATGCTGAGACAGCTCTGAAAAGTCTGTCATGTTCTTCATTTATTCAATCCACTGATGAGTCCCTCCTTTATCATTGCTTCAAGTTCTTCCTGGGATGTATGCAGAGAACTCTCCTGATGTGATCCCCAAGCCCGGGGAGCTGGTGCCCAAGTACTCATCACCTAGTGCCAATGCTCCACAGCAATATGCAGACACAGGGGCTCTGAATCACTCTTGGCTCCAGTCTTCCTTCTGCCATTTCATGCTGCTTATCTGTCTTTTCCAGGTGATCACTGTATGGGAGCCATCTTTGCCATTGTATTGGGAAGCCTGGAATTATTCTCAAATGAAACTAATCATATAGCCAAAAATGAGCCTGAAGTCCCCATGTACACAGTAACTGGGTAAGACGTGGTTAGAAGTTCTGATCATGGAGCAGGCCTACCCCTCCCTTGGCTTTCTTGGATCCTCTTAGCCTTTTCATACATGTTCTTCTATTCTCTCATTAAAGTGAGAACTGCCTTGTTCCTTCCTCTGGCCCTGTGTGTACACTTTTTGTGTTCGCTGGCCAGGTAATTCTGGCTATTTCTCCCTAGATTCTGAGGGTGATGCCTTCTCTTCTCCACAATGACTAGATTTTCGCTTGCTGAACCCCAGTCACAGCTTCATCCTTTGAGGATAATTTCCAGGGCCTCTTGGTGGTTCATAGAATCTTTGCTTGAAGCTTCTTACTTTGTTCCCACACAGGGCCCCTTGGGTGTCTGAAGTGTTGTAACTCTGAAGAGAAGCATTTTTATATCTCAGGTTCTTCCACCGCCAAGAGGGGAAGAAGTTGACATTTTCTTTACACGTGTTTGTGTGGCTGACAAGGAAATCAGTGAAAAAATCCAAAGTTACTTTCTCAGTTCACTCAAGAAGGCAAAGAGCTATCAGGTGTCCTGTTGGGCCCAGTGGGACTTCCTTGTCCAAGTTCTAGTGTGTTGACATGTGGCTTAAAAGGCCTCCAGTGTCTGTCCTGGGCTGGAACTGTGCTCTCTCTATCCTTTTGTGACTTATGACAAAGTTCTGACTTGGTGCACATTTCTTCCCTTTGCCTTCACTTACACTTCAGTGCCCACTGTCTGACACTGAGGAAGATCCTTCTTGTTCTTATACTCTGGGATTCTTCATGGCTGCTACCTTGCTCCTTGACCTGGCCTTGTGCACACAATTTGTCTGTTTATTGGCCAGTCAGTTCTGGATAGGTCCTGTGGCTGGTGTTTCCTTTGTTCCATAGGATGGTGAGAAGATCTGTACTGTGGACGGGAAGAACTGATTGAGATGGAACTGAAAGTGGAATTTTGAGTATTAACCAGGCAGCCATCATAGTCCAAGTGTTAGAATTCTGACAAGTCAATGAGCCAATGAATCCCCTCCTTGGGTGTGACAGCCAATGTTAGAGTATGGTCCTTCCTTGTCTAAGTTGGTTCCCTAGATACAAGGTAAATGGTGAACATCTGAGTTGTTGCTGTTGTGAGGTTTTGATAAAATGAGACACCAGTGGGGGTCTTTAGAAGGGCTGCCTCAGGAAGGAGCAAGCTTCCTCCTGTTGACCCTGGACAGCCTCTGTTGGAGATGCTAGAGGGCAGCTTCGGTTTCCTTCTCACTAGAGATTAGCTCTATCAGCTTTAACTTTTTCTTGGTAGCATCAGGGTATGTGCTTATGATGCTCCGTATCCCACAGGCTACATTAATGTCTCCATTTCCATGGAGACAACCCTGTTCTAAGCCATGTTTCTTTCTGGAACCAGCTCATGGCTTCCTGAACAGATACTCTTATGTCTGCCTGACCTCATTACAGATGTTTGTGAGCCACCATGTGGTTGCTGGGAATTGAACTCATGACCTCTGGAAGAACAACCAGTGCTCTTAACCTCTGAGCTACCTCTCCAGCCCGAGATCAAGTTTCTCAAGATCTTTTGACAACTTCTCATCACCCCCCATGGGTGAGGTCCACATGCCTTACTGAAGTGTGAGGATTTATAGTATCTTTTCCAGCTGACCTGCCTGCTCAGCTCAAGCCACCCTCCCCTTGCCCTTCTGTCTAGCCCCATGTGATTTATAGTTTCCTCTATTTGGAGAGTTCTTCGCATGCTTTGGTTTCTCTCCTACAGTTTGAATGTGAAATGTTCCACCACAGTGTTGAGAACTTGGACCCCAGCTGGGAGATCTAATCATTGAAAGGTGTTTAGACCATGAGGTTTCTGACCTACCCAACAGATCAACCCACTGATGGATTCATAGTGTGATGACGTTAATTGGAAGTGATGAAAGCTTAGAGGCAGGATCGCATCAATCCATGTGAGTATAGCTGTCCCAATGCTTACAACTCAGCAGTCACCTCCAAAATATACCAATATATTGTTAAACACACACACACACACACACACACACACACACACACACACACAAATACTTAGTACAAAATGGCTGCGGTATGTCTAGGGCCATTTCAGAAATTTTGTAAATACATATCAAAATTCATTTTACATTTTTAAGTGAAATTCAAGTGTTCTTTGGCATGGCATGGTGTGCAAAGTACACGTGTGTGTTCAGAACCAAGGTTACAGTGAAGTCACACTCTGCAACACAGGTAAATACTGGCAAAGACTTTGGATTTGTTCCATGTTTGGTTTTAAGTTAATTTTTGGTTGTTTCATGATCAGAGACCTTTTTTCCATTGCCCAATGTTTCACAAAAGTCCACGTTCAGGAAGGCACACTGTGTGAATATGGGTGGCACCATCTTGTGAGCTGGGTCCTACAGCAAACAGAAGAAGAAGAATAGGAAAACCATGTGAGTACTGGCACTATTCTCTCTGCTTCTTGATCTGTCCAGATATGAACAACTACCTGCTGCCTCAGCAGAAAGCCTCGTCTGCCACTGTCCCTTCTCCATGATAGACTCTGTCCCCTTAAATACGAGCAAAAATAAAGCGTGCTTAGTATGTTAGTTATTTTTCTTTCTGCTGTGATGAAATGCCTGGCAAAAAGAAGGGCATATTTTGGCTCACATTTTGAGGGTACTGTCCATCATAGCCGAGAAGTCATGGTGACAGGATTATAAGCCAGTTGGCCACACTGAATCAGCAGTCAGGACACTGAATCAGCAGTCAGGAAGCAGAGCATGATGGATGCTGGTATTTCACTGAACTCCTTGGGTTTATTCAGGCCTGGACCCAAGTCTGTAAGAAAGTGCCACCCATATGTCGGGTAGATCTTCCTTCCTCTGTTAAACCTTCCTATAAGCATACACATAGATACACTCACAAGTGTGTTTCCATGGCGATTCTAAATCTACTCATGTTGACAAGGAAGTTTAACCATCACATTTACCATAGGTACCTTCTTGCTAGGTATTTTGTCATGGCAAAAAGAAAAAATAATGAATACACACAAGTAGAACAGCAATTTGTTCCTCTTTTCCTCTTCCAGGCCCAGACTTGAGGGGACAGAAAGTTAGCTCCTAGAATCCTTGGGATCTCCTGCTACCTTGAATGAACTGACCCCTGATAAAGAAGGACACCTACATAATTATTTTCCCTGCCCTATGCCATTCTGGGTACATATATTCCTGTCATATTTGAACTTAGATTATGAGACTCATGCACAATTTAATGTAGAAAAGGGGACATGTAAGGAGACCCCCAAAGTACTACTACTGAGTGATTGTAATGGTTGTGGCATCAGACCACTGCTGAGTCACTGTGGAAGGTCAGCAGGCTTCAGAAGAGGCCAATGCATGTGGTCTCTTCCTACAAGTTTAGACTCTGAGTCAGGAAAGAGGGGATTCAGACAGAAAAAAATCGACTTTGTCATGGCTGCCTCTGATTCCACCAGGTTATTACCTACAAAAAGGCTGAGAAGAAGTGGTCTGGGGCAGAGTTGACCCTTTGTGGTCTGAGTCCCTGGAGTATGTGCCAGAGGAGCTTCTACAACATGGAGGATGGGACCTTTTTGAGATAAACCAAAGTCCCATTCTCATCTCACTTAGAAATCCTCCCTTGTAGGGTTTGACCTGTGTTGTATTTTGTCTCTTTTAGACCTGACAAGGATGTGTGAAATGAGATTTAAAAATCACTGTGGCATGGAAGGGGTTCTTAAAAAAAAAAGGCAACTATTTCCCTGAAGTCCCACAAATGCTACTTGAAGGTGTTATAGTCTCATTTTCTTCTGGTGTGTAATGAGCTATCCCCAAACTCAGTGGCATGGTAGAACTCTTTTATCCTCCAGCTCCTGTGGGTACAGCTGGGATGTTTTGTCTCTGCTCCATAGAGCTCTGGGATTGTAGGTGCTCTGAACAGGTGTATGTGTGGCTCTTGGAGCAGGATGTCTGAACTGTTGCCCAGATCACTTACATGTGTCCTCTACCTGGACCCATCTCAACATGGCACCTTGTGTCACAAGGAAGCATCCATAAAGGGACTACCACAGGCCAAGCATTCTAATAAGCAAGGCAAGAGGTGTAGGGCATGTTTTGACCAAGAAAGCCACAGTAAATAAACAATTCTCTCACATCCAGCCAAGGCACTAACCTGAGCTTAAAGTTCCAGGAAGTTAATTCTGTGGGGATTGCAGGAACAAATTAGGTGACTTAACCCTGCACACCCAGTGGTTGCAAAAAGAGATAATAAACATTGTAGTTTCAAAACCAGCATGTTTAAAGAAAACAGCGAATTTCACCATTCTTCCCCCAATGCACCCCCTTTCCCCTTCCCTATCCTTCACTACAGAAATCCCAGTTTGAAGCACAGAATCTGTATTCTCTTGAATTCTCGTTAGAGAGTGGCTGGGTCTGGTGCCCTGACCACAGTGCACCAGTACTAAGGCACAAACTCTCTGGCATGAAATAAAGCCTTTTTACCTGTTTGAAGTTGTCTACATTCCCATCCTTTTTTTTCCCTCTTACAAACTTAATTTTTCACATATTCTTGCACACAGAACACCTTCTCCTTTCCATGTTGCTTCTTGAAGCAGTCTCATTCTTTTCTTTTCTTTCTTTTTTTTTCCTTTTATTTTATTTTACAATACCATTCAGTTCTACATATCAGCCACGGATTCCCTTGTTCTCCCCACTCCTGCCCCCTCCCCTCCCCTCCCCCCAGCCTATCCCCCATTCCCACCTCCTCCAGGGCAAAGTCTCCCCTCGAGGACTGAGATTGACCTGGTAGACTCAATCCAGGCAGGTCCAGTCCCCTCCTCCCAGATTGAGCCAAGCGTCCCTGCATAAGGCCCAGGTTTCAGCCAACTCATGCAATGAGCACAGGACCTGGTACCACTGCCTAGATGCCTCCCAAACTGATCAAGCCAATCAACTGTCTCACCTATTCAGAGGGCCTGATCCAGTTGGGGGCCCCTCAGCCTTTGGTTCATAGTTCATGTGTTTCCATTTGTTTGGCTATTTGTCCCTGTGCTTTATCCAACCTTGGTTTCAACAATTCTCGCTCATATAAACCCTCCTCTTTCTCGCTAATTAGACTCCCAGCGCTCCACCTGGGGCCTAGCCGTGGATGTCTGCATCCAGATTCCTCAGTCCTTGGATGGGGTTTCTGGCACAACTATTAGGGTGTTTGGCAATCCCGTCACCAGAGTAGGTCAGTCCTGGCTGTCTCTCGACCATTGCCAGCAGTCTGTTGTTGGGGTACTCTTTTCTTTTAAAAAAATTCATTTATTTTATATTCTGGCCACAGTGCCCCTCCCCTCATCCCAGCCCCTTCTCCACTCCATCTGTTCCCACCTGCCATCCTCTCCTCACCGCTCACTTCATTTCAGTAAGAGAAGACACGTAGGCCCCCACTGTCAGTGAGAAGAGCATCAAATACTGTATGGCACAGTGGAGTTGCACCCAAGTGCTCTTACTCTGGAGCTATTGCTCTCCCCATTACACAATGTTGGGAAGATGTAAGAGCCACTGTGTCCTGAGGGTCAGCAGGGAGATGGAGATCATGTCCTTACATAGATGTGCTACTGAGTCCCTGAGGCCGCCTTTGGAAAGAAACTGCAACATGTAGCTTAAAGTTTAGGAGATAGATGCCTGGCTGGAGTCCATGTGGCTGTACCTGGGCATCTATTGATGCTCTGTACAGTGATCCCGCCTCAGGTTTTCCTCTACAAGGCAAGGATAATGACAGCATCCCTTTGCTTGTCTGTAAGACGTAGTGCTCAAGCCTGGAGGACTTTCCAGCTTGTCTTTAGAGAGGAGGATGTTCTCTATGTCCACACGGGGGCCCTGCTGTTCAACTCTGGATCTTAGATGTGCTCAGTGGTGGGTCTGCATTTGGAAGCCAGCCCATCTCCCAGCAACTTACCCAGTTTCACTGGACCAAGCATGTTCTTTTTCTTCCTTCACCATCCACACTGAAATGACTGTAATATGCAGAGGTTCCTTCCCACACCCATGCCAATAAATCTACTGTTAGTTGAAAACTTCACTGCTGAAAATACTGTATGTTAAATGTGCATTTTATATACCTTGCTTACCAAATGCTCTAGCTTAGCAACACAGTGCACTGCATGTCTGGGTCGTTCTCCTCATGAGCCTATGGCTGGCTAGGAGCTTCAGCTCTGTGCTGCAACCTAGCCTTGCAAAAGAGTATCCTACAGGATGTTGCTAAACCAGAAAAAAAAAATCTAGTTCTGGTTTTCATGTTTGTTGTTTATCAAGTCTGCCTTACTTTCCACCCACACAAGTCAGACTGGAAAGTTGGGGGAACATTTTTTATCTCATTCATTGGACAATCACCATATTCTACAAAGTGTAATAAATTTGGAGTCACAACATGCGACTACAGACGTTTCTTCACAGTTTTGGTAGCAGTGGGTCTGTGGCTAGCCCATTAAGACCTCTGTTGTTTTGCAGTGCAGTGGGCATGTCTGTTTTTCAGAAAAGTGACGAGGATAGCACGAGTGAGCAGGTCAAAGTATTTTCTAACCTGCTAAGCATAAGATATGTCGGACATTTTTATTGTTATCATCTCCTGCTCATGGCAAGCAGAGTGCTTCACTCCCTGCAAGCGCTTAATCAGTATGTGCACTTTAGTCGAGATTTACTCCAGACCCCAGATGAAGTTCACGGCAGAAGGAGATTGGAATTTTCATCTCCTGTCCCACCTGGGGACATATGTCACAGAAGCCCCTTTATATGCATTGGCCACGCTGTGTTTTCCCTTACCCTGCCAAGTTGGAAGAGGGATTGCAGGCTTTTGTAACTGACATAATCACAGCATTGATTAAGAAAAAGTAACTGACTCTGTCAATTTAATTAAATAGCTAGGGATCTTCAGTCCCAGTCTCAGGCTGTCTGCTGCAGGGCAATGCTGGCGTGGGAAGGAGGATCTACATCTGTGATCAGCTGCTTTTTTCCCCAAGAGGTTTGGGAGGCAGAATGCATATTTTTTCAATGACTCATACACTCCATCAGGGACTCAATTACACTAATCTATAAACTGTGAGGGGCATTCTTTCCCCTCTAGATCTTTGCAAGAGGAGTGATCACAAGAAACTCCTAAGAGACCTCTCCTCACACAGGCCACATTTCTGAAAACAACTAATCTGTTCTATTTATATTGTGATCAATGGACCTATATATTAAACAGCAGGCACTCACCAGGTTCCTGCTGTGCCATGTGCTGTGTGTTGTATGTTGTGTGCTGTGTGCTGTGCTTTAGGAGCTACCGGACTGTAGAGGAGCAGAAGCTGTCCTTGCATTGATGATACTTTTGGTGTATATTCAGAGGAAACTTTTCATGCACAGGAGTGAACGTGTGTAAAATGATACGTGAGGCTGAGAGGATCTGGGTCCAGTCAGACCATTAAAAAGAACAAATCAGGTATGAACTTTAAAAGATTAATATAAAGGCCATACTTTGTTTCCTCCTATGACCCCCCTCCTTCTCTCCACCGCCTATCTCCTTTTCTCCTCAACATCTAAATCAGCCTGAGGTTCTCCTCAGTAATCTGGGTTCCAGAGAAGCATAACAACTTTGGATCGGACGAAGTAGCTTCTAGGAAGCTTGATCACTCTGGAAGGATGGACTCAGTGCGGTTTCCACAGTTTGCTGGGGAGTCTGTGGAAGATGCTTATACTGTGACTTGCCCAGGAGAACTCCTGGCTTACGTCCAATCACCTTCATCACCTCAGGGGATTTAGAGTTGGCTCATCTTCAGCACACCTGTCTACCTCTCTGCCTTATCTTTTGGATACTCTGAGGCGTTCCTTCTTAGCAAGGCCTCCATGAAGACTCAGATCTGTCACTCTCCCCTGCTGCTGAAGCTTCCTTCGCTAGAGACTATCTTACTTCTGTGCTGGTCAGATTCAGGAAACTAGTGACAGTGTATTAACTTGCATATTACTCAACCTGGTAGAGAGAATTTATAGACCTCCAAGAAAAATTGGTAACATATATTTGTTTTTATTCATTGTTTCATTAATCCTAAAGGCATAGATTTTCTTGCTTTTGGAAACATTGGGAAGGCTTCTGTGACTCTTTGTCTTTCATATCTTTTGTAAAATTCCTCCTTCATTTGGTCAATTCTTTCTTTAAGTCAGAAAGATGCCTTCTCAATGGAGTATTTTTGGGTCCCTAAAGTATGGTCCTCATCTCTCTCTAGGTGCATTGCTGGGTTATCAATCTTATCAGATTCTATGGAAACACCCCAAGGATGTATGGTCTACATGTCTGGAACAATGCTTCTCCTAGTGTTTTGTCTCTGTAGCATGGAGGACAACCCCATGGGTGTCCAGGGTGGTTCAGTAGAGGGATGGGAAAAGTGCAATGAATACAGAAGCAGTCTACTTAAAGCTGACAGATTGGAGCTGCCAGATTGCAAAAAGCAGCTGGGGATGAGAAAGAAAAGCCAAGACAGTTAATTAAAAACATTTTTATTTGACCTGATTAAAAAGAAGTTAAAGCTTTGAAAAGTTTCTGCTGAAGAATCAAGGTGGATATGAGTCAGATGAATGGATTGGTGTGTTCTCTGAAAGACTGAGGTGCCTGGAGTCCAGGGCTAGACTCAGTATACCCAGTGACCCCAAGAACCTGGGCTTTGAACCCTACATCCAAGGCAATGAGGATCTGCATTCCCCAAGTACTTAGGGTTCTTCTAGCAGATGTCTAATGTGCTAGCTGAGCAGGTGGTGGCTGGTTCAACCAAAGTTAATATAATATCTGTGTTGGGCAGAGTCTAACCCAGCACCAAGGTAGTGCAAAGAGAAAGCTAAGGTCCATTAATGCTTGTAAGTTGTGCACTCAGTTATTACTCTTACTGAGAAACATGCCCATCATGGTGTCTAGCTTCCTCTGTGCAGAACCTTTAGAGGGCTGTTGGGGAATCCTAACTGGGCTTTGCTTGTTTTAATAAGGAGTAAAAACAGCTGTGTTGGAGCTGAGTGAAAGCTTGCTGTTCAGAGAACTGATATGTAAGCATTCAGGATTTTGTATGGCTTTGCTATGGTCTGGATGTCAGTGTCCACACCAAGCTCATATGTTGGATCCCAGTATCTATCACAGTAACATTAAGAGGAAAAGCCTTTGGAAAATAAGTCACTAGGGTCCTGCCATTATGAATGGGATTAGTGCCGCTAGGAAAGATGCTCAAGTGAGCTTTCTTGTATCCTCTGTCATGTGAGGAAAAAGGTCGAAGCATCATCTATGACAGCAGAATGCATTTGCAGATATCAGCTCTATTTGATGTGTTCTGATCCACTTCAATGATTATCTTATGGATCACTGACATGCTCCTTCTTTGGCTAGTGGGAGGTTTTCCAGGATATCTCTGAAGGCCATTGACACATCTCTAGTGTTACTTATTAGTTTCTTTGTTATTTAATATAACAAATTATTTTAGGCTCATCTTGAACTTTTTCTTCACTAGAGTTGGAATCAACAAATTCACAAAGCCCCAGTTACTCAGTGGGAAGTGATATAAAAGATCACGTTATGTACAGGAGGAATTTGCCCAACTGTTCACTGTCCTTGATGTTGCTGATTGACAGAGATGGGAGGTCAGGAATGCAGGTGTCCCTGAAAATTCAAATCAGAATTACAAAGCTTTAATTCAGTTCCATCTGTCTTACACACCCCTCTCAGTCATGCTCAAAATCAGAACACAATGGCCAGTTCCTCCGTATGGTTGTATGCAGTTGTGTGGGACTCTGCAAGAAATAGGGTAGGAGACAATAGGAGAAAACTGAGCTCCCTAGAAAAGGCCTTGTTTCCTGGTTGGGACAGGCTCTGTCTTGGTTGATATACTCATTTATTCTATCTTGTTTTCAATGCCTGAGATTCTCTCTTGCATCTCTTATAATCAGTTGATGAAGCTTACCTCTGTGGTTCCTGTCAGAGACCTAAAATTTTCATTTTCAGATTTCCTTCACTTTTGATTTTCTTTATTGGTTCTGTTTCTACTTTTAGGTATTGAATGGTTTTATTAATTTCTTTCAACTCTTTGCTTATGTTTTCATAAATTTATTTAAGGAACTATTTATTAATTTCTTCTTGAAGGGTCTCTATCACATTCATAAAGGCTGTTTTAAAGTTATTTTATTGTTCTGCAGTTATGTTGGGATATTTAGGGCCTGATGTAGTAGGGTTGCTAGGCTCTAGGGAAGACGTATTGCCTGGCTGTTATTGATTGTGTTTTCACACTAGTGTCTAGGTGTCTAGGATTGAGAAGATAATAATTCTAGGTTCTTATATTTGGTTTTGTCTTTGTTGGGTGGGTGTTTTGTTCTATTGTTTCTGTTTTCTGTTTCTTAGGAGAGTGTGGTCACTGTGTGTTGCCCAGAAAGAAATTCGTCTGAAGTCCTGATAGGTGTGGCCACTAGTGATTTTAGGTAAAGTATGTTTCTGAGTATTGGGAATTAACACTAAGGAATGGAGATGTGCTGGGGGGTGTCCATAGGAGGGAGGGAATAAGGGTGTTCCGCAAATATATACTTAGTCCCCTAGGAATGGGAGTAGAGAATGGGGAAAGGCCACAGCAGGTCTGCTGCTGAGTGGTGGATGAGACCAGGGTATTAGACTTAGAGGAATGGAGGGGAAGGTAAAGATCTGCAATGCCTACTTGCTTCCCTGGTCTGAGTGTCCTGTGGGTTCCTATGGAGTGCCTGCTGGAGGTGGGGGCTGGTACAAAACAATGATGGGAGGAAGGAAGTTTAGAGAGGAAGAAGACCTGTGTGATCCACTGGGGGTGGGTTTGGGGGGAGAGAGGAGACTGCAAGAGGCATCTGGCTGCATAGCTGGGAATAAGCTTGGGGGATTGGATCTGGAGGAGCAGAGGGAGAGGTGAAGATCTGCAGTTAGCCTGCCTGCTTCCCTGTCATGGATGGCCTGTGGATTCCCAGGAAGTGTCATTTTTCCCATTTTGTTGAAAAACAGATTTTTTTCTCACAAAATATATCCCGAATATGATTTTCTTACCCTCTGCTTTTTCCAGTTCTTTCCCACCAGCTTTTACATCCAGATCCACTTTCTGTCTTTCATTAGAAAAAAAAAAACTGGCACCAAAGGAATTATAATAAGATAAAATAAAATAGGATAAGATAAACAAAACAAATTGGAGCCGGGCAAAACAAACTAACAAACAAACAAACAGAAGAAAATGAGTCCAAGTAGAGGGTCAAAATGCTGATATAAATGCAGAAACACACTTGTTTGCATACTCAGAAATCCCATAAAAACAAAACCAGAAGCTGTAATATATATGCAAAACACTCTTACTGCCTCCTCTTCCACAGGGTTTGCTAAGCCTTAAGGGGAAGGATTTGATGGAGACATCCCATTTAGGCTGGCTGAGTGTTCCAAAAATCTCTCCCTCTCTGTATATTGACTGGCTGTGGCTCTCTGTATTTGGTCCTATCTGCTACAGGAGGATGCTTCTCTGATGATGGCTGACCAAGGTACTGATGATATATGTGTATAGCTGAATATCATTAGGAGTCATTTTATTGCTGCATTCCTTTTGTAGAACAGTAGTCTTTGGTTTTTCACTAGTTCCCTGGGCTATCTAGTCTCAGGTTCTTGGTCACTCAAGCAGTGTCAGATATGGGTTCCATTTAGTAGATAGGCCTTATCAGATTTTGGTTGGTTACTCCCATAAGCTTTGTGCCACTATTACGCTAGTATGTCTTGCAGGCAGGACACCATTGCAGATTGAAGTACTTGTAGCTGGGTTGATGTTCATTTTTCTCCTTTGGTATCATGCAGAGAACTTTCCAGTACCTAGAATACTATACAGTAGGAATAAAGAATCTAGGCAGTCATCAGCTTGACTTCTTCATGTTCAAGGAATTATAAAGGTGTTAATTTGAGGAATGGGCCTTGCTAGAGAACTTTCACTCAAATCTCTATCCTTATGCCTGCCACAAGAAGACAGGGGTGTGGAAACAGAAGTTATATTAGTCATGCCAATACTCTGGAGTTGTAGGTGGTCACCAAGGCAACAGAAGTATTTTCATAACAATTATTTTATGTTTTCAGGAAGTGTGTTTTGATTACTCTGGTTGATTCAATAAAAGCATCCACACATAAACTCATTGATGTAAATTATTAAGTCTGAGACTTCTTTGCAACTTTCTCTATGAGCATCAATGATACTACATTATTGTTTCTTAAATCCTTGGTTCATTTACCACTTAACTGGGCCTTCATTAATAATTTACTCAGAGAAAGAGACACATGTGCTGAAGTTGTTCTGTCAGACCTTCTAATTATAAGAACAGTGCCGCATGTCCTTATACAAAGTTAATACAGAATATACAACCTTATGACATGTAGAATTGCCAATAACTTTTGAAATGAATCTTTCATACTTTCAAATACTTCATAAGTGAGTGATATGACTTGTGGGGGTCACTTTTTTGGTGAAAAATTGAAGAAAGTTTAAGTTCTGAGGCTCACCTAGATCTGGGCAATTTGTTGCCACCTGCCAATGGTCATTTATACTCAGGCCTTTTGGCATATTCTTTACATGTACTTGCGAATGAGATAGATTCTGAATGATATTTTCCTTCTATTTCTTGCCCCCTCACCTTCTGGAAACTTATGATCATTTGCCACAAACTTCCTTTTTTTTTTTGGTTAAGAAAATTTTCATTCATTTTACACACCAATCAAAGATCCCCCTCTTTCCTCCTTCCATTCCCCAACCTCCCCCTTCCAATCCATACCCACTCCTACCCACAAGAAGACAAGGACTCCCATGGGGAAGCACATCCAACAGAGGCAAGTTCAAGCCTTTCCCCCTGCCTCAAGGCTGCATGAGGTGTCCTATCATAGGTAGTGGGCTCCAAAAAGCCTGCTCATGCACCAGGGATGGATTCTGATTCTACCTCCAGGGGGCCCCCAAGCAGATCAAACTACACAATTTTCTTGTCATGCAGAGGACCTAGTCCAGTCCCATGCAGGCTTCACAGCCATCGATCCAACTTTCATGAGTTCCCACTAGTTTGGTTTGGTCATCTCTGCAGGTTTCCCCATCATGATCCTGATGCGCTTGCTCATAGAATCCCTCTTCTCTCTCTTTGACTGGACTCCTGGAGCTCTGCCTGGTGTTTGGCTGTGGATCTCTTCATTTGCTTCTATCAGTCATTGGAGAAAAGCTCTGTGATGACAGTTAGGGTATTCACTGGTCTGCTATCTGAGGCAAGCCAGTTCAGTTCAGGCACCCTCTCTACTATTGCTAGCAGACCAAGCTGGGGTCATCTTTGGGAATTCCTGGCAACTTCCCTAGCACTGGGTTTCTCCCTATCCCTATGATGTCTCCCTCTATCATGGTATCTCTTTCATTGCTTTTCCACTCCATCCCTGTTCCAGCTCAACCATCCCATTCCCTTATGTTCTCATCCCATATCCCCTACCCTCCATTGCCTACACCTCTTCCCCAGTTTACTCATGGAGATCTCATCTATTTCCCCTTCCCAGGGTGATCCATGCATCCCTCTTTGGGTCTTCCTTGTTAGCTAAATTCTCTGGAGTTGTACCACAAATGTTCTTAGCTACTGACAGCAAGATTAAATATGGCAGGTGACAGCTGAGTGCTTATGTCTCTTGAGATGACTACCTTTTCTATGATTCTGTCCTTGGGCTCCTGGGTGTTTTTTGTTCCAATGTGGCTTTTTATATTTTTTTATATCCTGCCTCTGGGCAATGGTGGCTGCCTTCCTTTAGGCATACAGAGTGAAAAATATCTGAAATTGATGCTAATATATGCCCGGAGCATGACTACCCAGCTCCCTTGCCTTGAGGAAGGAAGGTCTCTGAGGTACAGTTTCTATGGAATCATGGTGAGGCACAGACTGCCTGAAATTACCTTCCAGATAAACTCAGCAGTGCTAGTCAGTTTCCATTGCTAAAGCAAAATACCTGAGATACTCAGGTTAATAAGTGTCTTTTAGCTCATAGTTTCCAAGGTTTCATCCATGGTTGATGGATTCTATTGCTTTATGACCTGTGCTGTGGTAGGACATCATGGCAAGAGCCCATATAAGAGGAAATTTCTTATATCATGACAGCCTGGAGGCAAAGAAGGAGGAAGAATAGGACCTGATGTTGAGATTTCCAGGATGCACCATCAATGATATAACGTCCTCTACTATGCCCATCTCCTAAAGATTTAGCACCTCTTAATAATCCCCAAGCTGGAGACATGGACCTCTGAGGGACATCAGATACAAGCTGTAACCTCAGTTTGTAGTTTATTTTTTTCTACCTTGCTCCACAACTCCTTATTGACTCACCTAGGTTATACCCCAGCATATCACCTACCTATGATCACAATGTCAAGATTGGCTTTAGGAGACTCAGGCTTGTCATGTCAAACATCCTGAGCATAGATCAAACCATGCTCATTTTGTGATGTCTGAAAAAAACTCAGTTTTATGCTAAGCATCCATCTTGGTACTCACTAGCCATTTGTCTCTGACTCTAGAACCTGTAGGATAAGTTACCAGTAATCTTGACTCAGTGATTTCCCCATCCAGAAATACACAGCTGTGATAATCTACTTGTTATGTTATGACTAACTGCTTTTTGGCTTCTGTAACATGCATATACAGACATTCAGGTCACCTTGACTACCTAATCTTAGCAGAGCAAAACAGCTCTTAGTTTTCTTGTGATTTTTGCCTTTAAAAAAATCCTTCCCTTCCTTCCTTTCCATGTTTGGCTCAGAGACTGTTGTCCTTTAGCAGTAATCAATAAATCTTTTAATTATAGTTGGATGGAGTCCCTGGTCTTTTCCCAGGGGTCAGGAACTCCTTAACAATTTCTGTTCCTATTTGGAACATCTGTGTTATAGAGAGAAGGGTGAGGATTTCCAAGTTTCAATGCCTATGAGAAAAGCAGAAAGAACTTCACTGGTATTTTGGAAGGACATACATTGATTGATTCAGAGCTGTTCTCCACAAGGCTGAGCAACACAACGGCACATGTTGGGAAACCTAGTATTTGCAGGAGTCAGTTCCATTACACTATGGACTGTGGAGACACAGATTTCTGGGTAGGCTTCAAGCCAAGAATAGATTGTCCTTTGCATGGGCTCTGTTAATGGTTGTTTGTCTTTGTTAACTGTTCCACTTTGTTTCATGATTTTACTGTACTTTGAAAAATGGATTCCCTTGTTATATTAACTCTTTTTGTTGTTATAAAATTTGTATTGTTGATTTAAAATGTTTTTGTTAGCATATATTAATTATAAACAATAATGAATTTTGTTATGACATTTTGTGGACATGTGGACAATGCATTTTGATCCTATTTATCCCTCCCTAATTCCTTCTCTTGCCCTTTTCCACTACCATGAATAGTTTTCCTTTTCTCAACTAGTCTTCCTTCTAATCTCATACCTATTTTATTTTGTTTGATTCAGTAGGTTGTTTACAGAAGCATGGGTTACACCACTAAAGAAAATGTCTCTTCTTTCTCCATCAACCATTTACTTTAACTCATCAGCAAGAGGTGGAATCCCATGAATCCTTCATCCTTCTATGACAGGGTATCGATGGGCTGGATCTAATACAGCTACTCACATATTATTGATTTTTTTGTTTTTATTTTTTAGAAGGTTCTTTCTATGTAGTTCAGGCTGGCCTTGAACTGTCAGTTCCCTCGCTTTAGCCTCTCCATTGCTGAGATTATAGGCCTACAACACCATATCTATTTTCTACTGCTGATTTTTTCAGGTTGTTCTTCATAGTTGTATTAGGGCTCTCCAGGAGAATAGAACTAATTGGTGAAATTATTAAGGCCACTCCACTTAGTTAAAAGGAAGATTTATTTAGTGGGTAACTTACAAATTAAGGGATAGGTAGGTTGCAGGGTCTGGGGAAGGTATATCGCAGTCCAGTGGTGTTCTCTGGAGCTCTGCACAGTCCACCTCCACAGTTCAGGGTCCCAGCACCAAGCGCTCGCCCATCCAGATCTTGGGTCTCCAGGCACCTCCCCTCGCCTCACCTCGTAGGCATGACAGTTGCCAGAGTCTCAATGGAGGTTGGAACTTCCAGATCTAAGCTGGAATGGCTACCCACTACATCTCCCCCTTTTTGTCTAAATAAGAAGGTTCTAAACTAATACAAGACTATATACAAAGGAATGATTATCAAATATTGTCCAGGAATAATGAGGGATAATGACCTAGATAAGATGGAACTACAACCAATGCAAACAATATCAAGCAAGAAACACATACTAAAATCCAGAGAAGTATAGAGCATAGGTAAATGGCATGTTATAAAGATCATTCCAAAAGGTGTCCTATCCTAAAGAACCTGAATCTAATACTTAATATGTTCTATCTAAGATATTATATATACTAAGTTGTAACTATAACTGCTAGTCTTCAATTCCATCAAAGACCTGAGAAGGAACATAATGGTACCTGAGAAATGGTAGATGGATGCAAGCAACTTTCGTGAATCTAGCAAGAGTAGACCAAGACAGCTGGCAGCCTGGACAGTCACCTAATGTTTCTCAGCATTGTTGGTGTATTCCAATTGGCTACAGGCCTAGAGTATTTGACTGACCATTTTCAGAAGCAGAAATTCTGAAAGACCATCTTACCCTGTCTTGGCAGAGTACAGTGGTCGCTTTCCTTGTGTCCCTCTTGTCCAGAAAGGACAGCATTGCATTCGTACTGTCAGCCGTCAAGGCAAGGGCAGTTCTTTGCCCAGTAGGCCATTTTGTGCCAAAAAGTCAAACTTCCAAATGGAAATGTCTTAGAAGCCCAACATTCTCTCAGGATCAAATTGATGCAGCCAGGAACAATTGTGTCTCATGTCAGCAGAATTCTAAGTTATTTAAATGCCTTATTCTCTAGGTCTATGAAGTGTTTGATGATTACCTGTCCATCTGATCCATGTATCTGTAAATCTGGATAACCTAACTAACATAACTATAGAGATGACATAGGTGACTATAAATCTATAAGTCTTATCTACCAAAATAACCTAAGGACTAAGGCTTCATGTAAACAAGGTAAACAGTCTATAAGCAAATGTATGGTGAAGAACGATGACTTCAAAATTGTGACAATACACAAGATATTTATAACAGAGGTAGGAATATATAGTGCGATATGCAATGGGACAATAATCTTAAATATATATATCAATATACTGAATATCCTAAACAGAAGTAGAACATACATAAAGTATGACAGATATAAATTTACATTTGTATCAATATAAATATATTTCAAATAAGAGTAGAAATATGTATACATTATAACAAATATAGTTATGTATTTGTATCAATATACAAATTATTTTAAACAGAAATATAAGAATAGTTTACATTTGTATCAACATATAAGAATCCATAACAGTACAAGTTACAGTGCAAATTATTTAAGGTTGCTATTTTACTAAATTTGTTTACTAGTATATACAATGATCTACCATAATATCTTATACCTATCCATTCCATTTCTTCTCCCCCCCTTTTTTGGAATACTGAGTCTAATATTTTTCTTCCACCCCAACCCTATAACCATCATCCATAATCCTGAGAATTATGAAACCTAAGGGAGAAGGGATTTCATTTTCTTGGAATTGCTTCCTGCCATTTAGGGGGTGATGTTATCTCTGTTGGGTACTGTGAGAAGGCTCAGATAGTCAAATCTCAGTTAGACTAACTGTAGTTTCTGCATCAAGTTTTAGAGTAATGGGTAAGATTGTTTGAAATTCTGGCAAGAAGTGTAGTATGATGATGATTACCATGGCATCATTCTGGATTGTGTAAAGCTGTTGTTGTTGGGGCCCCATCTTCCTTCTGGAGACTTCTGAGATTGCTATTGGAAAAACTTATTTGTTATCGAAAATGGGAGGTTTGTATTTAAAGAGGACATAGCATGTAAGAAAGGATTCTGAGAAATCAAGAGTAAGCATAGAGAGAATTAGAATTTAGAAGACAAAGGTCCCTTTTTATTGGTTTCCTTCTGTCCCACACCAGAGGACTCTTCTGATATGAGACTGAAGAATCTCTCAAACTTTTCTTTTAGCAATATGCTTGGGTTTAGAGAAGGAGTGAGCCAATTCCATCTCCAAAGCCAGCTTGGCTTATAATTGAATTGGAGTCACAACTTTTCTAGATTGATAGAGAGATAGATGTTAGACAGTGAGATTTTACCGTGTGTAGATTGGTACCAATAGATTCTTTCTTTCTGCTATAAACATCCAGATATCCAAGGCCTTATGATTTTTGGGAGATGGGTATTTCCATTATCCTGGAAAGGCAAAAACAGAACCCTATCCCACCCTTTGATTGTTAAATTTTTCTTACAACTTGTAGAGATGTCACATTGGTAGATGATCTTTTACTTCTCTTCATCAAGGGGTTTTTCCTGTTTGAATTGAATTTTTTATTAATTTTGTTGGTATCCATAGCTTTTCTTTTCCTGCAGAAACAAAAGCAAAACCCCTTCCCCAACGTAGAACATATCCAGGTTTCTATTCTGAGGTTAGCACATCCTTGAAATAAACTGGTTGGTTTAGCTCAGGAGTTTTATCTGTTATCCAATGTCTCTCTGCAGCTGTTGTTCCTTTTTCATCAGCATTGAGAAAATTCAAGGTTAACAAAGCACTATGCAGTCTATTTCTAGGAGTGATTGTTACCTGTTGCTGTTTATTTAGCATATCCTTTAAAGTTTGATTGGATCTTTCTATGACTGCTTGGCCTGTGGGATTGTGTGGTATACCTGTAACAAGCTTTATATTGTAGTAAGCAAAGAACTGTCTCATTTTATTGGAGACATATGCTGGGGCATTGTCTGTCTTAATTTGTACAGGTATTCCCATGATGGCCATAACTTCTAATAGGTGTGTAATCACAGAATCAGCCTTTTCAGAACTCATAAGAGCTGCCCATTGAAATCCTGAATAGGTATCAATGGTATGATGTACATACTTTAATCTTCCAAATTCTGCAAAATGAAACACATCCATCTGCAAAATTTCATTTCTTTGTATACCTTTTGGATTGCTCCCTGCAGGTAATGGAGTTTGGTTATAGATGGAACAAGTAAGACATTTTTTCACAATATCCTTAGCCTGTTGCCAAGTGATGGAGAAATCCTTCTTCAAACCTTTGCTATTTACATGGTATTTCTTATGACATTCTGAGGCTTCTAGCACATTACCTATTAGTAACTGATCAATCTCATTATTACCTTGTGCTAGAGGTCCTGGCAGACCTGTATGGGATCTGATATGTGATATATATATATATATATATGATGTTCCCTTTTTCTGATGATTTCCTGCAATTGTATGAATAATGAAGTTAATTCTGTATTATCAGGAATAAATTCAGCAGTTTCAATATGTAAAACAACTCTCTCTGCATATTGAGAGTCAATGACTATATTGAGGGGTTCTGTGAAGTCCATCAGTACCATAAGAATGGCATACAGTTCTGCCTTTTGTACAGAGCTGTATGGATTTTGTACCACTTAAGTCTCCTGATTTATATCCTGTTTTCTCTGATTTATTTGCATCAGTATAGAATGTGAGGACTCCAGAAATTGGCTTTTGTCGTACACTGTGAGGAAGGATCCATTCAGTCTTCTTTATGAATTCTATTCTCTTGCTTTTGGGATAGTGGTTGTTAATCTCTCCCAAAAAGTTACTGCAGCTCTCTGCCAGTATTCATTATCTTTCCATAGTGATGAAATTTCCTCATTAGTTAAAGGTACTGCAATTTCTGCTGGGTCTATTCCTGCCAACTGGCGAAGTCTTAATTTACCCTTTTGAATCAAATCAGAGATCTTTTCTATATCTTTAATTTCTTATTTGGCTTACATGGTAGGAATATCCATTCCAATATTATATCTTCCCTCTGCATCAAAATACCTGTTGGGAAATGTCTGGAGGGCAATATGACAAGAATGCATTTAAGTTCTGGATCCATACAATCCACATGTGCTTCTTGAATTGTCTTTTCTACTAGAGCCAATTCCTTCTCAGCTTCGGCTGATAATTCTCTTGGACTATTTAATTCTTTGTCCCCTCCTAGAGTATTAGCCAAATTTTGTAGTCCATCTTTGGGTATTCCCATGATACCCAGTAAGTTGGAAGTGCTTCCTAATAACTTTTGAAAATCATTAAGAGTCTTCAATCTATCTCTCCTTAGTTGTACCTTTTGGGGTCTAATTTTTTGTAGCTCTATCTTATATCCTAAGTAATTAATAGAATCTCCTCTTTGTATGTTTTCAGGAGCAATTTGCAGTCCCCAGCGAGGCAAAACTTTTTTTTACTTCTTCAAACATGCTTTCTAATGTATCTAACTTTGGATCAGCTAATAGGATATCATCCATATAGTGATAAATTATGGATTGTGGAAACTTTACATGAATTATCTCTAATGGTTTCTCCACAAAGTATTGGCACAAAGTAGGGCTGTTTAACAATCTCTGTGGGAGGACCTTCCATTGATATCTCTTGACTGGCTGAGAATTATTATAATTAGGTACTGTGAAGGCAAATTTTTCTCTATTATTTTCTTGTAAGGGTATGGTAAAGAAAGTCTTTTAAGTCAGTAACTATTATAGGCCATTCTGTGGGTAGCAGAGAGGGCAAGGGTATCCCAGTCTGTAGAGAGCTCATTGGTTGAATTACTTTATTAATAGCTCTCAGATCTGTCAGCATTCTCCAATTACCAGATTTTTTTAATAACAAATACAGGAGAATTCTAAGGGCTGGTAGATTCTTCAATGTGTTGAGCCTTTAACTGCTCTTGAACCAGCTGTTCTAAAGTTTGTAGCTTCTCTTTCATCAAAGGCCATTGTCCAACCCAGACAGGTTTATTAGTTAGCCATTTTAAAGGTAAGGCAGTTGGTACTTCTGAGAGTTCAACAACAGTTGTGCTCTGTTTGTGAACAGCCTGAATGGTTGGTGACTGATTTTTATAGCATGTCATGATATTATTCCTAGAAACATGCATTGGTCTGTATTCCTTTTCTGAGAGTGTAGGAATTTTAATCTAGGTATTCCACTATTGTAACAGATCTCGGCCCCAAAGATTTACTGCTACATTTGCTACATATGGCTTCAACCTTCCTCTCTGTCCTTCTGGCCCTATGCATTCAACCCATCTCGAACTCTGTTTTATCTGAGATAGGGTGGCAATCCCTAAAAGTTGGACATCTACCTCTTGAAGAGGCCTATTCAGATGCCATGATTTTGGTGTAATTATAATCACATCTACACCTCTGTCTACCAGGCCCTCCTGAACCAGGCCATTAATTCAAATTCTAAGCTTTGGTCTTTGTTCATTTATGGAAGTCTGCCAAAATATTTGTTTTATAGTGTTTTTTGTAAACTGTGATCCATCTATCAAAGCTGTTTTTATCATCCATTGCAGTATCGGTTTTTACATTAGGCATTGGTTTATTCAGTTGTCCTGGAGAGGAATTTCTTCCACAGTGGCTGGGAATGTTTGTACTATGTTTGATTTGGGGGCCTGCAAAAGGCCCCCTGAGGCATTTCCCGCCAGTAAAGGGTTGCCTTGTATATCTATTTTTGATCTGCACTCACTGGTCCAATGTCGGCCTTTGCCACATCTTCTACATAATCCAGGAGGTGCTTGGGTTCTCCTGTTTAGGCTATTCCTAGAAGGAGTATTACTTCTAGGAGTACCCCATGTACAGTTTTTACTTATATGACCTGGTGTACCACATTTAAAACATTTGGTACAACGGGGCCTTCTTTCACCTCTGGGATTTGTCTTTCCTTTTGAAGCCTCATTATTGTAGTTAAGAGACTGAACATCATTAGTATATTGAATCCATTCTTCCAAAGGAGCTGATCTGATCTTTAATGGTGTATGTATTCTTCTGCATTCTGCATTAGCATTGTTGAACGCCAAGGACTCAGTTAATACTTTTCTTAATTCTTTATCTGACTCAGCTCTTGCTATAGCTGTGTTCAGTCTCTGTAAAAAAATCAGTGAAGGGTTCATGTGGTCCCTGAAATATCTTTGTGTATACCTCAGTTGGTTTTCCAGGTTCTGGAATTTTTCCCCAAGCATTTAGAGCTGCTGCACGGCATAGGGATATTGTATGCTCATCATAAGTGGCTTTTACATTCCTGTCAGCGAAACATCCCTCACCAGGTATTTGATCTTGGGAGATCACAAAACCTCTGATTTTACCTTGTTGTTCTAAATTTTTTACCTCTTCTCTCAACCAGCTTTTCCACTGTAACTGCTGACTATATTCTAGAACAGCTGAAATTAACTGATGCCGGT
Organism: Peromyscus leucopus; assembly: GCF_004664715.2. Classification (NCBI taxonomy): domain Eukaryota; kingdom Metazoa; phylum Chordata; class Mammalia; order Rodentia; family Cricetidae; genus Peromyscus; species Peromyscus leucopus. Next base: position 99,595,238 of record NC_051070.1, read on the forward strand.
CATTTGGAACGATTCTATATGAGGTAGACCACGAATTTAACATCTGTTTTATGTATGTGGAGTGTATCCCATACATAACTACTGCTTTCTTTATATTTTTAAATTGTTGAAATTGGTTGTAATGTATATGTATTATATGTCTCGAGGTGTGTGTCATCTGCTGGCTTCTCATGGACGATAACAGGATAAGCCATTGTATGAGAGCCATTTGGAGATCTTACAACCTCTATGGTCTTGACCTTCTGCTTATTAGTTCCCTTATCATGTTTACTGAGAGTTTCTTCTAGGGCTTGCAAATGAGCACCTAGGGTCTATTCTAGGGAGTGAACTTCCTCTCTTGCAAGGGACTCCAGATTTCTCATGGAATCATAGAAGTTTTTATGTTCCTCAGAAACACATGATTCCATGGACCTTATCTTATCAATTAATGGTAATCTTTCTTCCTTATGTAGTGTCTGAGTAGCCATAATTTCACTCTGGAGAGTTAGTGTTCTATCCATTAGATATTCATATTTATTATCAATAAAATTAATTTTGGGTAAAAGCCTGTTTTGTAAATCCTGATTAGCAGATTCTAGAGAAAGAATCTTTTTCTGTAAGCCTTCATTGCTATCTTTGAAAGCCTGTAAATCCTGGTTAGCAGATTCCAGAGAGAGAATCTTTTCCTGTATGCCTTCATTGCTATCTTTTAAAGCAGATTCCAGAAAGAGAATCTTTTTCTGTAAGCCTTCATTGCTATCTTTTAAAGCCTGTATCAGTCCCAATAATGACTCATCTTTGTTCTTAAACCAGTGTTTGAACACTGTGTGAATTATTATGATGAATGCCAAAATGGTACAGGCCAGATATGCCTTAGGAATGTCGTATATTTCCAGAAAGATGTCATTCATCATACAGGCAAAAAGGTTTTTAAATTCTTGTGAGGTAATGTTGTTGGCCATATTACAAGAATTACTCAAAATTTGTTAGTCAATTTTAAGGTGTAAAATTATCAAGTACCTTTACTTGAAACAATATGCTTACCTTTCTTGGTTTTGGGGCATGTAGTATCACTTTTCAGCCAGCAGGTGGCGGTGGTACAGCTCCAAAACAGGGCCTGCTAGCAATCGTGGCCTGAGTCGAGTTGGTGGAAACCAGAGCCAGCACACAGGGAGCATGCCAGTGCCTCTTTTGCTGGCCTCGGGGCTAAGCTAGGGAACTGAGACCGGACTAGCTGCTCCTTTTTTTGGGAATGGAACCATGTAGGCGTTCCCTGGTTATATGGAACTTTGCAGGTGGGTTTAGGTACCTGCCAGCCAGGGAGGAGAGGGTGGGAGCTACCCAGACCTTTGGAATTTGCCCCACGTGAGCGCCAGATATTGGTGAAATTATTAAGGCCACTCCACATAGTTAAAAGGAAGATTTATTTAGTGGGCAACTTACAAAAAAGGGAAAGGTAGGTCACGGGGTCTGGGGAAGGTGTATCGCAGTCCAGTGGTGTTCTCTGGAGCTCTGCTAAGTCCACCTCCACCGTTCAGGGTCCCGAGACCAAGAGAGCACTCACCCATCCAGATCTCGGGTCTTCAGACACCTCCCCTGCTCCCTAGGCGTGACAGTTGCCAGAGTCTCAATGGAGTTGGAACTTCCCCATCCAAGCTGGAATGGCTATCCACTACAAGAACTGATGAAATAGACAGGTGTTATTACTAAAGGGATTTTATTAGATTGGCTTATGCAATATAAGCTGGATAGTCCAACAATGGTTGCTTTCAAACTGGAGAGGATGAGAACCCAGTGACTCCTTAATTCAGGAGGCTGGATGCCACAGCAGTCCCAATCTGGTGCTGGAAACCCGGGGATGTTCCTGGAAAGCTTCTTGTCCTCACTGCATGCTGGAGAGCTGAAGAAGATGGGTTTGATGGTATGGAAAGGATTGCACTCACCAGCAAAAAGCAAAGGTGGACAAGCCAGGAACATTGTTGTCCCACAGGATCTCCATATCTCAGCCACCAGTACAAGGTGCTATCCACTTTAGGGAGCATCTTCCCTCTCAGTTAACCCTTGAAAATACCTCCAGCAGACTCACTCAGGTGTGTCTCTTAGTGCCAGACTCAATCAAGTTGTCAATGAAAGCCGACCATCATAATGGTTTGAGATTCCAATGTACTTTGAAGTTTTATTTCCCTCTGGGATCTTACTGAGTGGTGCCCCCTCACTTCTGCTCTCACTTCTCCCCACAAATTGGGTTTGTGTCTAGGCCATCTCCTTCTGACCAAATGAAATCTGGATTCAAGACTCCCATCCCATCTTGGTGCTGGTATGATCACACACAGAGGAATTGGTCATATATAAGCAGCTTCTCCTCCTTCCCAGAGTTTTTTTTGCTAGGGCTTTGGTTTGCAGCCTCAGGCAATGGTCATGGGTGTCTGTCTTTGAAGCTGATTCTGTGACTCAGTGGCAGGTGGAGACAGACCTCTTGTTTCCATGAATGTGTATATGCATATATATATATATATATATATATATATATATATATATATATGTGTGTGTGTGTGTGTGTGTGTGTGTGTTTGTACATGTGTATGCATGTATATGGGTTTGCACGTCTGTATTTGTGTGTTTATGTATGCTTCATCTTACATTATGTCATTCCAAAAAGAGAGGAAGCACTGCCTGGAGGATTTTTTTTAATAAACATCTCCCCTCCCTCTCATGTATTACAATACCATAGGCAAAGCTTCAGTATTTTCTCACATTCCTACTTTCCACAGTCTCATTTTCAGCTCTCCTGTCCACTGTGAACAGGGGACCAGCAGAACCAGGTGAGGCTGTGGCCTCTGATTATGTCTTTGTTCTGGCTCTTCATCAGTGGCTTTGAACATTGGTCATATGGTGAGAAAGCCTACACAGATGGAACGATGAGTGTCCAGTGACAGGATAATATTTTCTTGATGTCCATTGTGGGTCTCTGAATACAAAGTGGATATCCTGAAGAGAGATGTGGACCTCTCACTTCCCTGGCTCTCAGAATAGCAACCACTTCCTAGAGCAGGGTGGTGTTGGTTAGTGTTAACAACTGACTCTTTGAAAACAAATGCCTTGGCTGCCAATATACAGGATAAATATTCCTACCATGGCTAGTATCAAACTACAAACAATTTGATAACTGGTTTATATGAATTCTGAAAGCTCTTAAAATTAATTTTTTGACTGGTATAAAAACCAACAACATTGTTTATATTAGTGGGGGTAATATTCAGTGTCTTTTTGCATGTAGATATGTTTAATATTTACATTAGGTTAGATACATTTATTTCTCGGACATTTATATTTATTTCTTTTTCTTTAGTCAGCCATTAGATTTTGTTTGCTTGGTTTTTGGTTTTCTGAGACAAGATCTTACACTACAACGAAGAACTCACTGTATAGCCTAGACTGGCCTTGAACCAGGGACACTCCTACCTCTCTCTGATGGGTTTGAGTACTTCTCAGCTTAATTTCATTATGGTAAAGATTTTCAAGTTTTTTATTTTAGGTTTTTCAATGGTATAAGGCACCATGGTGGCCTGAAATCACCCTACTGTGTATGCCAGTCACAGTCAGTCTGACCAACCATTTCCCACCGTGCTGGATAGCTTTATGACAACCTGACACAAGCTAAAGACATCTGAGCGGAGGGAGCCTTAATTAAGAAAATGTCTGCATAAGATCGGCTGTAGGCAAACTTGTAAGGCATTTTCTTAATTAGTGATTAATGGGGGAGGGCTCAGCCCATTGTGGATGGTGCCATATCTGGGCTGGTGATCCTGGGTTCTACAAGAAAACACACTGATTTAGCCATGAGGAGCAAGCCAGTAAGCAGTACCCTTCCATAGCCTTTGCATTAGCTCCTGCCTCCCATTCCTGCTCTGCTTGAGTTCTGATCCTGTCTTTCTTTGAGGATGAATTGTGATGTTGAAGTATAGGTCAAATAAACCATTTCTTCCCCAAGTTGCTTTAGTTATGGTGTTTCATTGCAGCAGTAGAAACCCTAAGACACCTATCCTTTCTTCTCTGGGTATCCTTCTTTGCTTCCAATAAATACCTTTTTCACTCTCAACTTTTTCAAGATTAGCTCTTAAATTCCATTGTGGGGTGAGGGCACAAAGTACTTATTTTTTCGGCTTATTTTATTTAACACAGTCATCTCCAGTTTCACCTGTACTGTTCCCCTTTATGGCTAAGTAGTATCCCATGATCTCTATGTATCATAGTTTCTTATACATTCTTTAGTTGTTGAGCACTTGGGTTGCTCGCATTTCCTGTCTACTATCAATAGTGCTGCCATGAACATGAGAGTACAGAGATTTCTTTAGTGTGCTGACCTCATTTCCTTTCAATATATACATATAGCACAACTCATGGATCATATGGTAGCTTTATTCTATAACTTTTAAAGAAACACTATGCTATTTTTCATGTGGTTGTATTTACATTCCCACTGTCAGTGTGCAAGGATTCCCTTTTCCCCACACCTTCCCCAAAGCTTACTACCTTCAGCCTTTTTGAACATAGCCATTCTAATTGGAGTGATGAAGCCTTACCAGCTTTCTCAAGCTGGAACAGCTGGTTCTAGCCCATCAGAGCCAGATGCTCGCATTTTGTGTGGAACTTGAGATCAGGGCATGAGCTTACAACCCTTCTCTCAAATTCTTTTCTAGAAAGCCCATCTGGCTTCAATATCCTCACCCTCTGTCCCCTGCTGCTCTTCCAGCTGGTGTGACCTTCATTGTCCCCATCAGGCAGCTGTGTTTGTTGGAAGGTCCATGGCGACAGGTATTTGGATGGATACTCACTAAAACTGAATTCTAAATTAGTTTTTGTTTGAGATTTGGAATGAATTAAATAGTTTATTTAAAACAGGAAGTTTCATCTTTTAAAAAAAGAACTATTGAAGACAGGGTGAGAACAAATGAAATAAAGTTTCCTATTTGGACTGCTCATGTTTACTTCCTCTGTCTCAATAACACAGCAGAAGGAAGGGACAAAAATAGATCAGAGAGTTGTCACTCAGTAAAGATTCTGTTCAAGCTCAGATAGAGAGAAAACATTGAATAAAGTAGTGAACAGCCCTGCTTTGCAAAATGTTTCACTCCAGCAACCTCTCTCTGGCTATTCATATTGGTGGCTCCACTAATGTGCTTATAGACAGAAACCATCTCAGAAATACATTTATATTGATCATGGTGTGATTGGGGCTCATGGATACTCCATGATTCAAAGAAGGCAATTTAGGAAATAAAGCAAGTGATGGTGGAGACCTAATAAGACAATACAGACAATACAGCTTGAAATCTGCTCTTCACAGTGCCGATCAGTCAGGGTAAGATCTCCTAAGTAAGGACAATATATTTGATTGTTAGCAATAATGACCATGGAAAACAATAACGATATTTGTTTTTCTGAAATATGGTACTGACTTAAAAACAGATGCACAAAACATACTTATTGGATTTGTTAGAGGGAGACAAAAGCCTGTCCCATCCATTCTGTAAGATAATGACAGGCAAATTGGGTTATAATTAGGGTCATTTCCCACATGAACTTCACTTTCAAAACCAAGAGACACTGGTGGTTATTTTTATTATCTTCTTCCATTTCACTGTTCTCACTGGCTTGTGGATGCCGTTAGCAGAACCACAGAATACTAAAATCTTAGTGTCAGAAAGGGGAGGGGTTCAATCAATTCTGATGGTTCTCTTATTGAAATCAGGCAGCTCAGCCTTACTTTGGGTTGTCCACTGTTAGATTTTGATGTGGGAAAGGAAGGTTGAGAGAGAGAGGCACTGAGTTGGAATCATCCTTCAGGCTGGAGGTTTATTAATAGTGCTGTGTGTGTGAGGTGTCATGTAAGAAGCTTCAGCTTCACAAGGGAGAGCAAAGTGTCTACTATCAAAGGGTTCAGAAGAAAGAGAGGTTCTGCATCACAGTGACCTGGATTAGCTAATAGGTGGCCCACAATATACAGCAGAGGTAGGGAGTGGGGTGCAAACGATTTGACAGGACTGCCCATTTTTTGGATTGGAGAATGGGGCTTGGATGCTACGTGGCAGTACTCAGGCTTCCATCTCTGGTTGGCATAGGGATGGGTCTAAGTATGTTCTACCCGTCTCTTTGTTGGAACCATGTCATCATAGGACAACATCATATGAAGAGGAATGTGTGGATAGAGCCAAGCAGAACCACTGAGGGCCATTGCTGTTTTTAGTACCATTTCCCACTGTCACACAGCGGCACAACCCTGTTAGCAATATTCATCTAACCAGAATTGAAAGGTGTGAATCAATGCCACAGCCAATCCATGGCCAATTAAATAAAATTTGCTATGTTTATTTATCACTGTATGTCATGACAACATAATCCAATGTGAACTAATGAAGATGAGACTCATATTAGGGCATTCCATATATATGCGTGCGCGCGCGCGCGCACACACACACACACACACGTGTGTGTGTGTGTGTGTGTGTGTGTACATGTGTGTTTGTGCATTAGAAGAATTAGTGCGATTAATAATTAATCCCATGTATTCCAACTAGTACATTAGAAGCATTCCATATATGTATATATCAGTGCAATGAATCCCAGGCTGTTCTTGAACTCACAAGAATTCTGGGATACTGGCATACAGGACCATACCTGGATCCTTTTTTTGGTGACTTCAACTGCCACAGACAGAACCAGAAACCTCTCTTCCAATGACACTTTGCCAGTGCATTATTCACTGTGTGTATGTGTTCATCAACCTGATAGGCACACATGGCATTTTTATCAGTTTAGTTCCCATTTCAGTAACACCTTTTCACATACTTGCACTTTACATTTGTTAATTTATTTTCTTTTGTGGATCACTTATGTCAATTCCCCATCATTATTTTATTACTTGATGAATTGTAAAAGGTATTAAAAAAACCTGAAAGACATTATCTTTTTTTCACAAACATTGCAAACAATTGTTACTAGTTTTTTTTTTAAACTTTTAAATATTATGTATAATGGCTTTTGAACTATAGAAGATTAAACACTTCATGGAGCCCAAATACATATGCATCATGGTGCCAATAAATATTTGGTTTTAATAAATGTATTAAAATACACTTTTCTTTATATATATATATATATAAAATACCTCATCATCTTGTCATAAGAAAATATTTGTGCATCTTCTGTTCATTCTGGCTCCTGTCCTTGTTGGAATGTCTGAACTGGAGGATTCTGCTTGCAGTTATCTGTCAGCATGGGTATCATCTGGGAAATTCTCCATGCTGTCTAAAGTTTGGGCTTGTAGTTCATATTTTCAACATGGCCTCCTTCTCTAGTTCTCTGGGATGCTCCAAAGCAGTTAGCAGGGAGTTTGGATACCTCTACTACTCATGTTTTAATTTTGATGTAATCTTGATCTAATTTTTCTTTTCTTACTTGCTTTATTTATTTCTTTATTTTTTGCATAGTGTCCGAGGAACTGCTGCCTAATGTGATACTGCAAAGATTCCCTGTTTTCTTCTAAAAGTTTTATAGTTCAGATATGATTGGGATATAATCTGTTTTGAGTTACTTGGTGTGAAGTAGGGGCTCATTTCAGTCATTTGCATGTGAATAATCAAGTGCTCAGCACCACTTAAAAAGAGTCATTTACTATTTCGATGTTGAATTGTCATGCCCCCCACCCCCCATAAAGTCATTTGCCATCAAATGTGGGGAATTATTGCAAATTTTACTACCTTCCCCTCTCCTTTGCTCTTCCCCTTTCTTTCCCCCTCCCCTCCCCATCCTTTTCCTTGTCTTTCCCTTCTCTTCCATTCTATTTTTTAAAAAGATTTATTTATTTATTATGTGTATGGAAGAGGGTGCCAGATCTCATTACAGATTGGTTGTGAGCCACCATGTGGGTGCTGGGAATTGAACTCAGGACCTCTGGAAGAGCAGTCGGTGCTCTTAACCTCTGAGCCATCTCTCCAGCCACAAATTCATTCTAGCTTTTTTTTTTTTTTTTTGGTTTTTCGAGACAGGGTTTCTCTGTGTAGCTTTGAAGCTTGTCCTTGTCCTAGAACTCACTCTGTAGACCAGGCTGGCCTTGAACTCACAGAGATCCACCTGCCTCTGCCTCCTGAGTGCTGGGATTAAAGGCGTGCGCCACCAACACGTGTCCATTCTATTTTAAACTATTGATCTTTATGTCCACCTTTATGCCAGTAATGGACAATCTTGATTAGTGTAGAATTGTAGCAAGTTTTGAAGCTGAGAAGTATGAATGCTTTGACTTTGTCCTTTTTTTAAGATTCTTTTGGCTTATTTTAGTCCATATAAATTTTAGGATCAGCTAGTCAATTTATGAAAAAAATCACTTCTCATCATCTCTTCCATACCACTACAAGCAAAATGTTCTAATTTTCCCCTGGCCACATGCACTACCTGACATAATTTTATGAATGAAAATTGTTTACAAAGTAGATGATGAGTATTTTCAGTGTGGCTAAAACACTTTTCAACAGTGCTATCTATGGAAAACCTAAGACTGAATCTCGTGGGATTTACTGTCCCTTCTATAAGAGTGAAGGGGTTGGAGCAGGGCAGTAAGTTCAGGTGTCAGTGTGATCTGTCTAACCTGAACTCTGCTACCTGCTCCTCTCTAACCCTGCCCAGAGTTACCTGCTATGCCCTTTTCTTTGTTTACCTTTCTTCTCTTCGTATTTGTACTAATGTCTTCCGGACCATGCCTTCCTTGAGTGCTCTCTCCTCTCTCTCCCCCTACCCTTGCTCTCTCTTTGGGGCTACCATGATACAAGGGAGAACTGAACTCTATCTCAGAAAAGCCTCCTTTCTAAGAATTCAGTGTTGCTTTTATGCCGAAAGTCATTTGTAACTATGGTTCCACTCATGCTGTCTTAATCTCTTATTGCTTAGAGGCTTGATAAGCTGGCCTCTGTGAAAATCTCCATTAACCAAGACTGTGTCTGTGCCTCATAGATTTTAGTCACTTCATGTATCATAAGAGTAGAGAAAGTGTTGAGGGATAATAAACATTTTATTTTCCTGGAATTGCCTGTCACTTTACATTATTGATACTTGGTTGTTTCTGAACCACAGTAGCAGAGTTAAATACAAATGGGATTCACCAGTCTCAGAAGATGGGCAATCTACAACCTGGGATATGCTTATAGTCACTTTTACTGGGCTCTGTTCAATCTCTTGAGCATTTCTGAGCACATAAGAGAGTTCTGCAACAAAGAACCTGGCCTACAGCTGCTCTAAAGATCCTCTGGCTCTTATCAAGTTACCATTCCCAGGCTTATGAGAGAAGGGGTCATAGCAGTACCTGACATTGATATAAGATTAGCAAACATTTATTGTTAAGTGAATGAATGACTAATACCTTGATTGTATCTAGTGTTTCGCTAAGCATGGTACTACACATTTTCCTGAATCTATTTGTTCTTAGTATTTAATCCATAGGTAGATAGCAAACTCTTTAGCTGGATAGTACTTCTCTGTTTTTTCTGTTATTTGAATTGCATAATATACCATAATAGACATATGATATACAAGCCCAAAAAGATGGTCAATGTTTTAAATTGGTGGTTCTTTCAAATTTAGTGTGGGTATGAACCACTCAAAGTACTTAGAAAATATGTTTATTCATGTGTACTAATTGTAAAAAACAAAAGATTTCATTGTGATATTTTCGTACCTGCATATAGCATGCCTTAATAATACACACTTCCTTATTATATATATCTCCTGCAGATTTGACCACAATTCTCTTAATTTCCTCCATCTTCTCTAATAGTTTCCATTCTATTCCCTAGAACTTTTGCCCCTGAATCCCACCTAGGAGAGAACATGCAACATTGTCATTCTGAGTCTAGCTAATAGTCTTTTTTCCCCTACTCAGAGACCGATTTCTCTGTGTAGCTCTGGCTGTCCTGGAACTCACTCTCTAGACAGGCCAGCCTTGATCTCAGAGCTCTACCTGCTTCTGCCTCCTGAGTGCTGGGATTTAAGGCATGTGTCATCACTGCCCAGAGACTTATATTCTGAGATGTTGATGCCCAGGCTAATTCCTTTTTCCTGCTCATGTCGTGGTTTCATTCTATTTCATGAGGGAATAAGATTTCATTGTGTGGCCATGAAACTTTTTCTTTATCCATTCCTTTGTTGATGGATATCTAGGCTGGTCTCATCTCTTGGCTATTGTTACTAGTGCAGCAATAAACATGGGTGTGCAGTTGTCTCTATGGTATGTTCAGATTCTTTTAGCCACATACCCAGGAGCTATGTAGTTGGATTAATTGTACTTTCAATTATTTTTGAAGACTGTCCATACTGAATTCCATAGCACTTGTGAGTCTTTTGTCCGTAACAACAGGGTATAAGGTTTCCTTAATTCCTAAATTCTCATCAACATTTATTATTTGTTTCTTGATAATAACCATGCTGGCAGATGGGATCGAAACTCACTGTGGTTTTGATTTGCTAAAAATGTTAAACATTTTTTATGTAATATCAGCTATTGGCACAATTTAACTGAATCTGTGTTGCCCATTTTTATTTAGATTTGTTGTTTTGGTGTTTAATATTTTGAGTTTCTTATGTATTTTGAACATTAATGCTCTGCCAGATAACTGGTTGGCAAAGATTTTCTCCCATTCTATTTCTTCCTTTGCTGGAGAGGATGTCTAGTTTTTATATAATCTTATTTGTCAATTTATTTTACTGTTTCCTGAGCTGTGGGAGCCATTCAGAAAGCCACTGCCTGTGCCTACATCTTTGGAGGTTTCTTGTATGTTTTCTTCTAATGATTTTAAAGATTCAAATCTGACCTTAAGGACCAATTGAGCTTTGAACTGATTGTTGTACATAGTGAGAGATAATTACCTAATTATACACACACACACACACACACACACACACACAACCTTATGTATATCCAGTGTTCCAGAACAACCTGAAAAAGAAGTTGTTTTTCTTTAATTTTTTTTGGCACACACAATTATTAAAAATCATATGGCTGTAGTTGTTGGGGTTTATTTCTGGTCCTCCGATCTATTCTACTGTATTTGTCTGCATGTCTGTTCTTGAAGCATTTGGTACTGTGCCTCTGCCTTATAATTTAAATTTACTTTTAGTAGTACCTAGAACATTGCTCTTTGTTCTCAGAATTCCTTCATCTTGGATATTTTATACTTTCATAAGAATTTTAGATTTTTTAGCCCTGTATTCCTGTGAACAATGTTATTGGAATTTTGATGTGTATTACATTGAATATGTAGATCTCATTTGGTAGTATGGACATTTTAAGTATTTAGGTGTACAATGGCTCTGTTATGTCCAGTAAATACTGGTTTACTCTATACATTCACTACTTCTGGTTCTTACAACCATTCTATCCCCCTGCCACGCCCCCCCCCCCCCCCCCCGCTTTTTTTGTAATTATTCCTGAGCTTTGTCGGGACATGAGTCCAAGATTGAATAAAAAATAAATTGAGCAGGGCACCAGCCTTTGTCTCTCTCTTCTAAACCCTGATTGTGGATGCAATATGACCAGCCTGATGCCATGTCTTCCCCACCAGGATGAACTGTATCCTTGAACCAAGATGAGCCTTCCTTCCTGATGTTGCTTTTAACAATGATTTTGTCACATCCATTAGAAAATCAGCTAACATAGTCATCATTAAGTTGAAAAACCAATGGTAAACTTCAGTACATCAGCCATTCTCTGAGTTTATAGTGTGCTCAAAGAAACAGCATACTGCAGACCAGTTGTTTTGGAGTTTGGATTGCAAAGCTATTGTTTTAAATCCATGGATTAAATTTTATAATATGCCTAGGATATTTCCTTGGAGAAAAAAATGACTCAAAATCTGTAGTTGGATAAAAATTGCTTTTTTTCATCTTTTTTCTCTTAGATATAGATGGGTAAAACTGAAAACTAATATCAGTCTTGTTCATCTTCACCAGCTAAGAGGGTGGGTAGTCCGAAAGCATGAAAATAAAGGCTTGATCTTTATAGTGGTGCCCTTGATCAGTCTTGAGCTTCCTATCTGAGACTCAGAAGGTATTCATCATTGCTGTTACCCCTTCTAATCAGGTTTCCTCATATGTCCAGAACAGATAATTGCATATCTTCATGTACTCACTATCATGTACAGCCTTTGTTCCTTAAAAATGTAGAGGCTTTGGAAAAGAAGAGCCAAAGGCAATAAGGAGATGGAGCAGCAGATACACCGTATTTAAGCTGATAGATCGTATTCAAAGGCAGAACACTAAGGGAGGTACACTGGGCTATTAGAATGTTGCTGAAGTATTTCAAAGCTCATACACTCTTGGTTTCCATTTACTAGAGGTGCTTTGTTACTAGTGTGTCTCCAGACATTAATGCTCCAGATTAAAAACATGTATTTGAATGTAGCACAATGTAAACTCCTAGAGGTAATTGGGATCAGAAGATTTGGAACAATTGCTGGCTCAGAGAATGTCAGAGCAAGGAGAACCTTTAGCAATTATGTTTGAGCTTTGTCATGAGTTCCATTGGATAACTGATAGGACACAGGCAAATATCAAAAAATACTGCTCATTTGTCAGAATGGGCATGATATTCTGCATGGTAAGATAGCAAAGATTATGTCTAGTGGAGCCTAATCAACTTGTAAGATGCCAAGGGCAAAAATAAAAATGGCATGGTGATGAATAGATGCAAAATCCTTTTTTTTTTATTTTCATAAGCATAGTAGAGAAGCTAGAGGGACATCTAGTGCAGCCACTGAGACATATTTGAAACCCTACATTTATCAACATGGCCAACATGGCCTGGTGGAGGTACTGAAGAGGACTGGATTTGTTGTTCACTCTCAGTTTCCCCTGGATCTGATGTGGTTCTCCATGAACTGAAGTCACAGGAATGGCCAACTTCTCAGGGGGCAGAATTCAAGTTAGAGAAGGACTTTGTTGACTTTCAGATTACATTGTTGAATGGAGAAACAAGCTTGGTAAAGGATGAAAAGAAAATTTGAGCAGCCTCTTGTGAACGTTGTCCCCCTTGTTCCTGTAGGACAAGATCTTCTTCCCTGATATGCTAAGATCACGGTATCTGAGTATATAGGTAAGAGCTTTCTGAAGAGCACCTGGCTATGTGAATCTGGACCTCAGAGAAATCTGGGCTGGAGTCAGTAATATGTGGGTGGTGATGAAGTGTGTTTGTGGGTAAAGTCCTTTGTGGATGGAGTGGAGTCTATAAAAGAGGACCTTGACCGGGGCTGAGAGGAATTACAGAATTAATCAATTAATTAACTAATGCTGTATTGAGAAGAAGAGGAATTACAAAGGATCTTGTATAGAGGATTTTGAAAGGAGGAAACCACAATCATGGGATCATGAGATGTTATGATTGCTCAGATATGAGTGTGTAGTTGGCTCTGATAATTTAATTCTGAAGGAAAGGCTATCTCTCACAGATTGGAGACTTAGGAAGAAGTTGGTACTGAATTTCCTGTCTCAAGATTGTCTTGTAGGAATCCTACTTCCTCTGAAGACTTCAGTTTTATTTAAAGACCTGCAGAAGATTGGATGAGACCCACTTATGTTGTGGACTGTGATCTGCTCTACTCATGTCTATGGATTATAAAAACTTGCTTTATCTTCAGAATACCTTCATACCAGTATTCAGGTATATTTGATTGAATATTTATATGGCATCATAACATAAACCCTTATTTACGGTTTGTGATTTAAGGTTGTAAGAGGCCCCAGACTAAGCTTAGCATAACTGACATCATGTTAGAAGCCCCATTCAGAACTTGAAACCCAGCATGAAGGCTGCAACTCCTGCCAAAACAGAAGGAAAGACCTAGGCTACCTCTCAAAACCTGAACAAAGGCTAAGTCAATGGTTCCTGAGCAAAGCATCCCTAAATGTACAAACTGTGCACTAACCTTGCCTTTTGGCTTCTGTGGTTCTGCCTGTTGTTAACTGAAGTGTGACAACCAGGATGCCTTTCTGTGCATAAAAGACAAAGAGCTGGAACTTTGGGCAAGTTTTCTGTGCATCTACAGGCTAGAAATAGAGATTTTTCTCTATGGCTTTAAGAGGTGCATGTGATATTCTCTGATAGACTTTACCTTGCAACATTTCTGAAGGCTCCAGTGAGATTCCCCAGAAATAGATGCCAGGGTATCAAGGGCATCTTGGAGTGATAGAATGGAAAAGAAACAGTTCCTAGGGGTTTTTCACCCTAAGACATTTTAGGGCCCCAGGAACTTCTCATATTTCTGCTCCTACTATACCAGAGGTTCCACCATCTCCACCCTAAATGGAAGTTACAGAAAGTCACCTGGATTTGTCCCCTCCAGAGGTGAGTTTATTTATGGCACCTTATGAATAGGGCAGTTAGGAAAGGTTGGACATGACCCTAATTCCAGTGTTCAGGATCCCTGTGAGAAGACACAGGACCCCCTGGCTTAAGGGTGTGCATTGGCTACTCCTGGTTGTCTTTACCATTTGTCTCTCTGGATATCAGCTGCCTTTGGGAGGTCCTGTTCCAAGACTGCATCCAGAGTACACACACACACACACACACACACACACACACACACACACATCCATGAATGAGGTGAGGGCTGAACTTTTCCATCTGAGGGGTAATAATGCTTTCTGATGGTAACTTTCTCTTTAACTTCACCTTAAAAAATCTTTTTTTGGAAAATCTCTCTGTCTCCACACAGCATATATCTTTCTTCTATATTTCTCTCTTTTCACAGTTCTCCTCTACACACATTTCTTCTCTCTATTCTGCTGTATTTATTCACTCATAACTTGTATTTCTCTTCTACATTACTTACTCGCTTGCTTGCTTGCTCACTCACTCACTCATTCACCTCTTCACACCCACCTACTTCAACAGCCAAACTCTGGACAATTATGAGTTACATATACAGGGTCTTTGTAAGATTAATTACTAAACAGTCTTATTAATAAAAAACCTGGAGCCAGATATTGGGGTGAAAGCTGAGAGATCAGAGTAGCAGAACAAGCCACAGCCACAAGTTCTTACCCTAGGAAATCCTCAGCCCAAGAGAGAGCCACTTCCTGTATACTCTCACCAATATCCTGTCTCTGCCATCTCACTTCCTCTTTCTGCCCAGCTACATCACTTCCTCTTTCTGTCCAGCTGTCACTTCCTATCTGTCTGTACAGACTTCTAGACCTCTATGGTTAACTACTGCTGTGCCTCCAAGCCTGGCTCTGTTCCCAGTGTGGCCTTGAATTCACAGAGATCCAGATGAATCTCTGTCTCCTGAATGCTAGGATTAAGGGCGTGTGCTACCACTGCCTGACCTCTATGTGTAATATAGTGGCTGGCTTTTCCCTCTGGTTCTCAGACAAGCTTTATTGGGGTGCACAAATAAAATATCACCATAGATCCTACCCATTCTAATAACACATGATAAGTCACACAGTTTCTCTCAGCCTAGGGAGGTCATGCTGACCAGGCATGGTAAATAAAGAAGGCAAAGTTTTGAATGGTTTGGGTTCTCAGAAAGAGAGTGACATTGAAATTCAGGACTTAAACAATGAATAGTTAGGTGGCTGAACCTTGAGGTTAGAAGTATGTGCAGAAAGGCAGTTGCTGCAGGGAATTGTGTCTTTGCTATTATCTGCCAGGCTTTGGTTCAACAAACAGATACCCAGGAACTTGCCCTTGTGCAATTTGTCTCTATTTTGGATTTGTTCTGAGGTCCTAGTTATATGTTTCAAAAGCTGTCTTTGTGGCTGAGAATACAGTTATTTTCCTATGTCAGTCTGAGTATGAAAAATATCCTAGTATTATTTCTAGTCATCAGAATTATATAGCTTAAGCAGAAATCATCTTCCTAATCACTCACAGCTATATGTGTGCCCACAGATGGAATATATACATGAGATAAACATACAAGCAGTGGGGAAACACCCATAGCTCTTTTTTAGGGAAGAAATGTAGTGGCACATGAGAAAAACTACAGTTAGAAGCAACAAGTTTTCAGTGTCTGTGGTACCATAAGCCTTGTTTGATGGGATTCATCCAATCAGAGTGTTATCTGTCTGGTGGGTTGACACCTGAACTATCAGTTGCCATCTGCTGTATATTCTTAATGGCTACTGGCATCTGGGTGTCTCTTTCTGTGTTTCTGCCCATTCTCTTGATTGGGAAAACTGATTTAAAATGGTAGGGTGAGTGAGCGGTGTAAAGTGCATGATAAAATACTTCAGGTAGGGTTTTGTTGATGAGAATGGATATTTTGTCAATTTCTCTCCTGAAGACTCTGGACAGTCTGTGAAATCAATTGCTTCTCTTTTTTAGTTGGGTGTCCTAGTGATGGCTATTTGGACCCCCAATGGCTCAAGCCTTCTGGAATATGGTAAACCCAGGAGACTTTGGCCAACCCAACTAATTTCCCTATATTGGCCAATGGCTTTCTCTGGTGCAAGACCTACCCCTGTGGCTTAAGACCTGTGCCTTATCACTAAGACCACTCTTCATCAGGCCCTCTTAGGAGTATTGAAGGCAGCTGCTAAAATACCTACCAATCTGTCTAAGGTGAGTGAGGTGATACAAGAGCCCTAAGAATTGCATGCTATGCTACAGGAGCACCTCTGTGAGACTTACTGGGTATTTGCCCTCATGGACCCAGACAGACCAGAAAACCAATGAGCAACCAATATTGCTTTAATTATGCAGTCCCCTCCAGATATTAGAAACTTCAGAAGTTGAAGGGTTTGAGGGTATGAACAGGTCCCAGTTATTGGAGATTGCTCAAAAGATTGACAACAACTATGACTCCATGAAAGGAAAGCAGAATAAAAGATTGACCAGAGCTGTAGTGGCAGTACTTAGGGACAGTGATAAAAGGGATCCTAGAGTAAAAGTCAGAACTACCAGGAAAAAGAGAGACCAACAAAGGACCAAAGTGATTATTGCAAACAAAAAGGCAGTGGGATCAGGATCTATCTATCCCTGGTGTATGAGCTGGCTGTTTGGAGGTCATTACCTATGATGGGCCAACTTGATCATCCTTGATGCAGTGGGGAGGAGCCTGGTCTTCTTTCAACTGAATGTACTAGGCTTTGCTGACTCCCCAAGGGAACCCTTATCCTTTGGGAGGAGGGAATGGAGGGTGGGTTTGGAGGGGGAAGGCTGCGGGGAGGGGGGGGGCGGGCAGGAGCTGGAGGAGGGATAAGAGGGGGATCTGTGGTTGATATGGAAAATGAATAAAAAAATTTCTTAAATGAAAAGGGACATTAGAAAAATGAATGCACAAATCAGAAGGGGAAAGAAGGATGATCCATTCTTCATCTGGGTGAGAACTTATGAGACCAGAGCTCTATTCCACTGAGCCCCTAGGAGCCCAAGGTTACATTAAAGATAGAGGGCAAGTCTGTTAAATTTTTGATAGATATAGGCACAGTTCATTTGGTCCTGACAGAGCCACTCAGACCAACCAGTGATGTCTCGGTGGATGGTCATTCAAAATTCCAGACAGTGGACTTGGGACAATGTACTGGGACCATCTCCTTCTTTGTCATGCTAGAGTGCCCCTCTCCTCCTAATTGTGTGAGATATATTACAAAATCCATGAACTACCATGTCCTTTGTGGAGGCCACTGTACATCTTTCTTTGAATCCTACTCAGCCTCCAACCTGTGCTCCTGTGACTTGCCCCTTTTTGGAAGAATACCTCTGCCAAGTCCAGCACCTGAAAATGGTGCTTAAAATTTCTTGATTGGATTATTAGATCACCCACTATACAAGCCAAGGCAAACCAATAGGTATTTCCCTAAAGTCGTAAGTGCCTAAATGTCATTCTTTTCCAAACAAAAGCCCACATAAACCTTCTTTCATTATGTATGATTGTTATGCTTTGGGGAGGCAGGTTAGGGTGATTCTAAGGATTGAAGACAATTATCAAGATTAGCTTGTCAGAAACTAACCTGGAATTCAAAGCCAGAGATTCTGGCCTCAAATCTTGCTGTATCACATTAATTCTTTAAGTATTATTTCAAAAGATGTTAGATATACCAAGCTCACTGATCAAAGATTTGAGAGGTACAGGAATAAAGCAAAGCAAGGTTGATGAGTGCTCCACTCTGATTAAATATACAGAGCAGCTAACTTGCCATACTTCTTTCCTACATTCCAGAGACTGAGCTAAGAATTCTTTTTTTTTATTTGAAAATTTCTTTATTTTATTTTATTTTACAATACTATTCAGTTCTACATAACAGCCACAGATTTCCTTGTTCTCCCCCTTCTTGCCCCCCTCCCCTTCCCCCCAGCCCCCCCCCCCATTCCCACCACCTCCAGATCAAGGCCACCCCTGAGGACTGAGATTGACCTGATAGATTCAGTCCAGGCAGGTCCAATCCCCTCCTCCCAAATTGAGCCAAGTGTCCCTGTATAAGTCCCAGGTTTCAAACAGCTATCTCATGCAGCAAACCCAGGACCTGGTACCACTGCCTAGATGCCTCCCAAACAGATCAAGCCAATCAACTGTCTCACCTATTCAGAGGGCCTGATCCAGTTGGGGGCCCCTCAGCCTTTGGTTCATAGTTCATGTGTTTCCATTCGTTTGACTATTTGTCCCTGTGCTTTATCCAACCTTGGTTTCAACAATTCTCGCTCATATAAACCCTCCTCTTTCTCGCTAATTAGACTCCCAGCGCTCCACCTGGGGCCTAGCCGTGGATGTCTGCATCCAAATTCCTCAGTCCTTGGATGGGGTTTCTGGCCCAACTATTAGGGTGTTTGGCCATCCCATCACCAGAGTAGGTCAGTCCTGGCTGTCTCTCAGTCATTGCCAGCAGTCTTTTGTGGGGATATCTTTGTGGATTTCTGTGGGCCTCTTTAGCACTTTGTTTCTTCCTTTTCTCATGTGGTCTTCATTTACCATGGTCTCCTATTCTTTGTTCTCCCTCTCTGTTCTTGATCCAGATGGGATCTCCCACTCTCTTTCCCTCGACCCTCGCCGTTCATTGCTCCCACTTATGTCCATGCTGTTCATGTAGATCTCATCCATTTCTCCGTCATTGGGTAATCCCCGTGTCTTTCTTGGGGTCCTGTTTTACAGGTAGCCTCACTGGTGATGACTAGCAGTCCAGTCATCCTTGTTCCACATCTAGCATCTTCCTATGAGTGAGTACATACCATATTTGTCTTTCTGAGTCTGGGTTACCTCACTCAGAATGATTTTTTCTAGATCCACCCATTTGCCTGCAAACCTCATGATGTCATTGTTTTTCTCTGCTGAGTACTATTCTATTGTGTATATGTGCCACATTTTATTTATCCATTCTTCAGTTGAAGGGCATCTAGGTTGTTTCCAGGTTTTGGCTATTACAAACAATGCTGATATAAACATAGCTGAGCAAGTGCTCTTGTGGTATGATTGAGCATTTCTTGGGTATATGCCCAAGAGTGGTATAGCTGGATCTTGGGGGAGATTGATTCCCAATTTTCTAAGAAAGCGCCATATTGATTTCCAAAGTTGTTGTACAAGCTTGCATTCCCACCAGCAGTGGAGGAGAGTTCCCCGAGTTCCACATCCTCTCCAGCATAAAGTGTCCTCAGTGTTTTTGATCTTAGCCATTCTGACAGGTGTAAGGTGGTATCTTAGAGTTGTTTTGATTTGCATTTCCCTGATGATTAGAGATGTTGAGCAATTCCTTAAATGTCTTTCAGCCATTTGAGTTTCCTCTGTTGAGAATTCTCTGTTTAGTTCTATAGCCCATTTCTTAATTGGACTGTTGGTCGTTTTGATGTCTAATTTCTTGAGTTCCTTATATATTCTGGATATCAGTCCTCTGTCAGATGTGGGGTTGGTGAAGATCTTTTCCCATTCTGTAGGCTGTCGCTTTGCCTTGTTGACTGTATCCTTTGCTCTACAAAAGCTTCTCAGTTTCAAGAGGTCCCATTGATTGATTGTTTCTCTCAGTGCCTGTGCTACTGGTGTTATATTTAGAAATGATCTCCTATGCCAATGCATTCAAGACTACTTCCTACTTACTCTTCTAGCAGGTTCAGAGTAGCTGGATTTACATTGAGGTCTTTGATCCACTTGGACCTAAGTTTTGTACACGGTGACAGATATGGATCTATTTGCAGCCTTCTACATGTTGATATCCAGTTATGCCAGCACCATTTGTTGAAGATGCTTTCTTTTTTCCATTGTACACTTTTGGCTTCTTTTTCAAAAATTATATGTTCATAGGTGTGTGGGTTAATGTCAGGGTCTTCAATTCGATTCCATTGGTCCACATGTCAGTTTTTATGCCAATACCAGAGCTAAGAATTCTTAACTGTGTTGTCTGGGCAGATATAGGTCTGTGCTTTACAATGTGTAAGTCTATTTGTAGGAAGAAGAGTTTCATAAAGCTCTTAGCTAGAAAAACTAAAGTTTTTAAAGGACAGATAAAGATTAACCCAGGCCAATTTGTTCTTCCTATGGAACTTAGTCTTGTTTTGACCAAAAGAACAAGGGGAGGGTGTGACTGAAGGAGGACTGTTGGTATTTCAATCTCTGGACTTGTGGAATTTACCTCCCAAGTCAATACTGCAGCCCTGTAGTGACTCCTCATACTCTGCCAGGCCATCCTTGAAGGAAACATAGTACAATAGGTCCAACTACTTTAAAATCAGAACTTGTTAGCTCAAAGAGACATGCATCATGGTTGTAAGAACATCAAATACAGGTATTCACTTTTTCATTTTGCAAATTACTTTTAACTTCAGAATATAAATAATGTGCAAACACAGGCCCCATTTTCTGGATTATTTCTTAAATAGGCTGAAGTCTATTAGTACCTAAATTGCTTCATAATTGACTTATTAAATTATGGTCTAATAGTGGAAATCTAAGTTGCTGACTATAGACACAGCTCAAAATGTGGGATCAACTTTTGTCACTGACTGGATGATGATGATGATTCTAGACAGGTCACTTCAAGGGACAGGATATGGTAAAGCTGTATAATAGGTATGAATTATCTTATGGAGGGAGCTCAGCTCTTTTACTAGAGACTGATAACTGCTGGCAGAGAGACCTTTGTATATATGGCAAATATGAGAACACCAGCTGTGATCCCTTCTCTGGTCCTGTAGAATTTAGCTCCCAAGTCAATGCTACAATCCTGTAGTAACTGCCAGGCTATCCTTGAAGGAATCACAGTAGAGTATGTCCAGCTACTTTAGAATCAGAACTGCTTAGCTCCAAGAGATATATGGAAACTGGTTCTGGTGTCAATGTGGACCCTGGGCCCAAATCACCCACAATAAAATCCAGGGCAACATAGTGAAGTGAATGAACATGCCACTGGGTATAGGTCATGGAATCACTAGCTTCTGTCCTGGCTAATCTCATGATCTGCTCAGGAAGAAGTAGGGACACCTATGCTACCCCACCCCCACATGGTTAGCATAAGGTATAGATGTGTCCAGAGATAATGGGGAGAATGGAGTACTTGTACCATGTGCTCTGTACTCTGTCTTCCATCCTTATTTTTAAAATAAGAAGCTTGTTTTTTTGAATTTATTAATTTCTTTTCTTTTTTTGAGGACTATACTGACTTTATTATTCTTTGAGACTGTAATTACAACACTTCTTTTCCTTTCTTCCCTCCAAAACCTCCCATATAACCCCTCCATATCTCCTTCAAACTCAGGCCTTTTTTCACTAATTGTTATTGCATGCCTCTATGTATATGTAAATATATGTATATTTCCAAATATAACTTGTTCAGTCCATGTAATGGTACTTGTATTTTTGTTTCTAGGGCTGAAGTTTGGCACTGGCTAACCAATTGGTGTGCTCTCCCCTGAGGAGGATTACCTCTCCTGCTCCCAGCGTTCCTCAGTTGCCTGTAGTTTTTTTTTTTTTTTTTTTTTTTTTTGTGTGTGTGTATAGTGTTGAACCTTGTAGACTTTCCACCAACCAGTTTGACACGTCTTTTGGTGTTATGTTTGGGAAGTCATGTTAATGAAACTTTTTGGGTATATCTTCTGATATAAATACTAAGAGACATACTCTCACAACAAACTCCCCAATCCTCTGGCTCTTACAATCTTTCTGCCTTCTGTTTCACAATGTTCCCAGATCCTTAGGTAAGGGAGATTTTGTAGATGTGTTCATTGGGGCTTCCAAAGGAAGGAGACCATGAACAGTCCTACTCAGTTGTGATGCTTATGAGCAACATCAATCACCAGCATGGCATGGCAACTCTAATGTGCAAGAATAGTAACCAAGAGCTCTCTACTTGGACTCAATTTCCTTTCTTAAAGAATTGGCTACAATGTGATTTTGTTTACCTTTGAGTACTGTTCACTATTTGTTTCCTTAATTACTAAAATAAGAATTTCTATTGTGATATTTACTGAGAAAAAAATTTCATCAAATTTGCCATTAGAATGTAGGCAGATAAACACTCAGACAAGAACTACTTGTGATGACTTGTAGGTATGAATTTGTCTCTCATTGATGAGATGACCTTAGAGTAGTGTGTCTGTCATTGCTAGTTTGAGGCTAGTCTGGGCTATATAGTGAGACCATGCCTCAAAAACATATGATTCTGGGCTTGATAGATGCCTCTTTGATTAAGATTAAGAGCACTTGTTGCTTTTACAAGAGATCCTGTGTTTGTTTTCCAGCATCTACATATTGATTTACAACTATCCATAAACTCCAGTTCCTGGGGAAATCACACCCTTCTCTGACCTCCATTTGGTGCCAGGCACACACATGGTATGCATATATACATTCAGGTCAAAATAGACATAAATAAAATAAATTAATGAAAAAATATTTGGATCCCTGTCAACATGTCATATGTGGTTAAGGACTCAAGCTTGGGTCACACCACGTTTCACCATTTGTAAATTTCTTAGGGAAAGTTGTAGGTAGGTACATGCTAAGTCCAGTGTTTTCAATTGTTAAATGGGAATAATAGTACCTACTGCTGCTAGTAGGGGCAAAGTGAGGAAGGAAGAGGTGGCAATGGGTTAATTCTGAGAAACAATGAAGAGGAAAGCTCACTGGATTTGATCACATTGTGTGTGTGTGTGTGTGTGTGTGTGTGTGTGTGTGTGTGTGTGTGTGTGTGTTGGCTATGATAAATGAAGCCAAGTGTTAGTGGTACAAATTATTCTTGTTCTCTTAACAAAGAGTAATAGGGAAGGAGCCAATTCTAATATGTGTGGAAATGGGTGGGCATTTTGAAGGGAGAGTAACGGAGAAAGGAGTGAGTGGGAATTTATTAGAGCTGGGGAAGTTGATTAAACTTCTGTGTCTGTTAGTTAGCAACTATTTATGTTAAGATTCCATCTTTTCATGGAAGCTACAAGGCAGAGGCCTCATCTCTCCTGATTGTATTTCCACGAATGTCTCTCAGAGCTTGAGAAACACACACATCTGCCTCTCAAGGGAGCAGTAGCGATTGGCAACCATAAGAGTGCTAAGAAAGAGGGAAAGGCAGTGGTCAGGTGTGGGTTAGAACAAGTGACATGTTCTTTGCACAGCCACAAGCTTCTTCAGATAGGAAGTCAAAGGAAGGCTAAAGAGACAGGGAGTGGGGTTTAGTATGGTAGAAACCAAGTTAGTATTGGTTCTCTTAGTAGGTGGATGGGACTCAGAACTCAAGCTGCTTGTCAAGCAGAGGTCAGTACAGAGAATGCTGTACTACCTCCCACTCTGTAATTTGTGAGCGGGAAAACAATAATACCTGAAATGACTTGGAGAATCTTAACAGTAGTTTTTAATATTCCATTCATAATTGGAGAGCTTGGCTCCTGCTTGTGTTAGGAACTCATAGAGCATTGCAGATGGCCAGATCCTTCAGGATGTGACAGCTGACCCTGGAGGTGAGATCATCAGCCCTCATTTTAAATTATATTGTAATATAAATTACAATTGCTCTAGCCTGGTTCTCGTGGTACTTCCCCTCTTTGTTTTAGGCTGTTTCTCTGCATAAGGCCTTGCCACCTAAAATCCATTGTCAGCACAAAGGATTTTTTTTTTCTTGAAAAGAAATGCTAAGTAAGCTCACAGTGTGACCAAGATTTTTTTTTTAACTTTAAAAGCTCTGTTTCTTTGCATTAGTATTATCGCTTTTTAGAAAGATACTTTGGTATTTCAAATTACTTCCTGTCCTGTATCCATGAGATATGTTACTTGGAAAACATTCAGTCATCTGGTAAAGGCTGCTGCTTCATTTTTTTTTTTTTCACTTTAAAGGGTTGACAGAAATATTCAAATAATGTACTGGTTTATCAGCTTCAAAGCTTAGTTATAGCAAAACACCATTGGAATTAGGCTGAAAATACTAGGTGGGTTTGTTCTTTCCATTTTGTAGGAAGGAATCTGCCTTCCTTGGGGGGCTGCTTGCTAAAACTTTTTTGGGGGAATGACAAGGAACTTCCTCCATTTTTAGACTTCCATCTTTCCAAGCCATTTTCATGATCTCATTTCATCTGCATAACAAACTGTAGAACTCATCAGAGCAAAAGCCCAGGTGATAGGTGCACAGAAGAGCCTGATGCCTGGGTGGTGCTGTCAATGAAGACACGTCTCTTGTCATTGCAAACCCAGCCAAAAGTTGGCGATCCTTGAAGAGACCTCATCAGGGATGAGACATTGGAATGTATTCGAATTTCAAAGCTGAGCTTTACAAGCTGGACATTTGGGAGAACTTTAAGAGTGTTTTTCCTAATGCTGGGTTGCTTCACTTAAAAAATATTCTTTTTTGACATATAATTCATAAATGGGGTGTTCATACATTGTATTTTGATCATAATCATCCCAGTTCCTCCCAAATCCACCTCCCATGTTGTACTCTATAGGCTTAGTGTCTTCATTTTCTTTTATAGATCCACCCAGTTTAATAGCCATCAACAGAGTGTGGTCAACTTACCTGAGGCCACGCTGTTAAAGTAAGCCAAATTTTCCTTTTCTGGGCTTAGGGATCATATTAGAAGAGGAGACAGAAAGATTGAAAGAGCCAGGAGTGATGGATGACTACAATCAAGCAGTGTTTCTAGACACAACAGAGCAGTTACACATAAGAACATATAATGGTTGTATCAGCATGCAAAAGACATTCAGAAGACCAAGTAAGAGAAAATCTGAGCATGTAGGGGCAGATGGACATGACGTTCTCTCTCTAACTGAGGGGCTATTAGTGAAGATTTTTTTGTTTTTAATTATGTGTGAGTGAGTGTCTCTGTGTGTATTTATAAGCATATTCATATTTGGGTAGCTATGGAGGCCAGAGGAGGATGTCAAACCTCTTGGAGTTGGAGTTACAGGTGGTCGTAAGTTTTCTGATGCTGGAACCAAACTTGGTTTCTTCTTACCAGCTGAACCATCCTTCAGTCCTTCAGTTGGTTTTCCTTCTGGATTTCTCTGTATGGAATTCTTTATTTGTATCTTGTATTGGCTTCTTTATTACATTCAGCTGTTTGTGTTCAAGAGGATTTAAATAATTCTTTAAACATATTTATAATCACTCCTTTAGTTCCTTATCTGGAATGATCCATATTCATGTATTCCCAACTTGTATTTGCTGGCATTTCAGTTTGAACAGTTACACTTTCTATGTTGTAACATCCCTCCTTATTCTCTTTGCCATCCTTGTCCTGTTCCAATTTTAATTCAAGGTGCATTGAGTTACTCTGTCCTCATAGGGTGAGTTAA
Source organism: Peromyscus leucopus (assembly GCF_004664715.2). NCBI lineage: Eukaryota > Metazoa > Chordata > Mammalia > Rodentia > Cricetidae > Peromyscus > Peromyscus leucopus. The sequence continues at coordinate 99,620,965 of NC_051070.1, forward strand.
AGAGTGTTTTATTCCCCCCTGGTGTGTTCCTGTGTTCTGGAAGAACTGAGTGACATTGAAAGACTCAGAAGTTTATAACTTGGAGTTTGCCCTTAAAAACTCTTAGACCTTGTGCTATCTTAAAGGAAATCTTGTCTTTATTGTTCTAAAGAAATCATTCATTTTGTTTAAAGTCAATGAATTTATCATAATTGTAAAATTAATCTTGGACAATTGAAAATCTAGTCATTTTTCTAATTCACATTTCTTCATACTTGTTGGCCTGTCAAATTTTGATTTGTTTATATAAGAGCTATACTTTGAAGGAAAATATAATCATGTCTTCTTTTTTTTCCTCTTTAAACCTTTACTTTATGAATTATTGCTTTTCTTTTGAGAAGTAATAGTTTGATTTATCTTTGTTTTCGGTTATGTGTGTGTATGTCAGTATGAAGGTGTGAGTGCATGAGTACAGACACCCCCAGAGACCAGAAGAGGACAATAGATTCCTTGGAGATGAAGTTACAGCATGTTGTGAGTTTCCTGCTTTGGGCGTTTGCAAACAGGTCATCTACAAAGGCAGTGTGAGATCTTAACTGCTGAACTATGTCTCCAGCTTTGAATCATTACTTTTCCATTTGATTTTTTTGTTGTCAGATTGTATTTCTTCTTGATGTCCCTTACCTGCAGTATTTTTTCTCTCTTTCTTCTCAATTGGATTCCCAGAGCTCAGCCTGGAACCTGGCCATAGATCTCTGTATCTACCTCCATCAATGACTAAGCCTCTTGCTTGGCTACTGCACAGTGTATATGTGGTCATGTAGCAACACATGGTGCTGTGCAGCTAGAGGGTCTGTGTTCACATACTAGAATCATCTCTCAGCAACCAAGTGGCCCCAGGAAATCTTACAAGCCATTGCAGCCTCAGTAATTCTGAATGGTCTTATTACATAAGAAACACAGAGCCAAATGCAGAGTTAAAAGCCCAGAGATCAGAGAGAAATAGTCAAGAGCTGAGACCACCTTCTTACAACCTGCTGCTGCCACCGCCCTTCCCCTGAGAAAGAGACCTACTTCCGGTGTGTCTGTATTTTTATTGACTTTCTGTTCTGCCTTCTCATTGGTTGTAAATCCAACCACATGACCTCCTCATCACTGCCTGTCTATACAGAGCTCCAGGTCTCTATGGTTGGTATTGAGATTAAAGGCATGTGTCTCTATGCTGGCTGTGTCCTTGAACAGAGATTCTGCCTGTCATGTGATCGAGATTAAGGGCATGTGCTACCACTGCCAGACTTCTGCTAAATGGTTTGCTATTAGCTCTGACCCCCAGGCAACTTTATTTATTAACATACAAATAAAATCACATTTCAGCACAAATAAAATATCACTGTACAGAGAAGAGAATGCTCTCTGTATCTCTGTTGGTTGGCTTTCTACAAAACCCTTTCCTTAAGCAAAATGTTAGAGTCTTAGTGTTGCCTCCTAACCCAGCACCACTGTATTGGCTTTTAAAAACCATTTATTTTGTTTTTGAGATTATATTGTAGCTATATTAAAGTCAACACCATAAATTGGCTTCTCTGCATATTAATCAGTGAGCTTTTCTTAATGTGATGGTTCTCCTTTTTCCAAATTGTGGAATTCAAGTAATCTTTGGAATTGTTTATTTTTTCCTTCCAAACACTGCACAACTACTTGGAAAAACAAATTTACAGTTTGTATATGTTTTTCTTTCAGATTATTATTTTATTGTTATAACATTTGTTTTATTATAAATTTATTTTTATTAGTACATATTAATATACAGAATAATGGATTCCATTGTGAAATTTCACATATGCATGCAACATGCATGTTAATTCATTAGTTACTATGCTGTAAGCTCTCAAGGACCTCTCATTCCCTCTAAAAACTTTTAGAGGATACTCTGAGAAGCAAGAAGAAAGAATTTTGTTGAAGTGGATAAAGTTCTAGTGAGATGATCAGTTGGCAGTTTCTGACAAAGTCTCACTTTGGTCATCAAGGTGGGCTTTGCTTTGTTTACAGAAGAATCCATGGCAGTGATGCCACCTTAGTCTAAGGATCACACAATAAAAATATATTTATCAACAGTTATATTATTTCATAATTAGTTTGTAGGAAGGGGGAGAGGAGAGGAAAGGGGAGAGGGAAAATATGGATCATTTATGATGACTTTGACAGATATCACAGTTTTACCTGTTTTGAATTTTTAAAAATAGTTTTTTTATTCTTGAGAATATTTATATACATACATATATACATACAAGGAAATATCACACCTACTCATTCCCCCTCTTATGCTCTCTGCTACCCTCCAACATATTCCCCTTCCAACTTCATGCCTGTATCTTTTTTCTTTTTTGATAACCCAGTAAGTCCAATTAATGCTGCCCATATGTGCATAGGTGTGGGTATCTACTGGAGAATGGAGACCTATCAGAGGCCATACCATCAATAAGGTGTGATTCTCCCTCAGTGAGCAGCTTCTTAGTAAGAGGAGAGTTTCAGAGATCACTTCCACCATCTATCATTGTGAAGACTGAGTCTGATCCAGGGTAAGGTCCACAGGATTATGAGGAGCCCTACAAGTCCCAGAGGCCAGCAAGACAAGTCTGAAACACATGGTGACCTGCTTAATGTCTCTTCCCTTTTATCATCTCCTGTGTTACACTCTAAGAAAAATGTCCAGTTAGAGAGGGCAGTGTTTTATCACAGGCCTTCAGCGATCATGTGGGATATTTATTATTATATTTAGCTCTAAAAGAAACTCAAATCTTAGGGGCACTTGTGCATCACATTGTTATACAGGACAATTGCAAGCCAATTGCCTCTAATAATTGGCTCTAATGTACGTGCTTAACTTGTTGAACAATTTCAAAGGTGGCACTTATCTTTTTAACCTTTTAAAATACATTGGATAAGATAATGCAGAATTTGCATGTGGGCCTAGAGGAGGTAAAGGCATTTTTCCTTAAAAAAATCTTATAACAAATTTCTGAATTTTGATTTTGAATGATCTCCATTGACTGTACATCTGTGTTTTCCCCAAATTCAGACATAGAAATCTTAACTTGGAAGGTGCTGATGGTAGGAGGTAGGACCTCTTGGAGTTCATAAGTGTTATTATAAAAGAGATCCACATAGCTTTTTTTTGGTCATTTTTATCACATTGGGACACAAGGGGAGGATGCCATCTCTTAGGCAGATGCTGAGTATGCTGATAATGTCATGTCATCTTGCACTTTCACCCCCCAACACTCTGAGAGACAAATTTCTGTTGATTACATTAGACCTGGTTTATAGCATTTTGTTACAGCACCCAGGTAAACAAGGACAGCAATAGACTTTATTCCTCACTGAGATTCATAAAATTATCCTTGGAGTTGGTTAAATACTAGGTATAGTTGAAACTTTGGGTCCTTCCTTACTCTTTATTGTTAAGACTTCCCAGGTCTCCCAGCATTCCACAAGTGGGAGCCACCTTCACTGTAGACAGAATATCTGTCTCATACTGCCTCCCATTCCCATCACTCTCTGTCTAGCTATGAATCCCACTTCATGAACTTGTTTGTGATTTTGAACTATCCTTGGACTTAGCAATGGATTTCCTTTCATAACCTCTGTCTCACACTGTGTTCTCTTCCTTTTGGATTATAATGTACACCTAAGCAAACATTTGTGCCTACCTCTTCCTTATTTGCCAACTAGGAGGGCACTAATTCAGAGAATAGCCATACAGAGGATGTCGGCAGATATCCCAAAGGACACTGCAGAGAATTTAAAGCACACTGGGATGGAGCATATAGGGGTGTGGACAGAAGCAGGGATGGGTGGAACAGAGGAGTAAAGGATTTTGCTATAGGCCAAATTGTTAATAGGTGGATGGTAGTCTCTAGTTTTTACTGTCAAAAGAAAAGCTTCCTGTATAGATGATATCATACAAATGTATCATTAGCCTTTAAATAAGTTTCCCTCCCAGAAACCCTGTGAATGTAGAAAAGTCTGCACTGACCCTGAAGTACTGGAGAGAAAGCCACCATGAGCCAGAGATTCTAATAAAATTTTGCTATTAATCTTCAGAGCCACTAAACTGAGTGACAGGGGCACCATTGTGAATGCCCTTTTGAGAAAGCAAAGCATTGGCTCAGAAAATCACTCCAGTCTAGGCTGGGCAGCCTTACTTCTCTTGTTGATTCAGTGCATCTGGCAATGAGATGGCTATATGATATAGGGAATAATCTAGCTAAATCTTTTTTGGCCTCTCGGAATCAGGCATTTGGTAAAATCTTGGTAAACCACAGAAGTAGTACAAATGCCCAGAATTTTAAGGACTCTTCTATGGATGAGAGGAAGGAATTAGATGTTTTCTGATGTGACCTAAAAGGGTATCTCAGAGGAAACCAGGGAAAACAGCAGAATGTAGAGTAGGGGCAGTTCTCTCCTTCTCAGGCTGTGTAAGCTGTAGGTCTAGATAGGAAATGGTGAGTCATGAGAAATCATCCACAATATTTTGTATTAAATAAATTTCTGTACTAAATTGTTTTATTTTGCATTTAAAGATGAATAATAACAAATTAAAAGTTAGTGTAGGTGTATTTCCTTCATAACTGATCATATTTCCATAATATGAAATGAAAAATCAAACTATTATCTCAATTAGAGACCAAGCAATGCTTGGTAAAATTACACATCAAAAGTAATATAATAGTAACAGCTACTTAAAAATGGGCATAAAATTATATCTTAAGATATTCTGTATCCCATCCTGAAAGTATGAATAAAAAAAACCTTAAAACATTCTTGCTTTTGCCTCAACATTTCCATTTCTGAAAATTAAGTGAAAAAATAATTCCAAGGGTGAACACACTATTTCCTTTTTAGAGTAGTTAGCTCTCATATCAAAAGCTGAGCAGGGTCCTGTTTCAGCTCGCACAGCTTAGACCTTGACAGTGCAACCACACATACCCCTAAAAACAACTGCTTTGCTGTTAGTGTGTGGTGATCCCACCATAGAAGAGGTGTTGGAAAATGTTTTCCATATAGGATAAAGTATCAAGCAGGCTTTGGGGGTTTGTGGTCTCAGCAGCAATGACTGAACTCACTGCTGTGCTGGGGGGACATCTGTACTCAATAAGTAAATAAATTATTCATTATATTCAGACCTTGAATATGAATTTTATAAAATTTTCTTGCACCACAAAATAGTATTCTTTTAAAACTTTTCTCCCCAGTGGTTTATAATTTAAAAACTACTGTAGCTCAGAAGCTGCATGGAAACATTCAGTAAGGAGTATTTGATCCCTGCTATAGAATAAAGCTTTATAGTAGGCAATACAATGATTCTGTATGACTAAGAATGGAAATATGCTATGAAACAATGTATACATTATCAGACCATTACCTTAAAAGAAAGTAGATACTGCTCAAGGGTGCAGGTTGGAGGTAAGAGCAAGGCAGCATGAAGCTATGGGCAGCAGCACAATGAGGAAATCTGCAACTTGATGAAAGCTGAGATCAGCAAAAGTACTTGTATATGTTTCTTTTTTCCTTTTAGGATCCTGTCATGGGTCTGCCATAATATGATGCCCAGCCTTGCCTGCTACAGGGATGTGAGACATAGAAGAGCCAAGCTGTTGAAGTTAAGGCTACCCTAGATCAGCCGTACCATGGTAAGTGAGAGACCCTTGCTGAGATCATCAATAAGAAGTGGGGGTTTGGGACTGGTTTATTGTACAACAGTTTTGAGTCAGACAGTTTTGAGTGATGTTATCAACATCAGTAGATGATTCAACAGATCTAAGAGATGCAGGGAGAGAGAGGTGAGAGGTCATGGGTTGAGTACAAGAGAAACTCTAGTTCAGGGTAGAGGGTTAGACTCTACTTTTAGGATAGGGAGAGGCCCCAATTTTCGTGTCTGGTACCCAAGGCTATATACCACTGTGTTTATTACATTTCCAATGACCAGAAAACAATATTATTCTCAAGAATAGGTTTTGTAAGGGATTGCCTACGCTTGCTCACAATTCCCTCTGCTGAAGAAATTAGCAGCATGGGAGCAGCCTAGGAGTTGCGGCAGACATCTCTAGTACGAGTTTCTGGGTGGTGATTTAGAATTTGAGTACCTGATCACTAATGCTTTTAGATAATATTTCTGCAGATAAATTAGAGACCCTTATTAAACAAATACTCTTGGACTTCTTAAAAACACCTCCAAATTCCAAAGTAGAGATTCTTAGACAATCTCTGACCCTAGGCTATAATGAGTGGTAGTCAGGAATGGTGCCTTTTGTTATTTGGTTTCCAAAGAAGAGTCTTGGTCCAGAAAAAGCTGCAAAGTGTTTACAATGGATTCAACAACTTGAGATTGCTTTAGTAAGTATGAAACTTTTTTTTTTCTGGTGAATTCTTTTCCATCTAGATTCCACATGGAATTAAAGATTTCTTAGTCTTCTGAACAGAAGTAACTTTAAACCCTTCTGTTTTGCATAGCACCTTACAAAGCCCCTTCACAGAAAGCACCCCACTTGTACCCATGATAATCCCAAGGCCTGAACTAGTATTTACATATTAACTTCGAAAAAAAAAACCTGGAAGTAAGAGAGAGTAACTTATTTTGGGTTCATGTTCATTAAGTAGAAGAAATTGTACGCGATACCCATGTCTTTGATTCAGGACAGGACAGCTTTCTCCCTGAGCACTGCTTCTTGGGTTAGCTATTTATGATTGATTTGACCAATTTTCTCTCTTTGAAGCTGAAGAACTGGTTTCTTCAGAGCATTGCCTGCTGTTTCCAGGAAACTAGCTGCAGAGCCAAGTGGAAGATTCCTGCCTGCTAGGCAGTCACTGAGAACATTTATAAAATCCCCCAGCTACTATATGCACTACAGTAGTGTGGCACAGGCCAGTCACTCAGAGTCCTAAATTGGTGTTTTGTTGAATGTGCCTTAACTAAATTATGGGATGGTGCCAGGTCCTTCTCTCTTCTGTTTTCTTTTTTATGTTCTATGCTTCTTTTCACGTAGCCATCACTCTTCTAATTCCCAAGGACTTTGTCCCCTTTTCTTGTCCCACCCTCAGTTTTGAACATGGGCGTACACCAGAATTCATGAGTTATGTCCCTGTGACATCATCAGTCTAACGTCCTGCTCTCTTTCACATACTGCACTCAGTGATCAATTGCAGAGGAATTTTGTTTCCTTCCCCATCTCCATTCCCTCTTCTCCCTGGACACTATGCCTTGAGTTAAGCTTTGGATGTGGACATAGGTCACTTCCACGTCTATAGAAATCCTCAGTAGAAGACCAAAGTGAATAGTGTATTAGTCAGACTTTTTGTCACTGTGATGATTATGAGCATTTAGTGAGGCAACATCATGGTGGTAGGAACAGTGGCAGGTGTGACTAACTTGATGGAAGATGTGATAAGGGGAGAGGGAGAGGGAGAGGGAGAGGGAGAGGGAGAGGGAGAGGGAGAGGGAGAGGGAGAGAGAGCGCTTATATTAGTGAGGACCCTCAACTTATGAGAGCTCATCACCTGTATTTGCAGGTTCCTCTTGAGACTTCACTGATCCTTTAGTGTCACCCCCACAGCTTCATTTCTTTTGTCTGAGGAGTTGCCTACAGGGATTCTAACCCTGTCACTCACTTCCTGGCCTCCCAGGATTTCCTTTGAGATCTTCGTAAAAACCTACAAAACCAGCACGGTGTGGATGACATGAAGCTCTACCAGTCTGAGTAGTGGTCATGTCTCCTCGGACCACTGGCTACAACGTCCTCTGTGTTTGGATGGCTGAATTCAGGGAAAACCTTTCTTAGGCTGCCATGTGTGGGCAGGGAGCCCTGGAGTTGTCTTACTAAAGTGAAGTCTTTCAAATGAGTTTAAACTGATACACCCTAGAGCCAGTGAGGGTGAGAATCTCGCCAACTCCTCAAATACACTCAAGGCATCTTTCCTATCGTCCTGACACAAAGCACTCATCGTCTTTTAAATGACTCTGATCTCTTCAGCAGCCAAGTTTTTCTGGACTCCAACTTCGAACACTCTCTTCTGGGCAAATTGCAAGTTTCCCAAACCTTGCCACCTGGCTTTTTGCTCACAAATTTCACTTAAACTTTATGAAAAGCGGCCAACACTATCCATCTGACAGTTGGATGAACTTAAAAATTTCTCTACCAGTTTAATTAGTCCATCAACTTTAAAGTTTGCTTCCCACAAAGTCTTCAACAGGAACAAAATATAGACAACATTTTAACCAGACTATAGCATTAATGGCCAGCAGCCCAGTTCCCCCACAGAGTTCTGTTGTCATCTGGATTTACGGTGTAGTCTTTACTGTCTGTGTTCCCACTGGCATTCTGACTTTCTAAGCACTCTTCAGAATCCATCAAACTGAACTTTTCTATCCAGCAACTTCAAACTTTTCTAGCGACCTCCTGCAAACCAGTTGTAGGCTTATGAATGGCAAGATCTTGGCAAAAGTTCCACTCCTAGGATTAATTGTTGGTGTCAGCCAGACTTTCTCTCAATGTGACAAAAAAGCCTGACATAAACAGCTTTAGGGTGGAAGTGTTTGTTTTGGTCATGGTTGCAATGATTTAAATAGTTCTTGGCTCCATTGATTAAAGGCCCAGTGTGAGCCATAGCAGCATGATAGGACAGGTTCTTACCTCATGGAGAATAGGAAACAGAGAGAGAGAGAGAAAAAGGGGGTGGAGAGAATATGCTTTCCTAGTGGCTCTTCTCCCTCTCTCCCTTTATCCCATCAGGACCCTGCTTCTGGAGTGGTGTCACCCACATTGAGAGAGGGTCCCCCCAACTTAGTCAATCCATTTTCACAAAATTTCAGCATAATTTTAATTTGCATTTCCTTGATGATGAAGGACATTGAACATTTTTTTCCCAAATATTTATTGGCTTCTTGAATATCTTTTCTGAGAACCATCCATTCAACTAATAACCAGGTTTCTTACTTGGATGAACTTTGGTGTTTAATTTTGTAGTTGTCTGAATATTCTAGACACCACTCCCCTCTCTGAGTATGGTTGCCAAAGATTTTCCCATTCTGTAGTCTCTTTTTTCACTCTGGTGACCAGATTCTTTGCTGTGCAGTCTTTTAATTTCATGTGACTATAAGTTAGTTCCGGCTTTTTTTTCTGACCTACTAGAATCTTTTTCAGAAAGAACTTGCCTATGTCTGAGTCATTTCTTCCATTTTTCAACGACATTTTTATTATGTCAGGGTTTATATTAAGGCTTTTGGTTCATTCTGAGATGAGTTTTGTTCAAGGTGAGAGAGAGATGGATTTTTGTTTTCTTCTCCTAAACAATAAATATCCAGTATTTTTCTGTACCATTTGTTGAAAAGGCTTTTTCTCATGTTATTTTTTTAAAAAATATTTTTATTTGACAATATCTTTTATTTTATTTTTTATTAGTTTTTTGAGAATTTCAGATCCACTTCACTTCATGTACATGGGGCAAAGCATCAATAGTAGATTCTCCATGGCCATTGATGTCCCTAGCTATGGGCTTTTGACTGGTGCTATGCTGCCAGAATAGATCTTAATTTTTTTTAAACACCTTTGTCAGTGATTGGGTGGCTGTGTGTGTGAGGGTTAATTTCTGAATTCTCTATTCTATTTAGTATGCACATACCATACATTTTTTGTTATTATGTCTCTGCAGTATAATTTGAGATCCATTATTATTTTTATTAATATTGTTTGTTTTATAATTTTGAAATGTTAGCCATGACATGTTATAGAAAGAATTCTCTCTTATCATGCTTATTATTATTATTTTTAATCTTTGCAATTTCCTGCAGATATGTCCAATTTGTTGGCCTGTATATTTCCCAGGATAGCTGTGGATGGGCCCAACACACTAGTTTGATTACTTAGGCATGCTGTAATGTGAAAAGGTCAGACACACCTGTTTGGAGGAGTATATCTTTTTGGTTTATTTTATTTTTATCATTTTGAAAAAATTAACCTTCTTTACACATACTATATTTTGATCATATTCTTTCCTTTTACCCATTCTCATACACATTTGAGGTTCTAAATGAATGTATGTTTCTCTTTCAAGATTTGGGGTTTGCTGATAAAGCTTCATTGAATAGGTCTCTAAGCTTTTAGCTTTATGTTAGCTCCTTCATATATTCTATAGATTCTTAGGTTTGGTTTCTTGCTACTATCCCAGAGTTTCCAGACATTTTGATAATTATTTTTCTCTTACAGAATTTTTATCTACTATTTCTTCTATGTTGTTCTATATCCTGGTGCTTTTTTTTTTCCTGCTTGGTCAAGTCTATTGGTGATTCTTTTCACTATTGTCTTAGGTAGGGTTTTTATTGCTGTGAAGAGACACCATGACCATGACAACTCTTATAAAGAAAGCATTCAATTGAGGGGGCTTGCTTACAGTTTCACAGGCTCAGACCATTATCACCATGGCAGGGAGCATGGCAGCCTGCAGGCAGATGTGGTGCTGGAGCTGAGAGTCCTACATCTTGACTCTGAATCAACAGGAAGTCGACTGACTGTCACAGCAAGTGAAGCTTGAGAAAAGAGACCTCAAAGCCCACTCCCACAGTGACACATTTCCTCTAACAAGGTCACACCACTCCCTGTGGGGCTATTTTCCTTCAAACTACCACAACTATATTTTTATTTTGATTCATTGAGTTTTTCACTTCCAAGTTTTCTATTTTTTTTTAAAGTCTCAATATCCTTGCTAAATTTTTCTTTCTTGTGGTTGATCCATTTCTTTTTTCTAAACTTTCCTCTGTCTTGTCTTTCTCTCCAGGTCCTATATAAAATTTTTTTCTTTGTGGTATCTCCTCCTAAGTTCCTGATATCTTTTTAATAATAAGCTTTTGGAACATGTATCCAACAATTTATCAAGTCCAGTATCTTATATCCAGTAGTTGATGAGTCATGATACTTTTTTTTTTTTTTTTAATTTTTTGAGACAGGGTTTCTCTGTGTAGCTTTGCGCCTTTCCTGGAACTCAGTTGGTAGCCCAGGCTGGCCTCGAACTCACAGAGATCCACCTGGCTCTGCCTCCCGAGTGCTGGGATTAAAGGCGTGCGCCACCACCGCCTGGCAAGTCATGATACTTTTATAGGAATCCTGTCACTCTGTTTTTCTTGCATCTAGAATTTCTGTGTTGGGATCTGTGCTTGTCTTCATTTGGTATCTCTCTCTCTCTTTTTTTTTTTTTTAAATTTAGGTATCCCCTTATTTGGAAGCTTATTCAAGGGTTTGATCTCCAGTGATACTCAGAGGGGTAAAAACAAGCTTCTACAAGAGCAACAACATCCAACTGTACACTATGTAAAAATACTGAAATTAATTTTAAGCCTCATGATTGATATCACCAGTAATTATAAAATGGCAAGTTGCAAAGCAAATGCAGAATGTATTTGGAAGTTAAAGACGATTTAGAGTAAATATGAAAATTGTGAATGAGGTAAAGGAAGGAGGTATGGAGAAGGAAAATAGAAGATAAGGAAGATTAAGTAAGACAGAAAGAAGAAAGAGAGTTGAGAATAATTTTATTGAGAGGAAGAAAAATCACAAGAGATTAGGAAAAAACTCGAAAAGAAAGATTATGTAAATGTAAGAATGGAAATGGTAAAAATCAGTTACAGATAAGATAAAGTCAAAAATACTATTAGAAGTAGTATAAAGAGACAGAATTTTTTAGTTTCTTCACTGATTTCTTCCATGACTTGATTAGTTACTTTTCTCTTAGTGTGATAAAATTCCCTGACAAAAGCAACGTAGGAAAGAAAGAGTTTATTTGGTTTACAGTTTCAGATGGGTACAGTCCTTCATGGTGGGGAAGTCACAGCAGTCAGACAGTGTGAAGCCACCTCCACAGTCAGCAGGCAGAGCAGAATACAACCAGTGGGGCCTGGTATGCATGGACACACTTCCTCCACAAGGTTCTGCCTTCTAAAGGTTCTGCAACCTTTTCAAGCAGCCCTATCAGCTGATCACAAAGTGTTTAAGCACTTGGACTTTATTCAAAACACAACTATGACCTACTGTTTGTTCAAGAGTTTTGTTCATTCTCTAAGCATTTCTATAATTTGTTTCTCTTGCTGCTGTTTTCTAATTTTACTCCATTGTGATCTGAGAAGATACAAGAAATTATACTGATTAAATTTTTTAAATACTTTCTTTTTATGGACATAAAATATGGTCAACTGAAGTAAAGTTCCAAGGGCTGCTGAGAACAAAGTATTTTCCACTTGTTGAAAGGACTATTCTGTGGGTCTGGCTCACATTTCTTTGATCTATGGTACAATTTAACCTTGACATTTCTTTGCTGAGTTTTCTAGACTGGCATAGTGAATTTGTGCTTTTAATTATATCTGTACCTATCTGTCTTCTCATGTCCAGTAGTGTTTGTTTTATGAAATTGGGTACAGCACTATATTTATGACTGTTATATCTTCCTGATGGATTATCCCCTTTAGTAAGGTGTAGTGATTTTCCTAACCCCCTTTGACTAATTTTGGCTTATAGTCTGCTTCAGCAGATGTAAGTATAGCTCTCCTTGCTCCTTTGGGGCTTTTGCTTGCCGCTATATCAATCTCACCTTTTGATTCTAAGTCTGTGTTTCTTTGACAGATGTATGATAGGTAACAAATACTTAGATTTATCTCTTTTTTAAAAAAAATTAGTGTTCTCCATCTTGTAATTGGAAAATTTAAGACCATTTACATTTAACTGTTATTAATTAGAAGGCTTTGCTGATTCCTTACTTGTGTTGGCTGCTCTCCCGGATTATTGCTTATTCTTTTCTTTCTCTTCATCTGTCTTTGAGGTTTGCTGGTTTATTGAGCTAGAAATGATCAATTCTATCATTAGTGTTAATTGTCAACTTGACAGACTCTAGAGTATGTGTTGTGGACCTCTGGCTGTACCCTCCACTATATCTTGATTACATTAACTGGAAATGGAAAATCCATGCACTATGGGTGGAGCCTTACTTGGCTGAGGTCCTGGATTCTATTGAATAGGAGCATGCATTCATTTCTCTCTGTTCCTGATTACTGATGTGATATCATGTGACCAGCTGCTTCAAGTTCCTATAGCCTTAAGTTTCCTGCCATGCTGGACCACACCCTTGCACTGTGAGCCAGAATAAGCCTTTCCTCACCTCTCTTCTGTCAGAGTATTTTTAGTAGAGACTTCTTCCCAGTTCTTTGTTCATCTTTTCTTTTCGTGAAACTTATCCTTTGCTATGCTTGTCTGATTGAGCATTTCATTCTTCCTTCTTTGTATTTAGGATTCCTAAAGTGGCTTAGTACTCATGACTCACTTTAGTTTGCACTTAACTTGAAATTTGTGTATTTCTCCATCTGTTTTACAAGCTAACTTTGCTAGACACAGCTATCTTGGCTGACAGTTACTTAATTTCAGCAATGAAATATATCATGCCATGGTTGACTGGCTTTAGAGTTTCTATTGTGATTCATGTGTCTTTGTAAGTGAGTGAATGTTTTGTTTTCTTGAAGATTTTAATATTGCTTCTTTGGTTTATAGTATGGAGAGTTTTCACTATAGCATAGCATGGAGTTGCTTTTCTCTGGTCCTATTTAATTTCAATGCCTCTTGTGCTTGGATATCCGTATATTTCCCCAGATTTAAGAAAATAATCTGCTATGGTTTCATAAATGGAGTTCTTGTGGCTTTACTTTTCATTTTAACTCCCCTTTTCACTCAATTGATTCTTAGCTTGGTCTCTTGATCGCATTGCAAAGTTCTTGAATGCTTTAGTATTATGTTTTCTATTTTGTTTCTGTCTTGGTATCTGAATGTAGTTTTTCCTCAATCATGTCTTCTATCCCTGGTTTCTTTCTTCTCCTTGATCTAGTCTAGGGTGATACTGTCCATATTGGTACAGTTTTTTTTTTTTATAGTACTGATACAGTATTACATTTTCAATATCTTTACCATATTTTTAGGGTCAAAATTTTCTTGTTGAATTTCTCATCTCTATAGCTGACATTCTCCTTGACATTGATGCTTTTTCCTTCTACATTCTGAATTGATGTCCTTACTTCATTCATATTTTTGTTTCTTCTTTAAATCATTGACTATTTTTTTTTACAATTTTTTAAAGTTTTTTTTGTTTTTTTATTATTTTATAAATTATACTCATGATATTCATTACTTACACTCATGATATTAATCACATTTGTGGTATTCATAGATTACATTCGCAGTATTCATTCAATTATATATATATGTGTGTGTGTGTGTGTGTGTGTGTGTGTGTGTGTGTGTGTGCATACATATATTTATATTTTTAATTTTAAATGTCGAATGTCATTTCTTGAAGGGGGTAGGAAGTCTTAAATACAGGCTTTCAGCACAGTGGGAGGACCCCGGAGGTCAGAAGTTCTCTACTGATGTTTTACAATCTTGCATCTAAGCTATTAACACCCATTATTCAGGATACACAGACAAGGAACTTCCCTTAAGCATCCAGGCAGGTGGAACCTGGCAGGGAATTAGCATTGGGAGGATATCAAGGTCAAGGTCTACAAGCAAGGCAACAGTTACCCAAAACGGGGGCCAGGGCCCTGCAGGTCCCCCTTTTATTAAAAAAATGAGCTTCTGACTTGGGTTGCGTGGGACGTCAGCAGGTCACCTTACCCTTCATGGAGATGCCTGTCCAGGCCACACAGGTGCTCTGTCTTAGGTTGGTGAGTGCCCCCCCCCAGGAATTACCCGTCTCTGAATACTCATTATTATACTGGAGCAATCGTGTGTGAGCTGCATGGTTAATTGTTTCCAAAGATCTCAAAGTGGCACTAGGCTTGCAATCTGTGTGGTTGACATAGAAAAGACCAACAGAGGTCCTATCTCACCCATAGCCAGTAGGCTAAAGGCAACTGATCCATTCCCTTCCTTAATGAGCCATAATGTTCATTGGAGTCCTTGTAAGATAGTATCCCCAAAGCAACTGGAACTTGAGTTTATAAATTTATAATTTTCAAAGCCAATCGAGATGTATATAACTACTGAATTAAATTTATCATGCCCAATAGAATGAAAGATTAATTAACTGTGGTAGCTACTTTTGTTGCCAGGGTCTCCACTGTGCTAGCTGTAGTAAGCAATTATGAAATGGTAATCCCAGAAACAGTAGCAGCAGTGTGTGCCATTGTTATAACAGCAACAACGGCAGCAGCAATGTCAAATTCTCTCTGTGGACACCCACTGGCATGGATACAACTCTGGGAACATGAACTGCCAAGGCCCGTTTTCCTTGATCCCAGCATGACTTTAGCTGGCAGCTCTTCTGGAGAATCCAATCTCATGGCTACAGTTCCTAGGCTTACATTAATGCTTGCCAAAGTTGGCCATATTGGGCTCTCAATCTCCATTGGCATCAGAAGGGTAGATTTTTTTCATGAAGACCCATTAGGTCTCTGTCATGTTGGGCTTCAGCAGCAGCCACAGGGAGCGTTCAGTGCTCAGGAATTCAAAGAGGATTCTCATTGTCCTGAGGAAAGACATAAGCCAAACTCGTGGGGCCACACCAACACTAGATTGGGTCTCCTCCATGTGCTAGTAGAAAGATCCATCCATTGCTCCAGAGGGTTATTTGCAACAGGAGCCCTCCAGTGCTTATCTGCATTGGATCCTCCAGCAGAATCCACCGATAAAAAAATTTAAAATATATAAAACAAGGGAAAGAATAGAATGTGGAGAGGAATGATGAGTCCCTAGTTCTCCCTTTTTTAAACTTTAGTAAAATGTTTGTTTGTTTGTTTAATATTTCAAGTTTTTATTTTATTTTTATTGATTTTTTTATTGTTTAAAATTAATTAATTAATTAAATTTTCTATTATCAGCTTGATAGAGTATGTATTGTTATCTTAATAGTGAGATGTTTCATTGAGGTTTGCTCAGTAATTGAGTAAAACCAAAATTTATTATTAGCCACAGTAATCCTAGGGACCTCCATGCTATATATATAGCCTCCATGGTTCTGTGGGTTGTAGTCTGATTGTTCTTCATTTTATATCTAGAATCCACTTATGAGTGAGTACATACCATGACTGTCTTTCTGGGTTTGGGTTACCTCACTCAGGATGATTTTTTCTAGTTCCATCCATTTGCCTGCAAATTTCATGCTTTCATTGTTTGTCTCTGCTGAGTAGTACTCCATTGTGTATATGTATCACTATTTTTCATCCATTCTTCAGTTGATGGGCATCTAGGTTGTTTCCAGGTTCTGGCTATTACAAATAGTGCTGCTATGAACATAGCTGAGCATGTATCTTTATGGTATGAATCAGCATTCCTTGAGTATATGCCCAAGAGTGGGATGGCTGGGTCAACGGTAGTTCAATTCCTAATTTTCTGAGAAACCGCCATACTGATTTCCACAGTGGTTGTACAAGCTTGCATTCCCACCAACAGTGGAGGAGTGTTCCCTTTGCTCCACATCCTCTCCAACATTGACTGTCATTGGTGTTTTGATCATAGCCATTCTGACAGGTGTAAGGTGGTATCTCAGAGTCATTTTGATTTGCATTTCTCTGATGATTAAGGATGTTGAGCATTTCTTTAAATGTCTTTCAGCCATTTGTGATTCTTGTTTTGTGAATTCTCTGTTTAGCTCTTTAGCCCATTTTTTAATTGGACTGTTCAGTATTTTGATGTCTAGTTTCTTGAGTTCTTTATATACTGTGGAGATCAATCTTCTGTCAGATGTGGGGTTGGTGAAGATCTTTTCCCATTCTGTCGGCTGTCTTTTTGTCTTATTGACTGTGTCTTTTGCCCTGCAAAAGCTTCTCAGTTTCGAGAGGTCCCATTTATTAATTGTTGTGCTCAGGGTCTGTGCTGCTGGTGTTTTATTTAGGAAATGGTCTCCGGTGCCAATGCATTCAAGAGTGCTTCCTACTTTCTTTTCTATTAAGTTTAGTGTAACTGGATTTATGTTCAGGTCTTTGATCCACTTGGACTTGAGTTTTGTGCATGGTGACAGATATGGATCTATTTGTAATCTTTTACATATTGACATCCAGTTATGACAGCACCATTTGTTGAAGATACTTTCTTTTTTCCATTGTATAGTTTTGGCTCCTTTGTCAAAAACCAGGTGTTCATATGTGCATGGATTAATGTCAGGGTCTTCAATTCGATTCCATTGGTCTGTATGTCGGATTTTATACCAGTACCAAGCTGTTTTTATTACTATAGCTCTATAGTAGAGTTTGAGGTCAGGGATGGTGATGCCTCCAAAGGTTGCTTTATCGTATAGGATTCTTTTAGCTATCCTGGGTCTTTTGTTTTTCCATATGAAGTTGAGTATTTTTCTTTCCAAGTCTGTGAAGAATTGTGTTGGGATTTTGATGGGGATTGCATTGAATCTGTAGATTGCTTTTGGTAAGATTGCCTTTTTTACTATGTTAATCCTACCTATCCATGAGCATGGGAGATCCTTCCATTTTCTGATATCTTCTTCAATTTCTTTCTTTAGAGATTTAAAATTCTTATCAAAAAGGTCCTTCACCTTTTTTTTTTTTTGTTTAGTTAGTGTTATCCCAAGGTATTTTATATTATTTGTGGCTACTGTAAAGGCTGATGTTTCTCTGACTTCTTTCTCAGCCCTTTTATCATTTGTGTATAGGAGCGCTACTGATTTTTTTTTGAGTTAATCTTGTATCCTGCCACTTTACTGAAGGAGTTTATCAGCTGTAGAAGTTCCCTGGTAGAGTTTTTGGGGTCACTTATGTATACTATCATATCATCTGCAAATAGTGAAAGTTTGACTTCTTCTTTTCCAATTTGTATCCCTTTGATCTCCTTTTGTTGTCTTATTGCCCTAGCTAGAACTTCAAGTACTATATTGAATAAATATGGGGAGAGTGGACAGCCTTGTCTTGTTCCTGAATTTAGTGGTATCGCTTTGAGTTTCTCTCCATTTAATTTGATGTTTGCTGTTGACTTGCTATAAATTGCCTTTATTATGTCTAGGAATATTCCTTGTATTCCTGATCTTTCTAAGACCTTTATCATGAAGGGGTGTTGGATTTTGTCAAAGGCTTTTACAGCATCTAATGAGATGATTATGTGTTTTCTTTTTCTTTCAGTTTGTTTATATGGTGTATTACATTGACAGATTTTCGTATGTTGAATCATCCTTGCATCCCTGGGATGAATCCTACTTGGTCGTGATGGATAATTGTTTTGAGGTATTCTTGGATTCGGTTTGCCAATATTTTGTTGAGTATTTTTACATCAATGTTCATGAGGGAAATTCGTCTGTAGTTCTCTTTCTTTGTTGCATCTTTGTGTGGTTTGGGTATCAGGGAGATTGTAGCTTCATAAAAAGAGTTTCGTAGTGTTCCTTCTGTTTCTATTGTGTGGAACACTTTGAAGAGTATTGGTATTAGTTTTTCTTTGAAAGTCTGGTAGAATTCTGCACTGAAACCATCTGGTCCTGGACTTTTTTTGGTTGGGAGACTTTTGATAACTGTTTCTATTTCTTTAGGGGTTATTGGTCTATTTAAGTGATTTATCTGGTCTTGATTTAATTTTGGTATGTGGTATTTATCCAGAAAATTGTCCATTTCTTCCTGCTTTTCCATTATTGTGGAGTACAGGTTTTTGAAGTATGATCTGATGATTCACTGGATTTCCTCATTGTCTGTTGCTATGTCTCCCTTTTCATTTCTGATTTTGTTAACTTGGGTGCTCTCTCTTTGCCTTTTGGTTAATTTGCCTAGGGGTTTGTCTATCTTGTTGATTATTTTCAAAGAACCAACTCTTTGTTTTATTGATTTTTTTTGTATTGTTCTCTTGTTTTCTATTTCGTTGATTTCAGCCCTTAATTTGATTATTTCCTGGCATCTATTTCTCCTGGGTGAGTTTGTTTCTTTTTGTTCTAGAGCTTTCAGTTGTTCTGTTAATTCATTGGTATGGGATTGCTCCATCTTCTTTATGTGTGCATTTAGAGCTACGAATTTTCCTCTTAGCACTGCTTTCATAGTGTCCCATAGGTTTGGGTATGTTGTACTTTCATTTTCATTGAATTGTAGGAACTCTTTAATTTCTTTCTTTATTTCTTCCTTGACCCATTGATGTTTCAGGTGGGCATTATTCAGTTTTCATGAGTTTGTCGGTTTTCTATAATTTTTGTTGTTGTTGAGGTCTAACTTTAAGGCATGGTGGTCTGATAAGATACAGGAGGTTATTCCAATTTTTTTGTATCTGTTGAGATTTGTTTTGTGGCCAAGCATGTGGTCAATTTTTGAGAAGGTTCCATGGGGTGCTGAGAAGAAGGTATATTCTTTTGTGTTAGGATGGAATGTTTCTGTAGATAACTAGTAAGTCCATTTGAGTCATAACATCTGTTAGGTCCTTTATTTCTTTGTTAAGTTTCAGTCTGGTAGATCTGTCTTTTGGTGAGAGTGGTGTGTTAAAATCTCCCACTACTAATGTGTGGGATTTGATGTGCATTTTAAACTTTAGTAGTCTTTCTTTTATGAATGTAGGTGCTTTTGCATTTGGGGCATAAATGTTGAAAATTGAGACTTCATCTTGGTTGATCTTTCCTGTGATGTGTATGTAATGCCCTTCTTGATCTCTTTTGATTGATTTTAGTTTGAAGTCTATTTTATTAGATATTAGGATAGCTACACTAGCTTATTTCTTAGGTCCATTTGCTTGGAAAGCCTTTTCCCAGCCCTTTACTCGGAGGTAGTCTCTGTCTTGGAAGTTAAGATGTGTTTCTTGTATGTAGCAGATGAACAGGTCATGTTTTCTTATCCATTCTGTTAGCCTGTGTCTTTTTATAGGTGAGTTGAGACCATTGATATTGATGGATATTAATGACCAGTGATTGTTAATTCCTGTTATTTTTTGTGGTTGTGTTGAGTTGTCCTTCTTTGGTGTATGTTGGTGTGGGATTATCTATTGCTTGATTTTTCATGGATGTATTTAGGTTCTTTGGGTTGGATTTTCCCTTCTAGTGCTTTCTGTAGGGCTGGGTTTATGGACAGGTATTGATTAAATCTGGTTTTATCCTGGAATATTTTGTTTACTCCGCCTATGGTGATTGAGAGTTTTGCTGGGTATAATAGTTCTGGGTTGGCATCCATGGTCTCTTAGCGTCTGCATAAGATTTGTCCATGACCTTCTAGCTTTCATAGTCTCTATTGAGAAGTCTGGTGTTATTCTGATGGGTTTGCCTTTATATGTTACTTGGTCTTTTTCCTTTGCAGCTCTTAATATTTTTTCTCTGTTCTGTGTGTTTAGTATTTTGATTATTATGTGGCAAGGGGACTTTTGTTTTTGGATCCAGCCTATTTGGTGTTCTGTAAGCTTCTTGTATCTTCATAGATATTTCTTTCTTTAGGTTAGGAAAGTTTTCTTCTATGATTTTGTTGAATATATTTTGTGTGCCTTTGAGTTGGTGTTCTTCTCCTTCTTCTATCCCTATTATTCTTAGGTTTGGTCCTTTCATCCTGTCCCAAATTTCCTGGACATTTTGTGTTATGACTTCTTTGTCTTTAGTGTTTTCTTTGACTGACTAATCTATTTTCTCTATTGTGTCTTCAGTGTCAGAGATAACAGCTCTGTTTCTGGTCTTTATTGCAACTGTGTTTCAGTCACCACCTGCTGGGCCTGCCTGCCTCCACACTGGGCTTGTCTGCCTCTGCCTGGCCTGTCTCCCTCAGTGGGCTGCCGCCAGGCCTACCTGCCTCTGTGGGCCACTGCTGCTGGGCCTGTCTGTCTCTGGAGCCACCGCTGGGCCTGTCTCCATTGACTATTTTTTAAAGACCACTTTTGAATTCCTTGTCTAATATTTCAACTTTTAAATATCCTTAAATTCAGTATTTAAGGACTTATTCTAATTATTTATTCTATTCTATTTCATTTATTTATTTATTCTTCTTTCATATATTATATCCTGATGGCAGTTTTCCCTTCTCCTCTCCTCCCAGTCCCCCTCCTCCACCTCCGATCTTCCCAAGATCCACTCCTTCTTTGTTTCCCTTCAGAAAAGAGCAGGCCTCCCAGGGATATGAACCAAACATGGCATAACAAATTACAATAAGACTAGGCACATACCCTCATATCAAGGCTGGACAAGGCAACCCAGTAGGAGAAAAACAGGCAAAACAGTCAGAGACTGTTCTGGCTCCCACTGTTGGAGTCTCACAAGAACACCAGAGTACACAACCATAACACATATGCAGAGGAGTAGGTCAGACCCATGCAGGCTCCCTGATTGTTGGTTCAGTCTCTGTGAGCTTCTGTGAATCCTGCTTAGTTGAAAGCCTGTGGGCCATGTTCTCCTGATATCCTTGACCTGCTGGGTTCCAATAATCCTTCCTCCCCTTCTTCCTTGTGATTTCCTGAGCTCCACCTACTGTTTGACTGAGAGTCTCTGCATTTGTTTTTATCAGTTGCTGGTTGAAGCCTCTCCAATGATGACTATGCTAGACACTGGTCTACGAGTATAGCAGAATGTCATTAGGAATCATTTCATTGACTTTTTTTTTTTTTTGCCAGCTGTGTTTGGATCTATCCTAGGTCCTTGGGCTATTGAGCCTCTCTGGTCCTGGCTCTCCAGGCAATGTCAGGCATGGACTCCCTCACCTGGCATGCATCTCAATTTGGACCAGTCATTACTTGGCCACTCTCATAACTTTTGCATATCTTTTACCTTAGAACATTTTGCAGGCAGGACAAATTGCAGTTTGCCTTTCCTGGTTACAGAAGATGGCTGGTTCAGGCTTTGTATTCCCTATTACTAGATGTCTTCACTAGGGTCACCCTCATTGATTCCAGGGAGTTGAAGAGTTATTCCCAATAGTAATTCTTAAATGCTAGTAGTGTTACACTCCCAATTTTGTTCTCTTGCTTCTGTATGCATTGCTATCAGTTTGTTGCCCAGCATAAACTCTCCATACCAATTTCAGATTTTTATTGAAATGGCTTCAGAATCTATAGGCCAATGAGAGGAGAACAGATACCCCAGTAAACATTATATCCTCCATTTCTAAAGGAAGACTATGTCATGATTTATTTCTTTTGAACTTATGTTATGACACAGTTTTCTTCATATAGTTGTTGCTGGGTACCTCATATTTTAGGGGTTTTACTGTAAATGATATGCTTTTAGCTTCGAGGTCTGCTTATCCATTGATAGTATATAGGCAAGTTATCATGAATATTAAGTTTGCATCATAAAATTTTCTAGTCATCATTAATTCCATAAAGTCTTTTTTGTCACTTCTTTCCAAGTTCTCAATAGGCAGTTCTTTTACTTCAAAACAATGACTTTCTAATATGTTTACCATTTGCCCTCAACCTTGTTCTTAGCATCATTATTTTCTATTTACCTTTAAATATCCATCATTTGCTACTTTGTTTCTTTTTACAACCTGTCAGACACTCGCTCTCCACTGCTCACCTTTTTAGCTCTAACTACATCCACAGGAGATGCAGATGCAGGGGGTGGTGTGCCAGGTCTGAAGGCAGGTTCATCCCAATTCTGTCCTTGCTATCTGTGAGTCTTGAAAAACTTATTTAATACCATTCATTTGTCAAGTTAAGAGGGAAATGTCTCCACAGGCCAGGAGAGGTGATTGGCAGGTGGTAGGTGCATAAGCAACACAGAAAACATGGCCATTACTATTTGAAACCTTTACTCTTACACATCCTGCCTTTCATTCTTCCTGTGTCAGGAATGGACTCATGTTCAGAGATTTTAGAAAAACTTTCAGGATTTTCTAGGGGAAATATTTGTTTGAAAAATGATAAAAATGTGATAGAAATGTGGAAAAACTGAGTTGTTTGCTGTTAAAAGCTTTAGGAAGAAGAGAGTCTTAGGCTCTTCTTGATAGCAGGAACCTATCTTTTCCTGGCAATTCCTGTACAATATAGGTGGATTCCAGTTTCTTCAGAGGTTGCACCAGGGGCTTGGGATTAGCTCAGTGGTAGAACTTGGGTAGCATGGACTAGGCCCTGCTTCAGTTCCAGCACAACAAAAACACAGAAAGAAAGGGCAGAGTGACCACAGGTGAGCTGTTTGTAGGACAAAGTGCCAAACAGTCTTATTAAGAAAAAACCCAGAGCCAGATATAGGGGTTAAAACCTGAAATATCAGAGGAGTAGGAATAGCCACAGCTAATCTCACCTCACCAACTCCACAGCTTCCTAAGAGACCTACTTCCTGTATACTCATGCCTATATGCCTTTCTGTTCTGCCATCTCATTTCCTCTCTGTCCAGCTACATCACTTCTTCCTGCTCAGTTCTGTCACTTCCTGTCTGTCTGTACAGACCTCCAGACCTTTATGGTTAGTGCTAGGATTTAATTCATATACCACCATGCCTGTCTCTGTTCCCAGTGTGGCCTTGAACTCAGAGAGATCCAGATGGATCTGTGCCTACTGAGTGATAGGATTAAAGGTGTGTGCTACCACTGCCTGATCTCTGTTTACTATAGTGGCTGGCTTTTTCCTCTGATTCTCAGTTAAACTTTATTGGGAGACACAGATAAAATATCACCACAGCTGTTCTATGATATTAAGTGTGCATGCAAATGCCAGTCGGGTAAAAGACCTGGGTGGGACTCAGGGGCCTTCTTCAATTTTCTGGAAGTTTTAAGGCATGGAATCCTTGCCACAATTCTGAAGTGGGCAGGCCATGGTCAAGAATGATTAGGGCTGAATTTTCCACAAGCTTAGCAAAGAATGTTGGAGTTAAGAGGCAATTTATGACACGAAGAAATAAATTCTTGCCCATCTGAATGTCAGAACTGATGCCTACTTGCTCTCTAGAACTACCATCATTTTTATTCTGTTACTCATATTTAGTGCAACCTGCTATGGGATGTCTTTCTGTATGCTGTGAATATGTGTTGCACTGATTGGTTGATAAAATAAAGCTGCATTGACCTATAGCTCTAAGTAAGTACTATATTACAGGCCTACCTCCACTCTATTCTTGATGAAGTCTTGTGGGATGGGTCATCTGGACTTGTAGTCTCCTTTGGACACAAATTCCTGACATGTTTCCACATTGCTTTCTGGTAGGCTGGGGAGCTTTGAAGTGAAGAGTTTACTTCTGATCTTCACTTCTCCCTGGTACCTGTGGATCCTAAAGCTTAATATGAATATGAAACAGCCTGTTCGACTATGCAGGAAAACTTGAAAATATTCACCTCTCTTTTGCTGTAAGGGGTCCAAAATTCTCTTAAAGTTCCAGACCAGAATCACTGACTCACTCACTTTATCAAGTGAATTATTTTTAAACATGCCCACTAGTCCTTTGTATTATTATTATCTTGGTTTTAAATATTTTGTTTCATTTTGTTTTTGAATATCAGACACTATTTATTTATTTAGAGAATTTTACTATGTATTCCAGGCTGGCCAGAGTGACAATCTCCCTGCTTCAGCCTCCTCTTCTGGGATTAGGTGTGCCAGAATAGCCAGCAAGTCAGAAAACTGAATCTGCAAAGAGAAGATGGAGGGACTGAGCAGATCAGTGGGTAAAGTGTTCCCCCAGCAAAAATTAGGACCTGACTTTGCACTCTCAGAATCCATGTAAAAAAAAGTCTGTGTGAACATGTGGCTGTGAGCCCAATGCACATACACCAAACGGGAGGCAGAGATCAGAGAGCCCCCAGAAGCTCATCTGCTAGCATCAGTGTAAAGCATTGAGACCCTGCTTCACCTGTCCCAAACAAAGTAGAATATGACTGATTGACAATTGGGTTATCCTCTGATCTACATACACACACTTTGGCATGTGCATGCCTACACACACATACAGACACACACACACACACACACACACACACACACACACACACACACACACACACAGTGGTGGGGATTGATGTAAGAAAGAATCCAGAAGTCAGAGCTGTTTAGATACTTAAAGCATGGGCACACAGGCTTTTGTAGTATAATCAGCATGGATTGGGGGAAGGTGTTCTGTAACGTGCACATCTCTGTAGATGAGTTGAAAGTCTGTCATTTTACTATGGCTCACAATTAATTTGATGAGTTGACTCATTTCAAGTTAGCATCAATTATGACCTCTGTGGGTCACCTTGGGACCCAGAAAATTGCCAAGGCTGCTGAGAATTAGAAGTCTTGCTTTTATAACAGTGTCTGAAGGAGGTCTTCCAAAGCAGAAGGTGTGGTGAGTCCATGCTCAGAGAACAGCAGGCTACTTCAGTTCTGCATAATTCACTGGGTTCTTCATTTTCAAATATGTTTTTCCTTGAGAATTCAGCTATTAAGTCCCCACTGGTTTAGATAGATATGAAACATTGAACATCCATTTGCTTTTGAGCCCTCAGTGAATAGCCAAGAGGATGTTCCTTTAGAAAATATATATTTTATTCTGTCCATTGCATCTAAATGAATCAGCAGCAAAGCTGTGTTTATTCACATCCATATGCAAATATTGACTTATGCCTTGCAATGAAGTAAGCTTCATAGCTTTTAGAAGAAAAACATAACGCAGATAAACATTTATAAGCAATTCAAATATTAAAGAACTTGAGCATTTCTAAAGGCATTCATATATGAGGTCTTTTTCTTTCTAGGATGTCATTATGGTTCTATAGTTATTTACAAAATATAGTTACTGAACTTCCTAGCTTTTATATTTGAAAGTATGTGTTTATTTCTGACAGCAATAAAGCCAATATATTATGCATTCATACCATCCCTTATAAAATTCCTTGGGGAGAGATACACAGCTCACTGTTCCCTTTAAAGGTGATGTCATAGTGAAATGGGACAGTTAATTTCAAAAACTGTCACAGGTGTAGCTAACTCTATCTAGTAATCATGGCTGAGGGGTGTTTTAAATGCTGATTCTGATGTTAAGAGGCAATAACTTTGCAGAAAAATATCTCCTTTCAGCTTTCTTGCATCTAACATTTGTTCCTCTAATATAGCTGTTATTAAAATGCTATAGAACCTGATTAGAGTACATGCTACTGTGGTATCCTGTCTCCTTTTTCTTTTTTTTTACATTCAGTTATATTAAAATGTCATTTTAACTTGCTCTAAGCCCTGAAAAAATTCCCCAAACCGACAAATTAAAGATGGAAACTAGAGATGTAAGAAATGTTCCAAAGATCAGTTACTACCCCCCATTACCTTCTACCAACCATGAGGAAAGCCCTTCATAATACGTCTTACAAAATAACAAATAGCACATCTATGAATTGTTAATCACATAAGTCAAAAGTGCACACCCAACTTCATCTGAAAGTCTAAAATAATCTCTTCTATTAAAAAAGGAAAACATGGTATTGAAATAAATGATGTTTGAGGAAGATTTTATTATCTTTTTATAGGAAAAACAAACAGAGAGTAGGTGACCATGAAGTCGACAAATTAACAAACAGGTTTCAGTTTAGTTGACAATCCTTGTAATGAACTTATTTTTGAAAGGTGTTGGCTAAATTCTATTTAAGATACACAATTCTATGTGATGGAGGGAACTCTCAAGGAAATTGTGATCTTCAAGTTGAGTTATGACGTGCACATGGATGTCAGCAGGACACTACCATCGAGTGCTACTGATTCGAAGGAAGCACACACAAGAGCTGTGGAGTTGGGAAGAGTTGAGCATGCTTGGTAACAGTTACATCATCCATTCTGTACCCCAGAGAAAGGTTCATAAAAAGAAACAGTATGGAATAAGTTAGAAAATAAGAGTCTAGAGTCCCTGATTTTTCTATGAAAAATCTTGTCAATTGTATACAATAAGCATTTATTAAAAATTGGGTGGACAGCAGTGAGGGTGGATGGGGTGGCAGTGTTCCTGGGGTCTGAAGCCGAGTAGAATAACCAAATGGTTAGAGTAGTCATTGCAATTGCATAGGATGAGATGTTGTTTTGATGTTCTCTGCTTTATTCTTTGGATACACATGTTGCTAGCTCCTCTGTGTTATCTACTATATCTTTTGAGAAATTTATGAGAAGTCTCCTTTGCCTGGGAGGAAAAGGGGTGAGTATGAGATATTTCTTACACCATCTTTCTTACCACAGGCTCACTTTATTAAAGCTCATGTTGGTGAACTGCACAGCTCTATTTGAGTTTAAAGAGGCTAACTTCTCCTTTCTCTTGCCCTCTCAGACTGGTAGTGGAAATATGTTACCAAAAACCCCACATTCCTACGGTTCCATTACTTAACTCCTTGTCTTGCCTGTTGTCAAATATGCCTTTGATTGGTACAGCTTTGATGCCGTATTAGTTTTATGTGGCTGTGTCTTAGTTAGCTTTGTCAACTTGACACAGCCCAGAATAACCTGAGATGGGAGTCTTTGTAGTGGGTAGCCATTCCAGCTTGGATCTGGAAGTTCCAACCACCATTGAGACTCTGGCAACTGTCACACCTACGAGGCGGGGCGAGGGGAGGTGCCTGGAGACCCGAGAGCTGGATGGGCCAGCGCTCTCTCTGTGCGCTCGCTCTGTGCCGGGATGCTGAATGGTGAAGATGGACTGTGCAGAGCTCCGGAGAACACCGCTGGACTGCGATACACCTTCCCAGACCCTGTCCCACACCAGAGGGCTCTTCTGATTTGGGACAGAAGAATCTCAACCATTTTTTTTTTAAAAATATGTCTGGGTTTAGAGGGGGAGTGAGCCAATTCTACGTCTAAAGCCAGCTTGGTATATTTGGGAAGCGACCTACCTTTCACTTAATTTGTGAGTTACGCCATTAAATAAATATCCTTTTAACTACGTGGAGTGGCCAAAATAATTTCTCCAATAAGTCTCAATTGAGGTATTGCCCAATGCCTTCTCTGTGGGAGAGTGTCTTGATTATTAACTCATGTAGGAGGGTCTCGCCCACTGTGATCAGCACCATTACTAGGTAGGTAGTCTTGGGCTGTTAAGAAAGCTAGTTAAGTGTGAGCCTATGAGCAAGACAACAGGTGGCATCCCTCTGTGGTTTCTTGTTGAGCTTCTTCCCTGATTCCCCTCAATGACAGTCTGTGATTTGGAAGTGCAAGCTAAATAAGAGCGTTTTATCACAGCAAGAGGAAGGAAGCCAAAACAGGACATTACAAAATTTCACTGTGAAACTGATGGCTTAAAACATCATGCATTCCACTAGATTGGTTTGATTCTCATCCTCTATCCCTTACCCTCCATTGCCCACTCCTCATCCTCACATTACTCATGGAGATCTCATCTATTTCTCCTCCCCAGGGTGATCCATGCATCCCTCTTTAGGCCCTCTGCATAGGCAAGACAGTTGTGTAGTTTGATCTGCTTAAGGGGCCCTGTGGCAGTAGGATCAGGACCCATCATGAGTAGACTTTTTGGGGCCCACTACCTATGGTGGAACACCTCACCCAGCCTTGAGGCAGGGAGATGGGCTTGGACCTGCCTTTAATGAATGAACCAAGCTAGACTGACTCCCCATGGGAGGCCTTACCTTCTTGTAGGAGGGAATGAAGGGTGTGTTTGAGGGGGAGGCTGGAGGAGCAGGAGGAGGGAAAAGGGGGATCTGTGATTGGTATGTAAAATGAATAAAAAATTCTTAATAAAAAAATCATGTATTTATTCTATTTCTGAATGGAATAAGTGTGAGAAGAGCATGTGAGTATCAGTGTGGGTGTTGCACGGGCTATATTCCTTTGGGAATATTCAGGGAGAATCTGTTTACTGCCTTTTCCAGTTTCAATAGAAACTGGCTTGTTCCCATTTTTTTCTCCATTTTTCAAGTCATTTTTCTATGTGCGTTATTAGCTCCTCTTTCTATGTGACATGGTCGTCTGCCTTTTTTTTTTTTTTTTTTTTTACTGACATATATGACTAAATACAAGGATCACCTCAGATTCCATACGTTGGGGAATATTATTTTAAAGTATGTTGCACTTTTCCTACTGCTTTTGTGAATAATTCAAAGATGTTTTTGATGAAATGAAATTAACCTGCAAGCAGGAGGCTGAGTCAGCAAGTAGCTGACAGGAAGTGATAAGGAGGAACCCTGTGTAGCAAGGATTTTTTAAGTGGGGGCTGAGAGGATGACTCTGGGTTTTTTGGAAGACACCAGCAAAGGGAGAATGTTAGCAACTTGCTATTCAGCCTCTTTGAGTGGGTAAAATTCCACCTAAACCATTAAATCATGAGTTCTTGGGGTTTAGATACAGTTTCCCTTAGTAGCTTTGAAAGAGTCGGTGTCAGAGGGAACAGAATCCCATGAGGCTGTGGCCCTTGCAGCCAAACTGCTGCTGGTAGCAGCAGAGCTGCAGTCTCTAATCTGCAATCTCTAATGGCCAATACAGCCATTGCTTCAGGGGCAGCCACTGTAGATAATAAAAAACAGATAACAACGTCCATAATTCAATATATGTCTACCCTTTCACTTTATACAGAGAAATCTATAGGTTCCAAGATCAGGTCCCAGTACTTATGAAATATATAACTTTTTATTAACTCCTAGAGAATTTCATATATGCCTACAATTTTGATTGTATTACCCTCCATTCACCCCAACTCCTCTCACATCTACCTTAACCCCACCCTCCTTGCAACTCCATACATTCTTTTTTTTATAACTCATATAGTCTAATTTGTGCTGCCTATATACACATGGGTATGAACCATCCATGGGAGCATCCCTGATCTACTAGGGGCCCCACTCTTTCAGAAATTTGTTTCTCTCCTAGCATTCATTAACTGTCATTAGCTCCTCAGCTAGGGGTGAGGGTTTGTGATACCCCTTCAATCAAGCTGAAGTGTTGACGGGCTTGGTCTTGTACAGGTGTCATGTAGCCAATCATAGCTGCTGGGAGTTCATGCTTGAGTTCTATCACGTTTTGAAGACACCCTTTTGTTCTGGCTCTCCTCAACCTCTGGCTCTTATAATCTTTCTTCTCACTCTTCTGTGATGGTCTCTGAGCATTAGAGAGTGTGTGATATAGATGTCCCATTTGTGGCTGAGCACCCACTGACACCTATTTGGTGAGTTGTGAGTTTCTGCACTAGCTTTCAGCATTTCAAAAAGATGAATTTAATGTGGAGACAGGCTACTTCTAGCAGGGAAAGCCTGGAGGCTGGGAGTCATTTATTTATAAAATTCAAATCTCATAGTGCTGACTACTTAGTATACTACTGAGAGTATTGGACTCTTAGTAGTGTGTATTCCATGTCATCAATCACTAGTGATTACAAGCTTGCAGCATCATGTTGAGATCAGGCCTAGCTCAGTTACAGGGGATAAGAGCCTGCTACAGAGTCTAGAACCACATAGAAGGTATGAAATTTAGTTGCTTTGAGTTATTCTTTTCTAAAATGATTATTTTTTACTTACTGCTTAGGAAATATTGCATCTACACTATCATGAGTGCCTTGTCAGATACATTACTGATTCAACAAAAAAATGTTGCACCTGGAATTTAATCCTAGGGGTCAAAGGCAAGGAAGGAGACATCCTTGGTCTAGGAAACTATTTACAATAAAATCTTAATGGCATTCACTAGAAAGATATTACCCAGAAGCATATGGTTTTTGAGATGTGCCAAAGTAATACTGCAGAAAACAAATACAGCACAAGTATTTTGTGTAATTTTAGAAATGTAATTTCAATGGTTGACATTTCTTATGTACTGTAATAACGGATAAATGCAAGAGAATCTCTGCTGTAGGCTGTTTTGGCAAAATGTGAACAGTTCTCTTGCCACTGTTACTTTTTTACTTATAAAATATACTCAGAAATAAAATACATAGACCAATAAAGTTTTATTTAGTATGAAGAAAATTTAACTAACAAGATATCTCAATTCTATCCCTTTCCCAAACATATCATACTCTTGAAGTTTATCTTAAGGAGATTTCCCCACCACTATATTCTATTACCTGTTGTTCATTTTGGAAATTTCTTAATTTGACAAGATGGGTACTATCAGCTAGCATTCAACTTCTGCCCTTTCATCAAAGAGATTGTCTATGCATTTGCTATGTGTATGTGATATGAAATTATATTTACCTTTTGAAATTAGAACTCTATGAAATGTTCATGGAAAATGAGCAAGAAGAAAGCCCCCAAAATGTGCCTGTGGCCAGAGTTCAGAGACAGAAATGAACTGCAATATCATATTCATCACAGCCCCAGAGAAGAGAAAGATACATGCATTATTAAAGGGTCAGCATTTTTTTCTTAAATGTTTTATTTTCTATAGTTTCATTAATACATACAATTTATTGTGTGTATAGTCACCTACATCACTCTCTATTATTACTTTTTCTTTTTCTCTGAATTATTTTTCTTCCCAATGGATATACTATTAAAGAAAATGACACCCCTCTTCTTTAGCAACCATTACAGTCAAGACCTCCATAGCAAGGGATGGAGCCTGGTGAGAACATTCTCATTCAAGACAAAATGCTAAAGGGTCCAATCTTGTGCTGGTATGTCCATGATTGCAATGGCCAATGTTATATCTAATGAGACTTGTATTCAGGGTGGTATGGCTATGGACCATGTTGTATTTGAATGGCAGCATTTCATGGTACTCTTCTTCATTCTGTGACTCTTAAATTCTTTCATTACCATGTTCTTCAATGTTCCTTGGGCCTTGGGTGGGTGGTGGTGGAGATATAGATGTCCTGCTTAGGGTTCAGTGCTCATTAGTCACTTATTCTCAGTACTTTGACCAGACAGGAATCTCTGCATTAATTTTTGCCCTCTGACAAAAGGAGCCTGTATACCCAATGCTGTCTATGGGCATAAACAAAAATAGAAATGACGCGGCCCGTGCAGCTTGAGCACAAGATCTGGTAAGGGATGCTGAGGTTAAATAGCACTCTAGACACCCAGTTTCAGTTCATCAGGCAAGCAGCTCTCTTTATTCGTACCAACATGGGTTTATATACCCCTCTAACAGCAGGGGTCAAGGAATGGTTACTCTGTATCTGGAGGCAAGCCAGACACTGTTTTCCAAACAGGAAAAACCACAGGGGAACTGATCCCCAGCACCCTATGGAACCCAACTGCACATTTTTCACACAAACAACTTAACTGGGACAGGACAAAAAAAGGCATTTAAAATTAAGGCAGCAAACTTACTGCTGTCGACATAGGAAGCTTTACAATATGCCCACATAGGGGAAGGAACAGAAGTATGTCCCCACTTGGGCCCATGACCTTCTCAGTCTTAGGCTTTAACACTGGCTCTGATCTACAACTTGACCCTAAAATAAAACCACAGTAGTCATAGTATAGTCATGGAAAATACTCATTTAAATCAATGAACTTCAGGAAGAGAATCAGAATACACTCAATTCTGATAATCAGAATACAAACTCAATTCATTCTTTGGATAGATGCAGAGACGGGTTGAAGGGATTTACTGTCACTCATTCCTGGGAAACTGCAGTAGTTTATATCTATGGTAGGTAAATTAAGGTGAAATTCTATTTTCATGAGAGGCTACATTCTCTCACCAAACTCTGCAGGCACATTTGAGGCTTGTTTGAGAGTATGTCCACCGTCTCTTCACAGCAGGCCTGCGTGACTTAAGTGCTGGATAAATCTTCGGATTCTCCTCACATGGGGAAAGGCACAGCTACACCTAGGCTTGCTTTGGGTTCTTTTCCAAGTGCCACCTCTGCCCTTTTCTTGGTGCTTCCCTCTGTTCTGTCACCATCTTTGTATATGAGGTCTATGGAAAATACTGAAGGAAGACCCTAGACTCAAATAGTATGTAAGAGCAAAGAACATTTATTTACCAGAATATGTGGGGTTCGATCACCTGTAGAAAATGGTGACGGTCCCGAGCGGAGCGTACAGGGTCCTTCAAAGCACAGCTAGGGGAATTTGAGGAACAGTTAGGTCATCTCAAATACTATTGGTTAAATAAGCAGCAATGACATTAGTATACTTTTAACTGGCTGAGGTTTTATCGTTGGACTTACTTGGGTAAGTTTCAAGGGGGTTGCAGGAACTGTCCCTGAGACATTGTGGGCCTGACTCAGGCCTTGTTGGGCTCTCTCCCTCATCCCTGGATGTAATTTGTTGATAAATGTCCCTTTGTTGGAAGAGACACCTGTTTGTCCCTCTCAGAGAACTGAAACCTAAATTCAGTTGTAAAAGTGGAAAAGTTTAAACCCTTTACTCCTCCCTTGAGACTGGCTCCATTTTAAATCCTTGAGATGAGTCTAGGGGCTGATATTGGGATCTAATAATCATCAGTTTTGTGGTACCCATATAGGAATTATCATTTAGTTAAGGCATCAGTGATTCAAGAGCCAATAGCAATTAGCAGAAACAGAAGGGCCAAAGGCCCTGTGATGGTTGATGGAGTTCCTTATCTAGAAGGAACATGAAAATGAGAATGGGGACTAGTTACTTATTTTATCTTATCTCCCCTATGACAGGGAGTTTCCTCTTGATCTAACATTCCATTTTGTTGGGGGACAAGAATCAATCTATTCCCTTTTATAATTATTTCCTGTTGAAACTAGGACATTGTTGTCAGGGCCCAAGAAGTCTGGCAAGGAGGGAATTCAGGCAATGGGGCATTTGTCAGAAGTGTCTGCTTTGTTGATCCTACTGAAGAGACAGGGAGCATTACATTGGATGGATTAGTCCTCATCAGCTTTTAGCAAGTCCAGGGCTCCCAGTCATGTGGAGCAGGTTGTAGTCAATAGCTGATGCTTGGATGTGTCTGTCAGCCAAGTGGAAATCTCCTTGGACAAATATAGACTAGGGACAGAAGTTAAAATTTATGAACTTAAAGGAAAAAATGTTACATTTGGAACTTTCAGGACCGTAGTCCTGGTAATTGGGAATGAGAGGAGTCTCAACACCAGGAGAGAGAAAGAGAGAGAGAGAGAGATCATTCTCAGGAATAGACAGGTGGGGAAGCTTAGGCCGTACTTATTTGGAGTCTTTTTGATCTGTGAAAAGTGGATCCAAGTTTTATGTCTTTTCGATATTTTGAAGTTTATATGAATTCTTAGTTTATAAAAAGATGTAAAAGTTTTAGATACATTAGCATTTTCAATCTGTATTGAAATCTATATTGTAGAAAAATCAGGTAACAGGTGTCTATAAAATAGCAGGAGTAGATTCATATCTTTAGGTCAGGCTTTTTTTTTTTAATTTCCATTCCTCTGGTTCACCCAGATATTTTTAGTTTAGATAATTTTTAAAATTATTTTAGTCTCTTTGTTTTTTAGACGATACAAAATTTTATTTATTAAAGTTCTTCTTGTGGTTTATTTCAGTCTAACATGTTTTATGGTTTCTTTTTAAATTCAGTATTTGCAGGTATGAGAAATGAAAGCAAAAACAGTTCATATCCTCTCTGGCCTTTTATAATTTTTTTTATATTTTCAAAACTTGTATTTTAAGACATTCTTAGATCTTTAAAATTTGTATAGACTTTAATGTTTTTTTATCTCATTATTTATTGGAGACATTAGCAGTTATTATTGAGAACAGTCATTTTAAATCATGTTTCTTTAGTGGAAAATTATATCTGAAATTTGTTTATCTTTTCTCTATACGAAACCTAGTAGTTTTAGTAAAAGCAAGGCTTGATTTTTACATATAAAATGAGCTAGCAAGCTGGCATTAGCCTTGTGGAAGAATCTGGTTACCTGTTGCTGATAAGCTGACAAAGCATAGTTAGCCTAGCCTTCAACACTGTCAGAGATCTGAGAAGGATAAATTATAACATGAAGTATAATTCAAATGGCCTATGTATCAGTTAAAATGACTGCCCAGTGGTCAGTACTACCAACAATCCAAGTGGAGTTGTTGTGGTGTTCCATTATCGTCTTTGGAGACCTTGGGGGTCACTGCTATGACCTGGGAGTCCTTGTTTGTCATAGTAAGCTTTTTTATTAAGTAATTTAAATGTCATATTCATCAGATCTTTGATAGGTTTGAGGACCATAATCTATTAAATGTATCTGAACTAAACAAACCTAGGCTTAATCTTGAAAACATGTCTAAGTTTGGTAACAACAACCAGGCCATCATGTTACCCTATAGATACATTAGTCAAATGGATCTCTCAGGCCATGTTTTTTATTTTATAGGAAATTTTTTATCCATAGACATAAGTATATTGTTAGACATTATAGGAGTAGTTAGACTCTTGTTTTTATTTATAGACCATAGATATGAGGTTGACAACTTTTAAGAAACAGGTTTGAACTTCTCTATGAAACTTTGAATAGCTAAGAGCTTTAGTCCTGCCATTTAATAGAAGGCTGATCATATAGAACTCTACAACTAGAGGGCTGTGACATGTTAATTATTAACCTGTATTTTTTAAAATTATATGTCATATTTTAAATACATTATATAGATACAATACCTTAAATAAGAGTAGCACTTAATAACAAAAATAACCTTAAATTTGCATCAATGTATAAAAATCAACACCAATGGGAAATATTTGAGTAGTTTTTTTTTTAACCATGACTAATAATAATAATTTATAACCAATGCCCCTAAATGATGACAAATATTTATAACCCACCAAATCTGAATGACAAAAAACATCTATTTCATCTTTTGGGATTGTGGGTACTTTGTTCTCTAGGCTTTTTCTTGCTCTATGAAGGTGAAAACATCTTTTAGGGATCCCTAAGAAAATTTGATAAAATGGCCAAGTCCTGCGAAAACTAGTTGTAAATTTGTCATTTAGCTGGGCAGCAGTGGCTCATGCCTTTAATCCCAGCACTCGGGAGGCAAGGCCAGGTGGATCTCTATGAGTTTGAGTCCAGCCTGGTCT
Source organism: Peromyscus leucopus (assembly GCF_004664715.2). Classification (NCBI taxonomy): domain Eukaryota; kingdom Metazoa; phylum Chordata; class Mammalia; order Rodentia; family Cricetidae; genus Peromyscus; species Peromyscus leucopus. The sequence continues at coordinate 99,656,752 of NC_051070.1, forward strand.
ACGGAGCAAGATCCAGGACAGGCAAAAAAAAAAAAAAAATGTCATTTAGTCTCAGAACTGTTTTCATGCAGAGGGATCAGCATATATTTCATCTTTCCTTTAGTCCTTCCTGGCTTTTCCCTTCATGTCTGTAGCCAAGATCCTCAGGAGGTCTACCCTGTCAAATCTGATCTTTATTAATTTTGAAGGAAGCCATATTATTTTTCCTGTGGAAACAAAAGTGTATTTTGTTCCAAATATATTTTTTACTTTTATTCTGAAACCAAGACATCCTAAAGTATATAGGCTGATTTAATTTAGCAGTTCATTTTATAATTTAATGTTTTTTTAGCAGTTGTCATTTGTCATTAAAGTTTTTTTTTAATTATCTTTAACAATTTATATTGTAGGCAGTGTCAGGATAGGAAAGAGTTAAGGCAGGAAAGTAGAAGTACCAAGGACCTTGGTGGAGGGAGGTTTTATCACAAGGCTGTAAATTGTATTTGGTTATCAACATGAAGAATTTGGTTTTAGGAAGGGGAGGGAAGCAGTGGCTGTATAGGCAGTGCAGTAGCTGGTGGGCACAGAGTCCCTGGCAGTCGGTAGTCCTGCAAAAGATTGCTAGCTTCCCCAGCTGAACAATTAACCCCAGACTCCCTTTTCACTGTTTGCCATCCTTGAAATGTGACCAGACTAGATCCAGGGGTTGGAACTTGCTGCCTGTCTCATAATGATATTTTTCAAGACCTCAAAAGAGGATGAACAGAACATCAAAATATATATACAGACAGACCACCAGTGTTTGAAAAAGAAACTGGAAAGATACAGATGTCCCATGCTCAGGCTCCACCCAGACATTGGTGGTCACCATAACCAGATTGCAGCTTCCTAACTCTAATAGATTGGAATTCCCAGGTTCCACCAGAAGGGAGTTCTAAGTGTCCTCAGACTCACCGACCAGGAGGAAGCTGACAGCACATCTTCCCTTTCTCAGTAGGTCTCCAGTTTTTGTCTGAACACCAGAACAGAACAAAGACTGAACCATGACATACATAAACACACCCAGACTCACCAACTGGCAGAGAACAGAACATGCTCTCCTAAAATGCTTTACTAATGAGTTGGGGGGCCCCAACATTTCCCAGCAAATGTAGGATTCATGGAAAATGTTGAAGCAAGACCCTAGACTCAAACAGTATGTTAGGGCAAAGAGCATTTATTTACCAGCATAAGTGGGAGTTGTTCACCTGTACAAAATGGCTGTAACCCTGAAAGGAGTGTGCAGGCTCCTTTTAAACATAACTAGGGGAATATCTGGAACAGTTAGGTCATCTCAAATATTATTGGTTAAATAAGCAGCTGTTATATTAGTATACTTTTAATTTTCTGAGGTTTTATCTTTGGACATACTTGAATAAGTTTCAAGGGGTTTGCAGAAACTGCCCTTGAGACATTGTGGGGCTGCCCCAGGCCTTGTTCAGGCTCTCTCCCTTGTCCCTGTATGTAATTGTTGATAAATGTCCCTTTGTTGGGAGAGACACCAGTTTGACCCTCTCAACAACTGAAACCTAAAGTAAATTGTAAAGTGGAAAAGTTTAGACCCTTCATGTGAAATCTTGAAGTCCTTCCTCTGCCTTTCAAATAGCCTGTTCTTTCCTCTGCTGATTCTCCTTAACCAACCACTGCAGAGGCAGCTTCTAGTTGCTTCCTACGGACAGGAACTAATTTTCACTCTGAGCAGTTTTATTACAGATGAGGCTGACAGATGAGTCTTCAATAACTTCATTCTGGGACATCTGTTATTCTACATTTTATTAAAATTTCCAAAGAATAATTAAAAGTTTAACTGTCTTATCCATTTAGATGTCTAAAAAAGCATGAATACACGCAAGAGTTGGGCCAGTCTTGTTCTAGAATGCTCCTGATTAATTTCATTTGTTTCTTTTTACTTCTGTATATGCCTTTCCTTTCCTATCCACATTGAGATGGCTAAATTTTTGTTTCCATATTAAACATTATTTCTATCTGATATGAGGATGTTTCCAGAGATTAAGACTGGAATGGTGGACTCAGTAGAGTGGACACCCTCTTTAGTGTGGGTGGGTAGAATCAACTCACAGATGCCTGGATAAAACAAAAGGCAGAGGAAGGAGAAGTGTACACCCAGTCTTCCTTTTCTGTTTCACTGTTGGAGCTGGACCATCTTAGCTGCTGCAAATGGGATCCACACCATCAATTCCTGTGGCTCCGGCCTTTAACTTTTGACTGAGCTATAACACGAGTTTGCAGACAGCAGATAATGAACTGCTCTGCCTCCAAAATTGTTCTCTCATTGTGTGCATAACATTTGGCAAGTGCCAAAACATCCTCTTGGTTGACATGGAGAATACTGACTGCTGACTAATCTACATGCTTCCTTCCTTCTGTAATCTCAATCTTACCTCGTTTGCATTTTTTCCAAGGAGACAACTTCAACTATCATGAAGGCAGAAAAATTTCATGTGAATTCCAGATAACAAATTTGTGGCCTTGAAATTCTTATGATGCCAGTCATCTGTCTATGGCTGAGAAAATGATTAAAGAGGAAAAATGTTTCTATCCAACACGACACAGCCAGCAAAAGGTGTTGCTTTTCTCCCTAAGTATCTCAGCTGACCCCATTAGTGAGTCTGACTTTTCACAGGTGTTAATGATGAGCTATGGTGCTGTTGAAATAGCCTCGTCTTGGAAATGAATGGATCACAAATGGCTTGGAAATGAAGGCACTACGATTAACTAAATTAGTGTCTCATATTTTAACCTTTCATCATTAACTCACCTTAGCTTGCCACATTATCTCAGATGTCAGCTGCAGTAATCTGGGGAAGCAGGCAGGATTTCTACCCATAAGTCTCATGCTACCTGCTTCTGAGCTGTCCTTGCTGAAGTTTTGGAGTCAAACAGAGGATTCTCAGGACGAAGTACACATTACTTCTTGCTAAGATGGGTAATGTCTTACCTGACAAACTTTATTGGTCCCTTTGTCATCTTTGGATTAAGGTACACCTTGATTTCATGCATTTCTCATGGACTTTATTAGTTGCTTAGCCTTTTAGTGGAGAAAAGAGTTGCTTCTTTCTAGTTATAAGAAAGGTCTAGGTCCAGATGACTTCCCCTTGAAGACAGATTTGTGGGGCATTAGGAAGCAGTGTTTTCTTCCACCTATAGTATATTCTATTCGGAAAACAGTTAAAACTCATGTTTTTGCAAGCTGCAGCTTCTGAAAGCAGCACCACAGCTTGAATAGTTTTTGTTTAATGTATTTCTTTAGTCCATTTATTTTACAGTTGTTTATTGGACACCCACAGTGTTTCAAGGCAGACGTTACACAAAGTCAGAAGCAAACACACAATTATAAATTGGGTGGTGTTTTTGAAAGAAAAAGAAAGCTTGTGACTTTGTGATTCAACAGGTTAACTGGATTAAGAAGGGGGACAGGATTCAGTGAGGGACAGATTCCAGCTTGGGCATGAGTGATGCATTTATGTTAGCTGGACAAAGAGGAGTAGGGGTGGGTTACCTAGTAGACAGGATGGTGTTTACAAAGGATTCAGGACTACACCCTCCTCAGAAGGGGCTGCAGCATGAGTGATGCAGAGATTAAAGTATACGGTTTTAAATAGATCTGGCATTTATTTATGAAAATGTAGCCACCTGTAATCCATTTGCGCCATACCCGCACACCTAAGTATTTTGGGAAAACACTGTACGACCTCAGGCCCGACTTTTGTGAGCCTACCTTAGGAGGCCATGTCAGTGACTGTGTTCCAGAATGTCCATCCTCTCCGCTTTGTTAAGCATATTTATCCTCTCATCTTCAGCACACTTTTATTGCTATTACTTTCATGGCAAATTCCTTTCTTCCAAGTTTGGTTGTTGGAGACCCACTCGGAGGAAAGGCAGCATAGAACTTGCCATATTGAACTAGAAGCCACTAAATGTATTTTGAATAAGTTCATTTTTCTTCATTCCCATCTCTACCACCACTGGTATAGGTAAAAGATATTTTCACTTCTGAATTAATCTTCTTGCACAGATTTGTTTTTTTTTCCAATCTTTATTTTCTGGAAAATATTGAAATTTATTTGTAAATGCACATTTGACCATGCTATATCACTACTTAAAACTCTTTCTCCAGCACCACCCAATACCATTCAACTCTTTGACTACTCTAATACCAGGTAATATTTAGAATCTGGAGGGAGTTGTTCTCATGGCTTTTCACTATTTAGATGCTAAAGAAACTGTATGTTCCTCATTTTGTGGCCCCAAAAGAGCCTTGATCAAATGATGCACCAGATGAAATTTGAGAGGTTTGTGGGTTTTTTTTTTTTTTAAAAAAATGTATTTATTTTCATTACTTTATGTATAGGTGTCTCTGAGTAAAGATCGAATATGTGAGGATGCTTGCAGAGCTCAGAAGAAGCTGTTGGATCCTTTGGATCTGGAATTATAGGTGGTTGTAAGCTGCCTGACAAGGGAGCTAGGAACTGAACTCAAGGGTTCAGGAAGAATAGCAAGTGCTTTAAAACACTGAGTCATCTCTCCAGTCCCAGATTTGTGGGGGTTTAAGCAATAGAACAAGCAATACCTAGGATTGCACAAGGAGTTAATATCTTGGTAACACAGTAACACTTTCCTAAGAAGTGTCTGGAGTTGTCAGTCAGGAAAGTATGAAATATTGAACCTTTAGCAGAGTGAATATTCAGCAATTTTTAAGGCTTGGTAGAAAAAAAAAAACTACCCCCAGCTGCTTGATAAAAAGTAGGACCTTGTGTTAACTTGCCTTGTCTTGATACACAGGCCACCTACTTACTAATTAGTTCATGTCAACAAATAACTCCTCATGGCTTGGATTGCTTAAATGGATTGCCATGGATCAATTTACTTATCATTTGTGTCTCCATGTACTACGTGTGATTTGCAGTTAATGGTTCACATCTGATAACTATGGGAGATGCCTTAGAATCCCCCGTGTTACCAATTTAACACTGTCACCAATGAATATGGCTGCAGAAATAAAAGCCCAAAGCAGTATTCTGTGCCAAATTACAGGTTTTAGGGTTTTGATTTGAAAGCTCCTTTTTCCCATGGCATGTTTAAATGGCAGGTATTCCTTAGTGGCTCATAATCTGGCACACATTTAAGACACTTTAGATTACATTTTTAAAATAGTTATCTGTAGACTCCCTCTGGGGAGATCATAATCTCTGGGGGTGAGTTCCAATCTCCAGGATATTGAAAAATTCCACGTGATTCAAATATACAGCTAACATTGAAAAATGAGGTGTGCTTGGATGTTTCCTCGTGAATAAGTAATAAACATTGATATACTCAGATCAATTGATCTATAAATAGGCCATAACTGAATTATCCCTGCAGTGATATACAGCAGGATCAAAAATGAATATGAAATTGTATTAGAAAGTGATTGACAACTTGTTACTAAGTCTGAGTGTGGTCTTAATGAAAACTTGTTGAAGCCATGTATTTGGGTGTTCTTATCATTAGTAGCCACAAATCAATTAATTTATAATTTTCCTCTCCTCATATGGCTTATTTCTCTTGATGATTTATATTTAGTCATTATGAAATTATGGCTCAGGATGACCCTATGACTGATGACTGGCACACATACACATGTATGTACTCATATATATGACATACATCCACGGTGTGGTTTCAGTGTGAAATGTTCTCAATAGGCTTTAAATATTTGGTCCATGAATGTTGGCACTGCTTGGGGAGATTGTGGACTTCAGAAGGTGGAACCTCACAGTCACATCATGACAGAATGGCAAGTCTTGAGGCTTTATAATCTGGCCCGCACTTCCTGTCACAAGCTCTCCTTCCTGAGCATGGATGCAATGTGACCAGGCAGCTTTCTGCTCCTGCCACCATGCCTTCCCCGTCATGATTTATACTCACCCCACCCAGGTACTATAAGCCAAAATGAAGCACTTCTCCTCTAAGTTGCTGTTTTCAATTTTTGTTTTATGTGGTTTGCCTGCATGTATGTCTATGCACCATGTGCATGCAGTGTCTAAGCGGGCCAGAAGAGGGTGTCAGATCCCCTGGGACTGGAGTTACAGGAAGTTGCTAGCTGTCTTGGGGTGCTAGGAAGCAAATCCTGGTTCTCTGGAAGAGTGGACAGTGCTCTTAACCACAGAGTTATTCCTCCAGCCCTGAGGATAGTTTATTGTAGCATTAGGGAAAAAAAACTATGACCAAAAAATGGTTCCAGGAGCAGGGCTGTTGCTGTGGTAAAGATTCGTAGGCATTTATATTTGTTTTGTAGAAGAAATTTCAGAATTTGGAACTTGAGGCTAGAAAACTCCAATATTGTAAGCAGAAATTAACAGGTTATTCTGGTGAAAGTTTGAAAGAAAAGAAGGCTGAGAAACTGTGGGCTGTAGAGAGAGGCCCTGGAGGTTTCATAGGGAAATGTGGAGTCTATTAGGAACTGTCACAATGGACACAAGCAGCTGAGGATAGATTTTTTTTCTATGAAGACTTAAAAATTGCTGAATATTCAGTCTGCTGACGATTCTCTATTTGAGAAAAGAGTTCCTTTCTTAGCGTCTTTGTATTCAACAACTATACAGTTTATGCATATAAGAAATATTTCATTATTTCACTGATAACATTATTTGTTTTCACAGTGTTAAATACAATGAACAACTCTGGAGGGGCCAGCTTAAAACTAATAGTGCAGTGAAACAGGCTGTATTAAAAAATTCTCAGAAGCCAACTTCTTTACACTTCATACTACCTTCCTGACATAAGCCACCATCTTCCTTCACTTCCATTATCACAATGTTCCCTGAGTGGCTCTTCTATCTCCACCATTTGTCATACTCCAGTACACCCTAAACACAATGACCAGGGACCATTGGGTTTGTTTGAACTGAATCCCAAACCTTCCCTCAGGACCCCACACTTCTTGTAGCTTTACCCCCAAGAATAACACCTCGATATCAGAGGAGGTGGCAGGTTTTTCCTGTACTGCATTGCCCTTTCTTACATGCTATTTGTTTCCTCCATGCAAGTCCTGGCCACCTCATTTCCTGTGATTAGAGTACAAGGCTACTTCCATGAAGACTCATCTGTGTATCAGGCATCTGTGGCTGCCTGGCCATGAACAGCCAGGTGATAACTTCCTGTCACTGACACATTTGATCCAATTATAGTTGAGTGGCCAAGTACACATAAGCAATCATTCTAATCCCGTGGAATATTGATAACCTCAATATATTGTTTAACAATCCTGTTCTAATTCTGACCTCACTCATCTTTATACAAATGTCAAGTTGGACCTTCTTCCAAATAACCAATTTAAGCTCTTATACAGCTCTCTCATCTCTATTTCTTGGTCAGTTCTTTTGCTATTAGTAACATTTAAATTGTCATATGTTCATTGGTAGTAGCTTTCATAAGAAGGGCATTTAAATACAAGTATAAATTACTTTAGGACTATTCTCTGCTGCATACCTTGTTTCCTTCTCTCCTCCTTCCCTCCAGTACCATTTGTTTCTCTATATTAGTCTCTTTGGCTTCTATTTTCATGCACATCTGTGATTCTATGCATCAATATAAAATCTAGGAACCACACATGAGAGAGAAAATATATGGTATCTGTCATTAATACTGGCTTAATTTACTATGATTATCCCAAGTTGCATTTTCCTGCAAAAGACACGACTTCCCTCTTTATGGCTGAAAAAAATTATATTGTGTATGTATCCCACTGTTTTTTTTATTTCTTTTGTTGGGTAGCGAAGTTGTTTTCATAACTTAGCTATTATGGATAGTGCCACAATAAACAGTGATGTACAAGTATCTCTGGGATATAATAACTTCCAGTCTTCTAGGTAAATACCCAGAGGTGTGATAGCTGGGACATTTGGTGGATCAAATATTAGTTTTCTTTTTCCCATTGTAATTCATTACTATGAAATTAATATGTTTCAGCATGGTCACTCTGCCTTGATATCTCATGTATTCTTTTTATATTTATTTGTCATGTATCTGGAGTTATTTTATTGTTTTTTTTTTTAAAGAATCAATTTTGTTTTCTATTTTATGGGTGTGTCGCTAAGTATCTGTATGTGCATTGTGGGCATGCAGGTGCCTGCAGAGGCCAGAAGAAGCCATCAGATCTTCTGGAACTGTAGCTGCAAATGGTTGTGTATCACCATGTGGGTGCTGAGGACCAAGGCTGGGTCCTCTGTAAGAGCAGTGAGTACTCTTAATGGCTGAGCCACCTATCTGGCTCTGATGCTTTCATATTCGTCACCTTTCACACTTTCTTCTTCTTGTGATGTAAACTTTAATTTTGTGATCATTTTGTTTTTGCTTGCAGACACCTTCAATGCTGATCACCTTCATCTTGTCATACTTCTTGAGGAACCACACTGGCAATAAGCTTAGAGCCAAAACCGAGAATACACATTGTAAAACACAACGGTGTTTGCTTTTTTTCCATTTATTCTAAAGATCAGTCATCTCAAGGACATCTTTTAAGCTATAAGGAAATCACACCACATACCTGAGGTTCATTTTCAGCTCCTTGCTCTTGAGTAGGTATTCTTTTCTTCCTTTTTCTACCATTAAACCTCCAATGTTTTCTCTTGTTCTTTATCTAGCTCACAAGTAAATAAGTCAGAGAGCTCCCACCAACTCTTTTTTTTTTCCCCCTCGAGACAGGGTTTCTCTGTGTAGCTTTGCGCCTTTCCTGGAACTCACTTGGTAGTCCAGGCTGGCCTCTAACTCACAGAGATTGCCTGGCTCTGCCTCCCGAGTGCTGGGATTAAAGGCGTGCGCCACCACCGCCCGGCCTCACCAACTCTTATCACAACCTCAAACTTCCACTTGCTTTGGTTTCTACATGTGCTACATTTTACCCTTCTTATTGTTTTGAAACTTTCCATGCTCCCATGCACCTAGGTCCATGAGCCTACCACTCAGTTTCCCTGTATTTTAAAAGAAATTGGGAATTAGAAGTTGGTAAAACAAAATGGATTTATTTATAGCGTGGGCATATTGGGGAGAGAAGTACTCCTAGCTTTTCTGTGCTTTATCAGTAGGAGTTTTACAGTTTAATAGAAAACATGCAACAAAAGACAGGGATTATACACATGCCAACTGAGCTGTGATATAAGCTATTCAAACTCCATGAAATCCCTTCCTGCCAGGCAAGTTTTCTCTTGGGCACCAGAACTTGAGCCTTTCCTCCCCCAGCATTTAATTACTTGAGGTCCATAATTTTATGGCCCCTGCTTTAATATGGTCTGTTAGTCCAAAGGAGGGGAGTAAGCTCACACTTAGGGCATTATCTCACTGCTTAGGCTCCATTGTCAGATCAGTCACATAACCACATGCTCTTTTTGTATGTTGGGTCTTTAGTTCTCCCTAGTATCCCTTCAGTAATTTAATTTCCCCTTCTCTCACACCATCATAGCTTCTCCCTTTCTTCTTGATCATGCACATAAATCAAGCAACATGTCTTTCTTTTTGATAAAGAGCAAACACAAACTTCCTTATCTTTATCAATTTCTTTCTCTTCTTACTTGCAGAAAAACTCCAGAATGAATTGTGGATTTCTGTGAAACTCTGTCTTGATCTCACATCAGGAGCTTTCTACTTCAACCTTTCATGCTTGTTGTCTGTGCAAGGATCATTAATAACTTGGATTTCATGTAGTCAGGTGTTCCCATTCTCTTTTTACCTGACTATTTCCCAAAGACAGATCTCTTAGAATAATCTCTCTTTGCCACAAGCATGCCACTCTTCTGTTTTTCTTCTGTCTTACCGGCAACTCTTCATTGGTCTCCCTTGTTTAACTATTTCCTCATTTCTATAAATTCTAAATGCCATCCTCTGGGGCCACCTTTAAGACCTGGCCTCATTACTCTTTACTAAATTAAGTCCCTAGTTGGTCCTACCTGTCTCATAGCTTAATACATTAAAGACTGGTGACACCAAAAATTTTATCACCTGTCCTAATTATCCTTGCACTCTGGGCCTATAGATCCAGTTTGTTGATAGCCATCTCCATTGGGATGATTGACAGGAAGCTCACAGTGACTGGCTTCAAATGTAATTCCTGGTATCTTTCCCCAAACCCATTTCTAGTGGAAAACATATGCATTGAAAAGGATCTTAGATCTTACATGATGGAGTATGAAAGAAAAGCAGCATGTTATTCAGGTGAAAATACCATGCTGCTTACCCCAGAGAGAGAACATTCTCTGTACATTGGCTAGTGCTGTGGATGGATTTATATGTTTGGAGTTATAGCAATTCTATCAAACATTGTGGTTTTGAACTATATTAAGAAAGGAGAGTTTGCTCTTTGTCTTGTTACTTTTCTTTTACTGTGAGAAAACACTGTCAACCAATGCAACTTGTAAAAGAAAATGTTTAATTTGGAATTTATGGTTGCAGAGGGTTAGAGTTCATGATCATAATGGTGGGAACCATGGCATCAGACAGACAGGCACAGTGCTGGAGCAGCAGTTGAGAATTTACATCCAGATCTGTAAGTATGATGTAGAGAAGACCAACTGGAATGGCATGGGCTTTTGAAACCTCAGAGCCCAGTCCCAGTAATACATGTCCTTCGATAAGGCCACACCTCCTAATTCTTCTGAAATGATTTCTACCAAATGGTAACCAAGTATTCAAATATATAAGCCTATGGGGGCCATTATCACTCAAACTGCCACACTCTCCTTGCTTTATTAACTTTCTGTGCCATACATTTTGATTTTCAAGATGGTAAACATCATCTGTGAGCCATTTCTTCTTATACTCTATACCCTTACTCATGTATTATAAGCCGTGAAACCCATTTTTTACTTTCTCAGTTGTAAATGAGAAAAATGACAGGGAAAATAGATTTAAAGTCTTCAAGAGATTCAATTATTATTGATACTTTCAATATGTAGAGTTTAGGTAGCAACTTCTTCTCCTAAGTTAAAAGTCTCAGAAAAAATTAATGGAATGGAAATAGTTTCTTTAAATAATTTAAGTACCTATAACAGATACTGATTTAAAAAAAAAAAAAACCACAGCTCTGGCCTCACAGGGAATGAGATTGTTAATTCAGAAGCCAAATATGGATAACTATGGCCTGAAAACATGGTTTAATCAATATAGTATTTCAGTTATTCTCTGTTCCGTACTAATCAACTTTCATCCTCACTAGGGTCTACTTATATTTACATAACATGCTATAGCATTTCCCATCTTAAATAGAAAACAAAATTCACTGTACCCCTTCCAGTTTCCATCCCATGTCTTTGCTTATTTGTACATAAAAATCTCTTGAAGGTATTGCTCATACACCTCCTGTTTTTACCTAAGTTCATTCTTGTTTGTTTATATTGTAAATAATAGCACAAAAAGTACAGTAAAAGGCAGAGGCTATTTAGTTCTCTGTCTTATAAAATTATGTCAAATTCAGGCTGGCTAGTTCTGCTATGGTAATTTCATATACATGTACAGCTTCCTTCTAAGAACCATCTTAGCTCAGTGCTGCTAAGGCCATGTGGTCCAGCCTTCATGGCCAGGTTTTAGTGTAAAGAGGGTCAGGATATGGGTAGATTTTTGCCATTCATGCATAATTCTTACTTCTATTTCCCCCGTCTTGGTTTAAAAAGGATAGGAAGTATTAATAATAACCATATCTATTGATATTTTGGCTGAGACATGAAAATTCTTTGGTCAATGAGTAGAAGTTCTTGCCACAAAAACACAATTTTCACCTCAAAGTGGATTAGAGATAGTTTATTCTGAAGCTTTATAAGAGGGACCATGGCCTTGGAACACAGATTCAGGTCACCCAAAATTCCATGTTCCCATATGGGTTCATGACATTTTTTTATAGCAACAGGGCAAAGAAAGTCATAAATCAAGGCATTTGCAAATAACACTGGTGGAAACATTAACAGACATTTACAGCAAGGCAGGGGAAATTTTGGCATAGGCCTCAGATGCTAACTGATAAGTTTTTTCTGTTACTATATTCCAAAAGGTTTCACCTGTTAGTTACAAGGTTGTTAGGCCAGACAAAGAAATGGATAAGGCCGGGCTTTTATAATCCCTAAAGATAGTCCAATATAAATTGTAGTTAGTGTATGGACCTGCAACATTCTACCCTCTCCACAATGATAGAATTTTAATAAATTAATTAGCCTTACCCTAAAGTGGGATTCTTTCCTGGGGCTTTTGTTCACCAAGAAAACATTCAGGTTCTGAGCTGAAGCATTAGGAAAATGGGTGAATGGACATGGGCTCTCTCCAGCTTGTAGCCCTTCCTTAAGAACAGCACATTCTTCTCTAACTATGGATCTGACCCTCTTCTGTTTACTTCTTATCCAGTTACTCATACCTGGGTGGAGGAAAGATTTGAATAGAGCTGGGTACACTGTAACCCCAAAACACCTACACTTGGTATTGCTTGGGTGGGGGGGATTCCTCCCACTGTCCAGTGGCTGCCTAAAGGTAGAGAGGTACTGAGTGGGCAAGGGGGTGGTCTGAAGTCAAGTGCTTTAGCCAGGCTTTGGGTTGGTGATGGATGTGCTATGGAGTTGAACTTTATGCAATGAAGTGCCTAGGTGAGCATATGCATGTTTTATTACCCTCAGATGCTTATTCGTTAATAAAGGGAATTGCACACATTATCACTATGTAATTTAGAGCACACATATACTTTTATTGCACAACCAACTGAAACATTCATTAAGCATTTTTAATGATGTGAGAAAGTGCCTACTATAAAGTGCTGAGAACAAAACCAATAATGAAAACACAGTTTAAAATGGTAGCTTGTCCAGGACTCTAAAACAGGCAAAACATTTCCATCAAGGACTTTGTGCCGGGACATTCATCTCATTTGCTTACTGGGATTAAAATAATTTTGTATTTAAAAATTTTTTTGTGTAATTTTTTTTTGGTATTTTTCAAGGCAGGGTTTCTCTGTGTAGCTTTGCATCTTTCCTGGAACTCACTCTGTAGCCCAGGCTGGCCTTGAACTCACAGTGATCCACCTGGCTCTGCCTCCTGAGTGCTGGGATTAAAGATGTGCACCACCACTGCCCGGCTTGTTTTGTGCAATCTTAATAACACTTTTTTTTGTTTGTTTGTTTTGCTTTGCTTTTGTCTTTCAAAAGAGAAGAGCAAGACCATGGCCACTAGAGTATAAGGCTCCTTGAAATTCTGGTTTAAAACAGGTAAACACAGATTTATGTCCAGGGCTGTGGCTGACTGACAGTTCAGATTGACTACTGCACTCCAGACAACCAGAAACACAAGGTTTAAATAATTTTGAATCCTGAAATGCCGTTAAGTGCCATGATGGTAAAGAGCTGCCGGGTCAGAGTGAGAGTGAGTCACAAATAGACTAGCTATGCTCAAACGGGATCATAGACAACTGCCTGTGCTTCCAAAAGGAAAGGGTTAAAAGTCCCCACATTGATCCTACCCACATCTCATCCAGCTATAGGAGGGATGTGTGTTGTAGATGTGATAACTTGGAGTGGCAAGTTTCTTGGTGACAAAATATAGAATCAGAAACTAATTAAATACAACAAAGAACACTCATTTTGAAGAGAAAATTGACCCCAACAAGATTCCAGATTAAAACAAAAACAACAATAGCAAATATGGGGCCAGAGAGATGGTTCTTCAGCAGTTAAGAGTTGATGCTGAGTTTGATTTCCAGCATCTACAAAGGGCAACCGTCAAGTACCTATAACTCCAGCTTCAGCTCCTCTGGTCTTCATGGGCACCCGGACTTGTGCACATAAGCACACATGGCCAAATATGTATACTCATAATTACAAGTAAATAAACTTTAAAAATTAGTCTGTTTATTCATTTGTATGTATGTGTGTGGGGTATGCGTGTGTCATAGTGCACATGTGGCGTTTAGGAACAATTTGTGGAAATTGATTCTCTTACCACCTCATGGGTCTCAGGGATTGATCTCAGGACATCAACCTTATCAGAAAACATCTTTATCTATCTATCTCACTGGCTATTGTGTGACAAAAGTTTTCATGGGGAGATGCTACAGGCACCTCTACTCACCCTTGACAGGGAGGCTGAGGCAGACCAAAGTACAGAAACCACCAACTCCAACTTGGTGAAACAATGAGTTTTATTGGGGTTATTTACAGGAATGTGGATGAGGGGTTACTAATAGGAGCAGAAATAACTCAAGGACAGCTGCATCATCAGAGACAACTTTAGGACTGCTGGGCTACACAGTTTACAAAAGCTGGGAACGTGGACCACACTACACATCCTGCAGGAAGCTCAACAGGTTGGAGTGTCTTTTCTAAGTGCCTCAGTTGGTCTCAGCCTCTTCTAGGCAGCTCATCTGCTACCTGCTTCTTCCAGGGATCTGGCTTGTCTCAGAGTCTTCTTTGCAGCTTTGCTTGTCTGAGAGTCTTTATAGCTTTTATGGCTTACTCTAGCAGGGAGGGGCCTAGTGAATCTGATCAGTTTTAGGAACTTCCTGAAGCTATTTTGAGTAGTTTACCTCCCTGCTTAAAGAGCTTCCTTGCAGGATGTAATGTTTCAGTATCAGAGAAAACTGTTGCACAATACTGGCCCAAATTCTAAATTTAAATAGCTGGAAAATATCAGAAACATCACAGAATTCAGAAAAATGGTGTTTCTCTTTAACAGGACAGACCATTTCCTTGTCCTTTTTTTCTTTTGTACGTTTTGATAGCCCCTTTATAGGACAGTGATTTCTGCAATGTAGCTTTTCTGTGTGGAGAATATAAAGATGATTTGGTGTGCAGAGTGGGTAATAGAAATCTTTCATTATTAGTGTCTTAGAAAAAAAACAGTCTTTGAAGATTTATACATGCACGTTTTGAGTATTGTTATCAAATTTGGGAAATTGTCTTCTAAATTTCTGTCACCTATAAACTATAAAATAGCTCAGTGTTTAAAGTTTACCTTGGCAGCGAGTCGTCTTAAATACTCTCTAAATTAATGTCCTCTGTTAACCGGTTTATTGTTGAGGTTCAGGTGGCACTGGGGTATAATTGCTTTTATATTACCTCAGTTGGTATTTTGTGTCAAATTGGCAGGAAATTTAACCTTTTATTAACCTGTGCAGATAATTCACTAGTTTATTAGTTACATTTTCAACCTGACCAAGACTCCATTTTCACTTTAATCTTGTGTTTGAGTTAATTACATGCTATTCTCACATAGTTTAAAATGTTTTTTTTTTTGGTTTTTTTTTTTTTTGGTTGTTGTTACTATTATTTGTTTTCTTGATATTGGGGTAATTTTTTACTGATGCTGTTGCTCATCAATATCACACTTTTGAATATTCTATTTATTGTTCATGAAGACCTCCTCTCCCATTAAATAACAAATTTAAAGATGACAAGAGTTACATGTTATATGTATCTGATTCAGGGGAGGGAGAGGGGAGGTTATTTTAGTTTTCATTACAGCCCATCATCAAGGGGAAGTTAAGATGGGTACTCAAGATAAGAGCTTGAAGTAAAAACCAATGGAAGAATGCTCTTACTTGGCTTGGTTTCAAGCTCAAATTCAGTTACCTTTCTTACATAGTCCAAGCTCATTTGCTTAGGGATTGCACCATCTACAGCGGACTGGGGCCTCCTATATTAAATACCAATCAGGAAAATGCTCCAAATATACAGGCCAATATGATGGAGGCAATTTTTTAATGAGCTTTTCTCTTCCCAGATATATGAAGTATACAACCAAAATTAGCTACCACAGTATCATATTATTATTAATGATGAATAATAACACAATCATTATCTCTTCTTTTTTTAGTTGAACAAACAAGTTTATATGTCAATTTAGTCAAGATACAATGACTTAAAAATTTCAATAAGGTAATTTTCAAAACCACTTGAAGCCAATCCATGCACCCCAGTCATACTCACCTCCTAGTCCTTTCATGTGCAACCCCATCCTGTGTGTCTTCCTTCCCCAAAAAAGTCTATTTTGTGTTGTCCATATGTTCACTAGAGTTTGGTCAAATTTCTAGTGGCCAGCCCCTTAAGGGAGGAGGAGTCTTTCTTTGCCTTCACTGATGCCAGAAACCATTAGCTGAGGAGGAAAGCACTGTGGCACCCATGCCACCACATATACCAGAGTGCTGTGGACCAGCAAGGTGTGGGGGCAGTTGTGGTGATATATTGTGTACCCTAATAGAATTTGCCTGAAGATCAAAGAACAGAGCAAGCCACTAGATTAAACATATTTGCTGGATAGTGGTGGCACAAACCCTTAGTCCTTGTACTTGGGAGGCAAAAAATGAGTTTTCTGACTGCTGAAGATACCACCTAAGAAATAATTACTGATGCCTCAAACTAACTAATCTTGGGATACTACATAATCCAGATAGTTCTGTATCATTTAAAAGGGTCATCACTGGCAATCTTTCCCAGGGTAACATCAACAAACATTTCAGAATGTTTTGTTTGGCTCCTGAATTCAGAAGGCTCAGCTCATAGTCTCTTGGCTCATCACTTTTGTCCTATGTGAGGCTGAACATTATGGTGGGGCCAATGTGGCCAGGGAAAGCTTTTTAAATCATGAAGAAGTGGACAAGGTCTTGGTATCTTCATTAAAGGCTTGTCCCCATGGACCTACTGGCTTCTGCTCAGGGACCACCCCTATTCTAAAGGTTCTGCTAGTCCCCTCTAGCACTACCAGCTAGAAAGCAAAGTAACATGAATTTGTAGAGAACAGCCCCCAATACAGATCCAAATACAACACCAAGCCAGGGAGGGTTCTCAAGATCACATTGTGATCTGTCAAACACAGATAAGACTGGAAACTTTTATTTACTAGCTCAGTAATAATAAGAAAATAGGCTAACCCAAGGTAAGAAATATTTCCAGTAAGGGTTATTCCTGGGTTTTGTTGTTTCTTCTGTCTCCCCCCGCCCCACCTTACACACACTTGTGACATTTTTTTTTAATACAGAGATACAGAGAAGACAGGAGCCATCACTTCAGTAGATGTGGTCTACAGAAGGTTTTCTTACTTTCTCCCAGTGTCCTGCAGGCTTTTCAAGTAGGTACACTAAACCTGTCTATCAGTTTACCTGAAGTTACATCACAGTGGCAGACTAAGGTTGAAGTTCATTCTAGCACCTTTCCTGCATAACATACTCTGTCCCAAAGGCATCACCCTATCCCAGTTCATCATTCAATACATGGATCAGTCATGGTCAAGATGTCAAGTTAAGTAGGCAGTACAATGTAGACCACACACTATTGCACCCAGTACAGGAAGTCTGGGTATTTCTTGTCCTGTCCACTAACAAGATGTGTCACCTTGATCTATCACTGCAGTTTGTCTGCCCCTTCCATTGCTTCTATGCATTTTTATTTCACTAGCTGAATTATTTCTAACATGTTTTAGAATCTAGCGCCCTGTGATTCCTTTCTGGAAGTAGATGGAGCTCTTTGAATAAGTTAATATATTGAAAATCAAGACACAATTCTTTCTCTCTTTTGCCATGATATCCCTCCCTCAAAGAATTCAATTTCAAGGTACTGATGCTCCTTTCACCACAGATAGCACAATGCTACTTTATCAACCTTTAGAGTTTAAAAATCGTCCACAATGAGTGCATTACAAAATCACTCCCAGGCAAAGGTCAGAAAGTAGCTGCTGCATGTAATGAATTTCTGAAAAGAACTCGGTCCCAGTCCTTCTAACTCAGGCACTGATTCTCAACAATGAAGGGAAAAGAATAATTGAAGGGAGATCCTTAAAATACATGCCTTGTACTCACCCTTAATCTTTGTAGCCATCCTGACAAATTTGAAGAGGGTCTTGGGTATTTTAAGGAAACTAATTTGGTCTTTTCATTAAGATTTGGTCTTGAAGAAAAAACTGCAATGGTCATTGGTGTCAACCAGACTCTACCCTGTACACCTTGTTGATAAAGTGTTGGGTGCCTTGGCAAAGATGGAAGGAATTTATGTGGTGGCTGATTTTCTTTTATCTGGCATACAGTGCCCACTATCAATTAAATCATTTCCAGTTTTCTTGGTTCTGAGTTTCTATGGTATTAGCCTCTTCCATCTCCAAGTTCATTATCATCCCTGACAAACAGGTCCAGAGGAGAGGGTTTCAATATAGGTCTAATAGTTTTCTATCATGACAACTTTTGAGGACTCTGATATTTCAAATGGTATAGTAGGAAGAATGTAGCTTGGATATAATAAAATTAGTGTTAAATATACAAAAACAATATCACTATACATTTCCTAAAGCCATTTGTGAACAGAAATTCCTTGAAACCAACCTGGAAGGAGGGAGGACATACTGACAAGTGTGGCTTCCTGAGGAACAGCATGAGCTCGTTGGGAGGGAGGGCTGCATTAGAAGGGGACTTTAACCTAGCCTGACATATCTTCACATCATACATAGAATATAAAACAAAAGCATATTTGTAAAACTCAGAGACAAAATGAGTTTAAAGAGGTGGAAAGCATGTTTGGCTTTCTCTTCTTTTCTGACAGTGGTTAGAATTATCCTCTGATTCTCTCAGCACTAATAGTCATAGAGGTTTGCTCAGTTGTTATATTGAGGGTACAGGCTCATCTTTCCCGCTCTCTGTGAAGCAAACGAGGCAGGAAACTCCCAAGAAAGTTCAATGATGAAGTACTTCACATTTCATAAAGGAAAACAGGTACAGGATAAATTCAGAATCTGATTTGGGGAGAATGGAGGACTAAAGACCTAGGGAAAATTTTCAACAAATCCAAAGAGAAAGTGGCAAACAAAAGAATATGGAATACAAAGTGATCTGTGGGGTCATTGCAGGTATTGAGTAGATAAGACAAATAGGTTTTAGAGGCGATAATTGGTGGCATGGGCACAGAAGTGCTAGCCCCATCCCTTGGTGGCAAACCCAAGCCACATAGCTGCCTGAATAATTCCATGAGCACAGATGAGGTGGGAGAACATCATGGGAGAACTGGCTTTTTAATAAAAAACCCAGAGTCAGATTCTGGGGTAAATGCTGAAAGATCAGAGAGACAAGAAACAAGCCACTGCCATGTCTTACCTCTAGGACTCCTCAGGCTGCAAAGGGCAATTAGTACATGGATGCTTACTTGAGCTTAGTTCAGTCTCTACATTTACACATTGCAGGACTGAAACCTAGGGAATTGACCTACGCATGGTGGGCTGGCTCTTCTCAACTCAGTTAAAGCAACCAAGACAAATTTCCACAGTCACAGCCACAGGCCAAGCTGATCCACACAATCCCTCATGAGATCTTCTTCTCAAGTGGTTCTAGATTGTGTTGACAATTAAAACTAACCATCACCCTGCTCTAGCAGAGGTCACATCAGTATCCAGAACCCCAGAGGCCACACCTATACCCAGAACCCCAAGTAAGACCCTGGCCACAGACTACCAACATTCCTCAGAGCCTGTCCAACTTGACCCAACAGCACCCCTCCCTTGTCACCATATTCCAGCCACAGCTCCAGCAGAAGCCCCTTGCTCCCAGAGGCCATGGTGATATCTCAAACCCCAGGTAGGACCATGACCTCAGACCTCCAACACTTCCTTAGAGCCCACCCAGCTCTCCCCTAAAGCACCACTCCCACACCATATCCTGGCCCACAACTCTCTAAGAAGCCCTCTTCTCTACCTGAACCATGGCAGTTCCCAGAACCCCAGAACCCCAGAGGTCACAAGGACACTCAAAATACTGAAGGTCATGAAGGCCACCAAAACCCAAGCAGAGACACCCTACTGGACCACAAGACTCACTGATCACCAGAACCACAGACCACTCAGGCTAGAAGACCATCAAGGAAACAGAAATGATGGGAAACACAACCATCCAACAAAGAAACTCAGAAATTGGCAGCTAAACCTATAATTACCCCAAATCCAGATGCCTAGAGGCCACCGTAAGGACCAGGACAATATATCCACCAGAGCCCAGCTATCCTTTTACAGCAAGCCCTGAATATTCCAACACAGAGGAAGTACAAGGGAATGACCTTAAAACCAACTTTATGAAGATGATAGGGGTCCTTAAAAAAGAAATGAGTAAACCCCTTAAGGAAATACAGGAAAACACAAACAATTGGAGGAAATGAATAAACCCCTTAAAGAAAGCAAAGAAAACACAAACAGGTAAAGAAATTGAAAAAACTGTTCAATATCTGAAAATGGAAATAAGAGCAATAAAGAATCCTGCATATTGAAAATCTAGGTAAGCAAACAGGAACTACAGAAGCAAGCATCACCAACAGAATACAAGAGATAGAAGAAAGAATCTCAGGTGTAGAAGATAGAATAGAAGTAACTGATACATCGGTCAAAGAAAATGTTAAATCTAAAATATTGACACAAAACATCCAGGAAATTTGGGATACCACGAAAAGACAAAATTTAAGAATAAGGAGAACAGAATGAAAAGAATCCTAGCACAAAGACCCAGGGTTTTTTTTTTCTTACGATAAGATAAAATAAGTTTTCTAAACTTTATTTGAAAAATGTTTGGTTGCTCTGGTGGTTTGAATAGGTATGGCCCTCATAGACTCATGTGTTTGAATACTTGGTAGTAGGGAGTGGCACTACTAGGAGGTGTGGCCTTGTTGGAGGAAGTATGTTACTGCAGAGGTGGGCTTTGTGGTCTCATATATGCTCAAGCTATGCCCAGTAGGATAGTTGCTTCTGCTGCCTCCAGGACAAGATGTAGAACTCTCATCTTCTTCTCCAGAACCATGTCTGTCTGCATACCACCATGAAAATAATGGACTAAACCTCTGAAACTGTAAGGGAACCCAAATTAAATGTTTTCCTTTGTAACAGTTGCCATTGTCAAGGTGTCTCTTCATAGCAATAGAAACCCTAACCAAGGCAAGTGCTATCTTCCTTAAATACATAGAAAATTACAGTTCTTAGTTCTCTTCATATCTGGTAAGGTGATGAAACCAAATCTGTTTGGTGAAATATGGGAGTACTTACTGTCACTTGTCACTATCATAGCACAATGTTAAACTATCAAATAAAAACAAAACCCTCTTCTGTATTCTGGTACTTTCTTCCCTTATAAGTATGTGTGGGAACAAATCCAAAGGCCAAATTTGGCAACCTGAGTGACATGAATGAATATGCCATGGAGAATGGTCAGCTGAATTTGTTAAACTAGAACTATACTTTCTATATTCTGCCTGCTTTTTCCTCCTACTGGGTTGCTCCATACAGCCTTGATATGAGGGGATGTGCCTAGTCTTACTGCATCTTGTTAGGCCATGTTTGATTGATATCCCTGGGAAGTCTGGCCTTTTCTGAAGCAAAATGAAGGATGAGTGGATCTGGGGGAGAGGTGAGGTAGGCATGAGGAACAGGCAGGTGACGAGGGAGGGGAAACTGTGGTTGTGATGCAATGTATGAGAGAATACAACAACAACAAAACAAAACAAAAAAGTAAACATCACACTGAGCTACCATGATGCTGATAGCAATGAGATAGTAAGGAACAGTAGCTGACAAAAACCTTTGCTAAGAGATTAAGAATATGCTTCCATAGTAGATTACAAAGCTCTAAAAGCCATTGGTGGCTTGGTTCCACAGAAGCAGTGGCTGACAACAGTGTCTCTAGGAAATGCATATGCCACTGGGAAGGAAATTCTGTGCTTGTGACAGTGCAGGGAGGGGAAGATGTGCAATGTGTTATGTCCTGGGTCTCAGTCCTTTGAGTAAGAAAAAAATGTGAACTAACATGGCTTTCATGGACTCTGTGGCAGGGTTGAAAAGCCCCTAGGTACCTTCAATGGGCAATTGGATTGTCTCTTGTCCTCAGCTGGAGCTTCTGTTTTGAGTGGATATAGAGCTCTCTGTTCTACCCACTAAGATCTTGCAACATGATATAGACTGAGCCTGCTCTAGTTTTCCTTGTGAATGTCACTGGTCTTTGGTACAAGTCAAGACTGTTTAGAGGTTATGGTCAAATCTGTGTCCTCTTACACCCTGCCTTGACTTCTGCAACTGCTTCTCCTAACCCCTCAGCTGTGGGAAGTGGTGGGGTCACCTGAGCATCCCTCATTGTCTCCTAGACGGTTTCTCCTGGCAGACCCTCCCCTCACTCCCACACTACCTGGACTCTGTGCAGCAGAATGGTTTGTGAATCTAGGGATGTTTAAGGGTCTAGGTAGGATTTACCTCCCTTTTCCTTTCCAATAGGGAGAGGTTGCTAGGTCTATAGGCACATGACCAAATATATAGGAGAACCCCGCCCCCCCCCACCATGTACAACTATTTGGAAAGCAGCAGTTATAGAAAGTAGCAAACTGTGTTTGAAGGAGAAAATAATGACATTCTGCCTGCACTTGCCTTCTCTCATTAGCTTTGTCCCTGCATTTCTCTCTGATTCCATAGATTTGCTATTGTTTTGTGTTTGGATTTTGACTTTCCAGCACTTCAGCTGGCACTTCGGTTGCTTTTCTACTCCCGATTCCATTTGAACTATTGTTCTTTCTGATGTATAATTACAGCCTCAGCCAGAAGTCTAGATAACATTAAGCTGGAAAGCCCCTGTTAATAGGCATTTGTACCACAGAAAGGAAATGAGTGCATTTATGTGATAAATGAAAGTGTTATCTTGTAGGAATAGTGAACATGAAGGTTAGGTAATGTGAAGATTCAATGACGTTTTCCCAAGTCCAAGGATTGTGCTTGGGAACTATATTTCCCTTGGGTTAGAGGCTAATGTTAAGCAGGCAGAGAACTGGAAGCTGATAAAGGAATTACTAATACTGCCGTTTGTTTTACAAATTTCAATTAAAGGATTTAATATGATGGCTAAGCTATAAATTACATTTAGTAAAGCTATAAGACTGGCATTTTCCTTAATTTAATATTCTTGCTTAGTGCCAGGAGGCATTAATCCTGGAGGCATTGGGTGATCCAAAACTCAAACTAAATCCTTGGTATTTATGATTCCTGATTAAACAAAGAAAACCGTGCATTAGGCTGCAGAGTGGAATAAAGTAATATTTTCCCCCTTTTAGAGCCTAGAATTTAATAGGATCCCACTTCACTCAAACATTTAACAAATCTCAGAATAGAGTGAATATTTGAACAAATCACTACAGTTTCTCTTTCATTAGCTCAACAATTGTAAATGAAATAGATTTTACTTTGTTCTGTCTCCAAGCCAATAAAGATGAACATTTAAGAAAAATAACCACCACAGCACGAATGTTTGTATCTAGTATTACCAATTTGTAAAAGCCCTTAAAATGCCAGTTCTGTTCAATTTATAAGGGTGTGGGTCCTATGATATTCCACTCAGGTGAAGAAATCTTGTCTACAACCATGGAACTTAAAATGACTTTGATAATTCTTTACATTTTCTATTCACACCTTGTTAAAGGGCTAACTCTAGTCCTCTCTCTCTCCTCTTTCTTATGTCCCCCACGCCCTCTGTGTGGTCAGTGTACAGCCATATTCAATCTCCAGTTGCTCATGTCCTTTATATAAAATTGTGTGGACTATTTGAATATAACCCATTGCTCATCATTTTATACTTCATATCCTTTCTATATTGCTTCAATACATAACAAAATATAAATGATATATAAGTAGTAATTGTTTGGGGGATAATGACAGGAAAAATAGTTCTGAACGTTTTCAGAACTGATACCATTTACTGAATGAAAGGGTATAGGACCTAGATAAGAGAGACTGGCTCTATCTATTTATATCTATTTAATTTAATACATATTTACATATAACATATAATGGCATATGTAACAATGTTCCTGTTTCTTCCAGTTTCATTTAGTGAGGCTTTTAATAGAGCTGTTTTCAGTGAGACCAATGACATAGCACAGTAAGGATATTTAAATCAAATGCTCCTTGCATCTTCTCTCTTGAAGTCCAGGCAATGTCCTGGTGGTTAGAAGCTGACTAACACGGATGAAAATGAGTGGAAAGAAAGTAAAGGCAAGGCACAGAAACCAGGAAGATACCAACCACAACACTGATTATATATAAATAGGACAGCAAATCAAGTCAGAATCTAAGAATGCTCTACTAAGAGACCCAGAAGGTATTTCTGCATGGGTGTTACCAATGGTGTCATTCACGAAAATAGTTACTAACAACAGCCTTCTCTACCATGGATGCCAATATCTTAGGATCAAATTCCTTAGAGCTATTTTGGTTCATTCCTATGCCTTCATCCCTTGTTCTCTCTGTTCCAATCACATTGACTTATTTTGTTTTCCTTGGTTGGTTTAGTCTGTTCTGGTTTTGGTACTAGGGATCCAACTCAGCAAGCAGGTATTAGACCACTGAGAAACATCCTCAGCCCTGGCTTCCTCTCAGGTATCTATCTCCTTTCTGTTCTTAGGAACTGTGTCCATAATGGTTCTGGTACCTTGATTACTGCTTAGTTCTACCCAACTCACTCACCTAGCTCCCTCACAGTCTTTCCAGTTCCAAGAGAAGCTTTCTTCTTCTGTTGTATTAGGCAAGGACTCCTTGCTATGTATACTCATACCAACCTTGGCAACTCACTACCATTGCAGTTGACCACTATTCTGTTTTGTTAGCTCTTTAATATCTGCCTCCCTCGATGGATTGATATTTCCATAGGGGTAAGGACCATAATTTTTCTTGATTACAATTATGTTGCCTGGCACATGATAAGGAAAAACCCTAATAGTATCAATATACAAACAAAGCAGAAACCTATTATTATAGATTGACTTGTATCCTCAGGAAATACACTGAAATCATGTGAGCTTCTGATGTCTAGATACAACCTTATCTAGAAACAGGCTCTTCACAGATATCTTTAAAGTCATTAGTGTGGAGCCATAATCCAAGATGACTAGCATTCATGTAAAAATGCAAAAGTGACCTGTCAAGACAGATGCACATAGACAAGAATCTGTGTGACAAGAGAAGTAGAGATTGGAGTGATACAGCAGTTAAACCACAAAAACAGATCAGTAGTCATGACAAGAAGCTGAGAAGAGAGAAGAAAGGATTCTATTTCCAGTATTAGACACCTTGGTTTTAGACTTCCAGAACTGGAAGATAGCAAGTTCTTTTTGTTTAAGACCACCAAGTTTAGAACACATTGTCACTGGAGTCTTAAAATACAGGATGATGCCAATGGTTAGAACAGCCAGCAGCAAGTGGTTCTGATGTCTAGTGGAACCTGGGACTTGATTGATCAAATACATGAAGCATAGTATAATTAAGCTGAGATGATAAGCACATTTCAGGGGTTGGCCTTGGTAGATCCAGAGAATGGGCACCCCACAAACAAAGCTAAAAGTTAAAACATGCACAAGCATGTATATATACTACAATTGCATGGTTTTATTTATTCCTAAATATATCCCATGGGTAAATTGTATCATCATTTATTTATAGGTAAAGAAAGTGGGAATGATGTTAAGAAAAGCAGCACTTGGACTTGAACCCAGGCAATTGTGAAGAACAGACATCAGGGACAGACAATAACAGAAAATACCATGTTATGTCTAATCATTTAGTTTCTGGGGAATATTTTTGACGAATTTATATGGGTCAAATTATTTTATAAGCTGGAGCTATACATTGATATCCAGCCTATTTCAAAGCTGTTATTGACATCAAGGTATATGTTTCTATTCTGTTTGTTTTTGACAACACTGTCAATCAGTCTACATGTTTCATAAGCCTCTAGGCAGTATGAGATGATGCTGCCATCATATCTGAAACTTTGCATTTATCACTGCCTCATTAGAACCCAGAAATCCTGATGACATTTCAGAGCTGACTCTTTCCTCTCTTACAGGGTCTTTTCTTCAACTCCTAAAGTAGGTCAACTAGTAGCCCAGGCTGAGAGAAGGAGAATGTAGAGAAATCAAAAGCTGGAAGGAATTACACTGGGGAAAGATATCATTAATTTTTCCTATAGAGAGAGCTACATCTCTCAAATATGAAGTCTATTCTCAGAATTCCCAAGAGAAAGAAATTTCATTTTGTCTCACGGGAAAGAGTGTGAGTCTAGTGGAGAGACGGAGACAGTCAGTGAGAAACTCCCAGCTTCAAATTGGAGCAATTACCTTTAAAGAAACTGAGCGTCCAGTTGCTTTGTCTCTGGTGATGGTGACTATTTCCTCCTATGTGAAATAAGAGAAGAGTAGCCAGGTTTTCCCCCCAGACTTATTTACTTTTATTTTATGTGTATGAGTGTTTGTCTGAATGTATGTATGTTTGCCATGTGTACTTAGTACCCAGAGGAGGGAGTTGGAGCCCCTGACACTGGAGTTACAGACTGTCATGAACTGCCACATGGGTGCTGGAAATTAAACCTGATTCTCTGGAAGAGCAAGTCCTCTTAACAACTGAACCATCTCTCTGACCCTCAACTAGAATTTTAAAAGACAAAATGAAATGCAGTGGAAGGTGTTTCCACACTCAGTTCAATTGCTCTAAGAAGGTTCTAGTAGTAGGGGGTCATCGTTTCTTCCATTTGTGTCCCAATAGTGTTTACTTTGTTGGATATTTTTTTCAGTGGTCTATCTATCTATCTATCTATCTATCTATCTATCTATCTATCTATCTATCATCTTTTTCATCATCATCATCATCATCATCATCATCATGATATATCTATCTATTTGCTCAGCCTTGTAAGGGCTTAAACTACACATCCCCTTTGCTGGACACCCCAGATAAATCATACAAGTACATGTTGAGGAAATTGCTCTTTAGAGTCACTTTCTATGTTATTTATTCTGTATTGACTTATGAGACCTCTGTAGATGAATTTCTAAACAGGCTTATTAAATAAGAAACACAGAGCCAAATACAAGGTTGTAAGCCATAGAGATCAGAGCAATAGCCACCAATTAACCTTAGCTCACCACATTGCCATAGTTTCCCAAGAGAGCCTCTTCCTGTCTAACCTACAACTTTATTGCCTCCCTGTTCTGCCTTCTCATTGGCTCTAAGCCCAGCCACATCACTTCCTCATAACTACCTGTCTATGGTTGGTACTGGGATTAAAGGTGTGTGTCACCAACCTTGGCTGTGTCCTTGAACACACAGAGACTCTGCCTGCCATGTGATTGGATTAAAGGCATATTCTACCACCTCCTGACTTCTGTTTTTGGCTGACTATGACCTCTGATCTCCAGGCAAACTTTATTTATTAACATACAAATAAAATATCACATTTCAGCCCAAATAAAATATCACCACAGAGTTCTATGTAAATTTGGAAGTTTTGGACATATCAGTACTTTTCATAGTTATTTTCCTTCTCTAGATACTCCTCTCTCAGATTTTCTTTTTCCTTTAGATTACTTAAGGTCCCCTCATGTGCTAATAGTAGTATTGCAAAACATAAATAACATTTCAAAATATCATGACGTTTTCCTTTTTTTTTAAAAAAAAATGGGGTTTTCAAATTAGAAATCCACTGAGCTTAAGTAGCGATCACTGAAATTCTGTCCAGAATTTTATAGGAACATCAATACATGAGGGAATACACCAACAAATAAAGGAAGCAATAATAATAAAAAATAATAAATTTGAGTTGATATATCAAGATAACATGTTGTACCATCAGACCCTACATTGTCAGGGTGTCTGCAAAAGATAACATTATTCTTAGTCTATAGAAGAAGAAGAAGAAAAAAGACAAGGTTACTCTGCCAGTTAGATTTTGTCTACTTGATGCAAGCTAAAGTCATCTAGAAAGAGAGTCCCTCAAGTGAGGAATTGTTTCCATCAGATTGGCCTGTTGGCAAGTCTATGTGTCAATTTTCTTGATTAATGATTGATCTGAGAGGGCCCAGCCCACTGTGGGCAATCACCACTAGTCAGATGGTCCTGAGTTATATAAGAAATAAAACTGAGCAATCCTTGAAAGCAAACTTAATAACTAGTGTCCTTTCATGGTCTCTGCTTCTGTTCCTGCCTCCAAGATTCCTGCTTGAGTTGCTGCCTTGCCTCCTTTAATGATGGACTGTGATCTGAACACATTTCCTCCCCCAAAGCTGGTGCGTCACCCTCTACTCTTGACTGTCTTCTAGGGGTGTGGTAAGCCTGTGAAGGAATGAGCAGCTTTCCTTTGAGAATGTGCATATGTACAGGATCAGAGCATCAGGGCATGGGCGAATGTTTTTCCTAAAGTCTGAGACAGTCTGCTTCCTGTCCTTTGCTGTCGCTAGTACATCCATCTGTTCATGATAGATTTCTTAGTCACCTCTGGTGGTGTGATTCTGACTCCTTGAGTATTTTGTCCCTGCCACCCATTGGGAATGCATGCTGTCAAAGCATCTGCTACCTTCCTCCTCCCTGTAAACTCTGAGGCAGGGAATTCACTAGAGAGCTTTTAGTGACGTCTACCTTGCCTGGCAGTGAGGAAAGTTGACCATCTGTCTGTGGTTATGGAGACTCCTTCACTGACCTCGTGTGTTCAGTTTCCTGGACTGAATGCTTCCATCCTTATCCATCCCATTTGTCTGGTGACTTTTATCCTCATCTTTCCGTGATGGTTAAGAAATTGGAATTTTTCCAGAAAAGACAAAATCTATACTTTCAATAATGGGGAAAAAAAACTGTCCCACTATGCTATGACTTCTTTTATTTTGTCTTTTGAGAAAGGGTCTCACATAGCTAAGACTGGCCTTGCGATACAGCTGAGAGTGACAAGGAGTTCATGGTCCTTCTGAATCTACCTCCCAAGTGCTTCCTGGAATTAGAGACGTGTGCTACCAGGCCCTGTTGGCTTTGGTTTTCTAAAGTACACTGTCTTAGTTTGCTTTTGTTCCTGCCATATAATGCTATGACTAAATGCAACTGAGGGAGAAATGGATTTATTGCATTTTTCAGGTTAGGGTCCGGTCCTGAGAGAAGCCGAGGCAGGAGCTCAAGGCAGGAATGTGGAGGCAGAGACCATGGAGGAATGCTTCTTATTTGCTCACTTCCCTTGGCTTGGTCAGCTTGCTTTGTATACAAGCCTTGTATACAAGCCAATACCTGTCCCCAGGGCACAACACACACTTACCTGGGCTCTCTCACGTCAATCATTAATCAAGAAAATGTCCCATAGATATGCCCACAAGCCAATCTGATGGAGGCAACTCCTCAGTTGAGGTCTCCTCTTCCTTGGTGACTCTAGTTTGCTTCAAGTTGACAAAAACTAACCAGCACAGTTTACTGTTTGTGCTTATTGTTACTGAAATTCTTTGGGATTTAATTACCATAATACTTATTGTCTGAATCTATAAAAATGTAGTGATGAAATTTCTCCCTGGTCATTCCCTCTGCCCTCTTGAAAGTCCTGTGTTTTTGGATGAAGAAACAAATTAGAAAGTTGTAATGATATTTTCAACCAAGGGGTTTACTCAGTGTGTGTGTGTGTGTGTGTGTGTGTGTGTGTGTGTGTGTGTGTGTGTGTGTGTGATGGCTGGCTTTCAATGTAAAGAATGAAGTATAGATAGATATGGCCCATGCTTATGTCCCTGCATGCCTTCCCTCTGTTTAGAAAAGCCTCCAATATCATCCTTGCTGAACATTGTGCACATTCCTCTCAAACACATGGGTCTGTCCCTTTAGATACATAAAAGGGCAATCAAGAGATGGCCAATGTACAAATTCTTAGATTTTTCTGATGTGTTGAATTGGAAACGTTTTATGAACAATAAACATCAGGACAATCAGCACATGTGCAAACGAGGCTCTGGGGCTATCTGCTGTCAGCTTCTGTATTCCAGTGCAGTCATATTTTCATTATTCATAGGCTAGGACACAGTCTTACCCTACTTTCTCTCCCCAGTCTAGCATCTGTTGCTCTCCTCTTCATTTTCAATTCTGTGAATTTCCCCTCCATATTATTTTAAGATTTAAGTGTCCAGATGGATGCTGATTTTTTTCTCACACCTGGCTTCCCAAGCAAGCACTGAGTATTAGATTTTTCACTAGGCACGAGCCATTCATTCCCCCTGGCCTCCTTTTTGTAACATGTACAGTTTCTCCCTTTTTGGTTTTAATGGTCTCATTAAGGGCATTAGAAATGGAGACTCTTGAACATCATTTACCCAAGCACCATCCAGATTTCAACAGAGAACAGGCCGAGAGAAAGAGAAAAAGCACCCCAATTCCTATTTAACATCAGCCAAGCTTATCATACCTCCCTTTCAAGGATGGGTTTGTAATTAATATGGGCAACAAAGAGGCAAGTAGTACATGGGCTACCCAAGCAAGTCACCTCAATGCTTTTATATTGTTAATAAGACATAAATGTGGCTAATAAAGCAGTTTTATATTGCACCAATGAAACACAATTTCAGAATGTAATGCAAATCATACTTAATTAGTAGCCTTTAAGATGCCTGCAGGCCTATTTTCACAGAGAATTTGATGTTTTGGAAAGGGATCCAGAAGTCACAAACCCCAAGTCACTCAATTTCCCAGGGGGCTCAAGGCATTCACAAGCCTGGAAACTTGATTGAGACTTAAAATTCTTCAGCGGTATCCATTTTAGAGCAGTGTCCCAGAGCCACACTGCACTCCAGTCATGAGCCAGGAAACCAGCAAGCACTGTCAGTGTTGGATCTTTCCTTCACAAGGTATTTGTCATTCTTGATACTGTCTTATGGCAAACAAGATCCCAAAGCTGAACAAAAGCCAGCACACTGTGTCAAGAGGCAAGGGCTTACCCCCCTACTCCTAAGTTTTGTGGCTGAACATTCCATGCAATTCCTAGTTAATTTGCCTTTCTTTTTTCTTCTTCCTCCCTTCCCCTCAGCCCTCGTCATTTTTTAAGTTATGTTTCCTTTTCCTTATGTCCATTTTTCTTTATGTCTTGTGAGTCTGAGATATTGAAGTAAAATGATCACATAACTCATCATTTTGATCCATTTTATCTTTTTCTTCTTCATCACCCATGTTTATATTTAATTCACCACTTTCCCTTTTCTTGGGCAGTGCTTGGGATTGCACTCAGGGCCTTGCATACTTTAGGCAAGAGCTCAACCACTGAGATCAACCTCTAGCTCCATTGCACTATACTTACAGACCTGCCATGTAATCATTAATACCTGTCCAGTGCAAAACAAAGTTCCATTTGGCATAGATGTTATTGTTACTCTTTTGTGTGTGTGTTTCATTCTCTCATACTGTGGGCAGCCTTATGAGAGGTACACAGGGGAAAACAATCAAATCCTTCAACCAGCTTTCAGGGAGGAATGATGCCTAGCAGCCAAGTGCATGAGTGAACTTAGAAACAGACTGCTCAAGCTTGTTACACGTTGAGAAGGCTACAGCCCTCACAGACAGCTTGTCTACAACTTAGAGGAACCTAGAGGCAGAATTCCCTAGATGAGCTGTTTTCAAATTTCTACCAGTTATGTGTTTTTTTTAAATAAAGCAGTATTTTCACATTTATTTTTATTTATGTGTGTATGTGTCTTTGTGATGTATGCCACATATGTCCATATTCGCATGGAAACTAGAAAAGGACACTGGATCCTATGAAGCTAGATTTACAGACAGTTGTGAAGCATCCAATGTAGGTACTGGGAACAGAAATGCTGTCCTTTGGAAAGGCAGGATGTGCTCTTAAGTGCAGATAAGGAGGGGAGCAGACAAGGAAGGAGGCAGAGGAAGAGATGGGGGATGGGGAGAGTGAGATACAAAGAGCGTCATTCAATAAAAATGGAAGTCACCATCTTTATAAACTAATCTTGAAGTCTCTTCTATCACATGCAGCTTCTGTGCAGATGAACCATGGCACAGTGTTTCTGCACACCAGGAGACATAGTTACTACAAGGATTCTGTTTTCTCTATAGTGTTATTAAATATTCAGCGGTTTTCCATTGATTGTCTTGCTGTCATCTCAAGAATTTAGGAAACTTTTACACACACAATTTCTGACACATACATTTTCATTCATTTGTCTGCTTTATACTTGTGACCTTTCAGTATGTCACCATTTGTGATCTTTTAACTTGTTCTTTTATCTGGACACACATTTAAAAAAAGTGGATGGTTAAGTACCGTTCTCATAGTCCTATCAATCAGAGAATTTTTCTGGTTCAAGAGAAGGCTAGCAATTTGGTCAAATCCCCTTGCAGATGTGCTAATGGAAACCTCATGACAATCAGCAAAAATTATTTAGTTGGTGGAAGAACTATCAGAGATCTGGCTGTCTGGGAGTATTCATGATAAGAAAGTCTAGGATGTGGTGAGTACCCGGATCCAACCCGGACCCAATCCCTGGACACCTGCCACTCCGGGAAGACCTGCCCAACTTGGCACCAGGTTGTGGCCACCGGACAGCTCCCCTTCTAGCCCCACCGGGAGGGATCCCCTTTTCCAAGCCCCCCGGCAGCCCCTGCAATCTCCCCCACCCCCACGCCCATCTGCCCGAGACTCCAGCCACTTCCTGAGACTTAGAGACCGGCCCCCAGCTCCCAGCCGGCCCCCGACTTCCCTTCTGGTCCAGAGGTGAGTACCCGGATCCAACCCGGACCCCATCCCTGGACACCTGCCACTCCGTGAAGACCTGCCCAACTTGGCACCAGGTTCTGGCCACCGGACAGCTCCCCTTCTAGCCCCACCGGGAGGGATCCCCTTTTCCAAGCCCCCCCCCGGCAGCCCCTGCAATCTCCGCGCCCTGCCCCCACGCCCATCTGCCCGAGACTCCAGCCACTTCCTGAGACTTAGAGACCGGCCCCCAGCTCCCAGCCTGCCCCAGACTTCCCTTCTGGTCCAGAGGTGAGTACCCGGATCCAACCCGGACCCAATCCCTGGACACCAGCCACTCCGGGAAGACCTGCCCAACTTGGCACCAGGTTCTGGCCACCGGACAGCTCCCCTTCTAGCCCCATCGGGAGGGATCCCCTTTTCCAAGCCCCCCCGGCAGCCCCTGCAATCTCCGCGCCCTGCCCCACGCCCATCTGCCCGAGACTCCAGCCACTTCCTGAGACTTAGAGACCGGCCCCCAGCTCCCAGCCTGCTCCCGATTGCCATTCTGGACCAGAGCCCGCCCCGGACTTCCCTTCTGGACCAGAGAGTTGGACAAGAGAACTCCCTTTTGGACAAAAGAGAGAGTCTTCCTGAATCTGTCAGCTCTTTCTGAAACAAGTACACTGATAAGACGAAGAAAGAACCACAAGGAGATGGGCAGACGTCAAGGCAGAAGTACATACAGCAAAATGAAGAGCAATACAGCATCACCAGAACCTAGCCTGCCTCCAACATCTAGACCTGAACACCAAAAATTGGAAGAAGCAGAAGAAAGTAGCCTTATGAGTAACTTCATGAAGAAGGTAGAGGCTTGTGTAGAGGAAAAGACAAGGAAATTGGAAGAACGCTATAAACAACTAGAGGAAAGAGCAAACAAATTAGAAGAAAACAATAAAGCCCTCCAAGAAAAAAATAAATTCCTGGAAGAAAACATTAAAGTCCTGGAAGAAAACATTAAAGTCCTGGAAGAAAACAATAAAACACTGAAAGAAAATCATGAAAAAGCAATGAAACAAACAAAGGAAACAGGCCAAGAACTGAAAAAGGAAATTGAAAAAATAAAGAAGACACAAACAGAGGGAATGCTGGAAATAGAAACCCTGAGTAAAAGATCAGGAACTTCGGATGCAAGTATAACCAACAGAATGCAAGAGGTGGAAGAGAGGATTTCTGGCATTGAAGATACAGTAGAAGAAATAGTTTCATCAGTCGAAGGAAACACTAAAGCCAACAAAGTCATGAACCAAAATGTCCAAGAAATCTGGGACACCATGAAAAGACCAAACCTACGAATTATAGGGATAGAAGAAGGTGAAGAATACCAACTCAAAGGCACAGAAAATATATTCAACAAAATTATAGAAGAAAACTTTCCCAACTTAAAGAAGGAAATGCCTATGAAGATACAAGAAGCCTATAGAACACCAAACAGACTAGACCCCCAAAAAAGTCCCCTCGACACATAATAATTAAACAACTAAATGTACAGAATAAAGAAAGAATATTAAGAGCAGCCAAGGAAAAAGGCCAAGTGACCTATAAAGGTAAACCCATCAGAATAACACCCGATTTCTCAATGGAGACTTTGAAAGCCAGAAGGACCTGGACAGATGTAATGCAGACACTAAGAAACCATGGATGTCAGCCCAGACTAATATACCCAGCAAAACTTTCAATCATCATAGACGGAAGGAACAAGACATTCGAAGACAAAGCCAGATTTAAACAATACCTATCCACAAACCCAGCCCTACAGAAAGCACTAGAAGGAAAATTCCAACCTAAGGAAGTCAGATACACACTCAAAAACACAGGCAATAGATAAAGCCACAACAGTAAACCCCAAAGAAGGGAAGTACACACACACTACCACCAAAAATGACAGGGATGAACAATCACTGGTCGTTAATATCCCTTAATATCAACGGACTTAATTCACCTATAAAAAGACATAGACTTACAGAATGGATACGAAAGCAGAACCCAACTTTCTGCTGCATACAAGAAACACATCTCAAATTCAAAGACAGACACTACCTAAGAATAAAAGGCTGGGAAAAGACTTTCCAATCAAATGGTCTTAAGAAACAAGCAGGGGTAGCCATACTGATATCCAACAAAATAGACTTCAAACTAAAATCAATCAAAAGAGATAAAGAAGGACATTACATATTCATCACAGGAAAGATCCACCAAGATGAAGTTTCAATTCTGAACATTTATGCCCCAAACACAAGGGCACCCACATATGTAAAAGAAACATTACTAAAGCTTAAACCACATATAAAACCCCACACATTAATAGTGGGAGATCTCAACACCCCACTTTCACCACTGGACAGATCTCCCAAATCGAAACTTAACAGAGAAATAAAGGACTTAACTGATATCATGACCCAATTGGACCTAATAGATATCTACAGAACATTCCATCCTAACAAGAAAGAATATACATTCTTCTCAGCACCCCATGGAACTTTCTCTAAAATTGACCACATACTTGGCCACAAAGCATATCTCAACAGATACAAAACAATTAGAATAACCTCCTGTGTTCTATCAGACCACCATGGGTTAAAGTTAGATCTCAACAACAACAAAAACTACAGAAAACCTACTTTCTCATGGAAACTGAATAATGCTCAACTAAATCACCAATGGGTTAAGGAAGAAATAAAGAAAGAAATTAAAGACTTCCTAGAGATCAATGAAAATGAAGACACCACATACCCAAACTTATGGGACACAATGAAAGCAGTGCTAAGAGGGAAATTCATAGCACTAAATGCACACATAAAGAAGTTGGAGAAATCTCACACTAGTGACTTAACAGCACACCTGAAAGCTCTAGAACAAGAAGAAGCAAAGTCTCCCAGGAAGAATAGACGCCAGGAAATTATCAAAGTGAGAGGGGAAATTAATAAATTAGAAACTAAGAGAATAATACAAAAAATTAATGAAACAAAGAGTTGGTTCTTTGAGAAAATCAACAAGATAGACAAGCCCTTATCCAAACTAACCAAAAGACAGAGAGAGAGAATCCAAATCAACAAAATCAGAAATGAAAAGGGGGACATAACAACAGACATTGAGGAAATCCAGAGAATTATAAGGTCATATTTCAAAAACCTCTACTCCACAAAACTGGAAAACCTAAAAGAAATGGACATTTTTCTGGATAAGTACCACATACCTAAGTTAAATCAAGACCAGATAAACTATTTAAATAGCCCAATAACCCCTAAGGAAATAGAAACAGTCATTAAAAGTCTCCCAACCAAAAAAAGCCCAGGACCAGATGGTTTCAGCGCAGAATTCTACCAGATCTTCAAAGAAGAGTTAATACCAATACTCTCTAAATTGTTCCACATAATAGAAACAGAAGGAACATTACCAAACTCCTTTTATGAGGCTACAATTACCCTGATTCCTAAACCAAACAAGGATACAACAAAGAAAGAGAACTACAGACCGATCTCCCTCATGAACATTGATGCAAAAATACTCAATAAAATATTGGCAAACAGACTCCAAGAACACATCAGAACAATTATCCACCATGATCAAGTAGGCTTCATCCCAGGGATGCAAGGGTGGTTCAACATACGAAAGTCCATCAACGTAATACACCATATAAACAAACTCAAAGAAAAAAAACCACATGATCATCTCACTAGATGCAGAAAAGGCATTTGACAAAATCCAGCACCCCTTTATGATAAAAGTCTTGGAGCGATCAGGAATACGGGGAACATACCTAAACATAATAAAGGCAATATATAGCAAACCAACAGCCAACATCAAATTAAATGGAGAGAAACTCAAAGCAATTCCACTAAAATCAGGAACGAGGCAAGGCTGTCCACTCTCCCATACTTATTCAATATAGTACTTGAAGTTCTAGCCAGAGCAATAAGACATCATAAGGAGATTAAGGGGATACAAATTGGAAAGGAAGAAGTCAAGCTTTCCCTATTTGCAGATGACATGATAGTATACTTGAGTGACCCAAAGATTCCACCCAGGAATTGATAAAGCTTATAAACACCTTCAGCAACATAGCAGGATACAAGATCAACTCAAAAAAATCAGTAGCCTTCCTATATACAATGGACAAAGAAGATGAGAAGGCAATTAGAGATACATCACCCTTTACAATAGCCAAAAATGACATAAAATACCTTGGGGTAACACTAACCAAGCAAGTGAAGGACCTATATGACAAGAACTTTAAGTCCCTGAAAAAAGAAATTGAAGAAGATGTCAGAAAATGGAAAGATCTCCCATGCTCATGGATAGGCAGGGTTAACATAGTAAAAATGGCAATCTTACCAAAAGCAATATACAGATTCAATGCAATCCCCATCAAAATACCAACACAATTCTTCACAGACCTGGAAAGAATAATACT
Organism: Peromyscus leucopus; assembly: GCF_004664715.2. Lineage (NCBI taxonomy): Eukaryota > Metazoa > Chordata > Mammalia > Rodentia > Cricetidae > Peromyscus > Peromyscus leucopus. Next base: position 99,693,723 of record NC_051070.1, read on the forward strand.
CAACTTCATATGGAAAAACAAAAAACCCAGAATAGCTAAAAGAAACCTGTACAATAAAACAACTTCTGGAGGCATCACAATCCCTAACTTCAAGCTCTACTATAGAGCTACAGTAATAAAAACAGCTTGGTATTGGCATAAAAACCGACATGTGGACCAATGGAATCGAATTGAAGACCCTGACATTAACCCACACACCTATGGACATATAATTTTTGAAAAAGAAGCCAAAAGTGTACAATGGAAAAAAGAAAGCATCTTCAACAAATGGTGCTGGCATAACTGGATATCAACGTGTAGAAGGCTGCAAATAGATCCATATCTGTCACCGTGCACAAAACTTAAGTCCAAGTGGATCAAAGACCTCAACATAAATCCAGCTACTCTAAACCTGCTAGAAGAGAAAGTAGGAAGTAATCTTGAACCCTGTGGCATAGGAGATCACTTCCTAAATATAACACCAGTAGCGCAGACACTGAGACAAACAATCAATCAATGGGACCTCCCGAAACTGAGAAGCTTTTGTAGAGCAAAGGATACGGTCAACAAGGCAAAGCGACAGCCTACTGAATGGGAAAAGATCTTCACCAACCCCACAGGTGACAGAGGACTGATATCCAGAATATATAAGGAACTCAAGAAATTAGACATCAAAACGACCAACAGTCCAATTGAGAAATGGGCTTTAGAATTAAACAGAGAATTCTCAACAGAGGAAACCCAAATGGCTGAAAGACATTTAAGGAACTGCTCAACATCCCTAATCATCAGGGAAATGCAAATCAAAACAACTCTGAGATACCACCTTACGCCTGTCAGAATGGCTAAGATCAAAAACACTGAAGACACTTTATGCTGGAGAGGTTGTGGAGCTAGAGGAACTCTCCTCCACTGCTGGTGGGAATGCAAGCTTGTACAACCACTTTGGAAATCAATATGGCGCTTTCTTAGAAAATTGGGAATCAATCTCCCCCAAGATCCAGCTATACCACTTTTGGGCATATACCCAAGAAATGCTCAATCATACCACAAGAGCACTTGCTCAGCTATGTTCATATCAGCATTGTTTGTAATAGCCAAAACCTGGAAACAACCTAGATGCCCTTCAACTGAAGAATGGATAAAGAAATTGTGGCACATATACACAATGGAATACTACTCAGCAGAGAAAAACAATGACATCATACGGTTTGCAGACAAATGGATGGATCTAGAAAAAATCATCCTGAGTGAGGTGACCCAGACTCAGAAAGACAAATATGGTATGTACCCACTCATAGGAAGATACTAGATGTGGAACAAGGATGACTGAACTGCTACTCACATCACCAGTGAGGCTACCTGGAAAACGGGACCCCAAAAAAGACATGGAGAAATGGATGAGATCTACATGAACAGCCTGGTCATGAGTGGGAACAATGAAGAGCGACGGTCGAGGGAAAGAGAGTGGGAGATCCTAGCTGGATCAAGAAAAGAGAGGGAGAACAACGAATAGGAGACCATGGTAAATGAAGACCACATGAGAAGGGGAGGAAGCAGAGAGCTAGGGAGGCCCACGGAGATCCACAAAGATACCGCCAGAAAAGACTGCTGGCAATGGACGAGAGACGGCAGGAACTGACCTACTCCGGTGATGGATGGCCAGACACCCTGTTAGTTGTGCCATAAACCCCATCCAAGGAAGGTCTGAGGAATCTGGATGCAGACATCCATGGCTGGGCCCCTGGTGGAGCACTGGGAGTCTAATTAGTGAGAAAGAAGAGGGTTTATATGAGCGAGAATTGTTGAAGCCAGGGTTGGATAAAGCACAGGGACAAATAGCCAAACGAATGGAAGCACAGGATCTATGAACCAAAGGCTGAGGGGCCCCAACTGCATCAGGCCCCTGAACGGGTGAGACAGTCATTTGGCTTGATCTGTTTGGGAGGCAGCCGTGTGTTGGTGCCGGGTCCTGGGCTTGTTGCATGAGTTGGCTGTTTGAATCCTGGGACATATGCAGGGACACTTGGCTCGGTCTGGGAGGGGGGGACTGGTCCTGGCTGGACTGAGTCTACCAGGTCGATACCGGTCCTCAGGGGAGACCTTGATCTGGAGGAGGTGGGAATGGGGGGTGGGATGGGGGGAGGGGGAGGGGGGGGGGCGAGAGTGGGAGAACAGGGGAATCTGTGGCTATTATGTTGAACTAAATGATGTTGTAAAATAAATTTACTTAAAATAAAAAAAAAAGAAATAAAATAAAAAATAAAAAAAAAAAAAAAAAAAAAAGAAAGTCTAGGATGTGTGACCTGTAGGGGTGCAGCTATTTGAGAAATGCCACATTCGCTCTGATACCTTTGAACTCTATGTAATAAATGCTTCTTGCCAACTGGACAACTAGGTAACCAAATTTAAATGCTTACTTTGATCCAGTGTTTTTTTTCCCTTCAAGGGTACTTTATAGGTGGGTTTGTCTGTCATATTCCACAAGAGATATGTTTATCTCTCCTTTGGTCATATTAACTATCATTGACAATTAGAATGAATAATTCCTGGGACTTATACAATGGTAGAATTGACTCATTACTGAACTTACTATCTGAATTCTTCCATAAAGAAAAATTGTCTTCCTTTGCTATTTGGTAACAAGTTAGTATAATTCTTATACAAAGCCAGGGGATAACACCTTTAATTTCCATTTATTGGCTATGTTTCAAATACCATAATTTTTCAAAGCTGACCAATTATTGTCATTACTATTATTATTATTATTGCTATTAAGATAAACAACATTTAAGTGCTTTAAAAAAGTTTTAATAAATTAGAGTTATTACTCTTATTGATGTTGAAATTGTACCACATATGGCAACCTGGAGCCTCATTTAGACTCTTGAACCCTTTAGACCCAATGCTAACACTTTTCAACATTCTCATTCTCACATCTGTCAAGACTCACCTTGCACACTTCTGCTGCAGACTGGAACACAGCTATTTATTGAGCACTTCTGGTTTCCTCTACATGAATATGCTGTTTAGATATTTATCTTCTTTTTAATAATGTGTGTGTGTGTGTGTGTGTGTGTGTGTGTGTATGTGTCTCATGTGGATATGTGAGGTACCTGAAGAAGCCTGATGTATATGCTGTAGCTAGAGTTATAGCAACTGTGAACTGCTTAAAATGGGTGCTGGGAACTGAACTCAGGCCCTCTGCAAGAGGATTGCACCCTCTTAACTGATGAGCCATCTCTCCAGCCCTGGGAGTGCTGTTGAGAAACCACATTCTGAGTTCTGAAATTCTTTCTGCGGGAGGGTTTTCCCCAGCATTTCCAGTAAGTTCAATAGTCAATCTTTTGAGAAAGCATTAAAACAAGTTTAATAAATAGTGTTTTACTATGACTTTAGGATTTTCTTTTACTGTGAACAAGCTTAAGCATTGCTTCACATACCTAAGTGTAAAAGGCACTCAGAAAATGCTTTTGATTAAAAGGCATTGATGTCTCACTTAGGCCCACAAGGTATCTAAAAGCTGTACAAGCCTAGCATTTCTGTCTTCAGTTTGTGTCTCCTTTACTTTGGGTCAGACTCTTGCTTAACTCTGTAAAGACAAAACAATCGCTGAGTTAGTATGTATCTACCTAACCTATGTCACCCCTCTTCAAGGATAAAGACAGAAAGACCTCATTCTCCAAAATTGGAAGTCATCTTGGATTCCAGGAACAACCATGCCTTGTAGTCCAGGATTGCTACCCAATCCCATTGAAGACAGTTATCTGGCATGCAATGTTATATCCTGGCACTGGCCATCTCGAAGGAAGGAAATAAATTTGTTCCCTTGTGCAATGACTGCTTTGACACCTCCTTTTTGGATCACCTTGCTGTGGCAGAGCTGAGACAATGATTGGTGGGAACACATTTTGCCCATGACTGCCTAATTAGACTGATCGCTTGCTTATTTTATTGTGTTTCTGTGTGCATCTCTGTGTTGTGTAAGTACATGTATATAGGAGGGTGCCTGTGCCTATGTGTATACATACACAGAGGCCAGAGGAGTACATTGCATGTTCTGATCTATCATTTTTTTTCTCTTACTCTCTTTAGACATAGTGTTTCACTGAACCTGGGGCTAGGCTGGCAGTCAGTAAGCCTCAGCCATCCCCTATGTCTACCCCTTACCACACTGGGAGTATTGGCGCACAGGAGCATGCCTTGCTTTTTTTTTTTTTTTCAGAGTGAATGCTGAAAGATCAGAGAAGCAGGGCAGCCAGTCACTAGTTCTTTCCTCTACGAAATCTTCAGCCTCAAGGGAGTGAGTTCCTGTCTTCTCACGCCTCATATACCTTTCTCTACGGTGCCATATTACTTCCTGAGATTAAGGGCGTGTGTGCTTCCCAAGCAAAGGCATGGGATCTCAAGTGCTAGGATTAAAGGCATGTGCCACCACTGCCTGGCTCTGTTTCTCTCCTATACTGGATCAATCTCATGTAGCCCAGTGTGGCCTTGAACTCAGAGATCTAGACAGATCTCTGCCTCCCAAGTGATAGGATTAAAGGTGTGTGCCACCACTGCCTGACCTCTATGCCTTGCTTTTTATATGGGTGCTAGGGATATGGACTCATGCCTCCATTTTTGTGCAACAGCTGCTCCTTACGTGTACAGCCATCTCCACAGTTTCCATTACCCTTCTCTTAATTGGCAATGTGGGATCAGTAGCTAAAGGGCTGGCAGAGCTGGGATTTGTGTTATAAAATTCTGGTTACACAAGGGCCATTATCTTCTTCTCCTGTTCACCATCCTATTTAAAATAGCATCACTTCTTGGTTTCAGAAGCTCTTTTCGACAGTGCTCTGAGTATGCTCTGGGGAACTCTGGGATTCCTTAACACTATTTTGGGGAGTGTGGAGAGTGTGAAACATTTTCCATGGTGACAGTATAGTCTTTGCCTTTTCACTGTCATTACCTCATGAGTGCCCAGTGGGATTTTCCACAGGCTGGGGGAGGTGTGAGATTGCTGCAGCTCCAGTGCAGGAACCACTGTCTTTTATTAAGCCGGGCATTTTTTAAAAACAGCACAACTATAAAGCAATATCAATCTCCTCATTAACATTTTTGTTTCAATTCTTTGTTTAATTAAATTTCTCAATCTTTTGTGAAGTCCCATTGAAGAGTGTTAGAATTTTTGCCTGTAACACCTGATCCAAGAGGATAATGAAAGGAAAAAAAAATAATTGAGTTAGTGTCATACTTCCAGTTAAAGTATGAGGGTATACAGGAAAATATATTCTGGGATTTTTGAAAACATAAGAATTTTAATATGGAAGATTATACTGAAGCTGCTTTTGTGTGGGTGAGAAAACAAAGGGAGGGATGGAAGGTAATACTACACCATTACAGTCCTGGCTAAATAGAAGTCACAGAGCACAATCTAGGATTCAGGTCAATGCAGGTGGTCAAGCCACGGCTGTCTCATGGGCAGTCAGCTCTGCTGAACATTTTCACCATGGTTATTGGTAGTCAAGTGTTATTGACCTAGATTTATATTAATACATTTTCTTTCTAAGATATACTGTAAATGATCTATTGTTTACTCTTAAGTGAACTTTGCAGAAGGCATGGGGAGATTATATACAAAATTTTCCTATTGAACATTGACTGTTTAACTTTATGGATATAAGGCACTCCCAGAGGAGTGGTTTTCCTTCTCCATCAAGATATATATATATATATATATGTATATATGGAATGAATCTTGGTGCTGTGTCTTGTGATATGGTATAGCAAGTTCTATAATTCCTGCCAGGGACTCTGAAGCTGCCTCCTTGACATGAATGGAAGTGTTCAGAGAGAACACCACTGTGAAAATACTGGATTGCCATCACAGACCTGGTTTTTTGGACCTAGAACTTTAACTTTGTTCTTAGAGAAAATGGTGGTTACATACAAGGGATCTCAGCAGTCCCAAGTTGAGGACACATACTGTTCCAGCATTGTAGGGACAAAGAGAAGCAATTATAGTTCCAGAAGCCATCAAATGATACCGTGAGAAAGCTGAGAGCAACCATGGGAACCCAAATAAATGTGCTGCAGGACACATTCCACAGCTGTGTCCTAGCTGCTTATTAGCTCTTTCCCCATGGTGTGAAAGAGAACAAACTAATGTGCACATCAGTCTGTTGTCTCCACTACCCAGGAGATAAACCAATTCTCTCAAGATTGCTTCCCCTCCAGCCACCAGTCCTTATTTGCCTTTGTATTGCTCATCTGGCTATTATTTATAAAGTGGCAGAGATTAGGTTTCAGAGTGAAGCTGGATTTGGTGCTGGAGGTTATGTCTACTTTTCAAAAGTAAATGTTTTTTAATAAACTCAGATAAGAGAGAATTGCTCTTGGGAGGATGCCTACTTGGTGTTTGGAAGGAGCATTCTTTCTCCACAATCTCTGATGTGGGCACCATTCTTTGGTTTGGGAGTTGGTGTTCTGTTGTTCATGAAGTCAGAAACATCAGTTTGGAGTGACTGAATATGAGCTTCTATGTCTAGAGCTAGCTAGCTGTTTTTACTTTAAAAATCTGCGTGTTGATTTAAAGAAGGATCTTGAGCAAACAACCAACAAGATCTTTAATTTTTAAACATTCATTTTAAATTATATTTTATGTTTGTTTACTTATTTATTGTGTGTTATCTATGTGTGTGTGTACATGAGACATAATGCATGTACAGAGGGTGGAAGACAGCTTGTGGGGTGGGAGTAGATTCTCTCCTTCCACTGTGTGGATTCTAGGGGTCAAATCAAGAGTTAAGCTTGATAGCAGGTGCCTTTACACACTGAGCCATCTCACAAGCCTGCCACTAGTGAGATCTTATCCTTAGATTTGTGCCATCTAATGTGGACCCAACAAGACAGAAATTTATAAATCTGTTCCTGATGTATTAGCCTACAATGGAGAGTCTCTTTATGGATTCCAGGACATTACACATAGTCCATTGTCCCAAGGACTGTTTTCTGAAATGTAGTTCTTCCTGGAAAGGTAGATAGATCGTAGTTGGAGCCAGGTAAGCTGGATCTTAGGTAATTAATCAGGCCACTGCTGCAAGATAATGGGTGAGGCACAGAAGGGTCATTTCACTGATGGTTTCTGTGTCCTCCTTTACAGCCATGGTGAAGCAGCCTTCATCTGCCTTTGCATTACAGCTCTTCTCCACTCAACATTATGTGTGCATCAACTCCACAATTATTCTTCTACAGCAAGGAACAGAATTTAGCCTCTCCATAGTGAAACCACACTCATTTTTTTTTCTAGATTTATATCCTTCGTGACTGAAAGTCCACAGCAAAGTGCAGAGACAGAGGACTGCAGAGATGGCTCAGTGGTTAAGAGCACTTGCTATTCTTTCAGAGGACCTGAGTTTGTTTCTTACATCCACTTGAATGGCCTGCTATTGCCCGAAACTACAGATCCAGGGTATTTGACATGTTCTTCTGTCCTCCCTGGGTACCTGAATATCACACACACACACACTGCTCAGACAAGAATGCTTGGTTAACCTGTTTCAATACATCTGTCTGTCAGCTTTGGGGTTACTTTCTTTTTCTTTTCTTTTCTTTCTTTATTGAAAATAGATTTTTACAAATGCATTGTGTTGTGATCATGGTTTCCTCTCTCTCACCTCCTCTCAGATCCTTCCCCAATCTCCACCCCCATCCTACTCCAAGCTTTCTTTCTCTTTCTATAGAAAACAAACAGGCAAATAAAAACAATAAATAAATAAACCAAAAAAAAAAAAAAACCAACAAAGCAAACAGAAAACAAAACAAAAAAAACCAAAACCTAAACCAAAGGAAAAGCATGAGAAGCACATACACACAGAGAGACACATGCACACACAGAAAACCCCCCAAACACAAAATTGGAAATCATACTATATAAGCACCAGTGAGGTAAAAAAATTCCTGGAAAAAGCATTATGTGGCATACACATCCAAAAAAATTTCCAAAAATATCATTGAATTTGTTTTGAGTTGGCCACCTACTGCTGGGCATGGGTCCTGCCCTTTAGTGTGGTTTATATACCCAGTTAGACTCCATTGGAAAAAACAAATTTCCCTTTGCAAATAGTTGCCAACCAGAGATAACTTCTTGGTTAGGGAACATGTCTAATTCACCATTTCAGCATTTAGACCCCATCTGGTTTGGACCTATGTAGGCTCAGTGCATGCTGCCACTGTCTCTGTGAGTTCCTTTGTATGTCAGTCCTGTTGTGTTTGGAAGGCATAGCTCCTTGGTGACTTCCATCCCCATTTGCTCTTAGAATCTTTCCTCTTCCTCTTCAGCAAAGTTACTAGATTAGTGTCTTGCTCAGCCATCACCAGAGAAGCTTCCACTTGGGCTCATTTTTAAGACCTAAGTATTAATTTTCAGACCCATAGATGGGTGTTATCTATATATGGGTATCATATGCCCATAAATTCTCACCAATGCCACCATTTTATCCCATGGGGCTATAACAAATAAAAAGGAAACAGTTCCTGTGACGTGTTAAGTGGATTTGGGACGTAGTTGCATGGTGACTCCAATGGGCCCCATATCCTGTCATTTTTATCTTCTCTCACAGTAGAGGTGATGACTATAACTATTGAGCCTATATCATAAATGCTGTTTTATCCTCTGCATTCCTTTTGTGGATCACTTGGCATGCAAGCTATAGGATACTCAATTATGCTTAAAAAGAGGACCATGGGTGGAAACTGACATCTCTAGCCAATAGCCATGCCAATATTCCACCTTAGAATGAAGACTCTAGCTTCCATCAAATCTTCAGGTGACTGGGGCACTTGATGACATTATGACTATGACCTCAGGAGACCTTATGAGCAAATAAACTGCTCCTGTATTTCTGTTCTTCAGAAATTGTGAGGCATTTGCTGCTTGAGGCTGCAACATCTTTGGATAATTTGTTATGTGTTAATAGATAATTACAGCAGTATAGAGATGTTCAATAAATCATCATAATTATTATTGTTTTTGTTAAAGTTTAGTCAGTTACATTATGTTTTAGCTTTTGAAGGTTTATTTTGGTGTTGATAAGTGCCCAGATAATCATGGACACCTGCTATACTGCTGTAGAATAGACAGTTTCTGTAAGTGGCTCATTTGTCTTAGTGTGCAGAAGTAATTTTCATCACCTTCACTTATTTTGTGATCCTTTATAGTAGTTATTTAAATAGTGCCTGCACCATTTATTTATGCCAGACCAATTGGCAAGGGGAACTTTAAGATTACTATATTAGGATGTATGTTAAAGAAAAGAGAAGGAGAAAATTGAATTCAAATACAGGTGAATCCTTTGTCCCCAGTTGTATGTTTTGAAGCCCAGTGTCTAGGTCTTGAATGAGCAAGGAGCTGGTATAAATTAAGGTCATGAAGAATTCCATTGATTTACATGTCAATCAGTAATTGAACTTTTGTAGTCATTTGGTAAATTATCTGTCTCTGAAATATAACTAGATTGCAGCATTGAAAAAATATATTATAATAATATATATGTTATATGTAATGTATATATATACATACTACACACACACACACACACATACACACACACACACACACACACACACACACACACATACACACATACAGAGCTACTTTATCCATCCTGGGAATATACATACACTGAAATACTTGAGTATAGAGGAAACTAGCCCTTGTGGTATTTCCCAGCTACATCTTTTATGTCCTTCCAGCCTGACACACAGGAATATCCCTACTAAAGAAGTCACTGCATATAATCTAAAGAACCCTGGCAAGAAAGTTAGCTTCTGATTGAATCTTCATTCTTGTCAACTATGTGGACATGAACTGATGATTTCTGTGAGCATGAGATTTCCATATGAACTTGCAGTAGGTCTCACCTCAAAGCCCTTAGGTTTAAGTATGTAAGCACATGCTTGTGTGTATTCACAAAGTGCTTGTGATGGAAAACACAATGAGAATTGACTCTGAGTCTGAATGAATGGAAAAAGACTGAAACTATCAAGAATGAAAACTTGAGCACAATCCTGTGTATATGATGAAAGATTTTCTGCTTAGTTAATTATGCAGACTTATCTACAGACTCCCCTCTGCTCCTGAGATTCCATGGATTTTGATTTATGTCTCAGTTATTATACCCATTGCCCTTTATTTGAACAGGACAACAAATCCCAGCATGGAAAAGGGGAGAGGAATGTAAAGCCCTACCCCTCACTGAGGAGCTATTGGCAATTTATAGCTGTTGGGAGAAGGAGAATCAGTTTTCTTCGAAAGTGCTGCCCCTGGTTGGTCAACCACTCTCCAGTGGAACACCATATATCCAAGAATATCTGTTTATCAGAATTGGACTTGATGGGTAAAAATAAAAAAATTGCAGGTTGAGGTAGGGAGGGGGAAGTGAGGTTAGATCTGGGAAAAATTGGAGCAAGAGGCAAATGTAATTAAAATCCATTGTATGAAACTATCAAATAAATAATTGTTTAACTCTAAATCCATATCTGTTGGACACAGACAAGATGTAGCATGTTACAAATAGACAATTCCATCTGTGACCTCCTGGCATCCCTGGCAGTCAAAATACTGGCTCATTGAAAATAATACAGAAAATTATCTTCACGTTATTGTTTAAGGTAAGGAATTAATGAATTCTGTGTTTGGGTTTGTGTCTCATCCTTGAAATAGCTCATTATATAGATGAGAAGATTTTAAAATCCAATGAAATTCCAAATCATAAACTCGTTTGCTGTCAAACCCTCCAGATGAGGAGTACTTAACCTGTAACATGCTATAGGTCTCTGGGTCGACATTAGATTCTAATAAACCTCTCCTTTGAAATGTTATTTTTATTATTATAAACATTTAAAAGACATAGTAGTAGATCTTAATGCTTTGATGAGGACTTTTATAGCACACACTTTTATACAATGCTTGTTTTAGGAATTGTTGATGCTGCTGTGATTTTTCTTGGCTCCAGAGGGCACACAGAAATGTGCTTCTGACAAATTTGAGGGTAAAGATGAACTGAAATAAATGGTTGGGAAAAAATGTGAGTGTTTGCATGGAAACATACCACTGAACTTAGTGACCTTGAAGCAAATCTAATTATGTGGGTTTCGATCAATGCAGATTAATAAGCTTTTGTAAAACATCCTTGCATGCCCTGCCATAAAGATCTTTTGGGTATTTATATTGCTCAAGGGGAAGAATTAACCCTGTAATTAACCTCCACTCTGGATTTCATTGTTACAAACACTTTTGTAGTAGTTAATGTACTGTGGGATGTCCTTCTGTATGCTCTGAATATGAGTTGCTCTCCTTGGTTGATAATAAGGCAGTCTTGGCCTATGACAAGGCAAGATAAGGTTGGGCAGTTCAATCAAACTGAGGAAAAAAGGCAGAGTAGAGGCAGATGTAAGCCAGCTGCCCAAGGAACAAGATGTTAAAGGACCTATAAGCCACAGGCGACATGGTGATGCATAGATCATTAGAAATAGATTAATTTAAATGTAAGGGCTAGTTAGTAATAAGCCTGAGCCATTGGCCTAGCATTTATAATTAGTATAAGTCTCTGTGCTGTAATTTGGGAAGTGACTGCTGGGTATAATAGGGCAGATGGGGATGAAAGCTCCACCTCTATTTACAAATGGTGCTCAACGTGGGGCACATACATTCACATAAAGCCTGAAAAAGCTTTAAAAAAAGGGGGGGGGGGACTCTAGACACACTAAAATGGAGCCAAGAGCAGCTTCATAGTTCACATCTCTCATGCAGGCTGCCATATTCGTGGTTTTCAGACTTGAGCTGCAGCATGGTAGGTTTCTGCATTCTCCAACATGGGACAAGATGAAGAGAGGCTTTTCCCAGTCACGCATTGTGCAGCAGATTTAGGGTTTTCCCTCATACAGACAAAAAGAGTTAAAAATATACAGTAAAAACAAATTCAGACAAAAAGACCTATAAATAGGTCATAGCATGTTTAAAAAATGTATGCAGGCTTGGGAGAGAGGAGAGAAAGGGTACAAACAGTCATAAATTAAAGTCACTATAAAAGGGAATAAAGTAATATAAAAAATAACCACCTAAAAATGAAAAATACACAGAGAGTCTGGATTATGTATACTATTGTGTTGTCTTTAAAAATTTTGACTACTATGAAACATTCAAGTATAAAAGCTGCTATATTAAACCAACCTATATATTTAAAAAATATCTTAACTCAAAAATTTAAGTTAAAAATGTGTCACTTTTGAGGAGAAGTTATATTATTGTTTCTACAGGAAATGAGAGACTATGGATTCATTCTGGGTTAAGAAAATCAGGTTTGATCAAGAAGACCTCTGAAAATCCTAACTGCAGACACGGAAAAAAATCAACTTAAAGTAACTACAAGACTGCATATTTTACCTGCTCAAACATAAAACAAAAAGTTATCTTTGGTTGGTTTGTGTATGACACACAATTTATTTTTATATTAACACATATATATTTTACCTTTAAAAGTTTATATATTTTCAGAACAAGGGAATCAGACACCAATAAAAATGGGTAGCCATGATCCAAAGTTTCAATATACCTCTGTTACAGTTTCCTCTGAGTTCTGCATCCAAAATAGCTTCAAGATTACTGATTGAGATTGACCAGCCGTACAGATACCCCATTCAGGACTTGACTATAATTCTAAATTTTCTCAGGGTCCCCATAAGATTACCAGTGCCCACAATCAACAGGAAGTAGTCTAGAGAACTATGCCTAAATCCCCAAAATACTGTTAATGAATGTGTGTTTTCACTTAAGGAGGGTTGGTTATAAATTGTTATTGGACAGTCAATCTCTTTCTAAAGAAGAAAGGGGATAGGATAAAAAAATGTTAAAAATAAGATAGATTACTCAATCTACTTTAATCCAACAACAACTGTTTATCTCAAAATATTTTATATTGGGATGGATTTTAATTTATTGATTAAAGTTAATTTAATTAAAGTTAATTTTTATACTGTATGTATATTTCTATTCTTGTTTAAGGTATTATGCTTATATACCATAATTACAAATTACAATTATCTATAACCCATTGATTGACCAAAACCCACCCATCCCACCTCTTGGGAATGTGGATGTTAAAATTACTTCCTGCTGTCTGGGAGTGAAAGCATCTTTAGGGAATCCTGAAAAGAAATTTTTTGAGTTAGTTGTCAAGTCCTGGACGAGTTAGCTGTATAATTTGCACAGTATAATGGGAAAGTGAAGGGCTTATCTCAAGTCCTTGCTCAAGTTGACTGTGAAGCTGGATCATCTCAGCTAGCCATCTCAAAATTGTCCTGTGCAGTTTGTAGTCCAAAGCTGATCTTTGGGTGGCTTTATCATAGTCCATGTGTAATCATTGTTGTAGGATCCCATCATCTTTTTCGAGATTTCAAAATCACTGTTAGGTGTGGTCATGGTTCTCTTCAGAATTTTTTTTTTTTGTGCCTACTTTGTGGTTTGAAGCAATATCAATTTTATCTGTGGCAGAATCATGTCTCACAGTCTTAAATTTTCAATACAACAGATTCCATTCTTCTTCACCAAGATATTCTTTGATTTAAAATCTCTGTGAGCAATAGCTGGCTTTCCTTTGGTACTAACAATCTCCATGTGAAGATGGGCAAGACCAGTGTATCCATTCAAGTAATCAAAAAGGGATCCATGCTCATGGTAATCTGACACCAGCCACAGCTGAGTCCATGTGCCATTCATTGTCTTTGTTGTCTGCTGCTATCAATCCTAGGATGTTTTCATGATGTAACATCACAGTCTGATAAATCGCTGCCTCTTGGAACCACCACTTGCCTCACCAAACTTCTCCAAACCAACCTTTGCCAATGCTTTCTTGTAACACAATGGTCTTAGCAATTGTTCTCTAGACAAACAACTGTAAACCCTTCATCCCCAGTAGCAGCATCACTGCCATCACCATCACAATAAGAAGCAGTCAGCAACTCAGAGCAGCAGCCACCAACTCAGAGAAGCAGCCACCAACTCAGAGAAGCAGCCACCGCCTCCACCGTTTGTGGTCTGGCCTGGGTTTGTGACCTAGCCTAGCCCTGACTGCAGCTTCTCCTCAGCAAACCTCCTAGGCTGGCCTCAAAATTGGGATCCTCCTGCCTCTACCTCCTTCAGCAAATCAAACCAGTGAGAGGCATCACACCCAGCTGCTTGAGCTCAGGCCTTAGTTGGGGACTGAAAGGCCACAGGCAAGCAGCTTTTTTTCATGAATTCATGCCACAAACATTGGGTGCCAAATGTAAGGTAAATTGCTAAATTGTCTTAGTAATAAAAAAAACCCAGAGCCAGACATTGGCATGAAAACTGAGAGATCAGGGAAGCAGAACAAGCCACAGCCAACCTTCCCTTGCCAACTCTTCAGATGATCTTGTTTCTTCAGACTGAAAGCCTCTGAGTCTTCACCTGAATGGATCTTAGCAGAACTGCTGCTAAAAGCTTCTAGTTTCTTGTCCTCACACCTTATATACCTTTCTGCTTCCTGCCATCACTTCCTGGGATTAAAGGCATGTGTCCTTCCCAAGCAAAGACATGAGATTTCAAGTGCTGGGATTAAAGATGTGTGCCACCATGCCTGGCTCTGTTCCCAGTGTATTGAATTCAAAGAGATCCAGGTGGAGCTCTGCCTCTCTAATGCTAGGATTAAAGGTGTGTGCTGCCATTGCCTAACCTCTGTGTTTAATATAGTGGCTGTTCTGTTCTCTGACTCCCAGATAAGTTTATTGGGGTGCACAATATATCAACCAGAGTGGCACTATTTGAAAGGATTAGAAAGTGTGTTGTTGTTGGATGAAGTGTGTCAAAGAGGTGGATTTTGAGGTTTCAAAGGCCCCAAACAGGACCAATTGCTCTTTCTGTGCCTAAAGATCAGGATGTAGAATTCTCAGCTACTCCTCCAGCACCATGTTTGCCTTCATGTCACTATGTACCCTGCCATAAAGATAATGGACTAAATTCTTCAACTGCAAATAAGCTCACAATGAAATATTTTCTTTTTTAGGAGTTGCCTGGTTATGCTGTCCCTTCACAACAACAGTGGGTAAGACATCTACTCTGCAACTGAATGACAAACTCATGTTCCTTATCTAATTATAATTTAATATCTTCATGAATTTTGTCTGCTCTTTTCTTCTCCTTTCTCTTTCTTGTGTCCGATTTTTTTTTTTTAGAAGAGTACTATTTCACTAAATCTTCAAAATTCTGTCCTAAACTATCTTTAAGGTTCAAAGAAATTTGGAGAATATTTAACACTGCTCTCCCTGCTTAGAGAAACACATGGATATGGTTCTGAAGTCTGATGGATTAAATCACATTATAAAATTAATAATATCTCGTTGCAGACATGGGTGGTGCAAAAACATTTCCACTTCATGAATGTAGACTTAATTAGAAGACTTCAATTTCTTCAGTTTATTTGTGATTGTCAAATCTATTCAAGAACAGGAGACAGCTTGAGAAGCCCACAAAAGATTCTTCATATTCTACATGATTTGGATCTTATTTATGCCCTCATCAATGATGTGCTGAAAGCATGGTCCCCAGGGTGGTGGCATTGTGAGGATTTATGGAGCCTGGTAGAGGTAGGGACTCATAAGAAGTTCTTATGTCAACTGAGAGTGCTGCTTGTGGTGATATTTTATGTGTCCCCAATAAGTTTTATCTGAGGATCAGAAGAAAAAAGTCAGCCACTATATTAGACATAGAAGTCAGGCAATGGTAGCACATGCCTTTAATCCTATCACTCGTGAGGCAAGGATCTGTCTGGATCTTTATGAGTTCAAGGCCACACTGGGTACAGAGCAAGCATAGTGGCACATGCCTTAAATTCCAACACTATTTAACCATAAAGTTGTGAAGGTCTGTACAGACAGACAGGAAGTGACAGAGCTGGGCAGGAAGAGGAAGTGATATAGCTGGATGGAGAGAGGAAATGAGTTAGCAGAACAGAAAGGAATATAGGTGTGGGTATACAGGAAGTAGGTCACTTTTGAAATTGAAGGTTGGTGAGGTAAGGTTGGCTTGTGGCTTGTCCTATTCCACTGATCTCTCAGCTTTAACGCCAATTTTTGCTCTGTGTTTCTTATTAATAAGATCATTTAGCAATTCATTTACAATTGGCACTCCAACAATAGTGGCAATAATTTACTAAAAAGCTGCTTGTGGCCTTACAGGCCCTCAGTGTAGGCCTGAGCTCTATGACTTAGGCTGGAGCTGCATGTGGTAAGATCTCCACCCCATGTGGGCTGGAGTCTCTTTGGCTTTTTTCTCTTGGTGTATGGTGGGCTCTTTCTGGATTCCCATTTCAGACCGCTACCACAGTAGGTAGCTGCATTGAAATTCCCTCAGACTTCTACTGTTCTACACAGGTGACACACATAGTAAGTCAATTAAGATATCTTAAAGGGAGAAATTAGTTAAAAGAGAAATTTTCCCCACAATAAAAAATGGGAAACATTTTTATAATGGAAAGAATTTGGTCTCTTTGATAAAACATTAGGCAGTCTGAAAATGGAACAATTAAGTGAGAGGATAATTAATGTTGATGAAATGTGTATAACATCAACTATGAATCTTTAGCTTTTGAGAATGCTAATGCAGCATGCAAAAGGGTAATCAAGCCATTAAAGGCCAGATCAGCACCCTTGGAGGATTGGATCAGGGACACAATTAATATTGAGTCTCATGACCATGATGATATGTGCATAAGAGAAGTGATTTCAAGAGCTTTGAAGAAAAGCAATAATGCCAGATGCTTTAATTGTGGTAAACAAGATCACCTAAATAGGGAATGTCAACAGGGCATTCCTAGAAACAATGTTTCTTCAAGGAACAATGGCAACAGAACACTACTCCTTTCTGGGATATGCAGAAGGTGTGGTAAAGGTAAACATTGGACTAATGAATGTAGATCAACAAGGGACAGACAAAGTGATCCTTTGCCTTTGGGAAACTCCCTGAGGAGCCTCTCGCAGGCCCCCATGGCAAATTCAGTTTAATCCTTTCCTGCCATCATAAAAGAAACCCTTTCTCAGAGCAATTAAATAGCCAAGTGCCTATTCTAATAAACCATATTGCTTGGGATGATAGAACAGCTATAACAGAGAAAATAGGAAATTCAGGAGAAACAATAAAGTGAATTTTTTGGCAAACCTATAAATGAACAAAGGCCCAAATTAAAAATATGAATAAATGACTTTTTTTCTTAAAAGGTCTTGTAGACATGGGTATGGATGTCACAATAATTGTACCAAAATTTTGGCATCCAAATTGATCTCTTAAAGAGGTAAATGTTCAGCTCTTAGAGATCAGAACATTATCTCAAATGAAACAGAGCACAAGGTGAATCCAATGTATAAGACCAGAAGGACAGAGAGGAAAATTAGAGCCATATGTGGCTAATAATTTATGGGGCCATCATCTCTTACAACAATAGTACACCCAGACTAACATTCCTACAACCTCAGAAAAAAACCCATAAACTAACATGTGTTTCTGAGAGAAATATTAGGAGGTATTACAAAGAACAGTCACCAGCCATCCAGATTGTACAAGAAGAGGGGACAACAGATGCTGATCTTTCAAAGACAGCAATAGCTCTACCTTTAAAATGGTTAACATACAAGCCTGTATGGGTTCAGCAATGGTCTTTAACAACAGAGAAACTGCAGGCTCTAGAAGAGCTTTTACAAGAGTCATTAAATGCTCAGCACATTGAAGAATCAATCAGCCCTTGGATTTCTCCTGTATTTGTTGTTAAAATGAAATCTGGTAACAGACCTAAGAGCAATTAACAAGGTAATTCAGCCAATGGACTCTCGACAAGCTGGAATTCCTTTGCCTACTAAAGGGTGGCCTCTTGTTGTGGTGGTATTGTGTTCACCAAAATATTGTGTACTCTAATAAAAATATCTGGGGTCAGAGAACAGACAGCCACTAGATACAAAGGCTAGAAAATGGTGGCACTCACACCTTTAATCCTAGCATCCCAGAGATAGAAATCCCTCTGGATCTCTGTGAGTTCAAGGCCACATTGGAAATAGCCAAGCATGGTGACACGCCTTTAATCCCAGAAAGCCAGCCTTTAATCCCAGGGAGTGGTGGTAGAAAGCAGGAAGATATATAAGGCGTGAGGGTGAGAAACTAGAAGCATTTTGGCTGGTTAGGCATTTGGCTGGTTAAGCTTCAGGCTTTCGAGCAGCAGTTCAGCTGAGAGCGATTGGGATGAGGACTCAGAGGCCTCCAGTCTGAGGAGACAAGACCAGCTAAGGAATTGGCAAGGTGAGATAGCTGTGGCTTATTCTGTCTCTCTGACCTTCCAGTATTCACCCCAATAACTGGCCTCAGGTTTGATTTTATTAATAAGAACTTTTAAGATTCCTGCTACATCTTGTAGTTATTGATTTAAAAGATTATTTCTTCTCAATACCCTTACAAGAAAAAGACAAAGAAATATTTGCATTCATGGTGCCTATTTATAATAATTCTCAGCTTGTTAAGACATATCAATGGAGGGTTCTTCCACAGGGAATGTTAAATAGCCAATCCTGTGCCACCAATATTATGTATAACAGCCATTGGTAGTATTATATAAACACCTTCTTGAATCTATAATTTATCATTACATGGATTATTGTAGCAGGAATCTTAAAAGTTCTTATTAATAAAATCAAACCTGAGGCGAGTTATTGGGGTCCATGCTGGTAGATCAGAGAGACAGAACAAGCCACAGCTATCTCACCTCGTTGGATCCTCAGCTGGTCTTGTCTCCTCAGACTGGAGGCCTCTGAGTCCTCATCCGGAATGGGTCTCAGCTGAATTACTGCTCAAAAGCCTGAATGCTTAACCAGCCAAAATGCTTCTAGTTTCTGGGCCTCACGCCTTATATATCTTTCTGCTTTCTACCACCACTCTCTGGGATTAAAGGCTGGCTTTCTGGGATTAAAGGCATGTGTCACCATGCTTGGCTTTTTCCAATGTGGCCTTGAACTCACAGAGATCCAGAGGGATTTCTATCTCTGGAATGCTAGGATTAAAGTTGTGTGCTATCACTGCCTAACTAGTGGTTTTTCTGTTCTCTGACCCCAGATAAGTTTATTAAGGTACACAATATTTTGGGGAACACAATACCACCACAGATTATATTTTACTAACTGATTGAAATGCAGATACCTTAGAAAGAATGTTTGAAGAAGTAAAGAAAATTTTGCCTTGCTGGATATTATAAATTGCTCCTGAAAAGATACAAAGAGGAGCTTCTATTGATTATTTAGGATATAAAATCGGTCTACAAAAATTGGACCTCAAAAGGTGCAAATTAGGAGAGATCAATTACAGATACTTAATGACCTTCAAAAAAGGCATTTCCTATCCATGGACTATTATTTTGGTAAAAATGATGAACTGAATAATTTGTACAAAACCTATGAAGGTGACAAGGACTTAAATAGTTCAAGAGAACTATCAGCTGAAGCTGAGAGAGAGTTGGCCTTGATGGAAAACAAAGTACAGGATGCACATGTGGATTGTGTGAATCCAAAGCTTGATTGCTTTTTGGTTATATTACCCTCTAAGCATTATTCTACAGTAATTTTAGTGCAGAGGGATGATATTATAGTGGAATGGATATTTCTACTGACTAAACAGAGTAAAAAAATAAAACTTATTTGGAAAAGTTCTCTGAGTTGATTTTGAAAGGAAAATCAAAACTTCGTCAATTAGCAGGAATAGATCTAGCAGAAATTGTAGTGCCTTTAACTAAGGATGATATTGACAAATTATGGGCAGAAAGTGAACCTTAGCAAACAGCTTGCAGTAATTTTTGGAGAGAGATTAATAGCAAATATCTCAAAATTGATAGAATTCAACTTATAAAGAGAGCTAATTGGATTCTGCCTCGCATTGTACAGGAAACACCCATATCTGGAGCCTGTACATTTTATATAGATGCAAACAAACAAGGAAAGGCAGGTTACAAATTAGAAAATTTAAGTAAAGTGGTTCAAAACCCTTATAATTTGGTTCAAAATCAGAATTATATGCTATTCTGATGGTATTAATGAATTTTTTGGCAATTCTCAACATAGCTACTGACTCTCAGTGTGCTGAAAGAGTGGTTTTATATATTCAAACTGCAGAATTTATCCCCACTGAGTCAGAAATTAACTTTGTTATTTATTCAGTTACATGATATAATCAGGAATAGGAAGCATCCCTTATATACAACTCACATTGGATCTCATAAAGGTCTGCCAGGCCCTCTAGCACAAGGTAATGACAAGGTCGATAAACTATTGATAAGAAATGTGCTGGAGGCCTCAGAATTTTATAAAAAACATCATGTCAATTGTAAAGGTTTAAAAAAGAATTTTTCCATAAGTTGGCAAAAAACCAAGGAAATTATAAGAAAATTCCCCATTTGTTCTTTTTATAATCAGACTTCACTTCCAGCAGGACGTAACCCAAAGGGTACTCAGAGGAATGAATCTGGCAGATGTATGTGTTTCACTTTGCAGATTTTGGAAAATTGAAATATGTACACCACACCATTGATACCCATTCAGGATTTCAAAGGGCAATTACTCTGAGTTCTGAAAAGACTGATTCTATAATCACTCATTTGCTAGAAATTATGGCCATCATGGGTATACTTGCACAAATTAAAACTGAAAAAACTCCAACATATATCTCTGGTAACATGAAACAATTTTTTGCTTATTACAATATAAAAAATATTACAGGTATACTACATAATCCTATAGGCCAAGCAGTTATGGAAAGATCAAATCAAACTCTAAAGGATATGCTAAATAATCAGAAAGGAGTAACATAAACCCCCAGATATAGATTACCCAATGCTCTATTGACATTGAATTATCAATGTTAATTAAAAAAGGAACAACAGCTGTGGAGAGACATTGAACAATAGAAAAAAACTATGAAATTAAATCAGCCTATGCTCTTTAAGGGCACCCTGACCTCAGAATGGAAACCAGGATATGTATTACTTTGGGGATTAGGTTTTGCTTTTGTTTCTACATGGGGAAAAAAAAAAGCTGTGGATACCATCACAATTGATAAAGATTTGATTTGAACGAGAGACCTTTTAATTAGAAGAGGTGATAGTTCATCAACCAGCATGATCATCCCATTTAAATTAACTTATACCTCTAACAAATGGTTTGCATTTAATGAGATGTAACTTGCCAAAAGGGAACCTCCCCAAAGTTAAGCTTGGGGAAGTGTTTCTGTTTTTGTCTTTCAGGAAAATGAAGGCTAAGGAATCCAAAGAACACTGGACAAATGAGACATCTGAAGAAAAAGGACAAATCATCCAAGAAAAAAATGTCCCAAGAAAAACAGGAAATTTGCCTATTAGTATATCACATATAAAATTTCATAAATCTTCCTAAATGTTTGTTTCTGCTCTTCTCTACAGACATATAACACAAATGGTCTTTTTGTAGTCCCAGTTCATTTAAAAATTAAAGTGGGCTTTGGAGTTTGAAAGTGGCTCTCTCCTTCTCCAAATCCTACCATGCTTGTTAAAAGAAAATACAGTATTACTGTATTATGTCAAAAGAGCCACCTGATATGGGACAGAAGAAAACCAAATTTAAGGGACTATTCTATTGCACTAATTTCATAATTATTTGGTTTTATTTTGATTCTTTAAACTTTTCTTAAGGTATAAATTTTACATCACAATTTATAAGATTACATATGTATATTAAACTTTCATTGTGATATTAATGGTCATATAGAGTATTAACTAATTCTAGGAAAAAAGGCTTCATTTAGCTGTCTATAGATGTTTTTGTGTTTGAGTCTGTATCAGTTTTCTGCAGGGAAATGATTCCAGGTCTCACAGCAAATTTGAAGTCTCCAAAAAGATGATGGGGCCCCACATCCATGATTATAACTAAGCTGACAAGCATCATTAAAAGATCAGCTTTGGACTCCAAACTGCTCAGGACAATTTTGAGATGACTAGCTGAGATGACCCAGCTTCACAGACTACTCAAATAAGGACTTGAGATAAGCTCTGCATGTTTGCATTATGCTGAGACTGGACAACAACTGATAAAGTTTCCTCTCCCAGGACTTGACATTTAACTAAAAATTTTCATTTCAGGATCCCCTAAAGATGCCTTCACCCTCAAACATCAGGAAGCAAATTTATGAACATGACACCCATATTCCCAATAGGTAGAGTAGGTGGGTTTTGGTCATTCAATGTGTTTTTTGTAATTTTCATGGTTTAGGATGGTTGATTACAAGTTGTTATTGTTAATGGTCAGGAAAAATACTAAACAAACTAGATTAGATTTAAGGTTCTTGTTTGAAAAAAAGAAAAAGAAAAAAGTGGATATAAATAAGAGGTAGATTATTGAATCTACTCTGAAAAAATGATATAGAATTGATAGAATAAGGGTAGATTATTGAGTCTACTCTGAAAAAAAAGAGGGACTATAGATATGATATAGATAAAAATGTAGATTATTGAATCTACTTTTAAAAGGCAACTACTAGTTTTGAATATTTCACATTGGATTTGATTTTTGTATACACATTATGCATATTGCTACAAACTTGAGATTGATTTCTATAGATAAAATAAAAAGGTAGATGATTGAATCTACTCTTAGAAGGTAACTACTACTTTTAAATATTTTATATTGGATTGGATTTTTATATATTAATACAAATTTGAGATTGATTTTGTTAGAAAATTCTGTACACATATTTCTAATCCTGTTCAAGATATTGTACCTATATAGTTCATTTAACAATGTAATGCAATTTGCTAATTCTTGAAAGTTATTATTACTATTAAGATATAAAGATATGAAAGTTAGTAGTTAGTCATTATAATCAAACTTGTAGTCATATTAGGTATGTTTTCAAGGTCCAGCAAAGATTATATATTAGATATATCTTCAAAACCTTCAGAGAGCTACAGAATATGGCATTTAAGATGTTTTAATAGCATAGTTTTTTTCTTTTTTTTTATGACTATGAGACATGTTTGCTCCTGGCAGCACCAATCTATTTCAGAGAAAATGATGATTGTTGAAGAAACTCCACATGGAGTTAACTTTCACTGTGGGAAAAGTTAGCCACTGGGCAAGAAAGTGTCCTCACATTGACTGCTGACAGTATGTTATCCAAATAGACAAGCAGGACACAAAACAAAGGACTGATGATCCTTGCCAAGACAAGTGTGGTTGTAACTTTGGCAATAGGCATCCTCTGAGGCCAGGGCAATATGTCACCATCGCTGAAATGGCTTTGCAATCCAGAAAAGGTCCAGGGCCCCTTCCTTTGAAAGCAGCTGAGCAGGCAGTGGGCTGATGGCTCCTGGTGTGCAGTGGAACAGTGGCTGGAACAGTTATTCTTGGAGGAGTAACTAGGCTGATGGGGTCTGGTCTCTCAATGATAGACTGGCATTTAATAAAGGAGATGTAGCCACCCACAAGCCAAGAAGAATGGGAAGCCAAATTTCAAAAATACCATTTTAAATTTTCAGAATTTAAAATCCTGAATCATGATATGATACTGGCAGAATTCAAGTTTATCTGGTACATGGAATACTTGCATCAAATTTGGGGTCAAGCTGTAGTCCTTGTGTACATCCTGCTTCACAAATGAGTCTGTCAGATACACTAAGCCTGTAGGCTGAAGATGATGCCCCAACATTGCAGAGAAACCTTGGGTGACTGACTCTCCAGGCAGCTGGATGTGTCTATCATAACTCACATCTTTTTTTAAAAGTCGCTTGATTGCACTTCCTGTTTTATTAGGTCTCTGAGGGAGTTGAAGATTAGATAGTTGTAGTTACTGTTTTCCTTGTTAACAATTTTTAGAAAAGAAACTCACTTAGAGGTGTAATGTGCATAAATTTGAAAGACATAAAAGACAGTTTTCTGTTGGTAATACAAGATAGAATATAAAGTGAATTAGGTACATTTTGGACTTACCAAAATAGAATAGATAATGAAGTATTTTCTCTGAATTTGTCAAATGCAAATGGACTAGACATTGTTGATATATTTATTTTTATTATAACTTTTTTTTAATTTTTATTAGACAAAGAAAGGGAAAATGTGGTGATATTTTATGTGTCCCCAATAAATTTTATCTGAGGATCAGAAGAAAAAGTCAGCCACTATATTAGACATAGAAGTCAGGCAATGGTAGCACATGCCTTTAATCCTATCACTTGTGAAGCAGGGATCTGTCTGGATCTTTGTGAGTTCAAGGCCACACTGGGAACAGAGCAAGCATAGTGGCACATGCTTTAAATTCCAACACTATTTAACCATAAAGTTGTGGAGGTCTGTACAGACAGACAGGAAGTGACAGAGCTGGGCAGGAAGAGGAAGTGATATAGCTGGATTGAGAGAGGAAATGAGTTAGCAGAACAGAAAGAAATATAGGCATGGATATATAGGAAGTAAGTCTCTTTTGAGACTGAAGGTTGGTGAGGTGAGGTTGGCTTGTGAATTGTCCTGTTCCTTTTATTTCTCAGCTTTAACCCCAATTTCTGGCTCTGTGTTTTTTGTTAGTAAGGCTGCTTAGCAATTCATCTACAGCTGCCCTTGGAAGGGATGCAGTGATTTCTCAAGGAAATCCTTCATAGTTCTCAAGAGGGCTGCTGTAACTCTGACTCTGGCACACTAGCTCTTTCACTGCCTTTTCAAAGTGTGATTCCTTTCATATCTCTCTACCTCACCATCTGCCAATGGCCATGGAGTTCTTACCAGAGCCAGTACTGTGCTGCTTCATGTTTAGTCTCCAAAACTGCAATCTAACTAGACTGCTGTAGAATAACTTTCTGTATGTTGTGAATATGTGTTGCTATGATTAGGTAATGAAGAAGCTACTATGGCCTATGGCAAGTCAGGTTATAGCCAAGCAGCAAATCCAAGAGAGAGAGACAGGAAGAAGAAAGGCAGACACCAGCCTGCCTCCCAAGGAGCAACATGCCAACAGACCAGTAATGCCATGGCCATGTGGCAATGCATAAATTAATAGAAATGGAATAATTTAAGATGAAAGAGCTAGCTAGCAAGAATTCTTAGCCATAGCCCATATAGTTTCTAATTAATATTAAGCCTTTGAGTGATTATTTTATAAGTAGTTGCAGGAATGCAGGTGAGAGAGATTTGTTCCTACACAGGCTGGTCAGGACACAGGAAATCTTTCAACTGCATTTGGCAAACCAACTTGGGGTACTGGAATTTTCATAGGCCTTAAAGAGTTTAAGAAGGGCTTCTAATCCGGGCAGCAGTGGAGCATGCCTTTAGTCCCAGCACTCAGGATACAGAGCCAGGAGGATCTCTGTGAGTTTGAGGCCAGTCTTGTTTACAGAATGAGATTTAGGACAGGCACCAAATCTATGGAGAAAACCTGTCTGGAAAAAACAAAGGGGGGGGGGCTTCTAAACCTGCAACAGTGAAGTCAAAAACAGCTTCCTACTTCTGTTTCTCATGTGGGCCATGGTACAGAGATGCTGCATGTGGGCTTGAGCACAACATGGTGGATTCCCAACTTGGTACACAGAGGTGTCTCCACGCTGCACAGCATGATGCATGGCAGATTTAGTTTTTCTCATACAGACAAAAAAAAAATGGTTTGTGGGCCAACTGCATGTTACCTAGTAGCAGCATGGACCCCAGAGTTGGCAAGGTAAGTGTGACTCTCTTGGGTACCTCTGCCATGTTGGGAAGCCAAAAGTGGTGGAGTCAGCAGCCAAGGACCCTGCGTTAGTCCTAGCCATGCAGTTTAGCAATTTAAAATCTCTCCTGGACAGAGAAGGATTACAGATTCACAATATGACAGATTCAGATTTAATAAAAATCTAAATGGTTTATAGTGTGTGTAAAAAGGTACATAGGCTTGAGAGATAGAAGAGAAAGGGTACAGATAGTCATAAAAATAAAACAAAGTCTTAAAAATATATAAAGAATATAATAGGCCATGTAAAGATGGAAATTACACTGTCTTTGGGATTTTTAACTGGAGAGACATTTGATTATAAAGGCTGCTATATGTATATATATGGTTTCTTGACTTCAAAATTTGGGTCTAAGGATATATGGCTTTGGAAAGGAGGCTCTACTTTTGTTTCCACAGGAAAGATGTTCCAGGTTAAGATGGATCAGATTTGATCAAGTGAGACCTCCTGAACCTTGACAGATGGTATCTATCACCAAAGTTTATAGATGGTATTCTGCTGTGGATATTGTTCTATATAAATAAAACACTGATGGCCAGTGACCAGGCAGGAAGTAGGTTGCCAGGCAGGAAGTAGGTGGGACAAGGAGAGAGGAGAATTCTGGGAAGCGGAAGGCTGAGGAGGGGGACGCTGCAGCCACTGCCAGGACAAGCAGCATGTAAAGATGCCGGTAAGCCACCAGCCACGTGGCAAGGTATAGATTTATAAAAATGGGTTAATTTAAGATAAAAGAACAGTTAGCAAGAAGCCTGCCACGGCCATACAGTTTATAAGTGATATAAGCGTCTGAGTGATTATTTTATCCTTGGATTGTGGGACTGCGGGGCTTGGTGGAACCTGGAGAGAAGCCCTCCAGCAACAAATGGCGCCCAACGGCTCAAGTTTCCACCTTAAACCTGAGAATATTTAATAACCAATTCTAAACAGAGCCAAAACCAGGTTCCTGCTTCTCGTCTCATATGGGCAGCTAGATGCCACAAAACACAGGTTTGAACACTGGCGGGTTCCTGGCATCCCCAACCAGCAGGAAGTAGTATGAGAAACTATGCCCAATTTCACCAAAGATTGTTTATAAATGTTTATTTTTATTAAAATGGGGATATGATATAGATATGACAGAATAAAAGGGTAGATTATTGAATCTACTTTTAAAGAGCAACACATTTAAAATGTTTTACACTGCTATGGATTTTAGTTTTATTTTATTGATAAAAATTTTAAGTTAATTTTGTTGTACTGTATATGTTTCTATTATTGTTTAAGGTATTATGTTTATGCAACTTATTTAAAATTATAATGCATAATTAAGAAATAGAGATTAGTAATTAGTCATCTGTGATAATTACACTTATACTCATATCAGTTAAATTTTCTTGGTATATACAGATATATTTCAATTAGGTAGGCAATCTTCAAACACTTCAAATATGGCATTTAAAATGTTTTAAAAACTTAGACTTTTCTGGACAATGAGACATGTCTGCTTCTTGCAGCACCAAATACTTCAAAGAGGATGATGGTCATGAAAGAGACTCCATATGTAGTTTGCTTTCTTTATGGTAAAAATAGCCATTAAGGCAAGAAATTGCTCTTGCCTGCACTGCTTGATATGTTGTATAAACTGATCATATAGGACCCATAGGAAAATGACCACTGAACTTTGCAAGGCGAAATGGTCCTTCAGGTTCCTGCTTTTCAGAGGACACTGCCAGACATTCTACAGGACACAGGGAAAAGCAATTGGGATACTCTAGGCCTATAGGCTGCAGATAGATGCCCCAACATTGCAAAAAAACTTTGGGTGACAGTCCAGGCAGCCAGCTGTCTCTGTCATTTCCAGAATTTTGGAATTTGCATACAATGCATTTCCTGTTTATTTAGGTAATAAATGTCTTTGATGGAGTTGAAGCCTAGATAGTTATAACTATAATTTTTCTTAATTATGATAAAAGATAAATTATATATAAAACTTTAGACTCACAAATGTAGGACGGATGATAAAATCTTTTCTTTAAATTTGCCAAATACAAATAGACTAGATATTGTAACTGTAATTTTTGCTTGATAACTGTTCTATTATATGTAATTTTATTATGTTAAAGTTAAAACCTTCCTTTTTAATTAGACAGAAAAGGCCAAGTGCTGTGGGATGTCTTTCTGTATGCTGTGAATATGTATTAATATATGATTGGTTAATCATAAGCTGCTCTGGCCTATGGCAAGTCAGGTTATAGCCAGGCAAGAAATCCAAGAGAGAGAGAGAGACAGGAAGAAGAAAAACAGACACCAGCCTGCTGCCCAAGGAGCAACATGCCTGCAGACCAGTAATGCCATGGCCATGTGGCAATACATAGATTAATAGAAATGGAATAATTTAAGATGAAAGAGCTAGCTAGCAAGAATTCTTAGCCATAGGCCATACGGTTTGTAATTAATATTAAGCCTCTGTGTGATTGTTTTATAAAAGTTTGCTGGGCTGCAGGTGAGAGAGATTTGTCCCCACAGGGGGCCAGGTTGGACACAGGAAATCCTTCGACTACTCAGACCTCCATTTTTTTAAGAGTGAGCTTGCCCTTAGTATTTTGTCATAGCAAGAAAAAAATCAATCAATACACACCTAAACAGTTTGGTCAATGATGTGCTTCAGTGTTGTTTAGACCATGGAAAAT
This sequence comes from Peromyscus leucopus, assembly GCF_004664715.2. Lineage (NCBI taxonomy): Eukaryota > Metazoa > Chordata > Mammalia > Rodentia > Cricetidae > Peromyscus > Peromyscus leucopus. The sequence goes on from NC_051070.1 coordinate 99,722,176, forward strand.
TCTGGTCCCTTCATTTTCTATTAAATTTTACATTAAAAGGTACTTAACTCTTTGTATCTCAGCTCTCTTATTACTAACATTGTGGAAACAACAATGTTACTTTTATAGATATTTATAAGAATTCAGTGAAATAATAAAAGATTTTTAAAGATTGGTATATTAGGAACCTATTGATGTGATGGTTCATACAGATTTATCTTAGTTCTTGACATTTGTGTAGAATTTATTTTATTTTATATAACAGTTTAGTGACTCTTAAAGTACAACTTAGAGTGAATACCTCTTTTAAAGCATGGCATGAAACTTAAAAATCATAAAAGAATGACTGCTAAATTTTCTTCATTCATATTCATATTTATGAACAAGAATCAACCTCAAAAGCAATGTTAGAAGACAAGTGGCAGAGTAGGTGGAAAATTGCTATTCACAGGAGAAAGACCCTCTTCTAAAAATATAGAAATATATATTTATGTAAGTATATAATTTTATATAAATTATATACAATTTTGTTACATATTTACATATTATTATAAATATATATAAATGTATAAAATGTATTTATAAATAGATTAACCCAATAGAAAAATGGCAAGGCCTTAAATACTTCTGAAACATACATGTACACAGATACACCCATCCACCCCTCCTACCTATACATACATATACACCAACTCATGCACATATACACATACAAACACACAGTTTTGCACATCTAATTCACCCATGTTTACACACACATACACGAACACATATAAACATACTTACATACATATTTACATGCAAACATACATACAATTACACATACACATAATTATGCACACACACATTCATGTACACACACTACACCTTTATACATACATGCAGACACATACATATATGCACATACTCATACAGTAGCACACATAAACATACATGTACACATATTCACATGCAAGCACACAATACATATGCACACATACACCTACACCTATACATACATATGAACATACATATGAATAGATACACATGTGGACACATATAAATTTATATAGACCTACATATACCAATTTATACATGCTGAGGATGTCTTTCTGTATGCTGTAAATGTGTTTCTCTGATTGGTTGATAAATAAAGTTCTGATTGGCCAGTAGCCAGGCAGGAAGTATAGTATAGGTGGGATAAGCAGAGAGGAGAATTCTGGGCAGAGGAAGGCTGAATCAGAAGTCACCAGCCAGACACAGAGAAGGCAAGATGTAAAAGTACCAGTAAGCCACAAGCCACATGACAACTTATAGATTAATAGAAATGGATTAATTTAAGATATAAGAACTAGATAGCAAGAAGCCTGCCACGGTCATACAGTTTATAAGTAATATAAGTCTCTGTGTTTTTGCTTGGGTCTGAGCAGTTGCAGGAGTTGAGGAAAACCTCAACTACACACACACACATGCATATACATACACCCATGATACACATATGGAAACACAAACACACACACACATGCATACACACACATCGGCAATCTTCAAATGAAAAATCTTGAGATCTTGAGACATTCCCTTTCCCTGTATATTTGGCAAATATTAAAATATAATAGTAAGTGGGAACTTACAAGGAAATAGGAATATTAATATACTACTTGTAGAGGATAAACTAATGCAATTTTTTTGGACTCTAACCTATGAACTTGGATAGAAAAATTTTAAAGTACATGCTATTCACATCAGAATGTCTCCTAACTCTGTATCTACTGATATATTATGCACATACTCAAAAATATGCTGGAGTGTCACCAGAGGTTACCAGTACACACACTACTTGTGCAGAGGACCTGAGTTTGTTTCTTTGTGCCCATGTCAGGCACCTCACCTCTGTATAAATCCAGGGGATCCAATACCTTTTTCTAGCTTCCATAGGCACCTGCACTCATGAACATAACCCCACCCAGACACACAGAGACATACACACATGATTAAAAGACAAAGCAAAACAAACCACTCAAGACTTACATGTGAGCAAGTTGTACTGTCCTTTTAAGCTCTCAGAAGCACCGGGAATAGAATATAAAAGACTCTGAAATATACTTCAGGTGGAAATTGGCAAGACTACATGCTTTCTACCAAAAAGAAAGGAAAGGACACATTCACTAGAAGATCCTCTCCTTTCCTATCCAGGCAGGTTCCATGGAACAGGATGCACCACATTCCAAAAAGTGAAATGTTATTGGAGTTGTTAGTGTTAAAGCTTGGGCCTCGGAAGCCCTAGCAAGATAGGCTTGGCTAACAACCTCAATAGGCCAATTAAAAAACAGTAGGTAAAAGCAGATAAAGCATTGCTGGTGGTCTGAATCTTGGCCTAGGTTTGGTCTCTTATTCAAAGAATTTAGCTCACATAGGAGTGCAGAAGAAGCAGGTAACTATAGCAGGCTTTCTTGTAGTGCCAGCCCCCAAATCATGACATGGAGACTTATTATTATTTATGAACACTCAGCCTTATCTGATACTTGTTCCACTATCTCTTCTAACTTAATTTAGCTGGTTTCTCTCTATCTACATTTTCATTCAGGGCCTTTTACCTTTTTTTCATTCTGTATATATTACTTTCCTGCATCCTCTGTGTCTGTTTGGCAGCTGCCTGGTTGGCTGGCTGGTTCTGGGTGCCTCTCTCTCTTTCTCTCTGGAGCCTAGATTCTGCCTCCTACTTATTCTTTCTGCCTATCACCCCTGCCTATCACTCTACCACCTAGCTATTGGCCATTAAGCTTTTCATTAGACCAATCAGGTGCCTTAGGCAGGCAAGGTTAAACAAATGCAACACATCTTTACATAGTTTAAAAAAAATGCAGCAGTTAGGGACCCTAAAATAGCATTTAGGAATATGATAGAAGTTATTAAAGAAGAAAGGAGAAAAATCCACTAAAGAAACATGTGAAAAAATAAACAGTAGAAGGAAATGAATAAAATATTCAAGAACTGAAAGTGATAATGGAATCAATAAAGAAAACTCAAACAGAGGAAAACATTGAAATGAAAAATTTAGAAATTAAACAGGGGCCTCAAAGACAAACCTCACCAACATGATACAAGAGATGGGAGAGAGAACCTCAGGAATTGAAGATAAGATGGAAGAAACAGATACCTTGGTTAAAGAAAATGCCAAATCTAAAAAACACATGACACAAAAAATCCAGGAAATCCAGGACTCTATAAAAAGACCAAAGTTTATGAATAATAGTAATAGAGGAAGAAAAGGAAACCCAAGTCAATGGCACAGAAAATATCTTTAACAAAATCATAGAAGAAAATTTCCCTTACCTAAAAAAGGAGGTACCTATCAAGGTACAAGAAACATACAGAGCACCAAGCATACTGGACCAGAACAGAAAGTCCTCTTGGCATACAATAATCAAAATGCTAAATGTATGAAACAAAGATAGATTATTAAAAACTGCAAGGGAAAATGACCAAGTAACATAAAGACAGATCTATTAGAACAACCTGACTTCTCAATGGAATCTATCAAAGCCAGAAGGGCCTGGACAGATGTTCTACAAACTCCAAGAGGCCATAGATGCCAGTAAGACTACTATACCCAGTGAAACTTTCAATCACTATAGGTGGAGAAAATAAGACATTCCATGATAAAACCAAGTTTAAGCATTTTTCATCTACAAATCTAGATCTCCAGAAGGTGCTATAAGGAAAACTCTAAACTAAAATGTTAACTACATCCAAGAAAACATGATAAAAAATAAATAATTTCAGAACAGAAATCAAAAATGAGGGAAAAGAAAACCACATCATGACAAAAAATAGCAATCAGTAAGTACTGCTCATTGATATTCTTGATGTTAGTGGTCTCAATTCCTCTCCCCCACCCCCCCTAAAGACACAGACTATGAGAATGGATGCAAAAACAGGATCCTTCCTTCTGCTGCATTCAGGAAACACACCCTTAACATCCAGGGTAGATATCACCTCAGGATAAAAGGATAAAAAATTGTATATTCCAAGCAAATGAACATAAAAAACAAGACGGTATAGCCATTTTTATATCTGACAAATTAGAATTCAAACCAAAAGTAATCAGAAGAGACAGAGAAGGTCATTCCATACACTTCAAAGAAAAATCCACCAATAGGACTTCTCAATTCTCAACATCAATGCATCAAAATAAGGGCACTCAATGTTGTGAAAGAAACACTACTACAGCTTATTTCACATATTGACCCTCACACACTGATAGTGAGAGACTTCAATACTCTACTATTACCAATAGACTGGTCAGCCAGACAAAAGCCAAGAAAAGAAATGTTGTAGCTAACTGACATTATAAAACAAATGTACCTAACAGATATTTATAGAACATTTCATCTAAACACTAAAGTACACACCTTCTTCTCAGCAGCTCATAGAACTTTCTCCAAATTGACCACATACTCAGACACAAAGCAAGTCTCAACAGACACAAGAAAATTAAAATAACCCCTCAAACCTATCTGACAACCATGGATTAAATGTGGCAATCATCAAAAACAGAAATAATAGAAAGCTTACAAACTCATGGAAACCGAACTAACTGTTCATTCCTGAGTGAAAAATGGATCAAAATAGTAAGTAAGAAAGAAATTAAAGACTTTCTAGAATTTAATGAAAATGAATACCCATTGTGTTCAAACTTATGGAACATGGTGAAGGCAGTTCTAAGAGGCAAGTCCATAGCACAAAGTTTCTACATAAAACAAACAAATAAGTAAATGCAGCAACCTTAGGCTAGTAACTTAACAGCATAGTTGAAAGCACTACATCAGAAAGAAGAAATCACACTGTAAAGGAGTAGACAGCTAGAAATAATTGAACTTAGAACTAAAATAAATAAAATAGAAACATCATTAATAACAAATCAATACAAAGAATCAATGAAACAAAGAGTTTGTTCTTTATAAAAATAGTTAATATTGACAAATCCTTAGCCAAATTAATGAAAAGTTGGAAAGAAAAGATCAAAAGTACCAAAATTAGAGATGAAAATGGGCACATAACAAAAGACAATAAGGAAATTCAGAGATTCTCAAGGACATACTTTAAAAGCTGTACCCCACCAAACTGGAAAAAAATCTAAAAGAAATAGATAACTTTCTCAATATATACCACTTGCCAAAGTTAAATCAAGATCAGATAAGCAATTTAAAATGACCTATAACCTCCAGTGAAATAGAAGCATCCATTAAAAATCTACTAAGAAAAAAGAAAGAAAACAGAAAAAGAAAAAGAAAAGAAAAAGCAAGGGGCCAAATGGATTTAGCACAGAATTCTACCAGACTTTCAAGGAAGAGTTAATGCTAATACTCCTGAAATTATTCTACAAAATAGAAACTCAAAGACTATTGCCCAATTTGTTTAATGAGACCACACTTATTCTGATACCTAAACCACATAACGACCCAACAAAAAAAAAAAAAGAAAATTAAAAACAATTTCCTGACCCCCCTCCTCACTGCTGGCCATCTGCCTCCAAGCTTTGGCCAACTTGAGCTGCTCAGGTGCAGGCCATACCACTCAGAAGAACAGGTGCGGGACCTGCCTGGCTGCTGAAGTGCCCCACTCCCCAGATTCAGTTCCCGAAGCCCCACTTCAATGCAACTTCCAGTCTTGCCCCACCACTGTCCCCTCCTGCTGCCGCACCACAGGCCAAAAGTGCCTCCAGAAGTCTAGTCCCCAAATTGGAAAGCGATTCCCTACAGGATGAGAGGTCAGGCTGGCCACCAGAATTCCAGGCCACAAAGAACCAAAGATGAAATGGAAACCAAGGAACACCCATCCAGCAAAAACAAACTCAGATGTCAGCACCTAGACCTATTATCATCCAAAACTCATATGCCTAAATGCCAGAGTAAGAACACAATCAACAACAGCCAGGGAAATACGGCATCACCAGAACCCAGCTATGCTACAACAACAAGAACTGAATATTCCAACTCAGCTGAAGCACAAGAAAACAACCTTAAAGCCAACTTTATGATGATGTATAGGTCCTTACAGAGGAAATGAAAAATCACTTAAAGAAATCAAGGAAAAGACAAATTAAAAATTGGAGGAAATCAATAAATCCCTTAAAGAATGCCCAGGAATCCATGAAAACAAATAAACAAACAAACAGAAAACAGTGAAGGAAACTTTAAGACCTGAAAGTGCAAATAGAAGCAATAAAGAAAACACAAATTGGAAAAATCTAGGTAAGTGAGGTGAAGCTATAGACACAAGCATCAGCAACAGAGTACAAGTGACAGAAGAGATAAATTCAGACAGTGAAGATGCAATAGAAGAAACAGATACATTGGTCAATGAAAAAGTTAAATCTAAACATTTCTAACACAAAACATCCAGGAAATCTGGAACACTACAAAAAGACCAAACCTAAGGATAATAGGAATAGAAGAAGAGGAAGAATCCCAGCTCAAAAATCCAGAAAATATATTTTACAAAATCATAGAAGAATATTTTCCTAATCTAAAGAAGGACATGCCTATAAAGGTACAAGAAGCATTCAGAACATCAAATAGGTTGGACTAGAAAAGAAAGTCCCCGTGATACATAATAATCAAAACACCAAACATACAGAACAGAGAAGGAATATTAAAAGTTGCAAGGGAAAAGGCCAACTAACATGTAAAGGCAGACCCATTAGCATTACACCTGATTTCTCAATGGAGACTCTCATGTCTTGCACACTCTTCAAGACCACAGATGCCAGCCCAAACAACTACACTGAGCAAAACTTTCAGTCATTATAGATGGAGAAAACAAGATATTTTGTTGCAGTGTTGTGCCCCTTTATCAAGACCCCCAAAGATCACCAAGGAGCCAGTTTCCAATGCAAGCACATCAGGGTCCTTTTATTGTCAGGTTCAAACCTGGGCCACTACCAGGTAGATGGGGGGAATGTGGCAGCTGTGGGCCCAGGTGTAAAGAACTTTTATAGGTAAAAACTGCAAGCCAGGAATTACATGCTTTGGCAACTTGGGATTGGGTAGAAGGGATATGGGGCAAGGTGATTTTTTGAAACCATTGGTCTCGACTTTAGGCATGAAACCACCTTTGAAACTATTGGGTTGGACTTTTTGGTGGAGAACCACAACTTGCTGAGCAGGATTATATGGGTTGCTCAGCAGGATTATCTAGATATCTTCAAGGGCCATAAATTGCAGACAAAATGTCTACAGGAGCATACTACCCTGTATCTGTTTGACTGGTCATGGCACATTCCTTAGGTCTTTTCCTGGAACTGAATATAGCAGGTGGTCTAAGATGGTGGCCTTCCCCTAAGATGGAGTCTGTATTGCCTTTACAGCAGAATATTATTTTAAGGTGTGTTACTTGTTTATGCTCTGGAACATGTCTTTAATGATGCAAAGATGTGTTTGATTAACTAAAATTCACCTGCAGTCAGGAGACTGAGCCAGCAACTAGTTGACCGGAAGTGATAGTGAGGAGCCAAGTGAAAAGGGGTTTATAATGAGGGGTGGGGAGAAGCACAAAGGCTTTTTGGAAGATGTGAGCAAGGAGAGGAGGTGAGCTACTTGCTATTCAGCCTCTCTGAAGAGCAGAATTCCACCTTAACCTTTGAATCTTGAGTTCTTCAGAGGAACAGAGATTTAGATGTATTCCCTTAGTAGCTTTGAAAGAACCAGTGCCTGAGGAAATAGAATCCTCTCCGGTTATGGCCCTTGGGGCCTAACTGCTGCTGGTATCGGTCGTGTTGCAGTTGTTGATATGGACAGCCATGGCTTAAAAGGCAGCAACAATTAAATAAAAGGACAGCAATTGGTGCACCAATGGGTGGTAGAACCACATGAAAAGAAGGGTCATGCCCGCCGGCTCGGCTGTGTCTGCTGTCTGAAATTCTCCATGTTAGCAGTTGGCTGTTGCTTGCCCGGAGAAGTTAACAGAATTGGTAAGGGACTTGGGAAATCTTTTAGGAGAGCAGGAGAAAATGAAATAATATTGAAAAGAGATTGTTTTCTATGTTAAGAATGGGAGACATAACAATGCAGGGTGCTAGGGCTCTCTATACTGCTACCTTAGAAGGCTTGAAGTTAGAAGCAGAATATGGGAAGATTGATGATTTAAATTACATTGGTACAATACTAATCATTTTTGGTGAGGGTCAGTATGCTGATTTGCAAAGACAGTATATGTTGGATGATAACACCCTGATTCTACATCATATAGCAGCTTTGAAAGCTTTGGACAGGGTTGAAGAATCAGGGAAGAGGAGTGAATAATTTACTAAAATTATACAAGGCCTGAAAGGAGCTTTCACTGATTTTTTGCACAGATTAACACCAGCTGTTAATAGAATGATATCTGATCCATATGCTAGACAAATATTAATTGAATATTTGACTTTTGAAAATGCTCATGTAGAATATAAGAGGGTGATTAGGCCTTTAAAGGCAAGATCAGCATCCATAGAAGAATGGATCAGACAAACAACTGGTATTGGCTCCCATACTTCTTTTTTTTTTTTCCATCACAGGCAATTTATTTTGTTCTATTCATTCACAGTTAATACAGAAAATACTTGGAAACATTTCCATATAATGTTTGACATATTTCCATAAATGTTTCCATATAATGGATCAGACAAACAACTGGTATTGGCTCCCATACTTCTAATGATGATACTTGGATAGGAGCATTGCTTTCAAAAATATGAAAAAAAAAATCAAAATGTTAGGTGTTTTAATTGTGGCAGACAAGTTCATCTGAAAAGAAAGTGTAGGCAAATTGTTCCTAGAAATAATGTTTAGTATAGAAATAATTCAAATAGAAGGCCCCAGCCTTTTTGAGTATGCAGAAGTGTGGTTAAGGCCGGCATTAGACTAATGAATATAGATCAATAAGGGACAGGCAAGGTAACCCTTTGCCACTGGGAAACATCTGGCAGGGTGTCTCACAGGCCCTAGTGTCAAATGCAGTTCAATAATTTCTTACCAGCATTGGGGAAAACCCTCCACAAAACAATTAAATAATATTATGCCTGTTGTTAAAAACCCTATGGCTATAGATGCCAGAACAACTTTAGAAAATAAAACAAACTTTTCAGGGGAAACCATAAAGCAAATATTCTGGCAAACTTCTATAAATGATCAAAAGCCAAAGTTAAAAGTACAAATAAACAGCATAGAACTTGAGGGTTTGGCAGACATAGTGCACCAAACACCGTGCACCAGACAATAATTGCACCAAAATCATGGCATCCAGGTTGGCCTTTTCAGGAAATAAATGTTCAGCTTTTAGGGATTGGCAGTATCTCTCTAGTAAAACAGAGTACAAGATGGGTTGGTGTACAGGGCCAGAAGGACAGATAGGAAAATTGAAACTATATGTAGCTAACATAACAATAGATTTATGGGGATGTGATTCATTGCAGCATTGGAAAACACAGGTTAACATTCCTTTTATCTCAGAAACAAACTATAGAATAAAGAATGCTTATGAGAGAAATATCAAGAGATACTATCAAGGACAGTCACATACTCGATTACAAAGCAAGTCTTAAAACATACAAGAAAATTGAAATAATCCCCTGTATCCTCTCAGACCACCATAGGTTAAAGCTGGATTTCAATAACAACAGTAATAGAAAGCCTACAAACTCATAGGAACTGAAAAATGGAAAAACTCCCTACTGAATGACCACAAGAAAGAAATTAAAGACTTCCTAGAATTTAATGAAAGTGAATGCACAATATACCCAAACTCATGGGACACAGTGTAAGTAGTGCTAGGAGGCAAGTTCATATCATTAAGTGGATACAAAAAGGAATAGGAGAGATATCATGTTAGCAACTGAACAGCACACCTGAAAGATCTAGAACAAAAAGAAGTAAGCACACCTAAAAGGAGTAGATGGCAGGAATTTATCAAACTGAGGGCTGAAATCAATAAAACAGAAAAAAAGAGAACAAAAAAGAGATCAATGAAACAAAAAGTTGGTTCTTTGAGAATATCAACAAGATAGAAAAACCCTTATCCAAACTAACTAAGAGGCAGAGAGAGAATATACAAATTAACAAAATCAGAAATGAAGAGGGCGTATTACAAGAAACCCTGAAGAAATCCAAAGAATCATTAGGTCATACTTCAAAAACCTGTACTCTACAATATTGGAAAAATCTAAAAGAAATGAACAATTTGCTTGATAGATACATACTTACCAAAGTTAAATCAAGGTCAGATAAACAATTTAAATAGACCTATAACCTCTAAAGAAACAAAAACAGTCATTAAAAATTTCCAAACCAAAAAAGCCCGGGGACAGATGATTTTGCATAGAATTCTACCAGATTTTCAAAGACCTAATACAAAAATCCTCAAATTATTTTACAAAGTAGAAATAGAAGGAACATTCATTTTATGAGGCCATTGTAACACTGATATATAAAGCACACAAAGTTCAAAAAAGAAAGAGAATTACAGACCAATTTCTATCATGAACATTGATACAAAAATACTCAATAAACTCCTGGCAAACTGTATCCAAGAAAATATAAGATGAACATTCATCATGATCAAATATGCTTCATCCCAGAGATGCAGAGATGGTTCAACATATGAAAAATTGTCAATTTAATCCACCATATAAACAAACTGAAGGGGAAAAAAAGAACACAATCATCTCATTAGATGCTGAAAAAGTCTTTGACAAAATTGAACACCGCTTCATGATAAAAGTCTCAGAGAGATCAAGATTAAAGGATCATTCCAAAACATAATAAAGGCAATTTACAGCAAGCCTAGAGCCAATATCAAATTAATGGAGAGAAACTGCAAGCAACTCCACTAAAATCAGGAACAAGACAAGACTGTCCACTCTCTCCATATCTGTTCAATACAGTACTTGAACTTCTAACTGAAGCAATAAGACAACAAATGGAGATCAAGGGGATACCAATTGTTAAGGAAGAAGTGAAAGTATTGCTATTTGCAGAATGATATGCTAGTATACATAAGGGACCCAAAAATTCTACTGGGGAAATCCTCAAGTCAAGATGTGGGACACTTGACTACTTCTCCAACACCATGTCTGTCTGCATACCATCATGTTGCACCATGGTAGCTGGAGTTTTCTTCAGTCCCACTCAGACCCACAGCCATGCAGACCCAAATAAACACACAGACGTTTATATTATTTAAACTGCTTGGCCTGTAATGGCTCAGGCTTCTTGCTATGTAGTTGTTATGTCTTAAATTAACCCATTTCTATTAATCTATAAGTTGCCACATGGATTGTGGCTTACCTGTACCTTACATCTTGCTTCTCATGGCGGAGGCTGGCAGTGTCTCCTGACTCAGTCTTCCACCTCCCAGCATTCTCCTACCTCTTTGTCCCACCTATACTTCCAGCCTGGCTACTGTCCAATCAGTATTTTATGTATCAACCAATCAGAGCAACACATTCACAGCATACAGAACATAAGCACAGCACACCATGATGATAATGGACTAGACCTCCAAAAATACAAGCCACCCTAATTAAATGTTTTTCCTCTGTGAGAGTTGTCATGTTCTTGGTGTCTCTTCACAGTAATAGAAACCCTAACTAAACTAGGTAACAAGGAGGGATTAAATGAGTATGTAAGGATCTCCCTGGGAAGGGGAAATAAAATAGATTTTGTGGGTGGATTAGGGGTGGGTGGGGTTGGGAACAGGAGGGATCAAGTGGGGGGTTAGGGTGGGAGAAAATACTTGGGAAAACAACTGGAATTTTGGAATTGGGGACCATTTCAGTGGTGAGGTGGAAACTAGTGCAATGGAAATCCATGGAATCTATGAGAGTAACCCTAGCAAATACTCTTAGTAATGGGAGACACAAAGCCTGAATAGGCCATCTTCTATAACCAGGCAAAGCCTCAAATGGAGGGATTAGGACCCCAACTCAGCCACAAAACCATCTGCCTAGAGTTTGACCTGCCTGCATAGTATTCTTGGACCAGAGCCCAGCAGAATTGTCATCAAAGACACCAGAGAGACTTCATCCATCAACTGATGGGAGCAGATGCAGAGTCTCACAGCCAAATGTTAGGTGGAGTTCAGGGAGAAATGCAGAGAATAAAGAGAGAGAATCAGAGAAACCAGAGGGATCAGGGACACCACAAGAACAACAGAACCAACTGACTGGGACTCATGAGGACTCACACTCATAGAAATCAGGGAGCCTGTAGGGGTCTGACCTAGGACCTCTGCATATATGTTATGGCTGAATAGTTTGGTGTTTTTGCGGAAATCCTAACAGTGGGGGTCGGGGCTGTCTCTGATTCTTTTGCCTACTTGTGTGACCCTTCTTGTCTTACTGAGTTGCCTCATCTAGACTTGATGTGATAACATATGCCTAGTCCTGTGGTAGTTTGTTATGCCATGTATGATGGATGTCCCTGGGAAGCCTTATCTTTTCTGAGAGGAGGCAGAGGGGGTTGGATCTAGGGAGAGGAGAGTTGAGGGGAGAGCCTGGGGGAGGGGAGGGCAAACTGTAGTCAGGATGTAATATATGAGAGAAGAAAAAAAACCCACAATTTTCCTTATGAACATAGATGCGAAAATTCTCAATAAAATACTTGCAAACTGAATCCAAGACCACCTCAAAATAGATGTGATCAAGTAGGCTTCATACCAGAGATACAGGGATTGTTCAACATATGTGATAAATGCAATCCACCATATAAACAAATGGAAAGACAAAACCTACCTAATAACTCAGTAGGTGCAGAAAAGGCTTTTGACAACTTCAACACCTCTTCACTTTGAAACTCTGGGAGAGATTAGGGATATAAGAGATATACTTCAACATAATAAATGTGGGTTATGGCAAGACCATAGTCAATATCAGTTTAAGTGGAGAGAAACTCAAAGCAATTCCACTAAAAGCAGGAATAAGACAATGTTGTCCCCTCTTTCCATACATATTCAGTACAGTACCTGAAGTCTTTCTGAAATAAGATAACTGAAAGAGATCAAGGGAATACAAATTGGAAAGAAAGAACTCAAAGTATCTTTATTTGCAAATACCATGATGGCATACATAAGTGACTCAGAAATTCTGTTGGGAAACTCCGACAGCTGATAAACACTTTCAGCAAAGTAGATGGATACAAAATTAACTCACAAGAATCAGTATCCCTCCTATTTACCAATCACAAATGGACTGAGAAAAAAATCAGGAAAATAATAACGTTCACAATAGCCTCAAAAATTACAAAATATCTTGGTGTCAACTCTAACCAAACAAGTGACAGCCTTGCATGATAAAACCTTTAAGATACTGAAGAAAGAAATTGAAGATGAGTTCAGAAGATGGAAAGATCTCCAATAATTCATAGATCGGCAGGGTTAATGCAGTAAAAAATGGCCATTCCATTAAAGTAATTTACAGCTTCAATGTAGTCCCTGTCAAAATTCCAACAAAATTCCTCATGTATTTTGAAAGAACAATTTTCAGTTTCATATGGAAACACACAGAAATACCAAACTAACAAACAAACTAGCAAACAAGCAAATAAACAAAACCCAGGATAGCTAAAACTATCCTGAATAATAATAGAATTGCTGGTTTCACCATCTCTGACCTCAAATTGTACTCCAGAGCTACAGTAATTAAAACAGCATTGGACTGGCATAGAAACAGACAAGCAGATCAAGGGAATCAAAGTGAAGAACAATTCATAAACCTACATAGGTATGGGCAACTGATTTTTGATAAAGTAACCAGAAATTCACAATGAGAAAAAGACAGCATCTTTAACAAATGGTGCTGGTCAAACTGGATGGCTGAATTTAGAAAAATCATCCTGCACAAAACTCAACTCCAAGTGGATCAAAGACCTCAACATAAAATAGAAGAGAAAGTGGGGAATACCTTGAACTCACTGGCACAAGGAAAGATCTTCTGAGCAGAACACTAGTACTACACGCACTAAGATCAACAATGAATACTTGGAACCTCATGAAACTGAAAAGCTTTTGCACAACAAAGGGTACTGTCATTTGAACAAGGTAGTGAGGAAAGAGTGAGGAAAGATTTGTGCCAACTACACATCCCATAGAAGGCTACTATCCAAAATATATGATGAATTAAAAAAACTAGATATAAAAAAAACCTCAAATAACCCAATCAAAAAATTGGGTACATTTATAAATAGAGAATTATCAATAGGGGAAACTCAATTGACTAAAAAGCACTTAAAGAAATATTCAACATCCTTAGTCATCAGGGGACTGCAAATCAAATTTACTTTGAGATTTTATCTTCTACCCACCAGAATTGGTGAGATCAATAAAACAAATAACAGCTCCTGCTGGCAAAGATGTGGAGTAAGGGGAAAACTTACCCATTGCTGGTGAAAAGGCAAAGTTGTACAGATCAGTGTGGCAGTTCCTCAGGAAGTTGGAAATAGATCTATCTCAAGATTCAAATATACCAGTCTTGGGCATATACCCAAAGAATGCTTTCGTGTTCAACCATATTTATTTATGCTCTTTTCAGAATAATCAGAAATTAGACACAACCTAGCTGTTTGTTAACAGATGAATAGATAATAAAATGTGATAGATTTACAAAATGGAATATTACTCAGGCATTAAAAAATTGAAACTTGAGGGCTGGAGAGATGGCTCAGTGGTTAAGAGCACTGGTTTCTCTTCCAGAGGTCCTGAGTTCAATTCTCAGCAACCACATGGTGGCTCACAACCATCTGTAATGAGATCTGGCATGCAGGCAGAACACTATATACATAATAAATAAATAAATCTCTAAAAAAAATTGAAACTTGAAATTTGCAAGTAAAGGGATTTTGGTGGTATTGTGTTCCCAAAAATATTGTGTACCTAACAAACTTATCTGGGGTCAGAGAACAGAAAAGCCACTAGATACTTAGGATAGGCAGTGGTAGCACATGCCTTTAATCCTAGCATTCCAGAAGGAGAAATCCATGTGTTCAAGGATACAGCCAAGCATGGTGACTCACACCTTTAATCCCAGAAAGCGAGCCTTTAATCCCAGGGAGTGGGGCAGAAATCAGAAAGATATATAAGGCGTGAAGACCAGAAACTAGAAGCATTTGGCTGGTTATACTTTTAGGTTTTGAGCAGCACAGTTCAGTTGAGAGCCATTCGGATATGAGGACACAGATGCTTCCAGTCTGAGGAAACAAGATCAGCTGAGAAGTTGGCCAGGTGAGGTTAGCTGTGGCTTGTTCTGTCTTTCTGACCTTCCAGTGTTCACCCCAATAACTGGCCTCAGCTTTGATTTTATTAATAAGACTCTTTAAGATTCTTAAAGATGGATGGTACCAAAGGATGGTACCATAAAAACAACAAACAAGCAAACAAATAAAAAACAAAACAGTCATCCTAAGCGAGGTAACCCAGATCTCAAATATGGTATATATTTTATACATGGATATTGGCTCTTAAGTTAATGATAAGCAAGCTACAATTTGTAGAATCACAGAGGTTACGTGTAGAGTAAGGGACTGGGGGGATGAATGCATATATATTATGTCTTCTGGTTTTATATTTTTTATGGAATTCCTGAGTATGTGAAGAAGTGGATCTCTGTGTCTGTTTCTTATGCCTTTAGAGGGGGTCTTTCATTTCTGTTTGTTTTGGTTATATTCTGATTTCTTTTTGTTTAATTATGTTTTAATTTATTTTATTAATACTTCTTAGAAGCCTGTTTATTTTCTGATGAGACACAGAAAGGGGTTGGATCCAGATGGGAGAAGAGGAGGGATAGAATTGGGAGGAGTAGAACAGGGGGAACCATAATCAGGATATAATGTATGAAAAAAATCTATTTTCAATTTAAAAAAAAATCAACACAGCATTGTATATAAAAGTGAAGGTAGAAGGTCCAGTGAGATGGTTTGCTGCATAAGAGGAAGCCTGATTACTTGAGTTTAATAGCTGGAACCTACATATTGGAAAGAGAGAACCCATTCCTGAAAGCTGACCTTGGCTTTCTATATGTGCACTGTGATATGGCCAACCCCTCACACCCACATTAACAACACATAAACTTAAGAATTTTAAAAAAGGTTGAAAAGACAGGTAGCAGATGAAGGCAGTCAGCATCCTTACTTACCAAATATCCTCTGCATGCATCCTAATATTCTTAACCAGACTGTGTGTCTAGAGAATCTTTTTACAAATGAAATCTTGGTTCATGTGAGGTTGGAGGTCTGGGTAGGAAAACAGATATAACAGAATATAATTAATGTGATGATATGACATCATCCTAATCCATAGCCTTACAAAAAACAATTTTTAATCCCCCTTTTCTGTGTTTGCCTGCATATACATGCATGCATACATACACATGTGAATGCCCTGCTATATGTATGGAGGCCAAAGGAACACTTGTGGGAACTGATTGTCTCATCATATGGACTCTGGGGATTAAAAGCAAGTCATCATTGAATTTAGATGAACATTATTTAAAGAAAAATTTCAAAGTATTTAAACACAAAGTTACATAAGAAATATTAAAGAAACAAGAGTGGCACGTGTGGTGAGAGGAGTTTTGAGTTTGGTTATTTGAGGCACTCATTTGTCTTTGCAGTTGAAGATGAATGTCATGCAGCTTTCCTGAAGCCCATGAGAACGTGTTGTCAGAAGAAACTGGTTCAAGTCAGGGGTGAAAAATATGATTTGTTTCTTGAAGTAGGCATAATTAGGAGTTTCTGACTCAGCCTTTCTCCCAGGGTTGAAATGTGTCTTTGATGAGATGTCTTTCCTAGTTAAGGAATTTACCTGTTTTTAACTTTTATATGTCCAGGTATGTTTCCCCCCTTGGGAACTCATTGTAGAAATACTCTGTAAGTAATTATGGGTTTTCAATAACCACATTTTAAAGTCTCATATTTTTCTTTACAGAGACAGCTCATAAAGGTTTTTATTTAACTTTCATAGGACAATTAGTATTTCTTTTGTTTAGAAGCTAATAGATGTTTTTAAAAAGGGACAGATCTTAGATTTAGAAGAATTAAGGGAGTATCCTAGCCTACAGAAGCTGAAAGCTTTAGTGAATTTTGACAGTTAGTGTCATTGGTCTATTTATTCATCAAATTAGAAAACTGAGGGATTTAGACACATGCGCGCGCGCACACACACACACACACACACACACACACACACACACACACCACAGTTTTGTATAACAGGTCAAATTTTATAAATTGATTTAAATATTTGTAATTTAGAAAGAGTGCCCCAAACAGGAACAATTGTTTTAGAATAGAATTCTTCCTATTGTTATGGCAGTGGTTATTTGGCAAATGAAATTTTGAAAAACATAAACAGAATCTGGATGAAATCTCATTATTGAGTCTCAAAATATTTATTCAGTAAATGCATCAAACACAAACTCTTTGTTATTTGAGCTAGTTTGGGCAGATCAATCTTTCAAAAACTTTCATTGTTATAGACGGAAAATAAGAATTTTATCTCAGAGAATTGCATTTTAGCCTTAGGGATTTTAATAACCTTGAATTATAGTTAACTTAGTTACAACCATGTTATTTTTCTTTAATTTCAATTCTTACAAAATTTTTTACAACATACTTTAACCCTTTAGTTTTTTTCCAACATAATATTTTTATTGGTTATTTGTGAATTTCATACAATTCATTCTGATCACACTCACTTCCCGTTCCTCCCAGATCCATCCTCCTATCCTGTGCTTCCTGCCCCCAAACACACCAAGTACAATTTATGTTGCCATATACTCACTGAAGCATGATCAAACTCCCAGTGGCCAGCCCCTTAAAGAAAACTCAGTCCTTTCTCATTCTCTTGACAGAAGCCAACAATTGTGAAGAGCTACGTTTTAGCACATTTATCACAATTTTTAAGGATTCTCTTCAATGCCTTCCTGTCTAGACTCTTTTATTTATTTATTTTTTATCTTTTTATTTTTCTTGCTGGGGGGAGAGGTTGTTGCAGAAGCCTTCAAAGCCTTCAGTGTCTCCAATTCTCAATTATGAGCCTGTAGTCATTAATACCACTGGGTATGGATGAGCCTAAGAACCAAATCTGGGTCCTCTGCAAGGACCTCTTCATCACTGGGATATCTATCTCTCTGTGCCCTAGCATAAACCTTTAAACAAATGTTCATTATATTCTTTGCAGTAGCAAGAAGTTAAAGAGGGTTTGTTTATAAAAATAGGATTCTATGTAATTGAAAATAAAACTAGAGAACAGATGAACAAAATATAATACTGCTGTTTTCTCACCCTATTTTAATGACTGGGATAATAATTTGGTGATATAAACCGTTTGAGTTTTCTTTAGTGTGTCATTTTATACAGAAAACACCTCAAAAATATCTGCACAGTGATGAGTATGGGTAATTATTTATGTTTGTTAAGTGGTTCCTAACCTGCCAAGCAGCTTTACTCAGAAGCAAGACCCCTGAGATGCTAGTGTTATAAACACAAGGAAGTTATCTGTCTTTAGAACTCAGGCAGAGATCCACCATTTGTCTGTACCCAGGGGTGGAGTAGGGGCAGGGAGCACTTTCTTCCACCTTGAAGGAGCAAGGAGGATGCAGAATTGCCGAGACAAGCACACCTGAGAGATTCAGATGCTCAAGGTCAGATGTAGGTTAAGGCTACACCTGGGAAACCTCTCTACAACCACAAGGAGCTCAGCATCTGGTAGTCATCAGCCCAGACTGCTAGTCAGGGTCAGAAGAAAAGCCCTGGGTGCGTGGCACAGGCAGGCTTGGACAGCAGAGGTTAAAGGTAGGATGGGAACACTGAGAAAAATCCCCTGAGCTCTTACGATGCACCAGACAGCAGCAGCCCATTGCTGAACAAGTTTACATCTGTGGAGCCCTGATGGTAACCTAGCAATAAAAATGTACAATTCTGCTCTGGTATTCACCAGACCAGACTCAAGCCCTATGTCCCACCCTCATAGGCAGACCCAGAGAAATAACTCAAACTAAAACCTTATGAGAGAATAGTAAAGAAAAAGGACAAAGGGATGTTTCCTGAGTGCCAGCTTGGGACCAAAGAATTTAAGATGATACTATGAAATTATTTATATACCTGGTCTCTATGGTAAATAATTTTATTTGGGGAATATTGCCTGACTTCTTAGAGCTGTTGATATATGAAAGCATGGCTTAAGAGGACTGTCCCATGCCTAAAGCTATTAACATGGCTAGAGAAACTTGGAAGTTTCTTAAGGAAACAGCTCAGCACAGTGAGCTGTTTCCAAGAACAGTTTGGAAAGTTTTACTGCTTAAGGAAAAACTGGTTTTCTCCCAAAGAGGACTCTGTTTACATCACTCTTGATTGGGAATTTTATTATGCAAACAAATCTATCTCATATAGAGGATATGTACATAGTTTTTTGCATAGTCGTTTTCCTTTACTAGATTGCCCCAGAATATTACAATTTCTAGCTCTGTTTCCCTTACAAGTTTGACAGGATGTAAGAAACCTCTCAGTTGATGAGTGATGAAACAAAGGTGGAAGGAGGCTGTGCATGTTTTATGTCAAAGAGAGAGGGGAAAAATAATCCTCCAATGTGTTGTGTTTGACTCAACTATGAGGCTATTCAATTTTTTATCTCAGTGACTTATCATTTTCTCTGGGTCAATGACTATTTGCAGAAAAGAGCAAATCTATATTCCCCAAAGGAAAAGTTCTGATCTGAATATGAGAATACCACTGGTGTGTGTTGAGATATGGGTCTCCTGTTTACAGTTGGTATTTCCACATTAAGATGGAGAAGCTGTCAATTCAAAACCACAGCTCTCGAGCAAAGCTCTATGGCATAATAAAAATGCAGCAAGATGCCTGACTTCCCAGGGCCAGCCTTCCTGTTAAGTTTCATTATAGATATTCTGATGAGGATTTCATAATGTGGGAGCAGTAGAGGAAGTCACCTGGCTTCTGTCACAGACAACAAGAAGACTGGGAAATCAGAGCAGAAGCTTCATGTCTTCTCAAGATCTGATCTTGTCTGGACACAATCCAATCTCATCACCTCTGAAGGAGGTGTGGTTTCTTGATTAAGTTTAGCAAGATGGGAAGCTTGGCTTTGAAGAGAAACTGGTGCCAGCAGTTTTGTGTGCAGTGCTATGAGAGTTGCTGCAGGGAGCTGAACAGAGAACATGGCCGAGCTGGGTAACCACAACACCATTTTTTTTAGGACCTCCAGCTCCCATCCTGCCCCGGACTTCCCTTCTGGACCAGAGGTGAGTGTCCTAGCTTAGCCCGGACCCTATCCCTGGGCACCAGCCACTCCGGGGAAGACCTGCCCAACTTGGCCCCAGGTTCTGGCCACCGGGCAGGTTCCTTCTAGCCCCACCAGGAAGGATCTCCTTCTCCACCCCGGCAGACCCTGCAATCTCCATGCTCTGCCCCCACACCTATCTGCCTGAGACCCCAGCCACTTCCTGAGACTTAGAGACTGGCCCCCAGCTCCCATCCTGCCCCGGACCTCCCTTCTGGACCAGAGAGGGCTCCCATCCTGCCCTGGACTTCCCTTCTGGACAAGAGCTCTCATCCTGCCCTGGACTTCCCATTTGGACAAGAGAGCTCCCATCTGGACAAGAGAGAGACACTTCCTGAATCTGTCAGCTCTATCAGAACCAAGTGTGCTGATAAGACCAAGGAGGAACCACAAGGAGATGGGCAGACGTCAAGGCAGAAGTACATACAACAAAATGAAGAGCAATACAGCATCACCAGAACCTAGCCCGCCTCCAACATCTAGACCTGAACATCAAAAACTTGAAGAAGCAGAAGAAAACAGCCTTATGAATAACATCATGAAGGAGGTAGAGGCTTGTGTAGAGGAAAAGACAGAAAATGGGAAGAATGTTATAAACAACTAGAGGAAAGGGCAAACAAATTAGAAGAAAACAATAAAGTCCTGGAAGAAAGCAATAAAGTACTGGAAGAAAATCATGAAAAAGCAATGAAACGAATAAAGGAAACAGTCCAAGACCTGAAAAGGGAAATAGAAAAAATGAAGAAGACACAAACAGAGAGAATGCTGGAAATAGAAAGTCTGAGTAAACGATCGGGAACTTCAGATGCAAGTATAACCAACAGAATGCAAGAGATGGAAGAAAGGATCTCTGGCATTGAAGATACAGTAGAAGAAATAGATTCATCAGTCAAAGAAAACACTAAAGCCAACAAAGTCATGAACCAAAATGTCCATGAAATTTGGGACACCATGAAAAGACCAAATCTACAAATAATAGGGATAGAAGAAGGTGAAGAATACCAACTCAAAGGCACAGAAAATATATTCAACAAAATCATAGAAGAAAACTTTCCTAGCTTAAAGAAGGAAATGCCTATGAAGATACAAGAAGCCTATAGAACACCAAACAGACTAGACCCCCAAAAAAGTCCCCTTGCCACATCATAATTAAACAACTAAACATACAGAATAAAGAAAGAATATTAAGAACAGCAAAGGAAAAAGGCCAAGTGACCTATAAAGGCAAACCCATCAGAATAACACCCGATTTCTCAATGGAGACTTTGAAAGCCAGAAGGACCTGGACAGATGTAATGCAGACACTAAGAGACCATGGATGTCAGCCCAGACTAATATACCCAGCAAAACTTTCAATCATCATAGAATGAACAAGACATTCCAAGACAAAGCCAGATTTAAACAATACTTATTCACAAACCCAGCCCTACAGAAAGCACTAGAAGGAAAATTCCAACCGAAGGAAGTCAGATACACCCTCAAAAACACAGGCAATAGATAAAGCCACAGAAGTAAACCCCAAAGAAGAAAAGTACACACACACTACCACCTAACAGGGATGAAGAATCACTGGTCATTAATATCCCTTAATATCAATGGACTTAATTCACCTATAAAAAGACATAGGCTTACAGAATGGATTCGAAAGCAGGCCCCATCTTTCTGCTGCATACAAGAAACACATCTCAAATTCAAAGACAGACACTACCTAAGAAAAAAAGGCTGGGAAAAGACTTTCCAATCAAATGGCCTTAAGAAACAAGCAGGGGTAGCCATCCTGATATCCAACAAAATAGACTTCAAACTAAATTCAATCAAAAGAGATCAAGAAGGGCATTACATTGTCATCACAGGAAAGATCCACCAAGATGAAGTTTCAATTCTGAACATTTATGCCCCAAACACAAGGGCACCCACATATGTAAAAGAAACATTACTAAAGCTTAAACCACATATAAAACCCCACACATTAATAGTGGGAGATCTCAATACCCCACTTTCACCACTGGACAGATCTCCCAAATCAAAACTTAACAGAGAAATAAAGGACTTAACTGATGTCATGACCCAAATGGACCTAATAGATATCTACAGAACATTCCATCCTAACAAGAAAGAATATACCTTCTTCTCAGCACCCCATGGAACTTTCTCTAAAATTTACCACATATCTGGCCACAAAGCAAATCTCACATATAGAAAACAATTGGAATAACCTCCTGTGTTCTATCAGACCACCATGGTTTAAAGTTAGATTTCAACAGCAAGAAAAACTATAGAAAACCTACAATCTCATGGAAACTGAATAATGTTCAACTGAATCACAAATGGGTTAAGGAAGAAATAAAAAAAGAAATTAAAGACTTCCCAGAGATCAACGAAAATGAAGACACCACATATCCAAACTTATGGGACACTATGAAAGCAGTGCTAAGAGGGAAATTCATAGCACTAAATGCCCACATAAAGAAGTTGGAGAAATCTCACACTAGTGACTTAACAGCATACCTGAAAGCTCTAGAACAAGAAGAAGCAAAGTCTCCCAGGAAGAATAGACGCCAGAAAATTATCAAAGTGAGAGGTGAAATCAATAAAATAGAAACTAAGAGAACAATACAAAAAATTAATGAAACAAAGAGTTGGTTCTTTGAGAAAATCAACATGATAGACAAGCCCCTATCAAAACTAACCAAAACACACACAGAGAGAATTCAAATCAACAAAATCAGAAATGAAAAGGGGGACATAACAACAGACATTGAGGAAATCCAGAGCATTATCAGGTCATATTTCAAAAACCTCTACTCCACAAAACTGGAAAACCTAAAAGAAATGGACAATTTTCTGGATAGGTACCACATACCCAAGTTAAATCAAGACCAGATAAACTATTTAAATAGTCCAATAACCCCTAAGGAAATAGAAACAGTCATTAAAAGTCTCCCAACCAAAAAAAGTGCAGGACCAGACGGTTTCATCACAGAATTCTACCAGATCTTCAAAGAAGAATTAATACCAATACTCTCTAAAGTGTTCCACACAGTAGAAACAGAAGGAACATTACCAAACTCCTCCTATGAGGCTACAATTACCCTGATTCCTAAACCAAACAAGGATACAACAAAGAAGGAGAACCACAGACCGATCTCCCTCATGAACATTGATGCAAAAATATTCAATAAAATACTGGCAAACAGACTCCAAGAACACATCAAAACAATTATCCACCATGATCAAGTAGGCTTCATCCCAGGGATGCAAGGGTGGTTCAACATATGAAAGTCTGTCAATGTAATACACCATATAAACAAACTCAAAGAAAAAAACCACATAATCATCTCACTAGATGCAGAAAAGGCATTTGGCAAAATCCAACACCCCTTCATGATAAAAGTCTTGGAGCGATCAGGAATACAGGGAACATACCTAAACACAATAAAGGCAATTTACAGCAAGCCAACAGCCAACATCAAGTAAATGGAGAGAAACTCAAAGCAATTCCACTAAAATCAGGAACGAGGCAAGGTTGTCCACTCTCCCCATACTTATTCAATATAGTACTTGAAGTTCTAGCCAGAGCAATAATTCAACATAAAGAGATTAAGGGGATACAGATTGGAAAGAAAGAAGTCAAGCTTTCCCTATTTGCAAATGACATGATAGTATACTGGAGTGACCCAAAAGATTCCACCAAGGAACTGATAAAGCTTATAAACACCTTCAGCAACATAGCAGGATACAAGATCAACTCAAAAAAAATCAGTAGCCCTCCTATATACAATGGACAAAGAAGCTGAGAAGGAAATCAGAGATACATCACCTTTACAATAGCCACAAAGGACATAAAATACCTTGGGGTAACACTAACCAAGCAACTGAAGAACCTATATGACAAGAACTTTAAGTCCCTGAAAAAAGAAATTGAAGAAGATGTCAGAAAATGGAAAGATCCCCCATGCTCATGGATAGGCAGGACCAACATAGTAAAAATGGCAATTTTACCAAAAGCAATCTACAGATTCAATGCAATCCCCATCAAAATACCAACACAACTCTTCACAGACCTGGAAAGAATAATACTCAACTTCATATGGAAAAACAAAAAACCCAGGATAGCCAAAAGAATCCTGTACAATAAAACAACCTCTGAGGCATCATGATCCCTGGCTTCAAGCTCTACTATAGAGCTACAGTAATAAAAACAGCTTGGTGT